>NC_139015.1:3430091-4630091 GCF_964374135.1 Grampus griseus
CTCTCTTCTTCATATTCTCTCTCCCTGTATATATACGTGCATATGTATGTGTATGTAATATAAAATTATAAATTCATATATACTCTATTATATAATTGTATATAGTATATACTATATATAAATTGTTTTATATATAGTATACTTATTGTGTAATTTGTATATATAAAATTTCATATATATTTATGTAATTTATTATAGAATCTATAAAATTACATTAAACTTAGGAGGGAGTTTTTGGTTTTGTCGGAATAGACATAAAATAAAGGCTAAGAAACCTTAACGTTACTCTTACTGTTGTAGATTAGCAAGTTAATTCAAGCAACAGAAGATAAATATTTAGCAAGAAAACAAATTGTTTGCTAAGGTAAAATACTCAACGTATTGGATTGGAACCTAAAACAGAGTTCATGCGAGATGCACTATTCTTTCCCACCTGTTCAGTTGTTACTTTGAAATATCAATGGCTCTTACTCCTGGGTATGAAAACTTAAAAGCTCTCTTGGTAGAAGCTGAGTCAACCATCAAGCTTGGGAATTCCCTGGCCTTCCAGTGGTTTGGACTCCGTGCTTCCACTGCAGGGGGCATGGGTTGGATCCCTGGTTGGGGAACTAAGATCCTGCATGCTGCGTGGCTGGCCAAAAGAAAAAAAAATTAAGCTTCTACTTACGCTGCCATCCCTCTTACATAAGAGAAACCCAAAGTTATGACTAATGGGTGTGGTTGCATTATTTGTCAAAGTAAAATAGCTTACCTTGACCCTTAAAAAGATAGCAGGGATGAAAGCAAAATGACTTAGGGAAGTTTGGATTTGGGAATAATATTTTTCAAAAAATGGGAGCTGTGACACAGATTTGTGGCATTTTAGGCAGAACTTTAGTTAAAAATCCTACCTTACCTATTTTTTAAATAAGAAAATCCATCCTTATTAGTTTTCTCACTATTTCCACCCTATGATTAGATATATAATAATCCATTTGGTGTGAATAATATCCATAATCAAAACAATTTCCACATAATTTAAGTAATTCCTGTAACAAACTATTTGATAAGAAAAACATAATTGTTGAAGGCAAGTGTGTTTAGCTACGTTAATTTAAACGTGCTCAATATTACATGGGAAAGAAAAAAGTTAGATATGTATTACTATATTTTTATACTTTCCTTAAAATTTTTCTGTAAACATAAAGCAGTTTTATCAGTCTTACATATGAAAATAGCATTAACTTTTATAATAACATCTTTAAATGTGAAGGACAATGATGCCTTTTACATAAAAGCTTGTCATGGTTGTAACATTTTAAAATGCAGAATGGAAGCCAAGAAGATGAATTACTTTCCCAAATAGCCCAATAAATGGAATCCAAAAGTTGTTAAGAATGGCATTGGTAAAATAGTGTATTGGGGATTTTATTATACAATTTTGATTTTAAAAGAGTGGTAAAATTTTGTCTGGTTTCAAATGAGACAATTCAACTATGAAAATAAGTGCTGACATTGTATGCAGAAACTAATTAGGGTGTGGCTAAAGGAAGTAAGTCAGCAGTATTAATGAGTCATTCAGATAAAAATTTCAATGTGCTTTTGCTTATTCTTTCTTCTATTTTTAGGTTAGGTTTCATGACAATCACTGTAAGTCAGAAAAGCAGAACATAATTTATATAGGCATGTGTTACTATGTCATTCACAACTGCTATTTGTGTCAGATTAACACACTATGTCATGAATTGTAATTATTTCAGACTGAGTAACTTTCCTCCTCACTTCTACTATGACCTTCACTCCAGTTCAAACCTGTCTGCAGTATTCTATATCTGTCTCTTCTCTACCTTCAATTTACAATTTCCTTACTTGGTGTATTTGTCACATTTCTTTGCTTGAATCCATGCCTTTAGTCAAAAGCCAATTGTAATTTTTTGTTTGCTTGTTTATTTTCTGTAGAATATACAAAGGAGATCTAGGTAACTGGCCAGTTTCTTCCCTGCAGCTAACTGCCTAGCCTGAGCATGACAGAACAAGGAGAAAACAAGAGAAGGGAGATATGTAGGAAAATATAAAGGAAACGCTTTGAGTATTTAGTGGGGAAGATGAACTGTAAGCATCTGGACACAGAAAATAAGAGCAATTTAAAGTGAATAAGAAGGGACTTCAAAAACAGGAGGTGGGACAAAAGAAGACATATTTCACATTGGCCAAAAAAAAAGAGAAATGAGAAGACTAAAGAGTAGGAGGAAATGTGTGAAAAAACTTAATGAAAATCAGAGAGATCATTCTACCATCTGTGAAATAAGCAATAAAGGCTAAACCTGTCTCAGACCAAGCACTCTGGCTGTGGCTGATTGGCAGATGGTAAAGTCAGGGTTTAGGGCTGAAGGAGAAGAGAGACAATCACAGAGGGATTAGCATCTCAAAAAGAAGCCCAGAGGAAAAGGAAAAGCAAAGTCTGAAAGAGCAAGGAAGCTTAGAGAAGGATTATGCAAGGGAAAAAGAAAAAAAATCCATTAAGAAAGGAGGAAAAGAAAATATAAATGAAACTAAATTAGATGAACATTGGGAACAAAAATGTGTAAGAGGCAAAAATGGTATTTTATGATTAATGAATATGAAAAATACAGATAAAGTTATAGGAAAAAATCAGCCACTATTAATATACATGAGATTAAAAAACAGATATTTCATTATATAATTAGGTTTATAGAGGTACTGCCTATGTGAAAGTAAAAAGTGTTCTGATAGCTACAGAAAGTTCCATAAGCATCCATTTGCTGGGGCAGGAGGAAGGACCAAAACAGGTTACTGGTTGACAGTTGAGGTCATTTTCTGTCTGCTAGTAAGAGAAGTAAGTAATATGTGAATGATGCCATATACATACATAACAGAAAAAGCTAGTCAAGACAGTTGACATTATAATATAAAACCAAAAATTTTTGGAAAGGCACTTGGTTTGTTCATGTCTTAAAACTAACACCAACTCATAGTGAAAGGCGAAGCAAAAGACAGTGAAAAGACCTTGAGCCCTACATATTAAGACGCCAAATAAAAGAAAAACATTTTAGAAACTTCAAAAACTTTTATTCTTTTAGTGAAGCTCATTCAAGATAGAGAAAACATGATAGGCAAGGATATGAGTTGAAGCTATGTGTACAAATGTATCTGTCCATTTGTGTGTGTTTGTGTATGTTTTAATCAAAATAAATGCAGACAAAAATCTATCAGAATATAGAAGGTGTAACATAGCCCTTAAACTGTCCAGAAACTTGTGTGTTCATTAATTAAATTGAGTATAAATAAATACAGAGAAAGAGTTGTACACATGAGCATACATACACTCATCATACACAGAGAAAGGAGAAATGACAAAGTCTGTGATATATGAACCCACTCTCTTTTACTTAACATAAGAAGGGGTGTATCAGAAATATGCCACTTTCTAAAGATATTGACTTCATGCTATTAAAATGATTGTTTTATTGAAAAGATTAATCAACATATATTTAAACTTGTCTGTTTGGTGAGTATAACTATGTCAGTCACCCAAACAGGTACCAATTTGGTAAAGGAAACATTTTGTAAAGGTTGTTAATGGCATTCTGATCCTTTTAGGAAGAGAATCTTCGATGTAACAGACTCAGTCTTTACATTAATGTGTCTTTACATTATTTAATCTTTATGTATAGACTCAGTCCAAAAATCAATCTGTAATAATTAACCTTAAGACAACATAAACATAGCAAAATATACTTTTCGTTAAGTATACAATAAGAATCTGCTGTGTGCTAGATTCTACCATTGAAAATAGAGAACAAATTGAGCAAATGAAGAAAAGGTAAATCCATGTTCTTTAATGAGAACTAGATAAAATGTGATATGAGTTACCTTGAGCATAATTATTATGCAGAGCACTATAAATGATTTCCAGTAAAGTTCTGAAGTTAATTTTAATTTTGTCCACATTAAAGATCTAGGGAAACTTAGTCCGTATTGTGGCTCAAATAATTTTCTCTGTATTTACATCTAGTTCTCTATTTGTCCTTTGGTTGTTAAGGTTGAGTTAACTTTAAATGTTTTAAATTTATTTTTAAATTTACCTACAGCCAGGTTCATTCTGTGTGGTATATGTTTCAATAGTCGTGACAAATACATGCAGTTCTTCGTCCACCGTCACAGTGTTGATGTGGACTGGTTTCCACAGTCAAAAATATTCTTTCCCGTGTAGCCCTAGTCCAGCATCTGGAATCCACTGATCTGTTTTTGTTTTCTTGTCCCTGTATTAGTGTCCTTTTTAGAATGTCATATAAATGGACTCATACCTTATATAGCCTTTTGAGTTTTCCATCTCTCACTCAGCAAAATGAATTTGAGAGCATCAATAGTTTTTATTTTTACTGCTGAGTAGTATTCTCTTGTATGGATATAACACAGCTTGTTTATCTATTAACCAGTTGAAGGACAGTTGATAGTTTCCAACTTGGGTCTATTATGAATGAAGGCTATAAATATTCACGTGCAGGTTTTAGAATGAACGTAATTACTTAATTCCCTATAAGAAACACACTTCAAATGTAAACATATAGTTAGGTTAAAAATAAAAGAATCAAGCAATTTGTACCATGGAAACATTAAAGCAAATAAACCTGGGATAGCCATAATGATTTTAGACAAAACAAATTCCAGAGCAGGGGTTATTTTCAGGGATAAGAAGGAGCATAAATAATAAAAAAGAGGTCAGCTCTCCAAGAAGGCATATCAAATGTGTATGAATCTACAAATCGGACTTCAGAAGTCCTCGGCAGTCTTCTCTCCTTTTGAGCTGTAAGCAACAAAAGGTTCTACCTTTAATCTATCAGAAGGTCATTGTGTCGTGTTTTGTCATCAAAAGAATCTTTAAATCTTATAAAACACTTATTTCTAATGAATAGAATATGGAAAGGAACTTTACATTGTCAAAAACTGGGAGACACTCAAGGACTGAGGTTAACATCTTGTTGATGTTAATGAACCACGTCAGTATTATGTGCCTCCTGATATAATGCGATGAGAAGGATACTTCATCTTGTGATTTGTCCCCCCAAATTCTAACTCTAGTCCAATTATGAGAAAATATCAGATAATTCAGAATAAGGGACATTCTAAAAAAAATACTTCACTAGAACTATTCAAAGCTCTTAAATTCATGAAAAATAAGGAAAGGCTGAAAAACTGTCATAGATTGGAAGAGACAGCAGAGTCATAACTAAATGCAACATGGTGTCTTGGCTTAGATCTTAGAACACGAAAAGAAAGTGAAAAAACTGATGAATTTAATTAATAATATTGTATCAATGCAATTTTTTGTTGTGATTAAGGTATCACATAATATAAGATGTTAATTTTAGGTGAACCTGGGAAATGGGTATCCAGGAACTCTCTGTCCTATCTCTGCAACACTTCTGTAAATATAAAATCATTTCAAAATAAAATATGAAATAAATATACAAAACACCAATTGACCATAGCTTTACAGGTTTATTTCAGGACTATTTTGTTTCATTGATTAATATATACATATATTTTGCTAATATTTATTGTCTTGATTACTCTAGCTTTATAGTAAGTATTGAAACCAGGTTCTTTGGATTCTCTGACTTTGGTTCTTCTTTCCAGAATTGTTTTGCTATTCTTCTTCCTTTATTTTTCCATATTTCTGTCTGCCTTCTTTTGGATTAATTGAGAATTTTTTATAATTCCATTTTATTTTCTCTATTAATTTATTATTTATACTTCTTACCTTTTAAAACAGTTTCCCTAGATTTTATGTCATTCACCATGAGTTAGAGTCTGCTTTTAAGGACTATTACACGACTTTCACATGTAGCTTAAGGACTTTACAGCATGATAGTTCCAAATTCTCTCTGTAATTTTTTATGTTATTCTGATACATTTTAGTTTTACAAATGCTACTGAAACAATATAACATATGGAAATTAGTTTTAGACAGATAATTATCTTTTATGACAATATATAAAATCAAAAATCAATTTTATTTCATCTTCATTTATTTCATTTCTGGGTTTCTTTATTTCTTTTTATAGATTCGTGTTTCTGCTTGGGCCATATTTCTTTGGCTAGCGAAGTTTTAACATTTCTTGAAGTGTGGGGTCTGATGGTAATTAATTATATCATTAATTTTGTCTGCAAAAGTCTTATGTCTTCATTTTTTAAAATTAATAAACTTTATTTTTAGAGCAGTTTTAGGTTCACAGCGAAACTGAACAGAAAGCAGAGTTTTTGTAAACCCCCTGCCCCCGTCACCCCCATCCCCTCACAACACACAACCTCCTCTCTATCAGCATCCCTCACCAGAGTGGTACATGTGTTACAATCTATGAACCTCTATTGACACATCATTATCAGCCCAAATCCAAAGTTTACCTTAAGGTTCATTCTTTGTATTGTGCATCCTACTGGTTTCAACAAATATATAATGACATGTACCTACCACTGTCGTATCATACAGAAAAATTTCGCTGCCCTAAAAGTTCTGTGTTCTGTTTATTTCTCCTTCCCCTGTAACCCTGGCCACCACTAATATTTTTTTACTGTCTCCATAGTTTGCCTTTTTCAGGATGTTATATAGTTAGAATCATACAGTATGTAACTTTTTCAGGTTAGCTCCTTTCGCTTAATAATATGCATTTAAGTTTCCTCCATGTCTTTCCATGATTTGATAGCTCATTTCTTTCTAGTGCTGAATAATCTTCACATTCTGAGTGTGCCACAGTTTATTTATCCATTCACCTATGGAGGGACATCTTGGTTGCCTCCAAGTTTTGGCAGTAATAAAAAAAGCTGCAGTAAATATCTGTGTGCAGGTTTTGTGTGGACTTAAGTTTCAGTTCATTTGGGTAAATACCAGAGAGCTCAATTGCTGGATCATATGATATAAGTATGTTTAGTTTTGTAAGAAACTACCAAACCATCGTCTAAAATGGCTTACCATTTTGCATTCCCATCAGCAATGAATGAAGGGTCCTATTACTCCACAGACATGCTAGCATTTGGTGGTGTCAGTGTTCTTGTTTTTTAGCCATTCTGATTGGTGTGTAGTGGTATCTCATTTTAATTTGTAATTCCCTAATGACATATGATATGGAGCATCTTTTCATATGCTTACTTGCCACCTATATATATTCTCTAGTGAAGTGTCTGTTTAGAATTTTGCCCCATTTTTTTCTTACTGTTGAGTTTTAAGAATTCTTTGTATATTTTGGATAATAGTCCCTTATCAAATGTGTCTTTTGAAAATATTTTCTCCTATTCTGTGGCTTTCCTTCTGATTCTCTTGACAGTGTCTTTTGCAGAGCAGAAGTTTTTAATTTTAATGAAGTCCAGTTTATCAATTATTTATTTAATGGATTCTGCCTTTGGTGTATCTGAAGTCATTGCCATACTGACTGTCACCTAGATTTTCTCCTGTGTTATCTTCTAGGAGTTTTGTAGTTTTACATTTCACATTTAGATCTGCAGTTTGTTTGGAGTTAATTTTTGTAGGGGATCCAGATTCTTTTTTTTTTTTTTTTTCTTTTTCATGAGGATGTGTAGTTGTTCCCAAAACAACTATCTTTTGTGGAAGAAAACTATCTTATCTCCATTGTATTACCTTTGCTCCTTTGTCAAATATCAGTCAAATAACTTCATATGGATTGATCTCTGGGCTTTCTGTTCTGTTCCATTGATCTAGTTGTCTATTCTTCTGCCAGTATCACACTGACTTGATTACTGTAACTTTATGTTAAGTTGTGAAGTCAAGTATTTTCAGTCCTCCAAATCATTCTTTCCTTCAATATTGAGTGGGCTATTTGGCATCTTTTGCCTCTACGTATAAACTTCAGAATCATATGTTGATACCCCAGAATAACTTGCTGGGATGTTGATGAGATTGCATTGAATCATATCCCAGAAAATCTAGAGCTCGTTGAGAGTGTCAGAATAGGTTTTGTAGAAGAAATTATAGTAAATTGAGGCCTGAAGGAAGAGCAAGAGCTGGACAGGTGAAACGGGGGGCGGCGTGGGTGCTGCAGGCTGAGTGTGCCGGGGAGCCGGGCAGTTCTGCATTATTATGGCAGATACAGATCATTCCCACTGTCACTAAATTGTTTCTGTACCATGTGAAATAAGATGTGAGAATATATAGAAAATAATACAGGATAAAATATATGAAAACGAAGCCCTACAGTCTAGGACAGTGGTATCTAGGCTTACCTTGCTTTATGATGCTTTGCTTTATTGCACTTTGCAGATAATTGTGTTTTTTATATTGAAGGTTTGTGGCAACCCTGTGTCAAGCAAGTCTGTGGGCAAAATTTTTCCAACAGCAGTGGCTCACTGCATATCTCTGTTACATTTTGGTAATTCTCACAATATTTGAAACTTTTTATTATTATTGAATTTGTTATGGTGATCTGTGATCAGTGATGTTACTATTGTAATTGATTTGGGGCACCACAAACCACACCCACAGGAGGTGGAGAACTTAATAAACATAATGCATGTTCTGACTACTTCAACAACCTGCCTTTCTTGCGCCTCTCTCCCTCTGCTTGGGCCTCCCTATTCCCTGAGACACAACAATGTTAAAATTATACCAAATAATAATCATACAGTGGCCTTCTAAGTGTTCAAGTGAAAGGAAGACTCCCACATCTCTCACTTTAAATCAAAAAATAGTAATGATTAAGCCTAGTGAGGAAGGCATGTCAAAAGCTGAGACAGGCTGAAAGCTGGGCCTCTTGTGCCAGTTAACCAAGTTACGAATGCAAAGGAGAAGTTCTTGGAGGAAATCAAAAGTGCTCCCCCAGTGAACACGCAAATAATAAGACAGAAAACAGCCTTATTGCTGATACGGAGAAGGTTTTAGTGATGATCTGGATAGAAAATCAATCCAGCCACGAAACTCCCTTAAGCCAAAGCCTAACCCAGAGCAAGGCCCCAAGTCTCTTTAATTCCATGAGGCTGAGAGAGGTGCAGAAGAAGAGTCTGAAGCCAGCAGGGGTTGGTTCTCGAGGTTGGAAGAGAGAGGCCGTCTCTATAACATCAAAGTGAAAGGTTCAGCAGCAAGTGCTGATGTAGAAGCTGCAGCAAGTCATCCAGAAGATCTCGCTAAGATAATTAACGAGGTGGCTACATTAAACGACAGATTTTCAGTGTAGATGAAACAGCCTTCTATTGGAAGAAAATGCCATCTAGGACTTTAATAGCTAGAAAGGAAACGTCAGTGCTTGGCTTCAACGCTTCAAAGGACAGGCAGACTCTCTTGCCAGGGGCTAATGTTGCTGGTGACTTTCAGTTGAAGCCAGTGCTTATTTGCCATTCTGAAAATCCTAGGGCCCTTAATGATTATGCTAAATCTACTCTGCCTGTGCTCTTTAAATGAAACAACAAAACCTGGATGACAGCACATCTGTTTATAACACGGTTTACTGAATATTTTCGTCCACTGTTGAGACTTACTGCTCAGAAGAAAAGATTCCTTTCAAAATATTACTGCTCGGTGACAATGCACCTAGTTACTCAAGAGCTCTGATGGAGACGTACAGTGAGATGAATGTTGTTGTCATGCCTGCTAACACAGCACCCATTCTGCAGCCCATGGATCAAGGAGTAATTTCGACTTTCAAGTCTTATTATTTAAGAAATACATTTCATAATGCTATAGCTACCATGAATAGTGATTCCTCTGATGGTTCTGGGCAAAGTAAATTGAAAACCTTCTGAAAAGGATTCATCATTCTAGATGCCATTCAAAATATTAGTGATTCATGGGAAGAGGACAAAATAGTAACATTAACAGGAGTTTGGTGAAAGTTGATTTCAACCCTCATGGATGACTTTGAGGGGTTCAGGCCTTCAGTGGAGGAAGTAACTGCAGATGTGGTGGAAATAGCAAGAGACCTAGAATTAGAAGTGGAGCCTGAAAATGTGACTGAGTTGCTGCCATCTCAGGAAAAAACTTGAATGGATGAGGAGTGGCATTTTATGGAGAAAGTGGTTCATGAGATGGAATCTACTCCTGGTGAAAGTGCTGTGAAGATTATTGAAATGACAACAAAGGGTTTAGAATATTCTATAAACTTAGTTGATAAAGCAGCTTAAGGGTTTGAAAGGTTTGGCTTCAGTTTTGACAGAAGTTCTACTTTGGGTAAAAAGCTATCAGATAGCATTGCAGGCTACAGAGAAATCGTTCCTGAAAGGAAGAATCAGTCAAAGTGGCAAACTTCATTGTTGTCTTATTTTAAGAAGTTGCCACAGCTACTCCAGCCTTCAGCAAACACCATCTGATCAGTCAGCAGCCATCAACATCGAGGCAAGACCCTCCCCAAGGAAAAAGATTAAACTCCCTGAAGGTTAAAATGATGGTTAGCATTTTTAGCAATAAAATATTTTTAAATTAAGGTATGTGCCTTTTTTTCATAGACATAACGCTATTGCACAATTAATGGAATACAGTATAGTGTAAATATAACTTTTATATGCACTGGGAAACAAAAATTCATGTGACTTGCTTTTGAAGTATTAATTTTACTGCTGTGGTCTGGAACTGAAAGTGTAATATCTCTGAGGTATGCCTGTAACAGTAATACTTCTGAGAAAATGCCTTAAGTCAGGGCATGGTGACTGGGAATAGTTGAGCTCTTCGGTTGGTCTCTGGCAGCCTAAATGTATACACAGATGATTATATCAAGACAAACAGTATATTGAGAATAAGCCTATTTCAAAAACAGTATAATGAGAATATTTGCAAGAATAAAAATTATATTTTTTAAATAGGATTTATTTTCTCAATCAGTATATTAGTTCAGGACACATTTATCCAACTGCATTTAAGGTACATAGTAAAGAATTTCAATTACTGGAAATAATTAGTAATAAAGATAGGATAGAAATGAATAAACAAAAACCTGGATATGAGTAGAGGTGAAAAGTTTTGTGGAGAAAAAGTGTAACGCTTTAAAAAATTATTATTTAAACAAAAACTGACAACAAAAGAATTGATTTTTAAGATTCCTTTTCTATACCTGAAATTGATGGGAAAGTTTAGAATCATTCCCAAGGTGAGGGATCAGAACATGGAAAGGGGGCAGGGACAGCAAAAAAATAAAAAGGAGGAAAAGATGAATGTAAGATGAATGTTAGCTTTGATAGAGGTCTGAGGAAAACACTGCAATAGGAAAGACATGTTGGAATATTCTGGAGGAAGTACTTCAAAAGCATGAAGAGAGTAAAAATGAAGTGCAAAGAATAGCTATATTTTAGACTGGTAGAGGAGAGAAGCACACTGTTTTTCAGGTTACATTGATAAATATTTAGGCAAAGAGTGAAGAGGTTGAAGAGAAGAAAATTAAAGAAAACAAACAAACAGAAAGACATAACATGAAAACAGAGTTACTTTTTAAATTACTAACAGTTCTGCCATGGGATGTGTTTATATATAAAAATATTGATTAAAAATTGGTCATTCTGTCCAATAATGTGGAAAAAAATGATTTTCAAAGGTAACAAAATTTATTGCTTTAAAATGAATTAAGAAAGGATATATAAAACCCTTTCAGTAAAATTGTTGTGAGAATAAATGAGATGTCACTCTAGCAATTTTTTAATAGAAAAACCTGTGAGGATAAATGAGATTATATACTGAAAGTACTATGAGTATCTTACACAAAAAACATTATACAAATTCACTGTATTCCTTTCATTATAGGTTTTCCCTTACCATTAGTTATTGAATCTTTAGTGTGCATAATATTGAAAGAGAAGAAAGTATTATAGAAGATGGATGCAGTTTTTTTGTATAATAATTTTTTAAAGTTATATATATATGTATATTTAATATGAATTGTTTAATTAACATAACATTACATTTTAATGTCTTTTACTTTTTTATCAGAAGTGAAACATGCTTTATTGGCTTAATGCTGAAACATTTTACAAAGTGCATGCTACAAATTCACAATGGCAGGCCTACAAGCTGTTATTAAGTATTCATACTCATCCAACGTTGAAAGCATGTTGTTATAGTGATAAATAAAGATCAAGGTGGAATAGGTAGAGATAAAATTTGATGAAGTCATTTGCTCCTTTTATGAATGTAGACATAAAATGAAATGTGGTCAATAAATATCATTGTCAGTGCTATTTAAATTTGAGACAAAAATATTATCCTTGTTCAACAATCACAACACACACAAGAAAGCACTAATAATATAAGGAACAAATTCATCAGTCCAAGTTGCTGTTATTTACTATATTTAATCAAAGTCACTTAATTTGACTTATCTCATTTTTTAAATGCAGAATTATAGATATCATGACATTTTTCATCAGTAATGAAGGTTATCTTCATTTTTGTAACTGTGACACATTTCTGGCAGTTAAGTCCCTAAACTGCAATTTTGTTGCTGATTTGTGAATTGTCTTTGCCCTTACTAATGAAATGATTTACTAAAGGATTTAAAAAACAACACCAGGGCTTCCCTGGTGGCACAGTGGTTGAGAGTCTGCCTGCCGATGCAGGGGACACGGGTTCGTGCCCCGGTCCGGGTGGATCCCACGTGCCGCAGAGCGGCTGGGCCGGTGAGCCATGGCCGCTGAGCCTGCGCGTCCAGAGCCTGTGCTCTGCAATGGGAGAGGCCACAACAGTGAGAGGCCCGCGTACCGCAAAAAAAACAACAAAAAAACACCAGCTTTTCAAATGTAGTTTCAGCTTCTTCTCATTGGAAGTAAATTAGATCCTCTTTGGACTGGAGCAGTATTGTAATAATTTGACAAATAGCACCTTTGTGACCTGATAGTATTAAGTAAAGCTTTTAGCATTGCATTAAACCTAAATTTAAGTAGTATTTTTATGCTGAATCCAATGGTCACTAACAACTGTCTTGTGATAATTGCTAGAATGTAGCGGTGACATGTGTAAGAGACAATCCCAACATTCATTTTCCCTCTTTTCCCAAGAAAACATCTAATATTCCGGTATGTATACCTATCTGAGATGTGACGATAAAGAAACCTCCTATGACCTGTGTCTTGAGAAGCAGTGCAGCAGAGCAGGGTTAAGTATGGGCTTGGGAACTTGACTTCCTTCTGGGATTTGAACCCTAGCTACATGGCCCTAGGCAAGTTGCTTAAGGTCTTTGTGCTTTGATTTCCTGATTCGGTATGTGGATAATCCTAGGGTTGTTGTGAGCAGCCGTAGGTAGGTTCTGGACTCCACGTTCTTCTGTCCTGCAAGAGCCAAGTTTGTTTCGCTCTCTTTAGAGGCACTGAGCAGTGCTGCCTGCCCCGGAAGTCTGGCTACTTCGAGGCTCCTGACAGAGCTCCTGCTTCCTAGGCACCCAGAGGCAAGAAACAGATGTGACTGGGACCTGATGAGTAGTGGAAAGATCAGAACAGTCGACACTTTCAGCTCAACTCAAAACAACTTTTAAAGATCTTCCTTGTTCCTGTCTTTCTCATATTGTTATTGCCGTGTGAATGACCATTTTCCTTACTCTACACAAATCCGTGTTCATAATTAGGTTAGAGATTTGCTTCCTTTAAGAAACGTATTTTGATGAGTTTGTTATTTGTATATATAATTATAATGTAGATTCCTGTTAATATGCTAGCTGGTTCTCATTTACTATTACTTTTCTTAAATATATTGTTAAATAAAGAAGTTGGCTTCTTTAATAGGATTTTAAATCCTCTGAGGACAAAATCTGTGCTTTTTCTCTCCCTTTCTTTCCATGCTCAGGGTAGTATATTGTACAGAATGTGAAGAAAAAGTCAAGCATTCATTAAATGATGCTATATAAATTTTACCACTAACTACTAAAAAGCAGATATTCTATTTTTATTCCGTTACCCCATTCCTTGCTTGCATTCTTCTTAGGACTTTGCATTTATATAGAGTTTCCCTAAGAGAATTTTGTCTGTGCATTCTGAAGGCAGTGAAGACCTGATTCCCTTCAACTGCGTATATTTCCTCAGGAAAATATAATTGGTACTGATACTGTATTAGCTTATTTTTAGCATGGGAAAGAATTATTCTGAAGAGCAGAACTTCAGTCTAGGATATTTTACCTGACGTCAACATGTGTCTATGAAAGAAGGACTTTTAAAAATTAAGTATTATTCATCACATTATTTATCCAAGGAATTTTAACAGAAACATTTTCACAATAAGACCTGACAATAGATGGATTTCACTGATGCTTAATATAGACTATTTGAAATCTTTTGTCCATATACTCAGTTGTCAATTCATGCAGCTATATTTAAATGAAAATTTGTGCTTGGAGGGAGGCTTAGTACCATCCAGAATTATTGTTCTACAGCTGTTACAAGCCCTCAGCTGTTTGCACTTTCCAGTTTCTTTCTATCCAGAGAAAGAGAATGAGCCATTATGGGGTCTGAGAGAGCACATCTCTATTTAACACTTCATTATGTAGGCTGTTTTTTAGCAGAGGAGTTAAATGCTAGCTGCCTGACTTTGCTGCACTGGACTGACCAAGATAATTATTGGTATTCAGCTGTTTGAAGAACATTTTTGTAGGCATAGTATGAAGAGCTGTAGATTTTTGTTATTTTGTCAACAATCCATGATCAAATAAGATCGTGTTCATAAGAATTTAAAACACAAGAAATGGAACCATAGAATTTTGTTTCCTAGCTGTATTGAAATATCAAGAATAAGAGGCAAAAAACAAAGTTCCTTATTCATTGAGCATATCATGAATCTTTGGGCTGTTTTGCTGTAAATCTCATATTATAAAGGAGACATATGCTTATCTATCCTTTAACTGGTTAATTGATTCTTCCAGTTTATTTAAAATATGACACAAAATTCTGAAGATCACCTTTCCTCATTAAAATAAGTGTATTTTTAAAAATACAAACTATTGAAACCAAGAATATTCTTTTAAAAATAAGAATAATTTTTGAAATGTTCAAAGCTTACTTAGCTTTTAGAAATATGTAAAAGTTCAAACTATCATAGTAGTGGGGTCTAAGGTTAAAAAATAGTGCCAGGCCAGATTTTGAGGGTCCCCAAATGCAAGCTACCGTATTTGGACTTTAGAGTCTGTGATCTACAGGGGTGCTTTGAAGGCTCTATAACAGAAGGGTAGCTGGGGGAATAGAAGGCAAAATGTTAGGAAAATAATTCTGAAAATGTGCAAGAGAATTAGAAGAATTGAAGAGAAATACTCAAGACTAAAAGCATATTAGGAAATAAATGCAACAATTAACAAGTCACAATATTTCCTTTCAGAAATAGCTCTCCCCTCTTGGTTTTTATGACACGGAGATTTTCTGATTCCAGATCTGCCCTGTGTTTTCTTCTCTGTGTGACTTTTTCCTCCTCTGTGCGTGGAGGTTCCACATTGGTTATCTGCTCTTCTCCCCTCTCCTTTCCTCCCCTCCCTGCGTGTCTTCTTCCCTCTCTCCTCTCTTTTCTTCACCTTCTGTCCTCTCCTCTCCCCTTAACCTTCTTTCCCTTTTCCTTCCATTGCAGTTACTTCTTTCTCTCTCCTTTCTATTCCCTCCTTCCCTCCCTCCCTCTCCTCTTTCTCCCATCCCGTTTTCTCCTCTTTTAGTATATCTATATCCATATCTCTACCTGTATCTGTGTCTACATCTGTATTATCTATTTCCTTCAGAAAATTTATCTTTCAAGTATCATCTCTATGTGAATGATGACTCAGTATATAGCTCTAGGCCTTAGAAATGCAATCTTGTAGTCTCTCAAATTATACATTACAATTCCCCCATCAAAATATAGAACTGCAGTGATAAGTTAGTTCTCTTGCAAAGGTAGAAACTCCCAGTGATACTTGTCTGACTTTCTGTGTAACCTTAGGAAAGTTAATAGACCTCTATGAAATCTTAGATCTCTCATCTGTAAAATGAAGAGAATAATAGTGCCTATTTCTGAGGGTCTGTTATAATAATTGGATTAGATTATTAATATAAAGCACATAGCCCTGTCTCATTTGTATAAAATAAACTCTCAATAAAAAGTTTGCTCTTTCATTATTTTATAGTTTTGCAGGTAAAATAGAGAATGATTTAGAGCTTCTTTGGTATTTACTCTCTGTCTCAAGGATTATGGCTGGTTCTCAGTGATCGGTTTTAATCACAAATTACAAGGATACTGCTACTTCCTAATTATAAATACTGTAGAATGAGGATGCAAATTAACACTCAGTAATGCATTTACATGATTTGAACCACTGTTCTTTTTCCTCTAAAATGAAATGAGGAAGATAATTACTAACTTCATTAAGCCTTATTTTGAGTGTCAAAGAAATGGTATATTTGAAGACATATATATACTTAATTTCAACAAATTATAAGGTATTACTTAGACTAATGATATATAGAGGGATTGAGATAGACTACATTGTGACTTAAATAAATTTCCCCCGATCAAAATATTCTTGTGTTTAAAGTTTATTCCTAGATATCAACTTTGAAAGACATATAGACCAATAATATTTTTTCTGTTTTTCAATGTTGAGGGACTAGTATTTTAAATACTCTTATTCTTTCATTAACTAATTATTAACTAGTATTTGTTGAGGGACTAGTATTTTAAATACTCTTATTCTTTCATTAACTAATTATTAACTAAATTTTATCAGGTACTTATATTGAACCCAAAGGAATCATGAGTGATGTGGAATTTAAAAATAGCAAGCTTTAGTTCAGTACCAAATAAATATAAATAATTCATAAAAACTGTATGTGTAACATGACTATGGTTAAGACCTCATGCTTCGTCTCAGTCTCAATGTTTGAGCTTTACTGTATCGTAGACATCAGACAGTTCAGTACTCTCATTTTACCCTCAGAGAAATAAAAACTAGAGATCCAAAAACGGTGAATGTCTTGGCCTAAGGTATTTAGTGGCAGAATCGGAAATGGACAACAGGTCTCTTTGCCTCAGTTTGAGGCACTTTTTGTAATAGAACTCCAGGATAAGATTTATACATTTCAGAGGTGTCGTGGTGTCCCAATTTCCACGAGGAACTCCGGTTTGAAGCACTGGGTTTGAGGCTGCTGCATACAGCATCCTGTGAGCAATTGAAACTAGACCAAGCACAAAGGGAAAAAAAAGTTGGGGAAGTCTGTGTCCTGGAATAGTGAAGTGATTTATCAGAGAGGAAGTAAGACTGTCTCCATGTGGTGTCAGTGGCTCCTGGAAGCTGCAGAATTAGCTGGTCCTCAGATAATATGATCTCACAGAAAGAGGGAAAACCATCTCTTCTTCAGCAGCCTTACCCATCCCTGAGAAGGATTTGAATTGGCTTTGTTGAGGTAGACTGAGGCTCAAGGGCTCGCCTCAAGCATCGGGTGCAAGTCTCCTCCATGTATCTTTTCTTTCTCCTGGGAGGACCAGCTTCCCCAGAATAAGGAGAAGTAAATTGTAGACACAGCGATAGGAAGACCATGGGCTCTACCTCTGTACCCTGAGACGAGGAAATGGAGGACATAATTTGCCCAGGTTCTCTCAAGTGGCAAAGCGGTAGAGACGGGTTTTGAACCCAAGTCTTTAGCCTCCAGAACCTGTGCTTTTAGCTACAGAGTGCAACTCTGCCTTAGGAAAAGCACATCAATCTTTGATTAGATAATAACAACCGTGTGGCTGACGGGTCTTGGTGCTCCGGCCTGGTGTCAGGCCTGAGCCTCTGAGGTGGGAGAGCTGAGTTCAGGACATTGCTCCACCAGAAACCTCCCAGTCCCACATAATATCAATAGGCAAGAGTGCTCCCAGAGATCTCTGTCTCAACACTAAGACCCAGCTCCACCCAATGGCCAGCAAGCTCCAGTGCTGGAGGCCCCATGCCAAACAACTAGCAAGACAGGAACACAGCCCCATCCATTAGCAGAGAGGCTGCAAAAAAATCATACTAAGTTCACACACAGCCCAAAACACACCACCGGGTGTGGTCCTGCCCACCAGAAAGACAAGATCCAGCCCCAGCCACCAGAACACAGGCACCAGTCCCCTCCACCAGGAATTCTACACAACCCACTGAACCAACCTCACCCACTGGGAGGCAGACACCAAAAACAACAGGAACTACAAACCTGCAGCCTGCAAAAAGGAGACCCCAAACACAGTAAGTCAAACACAATGAGAAGACAGAGAAATATGCAACAGATGAAGGAGCAAGGTAAAAACCCACCAGACCAAACAAATGAAGAGGAAGTAGGCAGTCTACCTGAAAAAGAATTCAGAGTAATGATAGTAAAGTAAAATCTTGGAAATGGAATGGAGAAAATACAGGAAACGTTTAACAAAGAACTAGAAGAACTAAAGAGCAAACAAATAATGATGAACAACACAATAAATGAAATTAAAAATCTCTAGAAAGAATCAATAGCAGAATACCTGAGGCAGAAGAACAAACAAGTGACCTGGAAGATAAAATAGGGGAAATAACTGCCACAGAGCAGAATAAAGAAAAAAGAATGAAAAGAACTGAGGACAGTCTCAGAGACCTCTGGGACAACATTAAACTCACCAACATTCGAATTATAGGGGTCCCAGAAGAAGAAGAGAAAAAGAAAGGGTCTGAGAAAATATTTGAAGAGATTATAGTTGAAAAATTCCCTAACATGGGAAAGGAAATAGTCAATCAAGTCCAGGAAGCGCCGAGAATCCCATACAGGATAAATCCAAGGAGAAACATGCCAAGACACATATTAATCAAACTATCAAAAATTAAATACAAAGAAAAATATTAAAAACAACAAGAGGAAAGCAACCAGTAACATACAAGGAAATCCCCATAAGGTTACCAGCTGATCTTTCAACAGAAACTCTGAAAGTCAGAAGGGAGTGGCAGGATATATTTAAAGTGATGAAAGGGAAAAACCTACAACCAAGATTACTCCACCCAGCAAGGATCTCATTCAGATTCGACAGAGAAATTAAAACCTTTACAGACATGCAAAAGCTAAGAGAATTGAGCACCACCAAACCAGCTTTACCACAAATACTAAAGGAACAACTCTAGGCAGGAAGCACAAGAGAAGGAAAAGACCTACAAAAACAAACCCGAAACAATTAAGAAAATGGTAATGGGAACATACATATCGATAATTACTTTAAATGTAAATGGATTAAGCGCTCCAACCAAAAGACATGTACTGGTTGAATGGATACCAAAACAAGACCTACATACATGCTGTCTACAAGAGACCCACTTCAGACCTAGAGACACATACTGACTGAAAGTGAGGGGACGGAAAAAGATATTCCATGCAAATGGAAATCAAGAGAAAGCTGGAGTAGCAATTCTCATATCAGACAAAATAGACTTTAAAACAAAGACTGTTAACAAGAGACAAAGAAGGACACTACATAATGATCAAGGGATCAACCCAAGAACAAGGAATAACAATTGTAAATATTTATGCACCCAACAAAGAAGTACCTCAATACATAAAGCAAATCCTAACAGCCATAAAAGGGGAAATTGAGAGTAACACAACAATAGTGGGGGATTTTAACACCCCACTTTCACCAATGGACAGATGATCCAAAATGGAAATAAATAAGGAAACACAAACTTTAACTGGCACATTAAACAAAATGGACAAAAAGGATATCTGTAGGACATTCCACCCAAAAACAACAGAATACACTTTCTTCTAAAGTGCACATGGAACATTCTCCAAGATAGATCTTATGTTGGGTCACAAATCAAGCCTTGGTAAATTTACAAAAATTAAAATCAAATATCTTTTCCAACCACAATGCTATGAGACTAGATATCAATTACAGGAAAAACACTGGAAAAAATACAAACACATGGAGCCTAAGCAATACTCTACTAAATAACCAAGAGATCACTGAAGAAATCAAAGGGGAAATCAGAAAATACCTAGAAACAAATAACAGTGAAAACAGGATGACCCCAAATCTGTGGGATGAAGCAAAAGCAGTTCTAAGAGGGAAGTTTATACCAATACAGTCCTACCTCAAGAAACAAGAAAAATCTGAAATAAACAACCTAACCTTACACCTAAAGCAATTAGAGAAAGAAGAACAACAAAAAAAACCCCCAAAGTTAGCAGAACAAAACATAAAGATCATATCACAAATAAATGATAAAGAAATGAAGGAAACAGTAGCAGAGATCAATAAAACCCAAAGCTGCTGCTTTGAGAAGATAAACAAAACTGATAAACCATTAGCCAGACTCATCAAGAAAAAAAAGGAGAAGACTCAAATCAACAGAATTAGAAATGCAAAAGGGGAAGTAACAATTGACACTGCAGAAATACAAAGGACCATGAGAGATTATTACAAGCAACTATATGCCAAAAAAATGGACAACCTGGAAGAAATGGACAAATTCTTAGAAAAGCACAGCCTTCCGAGACTGAACCAGGAAGAAATAGAAAATATGAACAGACCAGTCACAAGCACTGAAATTGAAACTGTGATTAAAAATCTTCAAACAAACAAAAGCCCAGGACCAGATGGCTTCAAAGGCGAACTCTCATTTAGAGAAGAGCTAACACCCATCCTTCTCAAACTCTTCCAAAGTATAGCAGAGGAAGGAACACTCCCAAACTCATTCTACGAGGCCACCATCACCCTGATACCAAAACCAGACAAAGATGTCACAAAAAAAGAAAACTACAGGCCAATATCACTGATGAACATAGATGCAAAAATCCTCAACAAAATACTAGCAAACAGAATCCAACAGCACATTAAAAGGATCATTCACCATGATGAAGTGGGGATTATCCCGGGAATGCAAGGATTCTTCAGTATATGCAAATCAATCAATGTGATACATCATATTAACAAATTGAAGGATAAAAACCATATGATCATCTCAATAGATGCAGAGAAAGCTTTTGACAAAATTCAACACCGATTTATTAGAAAAACTCTCCAGAAAGTAAGCATAGAGGGAACTTACCTCAACATAATAAAGGCCATATATAACAAATCCACAGCCACCATCGTTCTCAATGGTGAAAAACTGAAAGCATTTCCTCTAAGATCAGGAATAAGACAAGGTTACCCACTCTCACCACTGTTATTCAACATAGTTTTGTAAGTTTTAGCCACAGCAATCATAGAAGAAAAAGAAATAAAAGGTATCCAAATCAGAAAAGAAGTAAAACTGTCAGTGTTTGCAGATGACATGATACTATACGTAGAGAATCCTAAAGATGTTACCAGAAAATGACCAGAGATCTTCAATGAATTTGGTAAAGTAGCAGGATACAAAATTAATGCACAGAAATCTCTTACATTCCTATACATTAATGATGAAAAATCTGAAAGAGAAATTAAGGAAACACTCCCATTTACCACTGCAACAAAAAGAATAAAATACGTAGGAATAAACCTACCTAAGGAGACAAAAAACCTGTATGCAGAAAACTATAAGAAACTGATGAAAGAAATTAACGATGAAAGCAAACAGTTGGAGAGAGATATCATGTTCTTGGATTGGGAGAATCAACATTGTGAAAATGGCTCTACTACCCAAAGCAATCTACAGATTCAATGCAATCCCTATCAAACTACCACTGGCATTTTTCACCGAACTAGAACAAAAAATTTCACAATTTGTATGGAAAAACAAAAGACCCCAAATAGCCAAAGGAATCTTAAGAAAGAAAAACGGAGCTGGAGGAATCAGGCTCCCTGACTTCAGGCTATACTACAAAGCTACAGTAATCAAGACAGTAGAGGACTGGCACAAAAACAGCAAGATAGATAAATGGAACAGGATAGAAGGCCCAGAGATAAACCCATGCACATATTGTCACCTTATTTTTGGTAAAGGAGGCAAGAATATACAATGGAGAAAAGCCAGCCTCTTCAATAAGTGGTGCTGGGAAAACTGGACAGCTACATGTACAAGCATAAAATTAGAACACTCCTTAACACCATACACAAAAATAAACTCCAAATGGATTAAAGACCTAAATGTAAGGCCAGATACTCTAAAACTCTTAGAGGAAAACATAGGCACAACACTCTATGACATAAATCACAGCAAGATCCTTTTGATCCACCTCCTAGAGAAATGGAAAGAAAAACAAAAACAAATGGGACCTAACAAAACTTAAAAGCTTTCCTGCAGCAGAGGAAACCATAAACAAGAGGAAAAGACAATCCTCAGAATGGGAGAAAATATTTGCAAATGAAGCAACCGACAAAGGATTAATCTCCAGAATTTACGAGCAGCTCATACACTCAATAGCAGAAAACTGAAAACCCAATCAAAAAATGGGCAGGGGCTTCCCTGGTGGCATGGTGGTTGAGAGTCCGCCTGCCAATGCAGGGGACACGGGTTCGTGCCCCTGTCCGGGAAGATCCCACATGCCGCGGAGCGGCTGGGCCCGTGAGCCATGGCCACTGAGCCTGCGCCTCCAGAGCCTGTGCTCCGTATCAGGAGAGGCTACAACAGTGAGAGGCCCGCGTACCGCAAAAAAAAAAAAAAAAAAGGGCAGAAGACCTAAATAGACATTTCTCCAAAGAAGATATACAGATTGCCAACAAACACATGAAAGGATGCGCAACATCACTGATCATTAGAGAAATGCAAATCAAAACTACCATGAGGTATCACCTCACAGCAATCAGAATGACCATCACCAAAAAATTTACAAACAATAAATGCTGGAGAAGGTGTGGAGAAAAGGGAACCCTCTTGCACTGTTGGTGGGAATGTAAATTGATACAGCCACTATGGAGAACAGTATGGTGGTTCCTTAAAAAAACTAAAAATAGAATTACCATAGGACCCAGCAATCCCCCTCCTGGGCATATACCCTGAACAAACCATAATTCAAAAAGAGACATGTACTACAATGTTCATTGTAGCACTCTTTACTATAGATAGGACATGAAGGCAACCTAAGTGTCCATCAACAGATGAATGGATAAAGAAGATGTGGCACATGTATACAATGGAATATTACTCAGCTATAAAAACAAACGAAATTGAACTATTTGTAGTGAGGTGGATGGATCGAAAGTCTGTCATGCAGAGTGAATTAAGTCAGAAAGAGAAAAACAAATACCCTATGCTAATACGTATATATGGAATCTAAAGAAAAAACGAAAAAAATATGTTCTGATGAACCTAGGGGCAGGACAGGAATAAAGACGCAGATGTAGAGAATGGACTTGAGGATACTGGGAGGGGAAGGGTAAGCTGAGACGAAGTGAGAGAGTTACATTGACATATATACACTACAAATGTAAAATAGATAGCTAGTGGGAAGCAGCTGCATAGCACAGGGAGATCAGCTCGTGCTTTGGGACCACCTAGAGGGGTGGGATATGGAGGGTGCGAGGGAGATGCAAGAGGGAGGGGATATGGGGATATATGTATATATATAATTGATTCACTTTGTTATACAGTAGAAAGTAGCTCAACATTGTAAAGCAATTATACTCCAATAAGATTGTTAAAAAAAAAAGATATATACTTTTCAAACATTAACTGAGTTATTTTTTTAAAGTTTTGTCAGTGATCCCTGAAGTTAGATAATTAGAGTATTCTTGACAAATCCTCTTATGTTAATTATTTAAATAATTATTTAACCAAATCCTCATGTAGACTTAGGCTGAGGCATATTCATGCAGTGTCCTAATAGAGCTTTATTCCTGATAGTTTCCATTTATTTATACTCTGATGTGATTTAAATAATGTTATGAAAATTATTTAAGGGCATCTTCTCTTTATGTAATGCACATATTAAACCACTTTCATAGTCACTCATTTATTACAATAAATTTTTTATCCAGAAAGTACTGTAACCCCTCCTGCCTTAAAATACTTACTGTTTTTAATAGTAAGTAGCTTAAACTTAAGTCCATTTGTATATTTATATTTATATATACAGTCTCTAAAATATGGGAACTCAAATATGGGATGTTGATATTTTAAGAGATCATTATTAAAACTGCCTTATGAATTTAATTATATTGCTTAGATAAGAGCTTTCTTTTTTAGCATAGAAAATGTTTCATTTGAAATGCAGATCAAAACTACAATGAGGTATCACCTCACACTGGTTAGAATGGGCATTATCAGAAAATCTACAAACAACAAATTCTGGAGAGGGTGTGGAGAAAAAACCCTCTTGCACTGTTGGTGGGAATGTAAACTGATATAGTCACTATAGAGAACAGTATGGAGGTTCCTTAAAAAACTAAAGATAGAATTACCATATGGCCCAGCAATCCCACTCCTGGGCATATACCCAGAGAAAACCACAATTCAAAAAGACACATGCACACCAGTGTTCATTGCAGCACTATTTACAATAGCCAGGTCCTGGAAGCAACCTAAATGCCCATCGACAGATGAATGGATAAAGAAGATGTGGCACATATATACAATGGAATATCACTCAGCCATAAAAAGGAACGAAATTGGGTCATTTGTCCAGATGTGGATGTATCTAGAGACTGTCTTACAGAGTGAAGTTAAGTCAGAAAGAAAAAGATAGTGTATATTAACGCATATATGTGGAATCTAGAAAAATGGTACAGAAGAACTGGTTTGCAAGGCAGAAACAGAGACACAGATGTAGACAACAAACGTATGGACACCAAGCCGGGGTGACAGGGTGGTGGTGGGATGAACTGGGAGATTGGGATTGACATATATACACTAATACGTGTAAAATGGATAACTAATAAGAACCTGCTGTATAAAAAATGAAATAAAATTCAAAAAATTTGTCTCATTTGAATGAATGCTAAAATAAAGTATTTAAGAAAATCACATCAAAGTATTACATAATTATTTTTTGTTTTTATTTTTCTTTTTGAGTTACTAAGTGTAATAGCAGACATTAATGAGAGCTAGTCTACTTACTACCTTACTCTCAAAGTAATCACTGTGATAGTTTTTCTTTTCTATAATTCTTAGTGACAATACGCCTCATCTGTTTGAAATCATCAAGGAGGAAGTTGTTAGGCAATGAAGTGTAGTTCCTTCAAATTTAAACATTAAATTATATCTGCTCGTGAAATTTAGTCTTGAAATTATTTTCCTCTTCTTTGTCACAATGTTGAAAACATTGAGGATTATATACACATGTATATAATCTTAGAATTATCATTCATAACATCAAACATCACAGTGTTACATTTGGGTTTTCATACATTGATATTTTAAGAGCTATTATGGTGCAAAGTGTCGTTCAGCCCAAGCTTGTGTTATTTATTTGTATTTTAATCTGGGCTTATAAATTTGATCCAGTGTTGTTTTAGATGGCCAAAAGTTTGCTTTAATCTCTCTCATTTCATTTTCTTATTGCCGCTCCCAATGTTAAAAGGTTTCAGAAATAAGCAGCTTCTGAGGTTGTAAGTAAATTAAGAATTAATAAATTATTAACTCAGAGTAGTGGCTTTAGACACTAAACACTTTACAAAGATTTAAAATGTATTAATTCGATTTTATGAATTTCCGGTTTCTTCTTTAGAATTATTTTACTTAATTTTAGAAAAATGCTTTCTTTAGAATTACGATAGGTATTATCAGTTTTCTGGTTGAAAGCCAGGCAGCTCCTTCCTTCTTACGTGCAGTAGCTCTGGTTTGTGTGCTTGTTTGCCATTTGCAGATCCATGTACCCAGGAAAATCTTCTCCCCCCAAGGGTGTGGTCATTAATGGTCAAGATCACATGCACAAGTTACCCAAACATATTCAGTGGGAATCAGGAGAAGTCAGCTGGAGGGCATCTGGGAAAGGATTTGTCATCGATAAATAGGTACCCACGGAAGAAAATGTAGTTGTCTTTGTTGGACATTGCAGTTTTTGCCTGTGACACCTAGAATCTCATTAGCCATCTAGCAACGGAAAAACAAACAAAAAACAAACATAAAATTACCAGCACGCTGAGAATGGCAGGGCAGAGGGTTGCAAATAAGCTCGATTTGTGATGTGGTGTCAGGATTGAGCTGAAGTTTGTTTATAGTTACCAGTAGCAGTGAACATTGTCTTCAATACTAAGGGCAAGATTGTATCTGAGGTAGTTGAAACTACTACATAAGTGGATTCTTGACAAACCATATGCTGCTGGATTTGGTACTAATATTCAAGGGTAAATAGAGAGGATGCGTCCTTCAAATGCAATTCTTCATTCCCACGTGTCGTTTTTCTCTTCTCTCTCCTGGCTACATTTCTAAGTATTGAGTAATGAGAAACAATATATACAACATGCAGTAGACTCATGGACTGCAGTGCTGGTGTGGAATGTTCTAATCCTTTAATTTTGTGACTCCTTTAGGAATGCTATGTCATTAGTATTTAAATCACTTCATAAATATTTCACTTTAAATACCATTGTAATATCTTGTGTATGCCTTAATTTGTGTGTAACATAATGGATTTGTATAGTGAGACAATTTCATCAGGGCACTTATACGATTAAAAAGAGATTTAATGGAACACTTTATCATTACTTTGAGTTGACCATGGAACAGAAAGCAAGAGACTATTTCTTGCAGAAATAGCTTCTTATATTTAGATGCTTTGTTTTTTTAAAGAAAAATCAACATATACATGCCACCCAATACACATTCAGGAAAATTGTAGACACTACAGCTTTGGTGGAAGAGGTAAGCAGAGAGAAGCAGGGAATAAAACCGTCAAAGTCTTGAGATAACCTTGTATGAGGAGATTGAGGGACGGGGTAGCAAAGGAATAGGGGAGCACAGATGAAGGTTAAAATGGGGGGCATTTTATTTATTTATTTATTTACATCTTTATTGGAGTATAATTGCTTTACAATGGTGTGTTAGTTTCTGCTTTATAATAAAGTGAATCAGTTATACATATGTTCCCATATCTCCTCCCTCTTGCATCTCCCTCCCTCCCACCCTCCCTATCCCACCCCTCTAGGTGGTCACAAAGCACCGAGCTGATCTCCCTGTGCTATGCGGCTGCTTCCCACTAGCTACCTATTTTACATTTGGTAGTGTATATATGTCCATGCCACTCTCTCACTTCGTCCCAGCTTACCCTTCCCCCTCCCCGTGTCCTCAAGTCCATTCTCTACGTCTGCGTCTTTATTCCTGTCCTGCCCCTAGGTTCTACAGAACCATTTTTTTAAAAATTATTTAATTTTTTGGCTGGCTTGGGTTTTCCTTGCGGTGTGTGGGCCTCCCACTGTGGAGCACAGGCTCCAGGTACACAGGCTTCAGTAGTTGTGGCTCGCGGGCTCTAGAGCACAGGCTCAGTAGTTGTGGCCCATGGGCTTAGTTGCTCTGCAGCACGTGGGATCCTCCCGGACCAGGGCTCGAACCTCGTCCCCTGCAGTGGCAGGCAGACTCTCAACCACTGTGCCACCAGGGAAGCCCCCAAATGTGGGTAATTTCTTAAGCTTATGAAAGCTTTACTTTCCTTGACCTTCTTTTCATTGTTCTTCCATTAGAGTGTCATTATAGAATATTCAAGAATTTGAGGGCCATATGGACACATTCTACAGGAAAAGCATCTAAAAAGATAATATCCCCAGCATTTCTCTGTGCACATGATGGAAAAATTGAGGTTTATTTTTTCTTCCTCCTCTCTTAAAGGTGTATGTGATGAAGACCTGAGAGGCACAGTTCTTTCCCAGAGCATCCGATTCTTTATATAGTTAGTTCTTATTTTCGTTGAAAGTCCTCTTGAACTTACTAAAGAGAGGATTATATCTTGTGCTTTGCATCTTCTGTAGTATCCAGATAGCTAAGCAATAATCGCTGAACCATTAAAAATGTACTTTTAAAGATTTGTCTCATTATCATGACAGCATTCTGTCATGTGTTCTTGCTTGCCCTCAATCATTATATTCTTAATCATGAAGTAAAGATTTTGAGATATTTTTAAATTCCATTCATATTTGGGAAAAGAAAATTTGGAGGAAATATGACTCCAAATTACACACAAGAGCAAAAGTGACATTTAACTTGCAGAAATCCTTTAATAAAACCATTAAGGCTGTATGCTAGTGTCTATATATTGACTCTTTTAACTGTGTATTATAAGATGTTGATCCTGAAAACAAAGGGACACTATAATAGAGAGCTGAGTCATTGTTTTCAGGGAAAAGCATGCTGATGTCTTGTGAAGAAAGTTACAAAGTGCAGCAGCATTGAGGAGACTCGCAGCTCACTCTAAATTTTAAGGGAAATTAGTGCCAGTAAGTGTATATTAAAATCACGACTGACTTATCTCTAGAAAGCAGAAATAGGTTCTCCTTGAATATTACCTATTTTTTCCTACAAACTGACTTCCCAGGGTTAGAGCCAATGGAAGAAAATAACATCAAGCTTGTATTTTTATAAACTTTGCTTAAAGGGAAGTCCAAGGGATAGGAAATATGAAAGAAAATTTAGGGGACATGGAGGCTAAATTAGAATGTCCAAAGAATGTTTAGAAAGTATCGCAGAAGGATAGAATAAGAGAGAATTAGGGGAGACAATATTGAAAGAAAACACTGAGAATTTTTCACAGTTGATGAAACACGTAATCCTCATATTGTTGAAGCCTAAGCAGTCCTGAAGAGTATTTTTATTTTTAATCCATATCCCAGTAAAATGCAGAGAAGAAAGAAAAAGAGAAACTTACAAAAAGTGAGTTATCTTACAATGATCAGGCTTAGAAGGTTACCAATAGATTTTTCAAAGGTAACAGTAGATGTCAGAAGATGAGGGAACACAGCTGGGTCATATTTCACTTGTTTAAAGTTTAGCAAGTTCAAAACAACCACGTTCACCAGCAGGTGTAGACAGATCACGGCTTATTAAGTGCTCTAGAGCATACACTAGTCTTCAGATGCTTTGCATTGTGAACTGAGCTGAATCTCCGTAGCACTTTCAATACCAGAATAAAATCATCAAAGTTGTTGCTTCTTTTAAAGAATAGCCATATACCATTTGAATGAACATCATATGAATTTTGACTACATTGTAGTCCAGGACACGTGTCTTCTCTGCCTCTGTGCTGTTAATTTGTCACCAAACACTTTCTCACTTGATCTGGGATGAGTTAGAGCAAGCAGATAGAGGACTGATCTTATCTATACTGTTCTCTGGTGTCAAGGAAGGCATGGCAAATAGCAAAATAATAACTGTGTCACTATTTGAGACAATTGAATACAATCAAGTTGGAGAAATCAGGTGGCTGTGGAGTAAACTTCATTCAAATTGGAACATGCTCAAAAACACATAAATATAGTGAAATAGAGGGATGTAACACACGGTATTGAGTATGGTTATATTAAATTTGCATATGGCACAAACATATTCTAACGTCTTCAAATTTCTGGGAGTAGAAAAAGTAGTATGAAACCATGACTTGACAAGAAAGGATGAAATTAAAAGTCACTTTAGAAAATGATAAGGGAATTTACTTCTAATAGAACAAACTGGAAAATAGTAATAGAGGATTTGAAAAGAAAAGGATTTTTCCTAAAAGAAAATTTTGAGAAGAAATACTGATGATCAAATAAGTTGATACTGTGTGGCAGAAATAACAATAATGACTAATTTGACAAATGAACAAATGAGGTGGAATTTAATGCTGAAAAATATACCATGGGGGCTGGTAATCAGAATTAAGGGAGTCTAAGGTACATTTTTATTTTTCAATGTCAATATTTTCCAGGAGATCATGGTAAAATTAACTTTTTAAAGTTAAAGTTTAAAATTAACAATTTAAAGGTAGTCAATGAGGAATAGAAATATAACATAAAATGTCTAAATCAAGAGTAGAAAGGTGAGGGGGGGCCTGAAAACTAATCAATTCTAAGGAAGGTCAAATTAATAAGAAAGAGGACAAATTAATAAGAGAATAAGCAGGGTTAAAGGAAAGAATGAAAAATGACTAGTAACAACAAATACAAATATATCAATAATGATGACAAATTACCAGTTAAAAAGGAGATTGTAAGGTTTTTTTCCTTCAAATCCAGCTATATACCACTTGTAAGAAAACAGATTGAAACTTAAAAATTAGAGGATAAAGTTAGTGTTGGTGTATTGACACAGAAAATGGAAGTACTTCCAATCAAAAATCATTAATAGGGCTAATGATTAATGATGGTCACTACAAGATGATAATGAAAAATTCTCCAAGAAGCTTCTACACTTTAAAATTGGAGTATACATTACAACATATGGAATTTGGCAGAATCACAAGTAGAATCTGACAAAATATCAGAGGAGACAACATTACAGTTGTACTATTTTCTGCATAATATAGGAAAGCTTTATGGGGTAAAAATTCTTCATTGGACTTGAAGAAATATAGCGCCAAATAAAAGCTTTATCCTTAAATTTTGAACAATCCACTTGACATTTCTGAGCTTCAGGTGTCTCAATTGTAAAATGATTTACTTGCGTTACATGTTTTTATGAGTTCAAACGTTCTCATACAAATAATGCTATTTATGATAATACTTTTAAAACCATGTGCACAACTTCTTCCAGGAAGATGGAGTAGACATACTTTTCCCTGTTCCTTCAATTAAGTATAATTTAACCCCTGGGCATTATATATAAACCATTATATTTAAGCAGACTCTGAAAGGTATAGAGTAGAGGCAGATTAGCCAGGGACTTCAGGACATGAGGGACAATGTGATGGTGAGTTCTCTGGGCAACCCAGAGATGCCAATGGGTGCAAACAGTATAGACCCCAACAAAAGCCTGCTCTCTCTAGCTAGATGACCAGGAAAGAGGACAATAACTGTACAGAAAACATTTGGCCAATACTGCTCTACTCCAGCCACAAACCCCAGGAAAAAAATGTAGCCCCATCTATAGTCACAAAAGCAAAGGTCCAGTGGGGAGCCTGGACTTCCATACTTTGCAGGTTGTAATGAGGTGACTGAAGTATTCCCATTGCTGTGCCAGGGTGGTATCAGAGAAGGCTGAGTAGGGAATCGGGATTTTCATTCCTTCCAGGAGTTAACTAGGAAGCTCTTTTCAACAGTGCCAGTGAAGACCATGTGGAGGGTGTGATGAGCAGTCAGCCACTTTGAGTTTCCGCCTAGGCAGTCTTACATTATAGCAACCCTGCTCACACCCAGGATCTGGACGTTGAGGTAGGGCAGCTCCACAAGTTGCCACCCTGCTTTTCCTGGGCACCTTTACAAATGACCACTCAGACTTGAGCCCTTGAAAAATTAGTGACCTCTTCCCCAAGCACCTTCTAAGTGATAGGTGCTTGCTACCCTGCTATCTTTTCCGGTTCCCTCGTGACCTGCGTGGAAGGACTGTCTTCTCCTGGCTCACTGTGCTCCCTTTCTGGGATCTGTAAGCGATAAACCCTATGACTCTGTTTCCTTTGTGTGAGTGTACTGAAACTGCACCTTCAGTCAGACTGCCCCTCCTGGATGTTAACTTCCACGAAGCCGGAGCCCCGTGTCTAGGGAGCGACCTGATGACCCCGTGTGGGTGGCTTGTGATCCGCATTCAGCAGGTCATCACCTGCATATTCTTAAGACACGGGCGCTGGGTTTTCCAACAATGAGGGCCTGGACTTCAACCCCCAACCTGGCAGAAATGGTGTGTCTCACACCTTCCCCAAGAGGGTGCTGACAAAGGAGGCCCTAGTGGAGAGTAGGGACTTTCACCAGTGACCAGTGATAACAGGGCAGCCCCTGTCTCCCACAGTGTCAGTGCAGGCCATGTGGAAAACTGTAGCAAGACCCTCCTGCACTTCCCGGTAGCGTGGTATTAGCAGAGGCCTAGGAGAAAACCAGAATTCTGTGTTCAATGAGAAGTCTTAACTGTCCTGTGCTGTTCATGGGATTCTAAAATTTAATTTTCAACAGTTTGAGGTATTAGGTGCTTATGATTTTCTAACATTGAAAGGTCATGAATTTATAGAAACTTTAATCTTTCTTTTCTACTTATAAACCATACGATTCCCTTCCTGATCTCAGCTCTTTCTTGTCATGCTTTGCCCAAAATAGTTAATATCAACCAACACATACAACTATGACTCATTGTCATACAACTGTGTGTTGTATGACACATACAACTATGAGTTGTATGACACATACAACTATGACATTATTTTTTTACCTTGCAGCAGAGAGGCATATAATCATGCTATTAAATTTGAAACTTTTACAAAAAATTTTGCTTATACAAAATATATATTTTCCAATAATCTGTATAAAAATTCCTTATCACTCACCATCTGAATACTAGGCCAATGACACATAAAGATGTGTTACCACAGCACCTCAATTCTACATACAAATCTCTGGGGTTTTTTTAGTGTAGGTTAAGCTATTCCATAGGAACAAAGGAACCTCAATATCTCAGTTACTTTAATACAACAAAGTTTTATTTCCTGCTCAAACAAATGGAGATGTTTTTGTTTGTATAGGTCTTCTGAATACTTCTCTTTTATGTAGTGGCTCAGAGAGCAGACTCTTCCCATCAGTACTTTCACTTTTCCTCAGTCTTGGGGGCCCACCCCAGATTCTTGGTGTCTAATTGGGCAGTGAGGGAGAAGAAGGAGGGCATGTTCATGGGCATTTCCATGGCTGGGCCAGAAATTGATATCTGTTCATCCCAGTGGCCCAGACTGATCACATGGTCCCACCCAGCTGCAAGGGGGCTTTGCTAATGTAGCTTTTATGTGTGCCCAGGAAGAAGAAGAAAACTGCCTATTGGTCAGCACAAAGGCCTCACTAACTTGGAGCCTGGAGAATTTGGTTGCTGGGTGGACAGCCCACTTAAAGTATTCTTAGAAAAAACCAGAAAAGTGGATTTTGTTGTCTAAATAGCAATCTGCATGCCAAATATAAGCTTGAATTTCTAAGAAGTCTTAGGACATAGGGCAGTTAGGATCACTATAAATGCACAGTGTTTTTGAAATTCCCATTTTACTTAAAAGTTCTGATATTGCAATTTACTACATAATATATCAATGTTAATTTAACATAAAAAGAAAACTCTTTTGCAACTACACACATTTTGGTAAAATGGGTACCCTTCCAAATATGAAATACTTCAATCTGTGCTTACCAAATATATATTCAGCACTTATTTGATGACAGACATACAGTGGGGGAATGGGAGGTAGCAGTGAACAGGATGACATGGCTGCTGCCTTCATGGAGTTTGGAGTTTAACTGATGTGGCCTTTCTCTAGCCACACCCCTAAATGCCCCATTTGGTAAATGTGCCCCAACTTGAGAAATTGTCTTAAACACTGCTGAGAGGGATGTAGATTTAATTATTTAAAGGATTCTCATATTTAAGCTGGTTTCAATGATCATTTCAGGTTTTACAGCTATTGAGTCATTCAAACAGGATCAGATCTCAGCTCTGGAATATTTTACCTTCCTGTCAATGCTGATATGAAAAACAAGGGGATTCAGTGATCTTATGCAGTGTCAGAAGTGAGATAAGATTTAGATAGAAGTAATATCTGGAACTCTGGGAGTGTTTAAAATATTAGAAAGAGCTCAAGTTTTTGTTTATTTGTTTTGTGTTAGGTTAATATGTGATCCAACATTTTGATCAAGTATTTAAGGATTTTTTCATTAGATGATGATTAATAAATCAAAACTGTATTTTATAGTCTTTAATAAACAATCACATTATAAAATAAATTATTTCTCCAAAATGTGTTAAATAATATAGTAGTACACTTTCCCCAAACATGTAAAGATCCACTTAACAACATACAGGAATTTAGAGCATTTGCCACTATGTTAATTAAGGGTAAATAGACTGATCTGAATTACATTTGTACTGGTTAATATCTCAGAAGGCAGTCGAAAATTTCCCGTTTAGAGTTAATGACAGACACTGAAAAGTCCATTGGATTTAAAGGTGGTACTTTTCAAGAACTTAAAAGAGAGGAAATAATCAGTAGGTGCAATGCCTATAATTATAATTGTCTCTTATTTTCATCAGAGACACTTTGGCATTCTTATCATATGTCCCGAATGTCAAAAGCAAATCCATAATTATTCCAAAATCATTTGCCCTTATAAGCGTAGTATTAGGATTTTGCGCACACAAGACATGCACTGAAATAATACCAGTGTAAATGCTAATTGTTTCATAATGTATCAAAAGAGTTTACACTTATTACTTTTTAAAGCCACATGTGGAAAACAATGAGGAACAAAATGCTTTCTATTTCATTCTAAAGATTCTCGTCCTGTCCTGTCAAGCAGTGTTGGTTTCTGCCACCATTTTATGTACAAGGCGGCATGAGGTTTGTTAGCTTGACTTAACGTTTCAAAAGCAGGAGTCTTTTCTGTTTAAGCTCAATGCCAGTTCTCTGTGGACTGCCTGCTGCTTCCCAACTATGTATCTAGAATTTTGTAGTTTAATTGCCACTTGCACAGTGGTATTGTACATAAACACAGCAGCTGCTACTGTATGTTGGAAGTGGCTTAGAAAAATCTATGGACACTGTTCAGCTTTGACTCAAAAGCCAAAAAATTTAGACGCAGCTGCATTACTCTAACAGCTTGCAATATAACACCTTAACGGAAAGAATGCAACTCATTGGAAGTCTACTTACAATATGTTTGCAACCACACTAGAGAAAATTGCATGGAGCCATGTGGTCTAGTGGTAAAACTTCCCAGAAATGAAGATCATCTCTCCCTTTTTTGCTAGTCACACAGGTCCTTATATTTTGTTCCTTAGTATTCTGTATTGCTAGAGATAGCCACTAGAGATATGAAAGCTAATATGAAACTTGGATATCTTCCTGTTACCAGGTAGAGATCATGTTCTTTTTTGGTTAAACCAATTAAAAGTGTGAAACCAAAGGAGAAATGCACAGAAACCTTGACAGAAGACCTCTGTTGCAGCAGTTTGCTGGCTTTTTTTTTTTTGGCGGTACGCGGGCCTTTCACTGTTGTGGCCTCTCCCGCCGCGGAGCACAGGCTCCGGACGCGCAGGCCCAGCGGCCATGGCTCAAGGGCCCAGCCGCTCCGCGGCATGTGGGATCTTCCCTGACCGGGGCACGAACCTGTGTCCCCTGCATCGGCAGGCGGACTCCCAACCACTGCGCCACCAGGGAAACCCAGTTTGCTGACTTTAATGAACACTCTGTTATGTGGAAGAGGTTGACTGATGTCACATTTAAATGTAGTCATGAAAAACACTTCTCAGTTTGTACTTGTGTCTCTACATATATATTTTTTTTGAAGCAGAAAAATTAGAAAGCCTTTTTTTCACAGACAAAGAAAATGCAGGGCATTGCAATAAAAGAAGAAATCAAGACAACTTCATTTGTTTTATACTTCCTTGATGTTTATCACCCCCTCACCTTATGCAGAGTTTTCCATATTTCAGTATTTAGCAGTCCAAGTAGCATTCTTAGAAGAATAAAACTTCCCCTTGGAATTAGAAGCTAGACATTATAGGTTCACTATGGTATATTATTGTTACCTTACTGTTATTCTTTGTCTTTCTGATGAATTTTAGAGTGTCCAAGTTTATCTAGCAAGATCTTAAGCTCAACTCTGTCCAAAATATTATTTTTTTTAATCTTTGCGTGAACGGGGATCATCTGAGTGCAGTTCCATATGCCAGTAATTGGTTCCATCAATTTTGGTGTTTTAAATATGTGAAAGAGAAAATATTAGGGTGTGTGGACTAAGGGATTCTTTTAAAGTATAGTAAATCCAAATCCAATGTCTAGTTCCTAGTATTTGAAAAACAGGACTATTTATTTTCTTTCCCAGCGTTATAAATATTGAGACAGCTATGTCTACTATGAGCTATGTCTACCCTTGTTCACAGTCACATTAAGGAATTCTTCTGAGGTAAATATTCTGCAATAACAACATAGCTGTAAAGGGTTTTCAAAGCTTTTATTAACTCAACAGAAGTATCTCTTAGTTTTTAACTAATTAAATCAAATGACTCCAGTTCAAAATTATAAGAAATGGCTAAATAAGTTGTCAATGTAGAAATTTGAATGCAATAGAAGTATATTTAATATCATTAAGAAATCTTTACACTACATATTTTTAAATGTATCATGTTGAATATTATCCCAGTTTTTGGAGGAAGGGTTGATCTCAATATTTCAATAGTGGTTAACAGCAGATAGTGGAATTATAAGCACTTTTAAATTTTTTGTTTGCCTTATTTATCTTTTGCTCATTTTCTACAGTTACTCAGTAAATAAAATTTAAATTTTATACACGATTTTCTATAAAACTTTTGACTACACCAGGATAGCAGTGTAGTACCTGTAAACTCAAGGTTTCTTAATGACTTAATTTATGTAGTAAGAAAATTTGGTCACATTAATATCTAGGGTAAGGGATAAAGGGAGAAGAAATGAACACATTCAATATAAAAGATATATCTGAAAATTGATCACAGTGTAGATAATTGCTACAACAACAGCAGAGTACATTAATGAAACTAATGAAAAGCAAAGATATAGAACTATACTCCAAGTCTATAAATTCTATACGTACATATGTGCTACATCTTCTTTATCCATTCATCTGTTGATGGACATTTAGGCTGCTTCCATGCCTTGCTATTATAAACAGCACTGCAATGAACACTAGAGTACATGACTCTTTTCAAATTATGGTTTTCTCCAGATACATGCCCAGGAGTGGAATTGCAGAACATATGGTAGCTCTAGTTTTAGTTTTTTAAGGAACCTCCATACTGTTCTCCAGAGTCGCTGTACCAATTTACATTCCCACCAACAGTGTAGGAGCGTTCCCTTTTCTCCACACCCTCTCCAGCATTCATTATTTGTAGACTTTTTGATGATGGCTGTTCTGACTGGTGTGAGGTGATACCTCATTGTAGTTTTGATTTGCATTTCTCTGACAGTTAGTGATGCTAAGCATCTTTTCATGTGCCTTTTGGCCATCTGCGTGTCTTCTTTGGAGAAATGTCTAGTTAATTCTTCTGCCCATTTTTTGATTGGGTTGTTTGTTGTTTAGATATTGAGTTATATGAGCTGTCCTTATATTTTGGAGATTAATCTCTTCTCAATCGCACCATTTCCAAATATTTTCTCCCATTCTGTACGTTGTCTTTTTCAAATCTTAATTTCTACCAGGTAAAAAAAATAGTGATCTTTTAGTACATAATGCTATTTGACATTGAAAATAATAACAATCTACCAAAACAAATTCTGTGGACGGTTTCCATGAATTCACGTTTATGGATTTGGTATTGAAGAGTAAGATAACAATTGTGAAATATATTTTATTGTGAAAAAGAAATCAAATGAAGCAAATATATAACTGCAAAGCAGCTTTGCTTCTTTTTCTTTTTTAATAATGTTAGCAAATAATAATGGTTTTATATAACATTTATGTATGCCTGCAGGCAATATTGAGACAGTTCTTCAATTAGCTTAATAGATGTATTCCAGAAAAGAAAAAGTGAGGTTTTTTTTCTTTTTTTAAATTAAAGGTAGAAAAGCCACAGCAGAATTGGGAAAAGAAAACATTGATGGTGGGCTACAGATGTTATTTCAAGGACAATATTGGAGTGGTTATTTCAAAGGGTATCATCCTGTTAAGAGCTGAACTCTTGAAATTTTCTACTTTTCTAAGATCACTTTGAAATGGAAATAAGAACCTTTAATGTCTTGCCCAAATAGTAAGGTGTGCAGAAATCAGATGGCAAGAGATAAGAGGCATTGGAAACAAAACTGGGATGAGCAAGTATAGCATGCATAGTCCCAGTAGAATAATGAGAAGATAGAATGGCTAGGGATTTCAAATGGAGATATCAAGGTAGTTAGAGATACCCTTCTTTATGTGTTACCTTCTTGTAGTGGCTGCATAAATTTTTATTTTATCTGGATCAAAATTTATATGTACATTGCTGTTTTGCTCTAGAAATATCCCGAGATTTTCTACTTGATATTGTTTCCTCTATTAATCGAAGTATAAATTATTTTAATATTATACAGCATTGGTTATACTATATATTACAACAATTCCTGTATGAAAAAGTAAGGTGAAAACTGTTGGAGTCTACACTTAGGTTCTATGTTAACTGTAAAGTACCAGAAAAAAAAAAAAAAGAAATAAAGGAAGCAATATATTTAAAGGTATGCTCAGGAAAATTGCACAGATAGAGCAAATTGAGGTATGGTATTGAGTATATCATCCTGAACTCATTCTGTACGAACACTGAAACTCCAGAAAGGCTTGATCTATTTTTTTTAGATTCCGTTTACCAGAGAGCTTGTACAGGGGACTTTCTACAATATTGATACTTATCTTTTTTTGTTATCTGGAGAGAGCGATTTTAAAAAGAGTCAATGGAGTAGCCACTGTGTATGGATGAGGAAACTGATAGCTCAGCATTGGACATCTGAGACTGGCAGGGGGCTTCTGCTGAATACAGATTCATCAGTTTTCCTTTCTTCCAGAAGGACTCCACTCCATTTACTCCGTCAAAATCCTTGTTTCCAGGCCACGTAGGTGCATGCTGCATGTGAAGAAAAATCACACTGCTACTATGTGCGTGCCTGTGACTGTTCCTTACTCAGACAAGAGTTTCAGAAGACAGGTAATCTGGTCTTCACTTAGATTACAAAAATAAGTAAATAAACCAAAAAACAAATAGAAAAATTAAGTTTATACAAGTTTGTAAAAATAACTTACTTAATCTATATCAACTTTCTTCTATGTGTAAGCTTTTCCTATGCAACATATAAGCACATATTTATTAACTGGCCATTTCTTGCAAAATGTAAACGATCTTTTAAAAAAATTCCAACTGAGAGAATGCTGATTTTTTTAACATCTGCCATTTAACAACATCTTTAAAATAATTAACTTATAACTCTGTTTTAACTTATTAAAAGCAGCTCATTGAAAGTAAGATGAGTTTGCAAACTGAAGCTTATTCGTTCATTTGTCAGGATACTATTAGACTTAAAAAAACCCCTACAATTTCTAGTTTTCAACAATATAAACTTGAACATGAACAAAATGCCCATAATAAACTTATTTAAACTTCAAATTAAAAAATAATTATGTTTATTACAGAACTCTAATTCTATGTTGTATTATTTCTAAGTCATTGTGTTCATTTTAATTGGATTTTAGGGCACGTGATCAAAATATATATTTTAAAACTTCAGCTATGAGTATTCCTCTCATATGTAAACTATCTTCAGATAATTAAATTTTAAAACATTCTGACTATAAATGATATCAGTTTTCTGAATATTACCACTGATCAGATATGAGTCCTAACGACATAAAATTAAGAATGTTGCACTGATTGATAATGTAGGCACTTATTTAATGTGAATAGAATTTAATGTGAGGAAATGTGAAGCAAAGGTTTCAGAAAAGATCACAGACGAAGATACCAATTAGTTCGTTGCAAATACTGCTAGTTTGTTTTGTTTTAAATAACGTGGGCAATGGTTTTCCCTAACTTTACCAATTATTGTGACAAATAACCTTCTTTGTCATGATCTTGCCAAATTCAACCTTGGTTTATAAATAAAACTATTTTTATCTCTGCATGGCAAAGCTCTATTAGACTGAAATTTCATCGGGGCATAAAGCAGCGTGTCCTCTTTATTTAAATGACAACTCCTGGGTACATTTCTTTTAAAATGAAGCAGTGATATCGAGTTAAGAAATCATAAAATGTTTAGAAAGGCTTGATAAAATCGTTAGGTAGTTATCATATTGATATATCGGTAACTCACAAATCACAAATTTGTGATTATAAATAAGGAAGATCGGATACAAATGGTTAGAAATGGACCTTTGAAATCATGAAGAAAACTTATGATAGCTATATTTATATTTACACACCTTATACATTATCAGTTTAGTATGATTGGTGGTTAAAAATCAAAACTCACTATTCTTCAGATCAATGAGACATGTAATTCAGTAGTCCACCTAGTAGGTAACAATATAAATGAAATAAATCTTTACTGTTTTATAGTAGCATACTTTGTTAATTACTTTTGGTATATGCCCATGAAAATAAGTGTTCCCAGGCCTTCAAATCCATAGCACTCTGTACATTTTATCTAAATCTTTATTCCTCTAAAGTTGTATGTGAAGTATTTAGGAAATTTAGTTAAATCTTTTGGCTGTTTAGATATAGTAAGTTGAGTTATTACTTCAAGAAAGATTTTGAGGACCTGGAAAATACAGTCTTTTTCAAAGAATCAGACTTGCAGGAAACTTTCTTACTGTTCATTGTGAGGAAGTGACAATTTACCTGATTGTCATTTTCTGTTCTTAAGGAGGAAGGCAGTTTGATGAACATGCATGTGGCTGAATGGTCACAAGAACAAATTAAGTCACATTTTCCTTAGACAGTTTTGTAAATTATTCTGTACTATGAGGTAATAGGATCATAGTTTCTTGGGGATTTAATCTTGACAGAATAAAAGCAACTGCTCATTTTTATTAAAAATTCAAGGAACTGTGGCTACACTTAGAAAATATCATTCAAATACTCCATTCACCTGAGTTACGTTCCCTCCAACGTAACTCAGGTGTTCTTCTGCATCTTCTGTGGCAGCTCTTCTCAAACTTTAAGGAGAAAACAAGTCACCTGAGGGTCCTATTAAAACGCAAATCTGATTTGGTGGGATTGGGTTAGAAGCCCAGGCTGCATTTCTAGCCAGCTCCCAGGTAACGCTTTATGGGGAAAGAGAGAGCGAGCGAGCGAGCACACGTATGTGTTGGGAATAATAACAGAAAGTGTGGTGAGTTTGTGTGTGTGTGTGTGTGTGTGTGTGTGTAAAGTGTGGGTAAGACCAAGAAAGGTAGGGAGATAAAGAGACAAACAGAAGAGAGCGAAAAGAAGATAATCATCAGAATAATTCTGAATTATTCACCTAAGTAGCTGATGTCAGGAATTAGCATTCGCCCCGTCTTGTCCTCCAGGACCACAAACCATTGTGCCTCTGCTGCTTGCGTTTCTAATTGGATGGAAACCTGATTTGCGCTGCCTTTGTCTTTGCCCTAAATGACATGGAGCAACTGTGTAATAGTGGACTTTTATTTTTTCCCTGAAAGTCAGGGTATGGGCCAAGGAGATAGTTTTGGTGTTGTCTTCATCAGTTTTGTTAGATTCCACCCAAGTCAAGTTCTTAGTGTCTATTATAGATTTTTTGTGTTTCTTTTTTAAAGAGAGTCATCAGCATTCCTGTTTAGATAAAAGAATACGTTTTAAAATTATCACATATTATTAGTATGATTCTCTTAATTTTTTCGTATCAGACCCCCAGTATACAATGCCACAAAGCAAGATATACTACTACGTGTTTTATTAATCCTGAGAAAATATGCATTACTTGATTCATGCCTGAAGTCTATTATTTCACTTGTTAAAAAAATCAGCAATAGAGAATAATCCTCCAGACTAGCTTGATTTACAATGACATGGGGTGATTTGTTGAAAGATGATTGGACTAGTTGTACCTACAAGATGATCTAAACCTGAGACAGTGTTTTTTGGGTTGGTTCCCAGACCATCTCTATGTGGCAAACAAAATTTTATCTAGGGTGTTGTTAATATATTTTCCACTTTAGTCGTTTATAGAAAATTCTTCTTTGTAATTTTGGGATCTTTTCCTATGAATGATCTTTTTTTATATAAGTGTATTCCTCTTAAGATCCAATTTTGTAACTCCCTTATTCAAGACCAATAGGAATGAAGATGGGAAGCATTAGCTCTTGTTCTCAGAACACCATCCCCTCCTGGTTTCCATGCTGCTCTTATTAGGAAAGGGAGGATTCACAGCATTGTTCCTGCTCCTGGAAATTTTCCTCTTTCGTATCAACATATTCTAATGCTAAAAATTTTAACAAAATACTTTCAAGAGACCAGGGCTAATCTCACCATGCTTTTTTTTGCATGTTTATGTCAATAACCGCAAAAAAGCCCCAGACACCAGGCTTTTTCTCAAATCGCAGCTTTTCATGTCCTTACAGATACCATCCCCATATAGCACTAACACATACCCACATTTTATTAATATTTCACTCCCAGTATGGAAACCTTTCCACTGAACTTCCTGGAATTCACCTTTAGTAAATCTCTTTTATTATTATTCCTTCCATGTTCTTGCCCTGACTGAAACCTGACTCTTACTTTAAGAATGTTCTTCTGGACCTGTAGTTATCTCAAGTTGTGGTAGTTTCTCTCCAGTTCTCTACAAATCACTGAGTATGGAGATGGGTAGGTATGTACTCCTTATTCCTCATTACAAATTACACACCATTTTCTCTCTGTGCTACTTAAAATCCTCCGGATTTCAAGCCCATGTTATCAGATACAACCCACTTTAACTCCTCAGATCAAGAATCCATAGATCCTGGTGCCATGCCTTAATGCACCTTGAATTTATTAGCTCTGGGTTGTGGTCACTTTCTTTTACACTAGTCCTGTCTTGAAAGTTCCGGACTTCTGATGGTTCAAAAAAATGTCATTGAAGAGAGGAAGAAAATGGCTTGTTTGTATCTAGGAAACTTAAAGATCTCCATCATGTCAATATGAAAAAGACAGATTAATGGAAACAGAAGGAATCTAAATGGTCAAGAAAAAAATATATATATATACTGGTTCTCACTTCATTAGTAATCAAGGGATTGCAAAAAGCCACAAAGACTACATACCCAAAATGCACAAACATTTTTGTCAAAAAGATGAACAAATCTAGCGTGTTTGGTAATACCAAATGATGGTGAGAATGTAGAGCAAAGGGACCTTTAATATCCTGCTGGTGGCATTGTATTTCAAAAGCATTTGTATTTTCTAACAAATATGAACATCATGCAGCCTATTACTCATATATTGTGTTTCTTAGTATTTAACCTGCAGAAATATATAACAACTTTGCTTATAATTGCACTAACCAGGAAGTAAATGAAAGCTCATCACCATGTTATTGTGGCGTATTTAGGCAGTGGAATCTCATTTCAATGAAGATTTCTTGTTCTCTACATACAAAAACATAAGTATATTTTAACAATTGTTAAGTGCAGTAAGTCAGACACCAAATATGTATTCTGATGCCTCCATTTATATAATGTTCAAACAGAGCAATCTAAACTATACTTTAAAGTATGTATTTTTTGATCATAAAGTATAGTGGAAAATATTGAATCAATTATTGTGAGCGTCAGAGTAGTGATTCCTTCTAAGAGAGAATAATGGCATTTTGATTGGCAACAGAAGCTTTAAGGGACTGGGAATTTTTCATGTCCATGAAACATGTGGTTCAAAATTACACAGACATTTGCTTTAAAATATTTTCTATTAAAGTGGCATGTATGTTACTAAATATGCGGTTTATTTCAAAATATAAAAGGTTTGTATAAAATTTCCTTGAACACTGCAATAGTTTTCCATTGCTGCTGTAACAAATTGCCACAAATACAGAGGCTTAAAACAATACAAATTTATTATCTACCTATTATTTGTAGTTCTGAACATGAGAGGCCTGAAATCAGTTGAGCTTCCTGCATTCCTTTTTTTTTGTCCGCACCATGTGGCAGGCGGGATCTTAGTTCCCTGATTAGGGATCGAACCTGTGTCTCTGCATTGGGAGCATGGAGTCTTAACAATTGGGCCACCAGAGAAGTCCCTGCACTCCCTATCTGACCCTGGTCTTCCTCCTACAAGGACCTTGTGATTGCATTAGACCTACCTGGATAATCCAGGGTAATCTCCCCTTGTCAATCTCCTTATTTTAATCGCATCTGCAAAGTCCCTTTGCCCTGTAAGGTAACATAATCTCCTAGGTTTTGGGGATTAGAGTACTCATATCTTTTAGGGGCAGTTATTCTGCCTCTAACATGTCAAAATTTCCTTTTAGCTACTGACACATTTCTATACTCACTGGTACAGCAAAACCTGTCAAAATATGTTAGGATCAAGATCTCCAAATCTCCTTTCCCATTTATTCCAATTCATTCGTGCTTTTCTTTCCAATATTCTACCAAAAAAAAAAAAAAAAAAAAAAACACCCAAAACAAAAACCCTCTTCTTAATCATTTTGATACCCAATCCTCTGATTAATTCTCTTTCTTCATTATAATCAGTAGCCGGACATGTTCAGCCTCTGTATTTCTTGAAATACTTTTGGTTTGCTTATTTCTAATACAGTGCAGTCCTGCTTATCTTCCTACAATTGACTGCTTCATTTCAGTCTCCTCTGATGATTCCTTCTCTGTGTGTTACAGTGGTCTAGAGTTAAGTCCTCAGATGACTTCTCTTTTTCTTTTAAATTTTTATTGGAGTATAATTGCTTTATAATGGTGTGTTAGTTTCTGCTTTATAACAAAATGAATCAGTTATACATATACATATATCCCCATATGTCTTCCCTCTTGCGTCTCCCTCCCTCCCACCCTCCCTATCCCACCCTTCTAGCTGGTCACAGAGCACCGAGCTGATCTCCTTGTGCTATGCGACTGCTTCCCACTAGCTATCTATTTTACATCTGGTAGTGTATATATGTCCATATATACACTACCACTCTGTCACTTTGTCTCAGCTTACGCTTCGCCCTCCCTGTGTCCTCAAGTCCATTCTCTAGTAGGTCTTCTCTAGTAGGTCTGCGTCTTTATACCCATCTTTTCCCTAGGTTCTTCATGACCTTTTTTTTTTTTTTTTTTTTTTAGATTCCATATATATGTGTTAGCATATGTTATTTGTTTTTCTCTTTCTGACTTTTCCTCTGTATGACCGACTCTAGGTCCATCCACCAACCTAAAAATTACTCAATTTCGTTTCCTTTTATGGCTGAGTAATATTCCATTGTATATACGTGCCACAACTTCTTTATCCATTCATCTGTTGATGGACACTTAGGTTGCTTCCATGTCCTGGCTATTGTAAATAGAGCTGCAATGAACATTGTGGTACATGACTCTTTTTGAATTATGGTTTTCTCAGGGTATATGCCCAGTAGTGGGATTGCTGGGTCGTATGGTAGTTCTATTTTTAGTTTTTTAAGGAACCTCCATACTGTTCTCCATAGTGGCTGTATCAATTTACATTCCAACCAACAGTGCAACAGGGTTCCCTTTTCTCCACATCCTCTCCAGCATTTATTGTTTGTAGATTTTTTGATGATGGCCGTTCTGACCGGTGTGAGATGATATCGCATTGTAGTTTTGATTTGCATTTCTCTAATGATTACTGATGTCGAGCATTCTTTCATGTGTTTGTTGGCAATCTGTATATCTTCTTTGGTGAAATGTCTATTTAGGTCTTCTGCCCATTTTTGGATTGGGTTGTTTTGTTTTTCTCATATTGAGCTGCATGAGGTGATTGTAAATTTTGGAGATTAATCCTTTGTCAGTTGCTTCATTTGCAAATATTTTCTCCCATTCTGAGGGTTGTCTTTTCATCTTGTTTATGGTTTCCTTTGCTGTGCAAAAGCTTCTAAGTTTCATTAGGTCCCATTTGTTTATTTTTGTTTTTATTACCATTTCTCTAGGAGCTGGGTCAAAAAGGATCTTGCTGTGATTTATGTCATAGAGTGTTCTGCCTATGTTTTCCTCTAAGAGTTAGATACTGTCTGGCCTTACATTTAAGTCTTTAATCCATTTGGAGTTTATTTTTGTGTATGGTGTTAGGGACTGTTCTAATTTCATTCTTTTACATGTAGCTGTCCAGTTTTCCCAGCACCACTTATTGAACAGGCTGTCTTTTCTCCATTGTATATTCTTGCCTCCTTTATCAAAGGTAAGATGACCGTATGTGTATGGGTTTATCTCTGGGATTTCTATCCTGTTCCATTGATCTATCTTTCTGTTTTTGTGCCAGTACCATACTGTCTTGATTACTGTAGCTTTGTTGTATAGTCGGAAACAAGGGCGCCTGATTCCTCCAGCTCTGTTTGTCTTTCTCAAGGTTGCTTTGGCTATTCGGGATCTTTTGTGTTTCCATACAAATTATGAAATTTTTTGTTCTACTTCTGTGAAAGATGCCAGTGGTAGTTTGATAGCGATTGCATTGAATCTGTAGATTGCTTTGGGTAGTAGAGTCATTTTCACAATGTTGATTCTTCCAATCCAAGAACATAATTTATCTCTCCATCTATTTGTATCATCTTTATTTGCTTTCATCAGTGTCTTATAATTTTCTGCATACAGGTCTTTTGTCTCCTTAGGTAGGTTTATTCCTCTGTATTTTATTCTTTTCGTTGCAGTGGTAAATGGGAGTGTTTTCTTAATCTCACTTTCAGATTTTTCATCATTATTGCATAGGAATGCAAGAGATTTCTGTGCATTAATTTTATATCCTGCTACTTTACCAAGTTCATTGATTAGCTCTAGTAGGTTTCTGGTAGCATCTTTAGGATTCTCTATGTATAGTATCATGTCATCTACAAACAGTGACAGCTTTACTTCTTCTTTTCCGATTTGGATTTCTTTGATTTCTTTTTCTTCTCTGATTGTTGTGGCTGTAACTTCCAAAACTATGTTAAATAATAGTGGTGAGAATGGGCAACCTTGTCTGTTCCTGATCTTAGTGGAAATGGTTTCAGTTTTTCACCATTGAGGTAGATGCTGGCTGTGGGTTTGTCATCTATGGCCCTTATTATGTTGAGGAAGCTTCCCTGTATGCCTACATTCTGGAGGGTTTTTATCATAAATGGGTGTTGAATTTTGTCAAAAGCTTTCTGTGCATCGGTTGAGCTGATCATATGGTTTTTCTCCTTCAATTTGTTAACATAGTGTATCACATTGATTGATTTGTGTATATTGAAGAATCCTTCTATTCCTGGGATAAGCCCCACTTGATCATGGTGTATGATCCTTTTAATGTACTGTTGGATTCTGTCTGCTAGTATTTTGTTGAGGATTTTTGCATCTATGTTCATCAGTGATACTGGCCTGTAGTTTTCTTTTTTTGTGACATCTTTGTCTGGTTTTGGTATCAGGGTGATGGTGGCCTCGTAGAATGCGTTGGGGAGTGTTCCTCCCTTTGCTGTGTTTTGGAAGAGTTTGAGAAAGATAGGTGTTAGCTCTTCTCTAAATATTTGATAGATTTTGCCTGTGAAGCCCTCTGGTCCTGGGCTTTTGTTTGTTGGAAGACTTTTAATCACAGTTTCAATTTCAGTGCTTTTGATTGGTTTGTTCATACTTTCTATTTCTTCCTGGTTCAGTCTCAGAAGAGTGTGTATTTCTAAGAATTTGTCCATTTCTTCCAGGTTGTCCATTTTATTGGCATAGAATTACTTGTAGTAATCTCTCATGATCCTTTGTAGTTTTGCAGTGTCAGTTGTTACTCCTCCTTTTTCATTTCTAATTGTATTGATTTGAGTCTTCTCCCTTTTTTTCTTGATGAGTCTGGCTAATGGTTTATCAGTTTTGTTTATCTGCTCAAAGAACCAGCTTTTAGCTTTATTGATCTTTGCTATCGTTTCCTTCATTTCTTTTTCTTTTCTTTCTGATCTGATCTGATCTTTATGATTTCTTTCCTTCTGCTAACTTTGGGTGTTTTTGTTCTTTTTTCTCTAAATGCTTTAGGTATAAGGTTAGGTTGTTTATTTGAGATGTTTCCTGTTTCTTAAGGTAGGATTGTATTGCTATAAACTTCCCTCTTAGAACTCCTTTTGCTGCGTCTCATGGGTTTTGGGTCGTCATGTTTTCACTGTCATTTGTTTCTAGGTATTTTTTGATTAACTCTTTGATTTCTTCAGTGACCTTTTGGTTATTAAGAAGTGTATTGTTTAGCCTCCATGTGTTCGTATTTTTTACAGATTCTTTTTCCTGTATTTGATATCTAGTCTCATAGCATTGTGGTCAGAAAAGGTACTTGATATGATTTCAGTTTTCTTAAATTTAGCAAGGCTTTATTTGTGACCCAAGATATGATCTATCCTGGAGAATGTTCCATGAGCACTTGAGAAGAAAGTATATTCTGTTGTTTTTGGATGGAATGTCCTATAAATATCAATTAAGTCCATCCTGTTTAATGTACCATTTAAAGCTTGTGCTTCCTTATTTATATTTGTTTTGGATGATCTGTCCATTGGTGAAAGTGGGGTGTTAAAGTCCCCTACTATGATTGTGTTACTGTCGATTTCCCCTTTTATGGCTGTTAGTATTTGACTTATGTATTGAGGTGCTCCTATGTTGGGTGCATAAATATTTACAATTGTTATGTCTTGTTCTTGGGTTGATCCCTTGATCAGTATGTAGTGTCCTTCTTTGTCTCTTGTAATAGTCTTTGTTTTAAACTCTATCTTCTCTGATATGAGAATTGCTACTCCAGCTTCCTTTTGATTTCCATTTGCATGGAATATCTTTTCCCATCCCCTCACTTTCAGTCTGTATGTGTCCGTAGCTCTCAAGTAGGTCTCTTGTAGACAGCATCTATACGGGTCTTGTTTTGTATCCATTCAGCCAGTCTGTGTCTTTTGGTTGGAGCATTTCATCCAATTACATTTAGGTAATTATCAATATGTATGTTCCTATTACCATTTTCTTAATTGTTTGGGGTTTGTTATTGTAGGTCTTTTCCTTCTCTTGTGTTCGTGCCTAGAGAAGTTCCTTTAACATTTGTTGTAAAGGTAGTTTGGTGATGGTGAATTCTCTTAGCTTTTGCTTGTCTGTAAAGCTTTTAATTTCTCTTTCAAATCTGAATGAGATCCTTGCTGGGTAGAGTAATCTTGGTTGTAGGTTTTTCCCTTTCATCACTTTAAATATGTCCTGCCACTCCCTCTTGCTTGCTGAGTTTCTGCTGAAAGATCAGTTATTAACCTTATTGGGATTCTCTTGTATGTTATGGGTTGCTTTACCCTTGCTACTTTTAATATTTTTCTTTGTATTTAATTTTTGATAGTTTGATTAATATGTGTCTTCGCATGTTTCTCCTTGGATTTATCCTGTATGGGACTCTCTGCACTTCCTGGACTTGATTAACTATTTCCTTTCCCATATTAGGGAAGTTTTCAACTATAATCTCTTCAAATATTTTCTCATTCCTTTCTTTTTCTCTTCTTCTTCTGGGACCCCTATATTTCTAATGTTCGTGCATTTAATATTGTCCCAGAGGTCTCTGAGACTGTCCTCATTTCTTTTCATTCTTTTTTCTTTATTCTGCTCCCTGGCAGTTATTTCCACTATTTTATCTTCCAGGTCACTTATCCGTTCTTCTGCGTCAGTTATTCTGCTATTGATCCCTTCTAGAGAATTTTTAATTTCATTTATTGTGTTGTTCATGATTGTTTGTTCGCTCTTTAGTTCTTCTCGGTCCTTGTTAAACGTTTCTTGTATTTTCTTCATTCTATTTCCAAGATTTTCGATCATCTTTACTATCATTACTCCAAATTCTTTTTCAGGTAGACTGCCTATTTCCTCTTCATTTGTTAGGTCTGGTGAGTTTCTACCTTGCTCCTTCATCTGCTGTGTGTTTCTCTGTCTTCTCATTTTGCTTAACTTACTGTGTTTGGGGTCTCCTTTTCGCAGCCTGCATGTTTGTAGTTCTCGTTTTTGGTGTCTGTCCCTAGTGGCTAAGGTTTTTTCAGTGTGTTGTGTCGGCTTCCTGGTGGAGGGGACTAGTGCTGGTGTTCTGGTGGATGAGGCTGGATCTTGTCTTTCTGGTGGGCATGTCCACGTCTGGTGGCGTGTTTTGTAGTGTCTGTGACCTTATGATTTTAGGCAGCCTCTGTGCTATTGGGTGCTGTTGTGTCCCTGTCATGCTAGTTGTTTGGCATATGGTGTCTAGCACTGTAGCTTGCTGGTCGTTGAGTGGAGCTGGGTCTTGGTGTTGAGATGGAGATCTCTGGGAGATTTTTGCCATTTGATATTTCGTGGAGCTGGGTGGTCTCTATTGGACCAGTGTCCTGAACTTGACTCTCCCACCTCAGAGGCACAGCCCTGATGCCTGGCTGGAGCACCAAGAGCCTGTCATTCACATGGCTCAGAATAAAAGGGAGAAAAAAAGAAAGAAAGAGAAAGGTAAAATAAAATAAAATAAAATTTAAAAGTTAATGAAGTAAAGAACAGAAAATAATTGTTAAAAGCAAATTTTTAAAGTAATTAAAGAGAAAGAATGAAAGGAAGAAGAGAACAGTCAAACCAAAAAACAAATGTACCAATGATAACATACTCTGAAAACTATACTAGAAAAAGAAACAAAAACAAAAATAAAAAGCGGACAGACAGAACCCTAGGACAAATGGTAAAAGCAAAGCTATACAGAGAAAATCTCACACAGAAGCATACACATACACACTCACAAAAAGAGGAAAAGGGGAAAAAATAATAAATCTTGCTCTCAAAATACACCTCAATTTTGGGTCGATTCATTGTCTATTCATGTATTCCACTGATGCAGGTACATCAAGTTGATTGTGGAGCTTTAATCTGCTGCTCCTGAGGCTGCTGGGAGAGATTTCCCTTTCTCTTCTTTGTTCGCACAGCTCCCAGGGCTCAGCTTTGGATCTGGCCCCGCCTCTGCGTGTAGGTCTCCTGCGGGCATCTGTTCTTCGCTCAGACAGGACGGGGTTAAAGGAGCCGCTGACTCGGGGGCTCTGGCTCCCTCAGGCCAGGGGGGAGGGAGGGGCACGGAGTGCGGGGCGGGCCTGCGGCGGCAGAGGCAGGCGTGACGTTGCACCAGGCTGAGGTGCGCCGTGCGTTCTCCCTTCTCCCGGGGAAGTTGTCCCTGGATCCCGGGACCCTGGCAGTGGCGGGCTGCACAGGCTCCCCGGAAGGGGGTGTGGAGAGTGACCTGTGCTCGCACACAGGCTTCTTGGGGGTGGCAGCAGCAACCTTAGCGTCTCCCGCCCGTCTCTGTGGTCCGCGCTGTTAGCCGCGGCTCACGCCCGTCTCTGGAGCTCCTTTAAGCAGCGCTCTGAATCCCCTCTCCTCGCGCACCAGGAAACAAAGAGGGAAGAAAAAGTCTCTTGCCTCTTCGGCGGGTCCAGACTTTTCCCCGGACTCCCTCCCGGCCAGCCGTGGCGCACTAACCCCCTGCAGGCTGTGTTCCCGCCGCCAACCCCAGTCCTCTCCCTGCGCTCCGACCGAAGCCCGGGCCTCAGCTCCCAGCCCCGCCCGCCCCGGCGGGCGAGCAGACAAGCCTGTCGGACTGGTGAGTGCCAGTCGGCACCGATCCTCTGTGCGGGAATCTCTCCGCTTTGCCCTCCGCACCCTTGTGGCTGCTCTCTCCTCCGCGGCTCCGAAGCTTTCCCCCCTCCACTGCCCGCAGTCTCCGCCCGCGAAGGGGCTTCTAGTGTGTGGAAACCTTTCCTCCTTCACGGCTCCCTCCCACTGGTGCAGGTCCTGTCCCTATTCTTTTCTCTCTGCTTTTCCTTTTTTCTTTTGCCCTATCCAGGTACATGGGGAGTTTCTTGCCTTTGGGGAGGTGTGAGGTCTTCTGCCAGCATTCAGTAGTAGGTTTTTCTGTAGAAGCTGTTCCACATGTAGATGTATTTCTGATGTATTTGCAGGGAGGAAGGTGATCTCCATGTCTTACTCTTCCGCCATGTTGAAGATCCTCCTCTGACTTGTCTTTTCTATTTAAATAAAGTCCCTAGTTTTTTTCTTCCAGTCTCATTTCTAGGCTGATGATTCCAAACTGTTTATCTCTTTTCCAGATTTCTCCTCTAAACCTAGCTGATTCATATTCAGCTGCCTCCTGGGTTTTTTCCTACAAAACAAAGAGGTATTTGAAATAGACCTAACATGTCCAAATTGAATTCTCAATTTTGCCTACCCTCTGCAAACTTGTTCTGAGCCATTCCTTAAGTGACAACTCTATTCTACAGTATTTCAACCCAGAAACCTTGTAATTACCCTTGATACCTGCTTTCACTCACACCTGGCATCTATTCCTTATCAAATTTGTTTGCACTTCCTTTAATATATATCCAGCATCTGATTCGTTTTCGGTACCTTAATTACTGATCCCCATTCACATTTCCAGGTTAGAGAGTACTACATTTATTCAGACAAGAAGTGGGTATGCTGTTTTTGTTTGTTTTCTCATTTGCTTTTTCTTTTACCTTCCTATGGTCTGCTGGGAACACGGTATCCAGAATCATCCTTTCAAAAGCTGGAGTCGTGTATTCTTACTCTTCCTCTCACAACTGTCCAGTGCCTTTCTCTGGCACTCCTGGTCACAGTCACACCCTTTGTAACAGACAGCAACATCCTGCATGGTCTGACCCTTTTTACCTCTTCAGTTTCATTTCCTTCTACTTTCTCCAGTTTCCTCGTTACATTACTGTTCTCACACTGTCTGCCTTGCTGCTGTTCACAGTCAAGCATGTTCCTCCCTCAAGATATCTGTTTGTAGTTTTCCCTAGTGGAAAGCTCATTCCCCACCATCTGTAAGGTATTCCCCAGCTATTTTCTGATCTTTGCTTAAGTGCCACCCAATTAGTGAGGCATTCCTTGAATACTACTACTACTACTGATGATGATAATAAATAGTTTACCTGCTCAGTCCCCATTAATTTTGTTTTCTTTTCAGAGCATTTTTATCATCTAACATGATATTTCTTTATTGACTTATTTAAATGTGTTATCTGTTTACGCTGATAAGGCTCTATTACTGATAAGTGCAGGACCTTTGTTTTGTTCACTGTTGTATCTCCAGTGCCTAAAATATTGTAGATGCTCAATAACTACTTGTGGAGTACACAAGTAATTGACTAAATAAACATTAATTCTATATACTTTATGCCAAATAGATTGTTTCCCCACAATTAACAATGGTTAAGATAACAGAAGTACCTGGACTTGTCTAACACTATGTAGTGACCGCACCTGTTTCCTTTGTATCACAAAAGACCAAGAGCTTACTGGAAAATAAGATCTCTGGTAGTGAAGGTAAATATTGAAGTATCAACTGGTCTTTTACCACGTTCCATGGCAGTGCGTTGCTGGTGTTTTTGGTGTGGGAGATTTTATGGTGATATTGTACTTGGAATACAAGGTGTTACTAAAACAGAAATCTAGAAAATATTGCAGTTGGAAGTAGAGATTCTGTGACTGTGTATCATTAAATAATGTGCACCTCTAAGACACCCTGAGGCATTTTGGTGGCCTGCAGCCACATTGCTGTTTGTATTTACAAGAAGAATTAAGGCACCAAAACTTACTACAAAGAGTGTTTACACATCCTTATTAATCCTATTCTCACATCAGTCAAAAAGGCCTTCTGAGAGCCTTAGAAATACTCATTCCATAACTATAATAATTAATATTCATATATTTTTCCTTAAGAATATTAATTTTGCAAATATATACACACATATTTTAACTTCTGAAAAAACAGTGTAATGATGACAAGTCTATGAAAACATTATTATAGAGATTAGCAATTTAATAACATGCCTTATTGTGTTGCTTCAGATATATCACTAGTTTTCTCAACTTACTGATCACCTACATGAAAACTGTTCATATGTACCTTATTTCTGAAAAGCAGAGAGTATTACAAAATACAACAATGCTATCAGTATTTTTATTTTATTTATTTATTTTTATTTTTTTCAGTATTTTTAACTGTCAAGGTTGAATAAGAAACGAGAACGCATTGGATATGTCTCTGAGTGTGTGAAATGATAATTTTTTTGCCATTAAAAACAAAATAATGTTACAACAATATCATTAGTCATCCTATAACTTTATCTACACTAGTTATATATTATTTGCAAGACACTAAATCAATGTTTTCATGTAGCTAGGAAGTAAGTACAGCATTTCTACTTTAATTACATTGAGAAAAAGTATATATGCAAAAGGTAAATGCCATGAAATGAGATAACACTTTGAAAATATTTGGGAAAGATTTTTTTTTCTTAAATATCCATTGACTACAGACCCTTTTTTTCCCCCCAAAAAAATTAAAATTTCAACCAGATTCCTTAAAGGAAGCATCATAATTCTGGCATAAATATTGGCCAGAAAAATAATTTTAAAATGAAAAAAGTATATATTGTTAAATTAACTTTAATACTTTCGGGAAATTTCTGCCATAGCATACTCACCTTCTACCCCCCAAAAAAGGCAAAAGTAAAAATCTGTGCATTTACAACAAAATACATATTACGTTTGGAAGTCCTATGGTTTTGATTCATCTCTTTAAAAAGTTAGGTGGGTAAAGACATGAGTTTTCCTAAAGTCTGTATGGAATTTTTATGTCAGCCATAGAAATATTTCTTATAAGTGGAATTTCTCAAGGTTTCCTTGAAACTCCCAGTTGTGAGTATGAGGGAATCAATTTCTACTTCAGTACATGCAGTATAATAACATTGAGTCTTAGAATAAGGGAAGAATGAAGATTTCAGTAAAGGAATAAAACAGGAGATGGATGAAAGAAAATGGCCTCTTGGTTTGCAATAGAAGAAAAAAATGTATTTTACAAGTGAGCTATGCTAAATCTTGTCTGAGATCTAGAATTATCCTCCAAAAATAGTAAAGAGAAAGGAATATTTTCCAATAAGATTGGTAACTGAACTATATAAAATTATTGGCAATTTAAGTATGCATTTTAATGTATGTCATACTTTATAAAGTTTCAGAAATTTCTCAGGAGATGTCTCAAGACATATTAGAGTGTTTTTGAAATCATTCTTTCTCGAATTATACTCCATTTGGAATTATCTGCAGATTTATTTGCATAGCATAAACAAATTATGTAAATTTATAAATCTAATCCTGGTGGTTATCTTAATTCCTTTCCTAAAGGACATTTAATAAGAATGCAAAGCTCTGTATATTCTGGGCTCAAGTCCTTTGTCAGACATATGCTTTGCAAATATTTTCTCCCAATGGGAAGCTTGTCTCTTTTTTTTCTTACTATTATTTTGATGGAGTCAATTTATCTTTTGCTTAAAAAAAACCCAAATTGTTCTTTTGATGTCAAGTCTAAGAACTCTTCAACCTAATCTTAGTTTATAAATATTTTCTCTGATTTTTTTTCCTCTAACAGTTTGATAATTTTACTTTCAACATTTATATCTTTATTTTGAGTTAACATATACATAAGGTATGATGCTTATGTTGATGTCCTTCTGTCTGTGCGAGTGTGTGTGTGTGTGTGTGTGTGTGTGTGTGTGTGGCCCGTTGTTGCAATACCATTTCTGAAAAACACTATCCTTCCACCATTAAATTCCTTTGGTATTTTTATTAACCAAATGCCATATTTGTGTGGACCTTTTTATAGACTCTGTATTCTGTTCCATTGATTTTTGTGTCTTTTCCCCATTACCACAATGTCTTGATTGTTGTTGCTTTATTTTAAGTCTTAAAATATACAACTTCATTCTTTTTTCGCAAAATTGTTTTCACTATCTACTCCTTGCACCTCCATATATACGTTAGAATAAACTTATTTTAAAAACAAAAGAAAGTAAAAATGCTTGGCATGAGTCCAAATTTTATATTGTCTTACATTTTTTGACCCATTGGGAGAGAACTAACATCTCTACAATGATGTCTGCCAATGCAAGAACATAGTATGTCTCTCAACTTATTTAGATGTTTTATTTCCTTTATCAGCATTTTGTAGTTTTCAGAATATAGATGTTGCAATCATATGCTAGATTTATACTTAATTATTTAATTTTTGCTGGGTCGAAAATAAATGGTAGTCACTTTCTTCCTTTTTGCTTTATCAGTCTTGCTAACAAGTTTATAAATTTTTGATCTCTTCAAAGAAACATTTTGAGCTCATTGATTTTTTTGATTGTTTATTTTCAATTTCATTGATTGTCACCTTATCTTTTTCTTTTACTTGAAGTGTGATTGATTTACAACATCATATTAGTTTCAGTGTACAGTATTGTGACTGAACATTTTTATAGCTTATATTCCATGTAAAATCACCACAAAATAATGCCTATATTTCCCTGTGCTGGACGGTGCATCCCCATAGCCTACCCACTTTTTACACAGTAGTTTGTACCTCTCGAACCCCTAATCCTATGCCACTTCTCCCCACCTCCTTCTCCCTCTGGTAACCACCAGTCTGTTCTCTATACCCAGTGGGTCTCTTTCTCTTTTGCTATATTTATTCATTTATTTTATTTTTTAGATTCCACATATAAGTGATAACAGACAGTATTTGTCTTCGTCTAATGTTTCAGTAAACATAATACCCTCCAAGTCCATCCATGTTGTTGCAAATGGCAGAATTTCATTCTTTTCTGTGACTAATATTCCATTTATAAAACAAATCTTTATCTGTTCATTTGTTGATGGACACTTAGATTGTTTCCATATCTTAGCTATTGTAAATAATACTGCTGTGAATGTTGGGGTGCATATATCTTTTTGAATTAATGTTTTCATTTTCTTCAGGTATATGCCCAGGCATGGGATTGCTGGATCATATGGTATTTCTATTTTTAGGTTTTTCTGAGGAACCTCCATACTGTTTTCCTCAGTGGCTGCACCAATTTCTGTTCCCATCAACAGTGGACTAGGGCTCCCTTTGCTCCACACGCTTTGCCAATATTTGTTATTTAGTCTTTTTGATTATTTTTTAAATTATAGTTGATTTACAATGCTGTGTTAGTTTCAGTTGTACAGCAAGTGATTCAGTTATATATCTCTATATATACACACATATATATACACATATATATATATATTCTTTTTCAGATTCTTTTCCATTATAAGTTACTGCAAGATATTGAATATAGGTCCCTGTGCTATACAGTAGGTCCTTGTTGTATATCCATTATATATATATTAGTGTGCATCCCAAACTCTTAAATTATCCCTCCCTCACCCCACTTTCCTCTTTGGTAATCACTGTTTGTTTTCTGTGTCTGTGAGTCTATTTCTGTTTTGTAAATAAATTCATTTGTATCATTTTTTTAGAATCCACATATAAGTGATATCGTATATTATCATATATTTGTCTTTTCCTCTCTGACTTCACTTAGTGTGATAATATCTAGGTCCATCCATGTTGATGCAAATGGCATTATCTCAGTCCTTTTTATGGCTGAGCAGTATTCCACTGTATATATGTCCCACATTTTCTTTATCCATTCATCTCTCGATGGACGTTTAGGTTGCTACCGTGCCTTGACTATTGTAAATAGTGCTGCAGTGAACATTGGAGTGCATATATATCTTCTCAAATTGGAGTATTTGTTTTTTCTGGATATATGCCCAGGAGTAGGATTGCTGATTCATATCGTAACTCTATTTTTAGTTGTTTTTTTTTTAAGGAACACCCATACTGTTCTCCATAGTGGCTGCACCAATTTATATTCCCACCAACAGTGCAGGAGGGTTCCCTTTTCTCCACTCCCTCTCCAGCATTTATTGTTTGTGGACTTTTTGATGATGCCCATTCTGACTGGTGTGAGGTGATTGTAGTTTTTTTTTTTTTTAAACATCTTTATTGGAGTATAATTGCTTTAGATTGTTGTGTTAGTAGCTGCTGTATAACAAGGTGAATCAGCTATACATATACATATATCCCCATATCCCCTCCCTTTTGCGTCTCCCTCCCACCCTCCCTATCCCACCCTTCTAGGTGGTCACAAAGCACTGAGCTGATCTCCCTGTGCTATGCGGCTGCTTCCCACGAGCTATCTATTTTATATTTGGTAATGTATATATGTCCATGCCACTCTCTCATTTCAACTCAGGTTACCCTTCCCCCTCTGCGTGTCCTCAAGTCCATTCTCTACATCTGAGTCTTTATTCTTCTCCATCCATTAGTTTCTTCAGAACCATTTTTTTTTTATATTTCATATATATGTGATAGCATATAGTATTTCTTTTCTCTTTCTGACTTACTTCACTCTGTATGACAGACCCTAGGTCCATCCATTTCACTACAGATAACTCAGTTTTGTTTCTCTTTATGGCTGAGTAATATTCCATTGTATATATGTGCCACATCTTCTTTATCCATAAATCTGTCGATGGAGACTTATGTTGCTTCCATGTTGTGGCTGTTGTAAATAGAGCTGCAATCAACATTGTGGTACCTGACTCTTTTTGAATTATGATTTTTCTCAGGGTATATGCCCAGTAGTGGGATTGCTGGGTCATGTGGTAGTTCTATATTTAGTTTTTAAGGAAACTCCATACTGTTCTCCATAGTGACTGTATCAATTTACATTCCCACCAACAGTGCAAGAGGGTTTGCTTTCTTCCACACCCTCTCCAGCATTTATTATTTGTAGATTTTTTGATGGTGGCCATTCTGACCGGTATGAGGTGATAACTCATTGTAATTTTGATTTGCATTTCTCTGATGATTAGTGATGTTGATCATCCTTTCATGTGTTTGTTGGCAATCTGTATATCTTCTTTGGAGAAATGTCTGTTTTGGTCTTCTGCCCATTTTTGAATTGGATTGTTTGTCTTTTTGATATGGAACTGCATGAGTTGTTAATTAATTAATTTTGGAGATTAATCCTTTGTCAGTTGGTTCATTTGCAAATATTTTCTCCCATTCTGAGGGTTGTCTTTTCGTCATGTTTCTGGTTTCCTTTGTTGTGCAAAAACTTTTAAGTTTCATTAGATCCCATTTGTTTATTTTTGTTTTTATTTCCATATCTCTAGGAGGTGGGTCAAAAAGGGTTTTGCTGTGACTTATGTCATAGAGGAGTGTTCTGCCTATGTTTTCCTCTAAGAGTTCTAGAATGTCTGGCCTTACAGTTAAGTCTTTAATGCATTTGGAGTTTATTTTTGTGTATGGTGTTAGGGAGTGTATTAATTACATTCTTTTACATGTAGCTGTCCAGTTTTCTCAGCACCATTTATTGAAGAGGCTGCCTTTTCTCCATTGTATATTCTTGCTGCTTTTATCAAAAATAATGTGACCATATGTGTGTGGAATTTTCTCTGGGCTTTCTATCCTGTTCCATTGGTCTATATTCCTGTTTTTGTGCCAGTACCAGACTCTCTTGATTACAGTCACTTTGTGTTATATTTTGAAGCAAGGGAGCCTGATTCCTCCACCTCTGTTTTTGTTTCTTAAGATTGCTTTGGCTAGTTGGGGTCTTTTGTGTTTCCATACAAATTGTGAAATTTTTTTCTAGTTCTGTGAAAAATGCCATTGGTAGTTCAATAGGGATTCCACTGAATCTGTAGTTTGCTTTGGGTAGTATAGTCATTTTCACAATGTTGATTCTTCCAATCCAAGAACATGGTATATCTCTCCATCAGTTTGTATCATCTTTAATTTCTTTCATCATTGTCTTATAGTTTTCTGCATACAGGTTTTTTGTCTCCTTAGGTAGGTTTATTCCTAGGTATTTTATTCTTTTTGTTGCAATCATAAATGGGAGTGTTTCCTTAAATTCTCTTTCCGATTTTTCATCATTAGTGTATCAGAATACAAGAGGTTTCTGTGCATTAATTTTGTCTCCTGCTACTCTACCAAATTCATTGATTAGCTCTAGTAGTTTTCTGGTAGCATCTTTAGGATTCTTTCTGTATAGTCTCATGTCATCTGCAAACGCTGACAGTGTTACTTCTTTTCTGATTTGGATACCTTTTATTTCTTTTTCTTCTCTGTTTGCTGTGCCTAAAACTTCCAAAACTTCGTTGAATAATAGGGGTGAGAGTGGGCAACCTTGTCTTGTTCCTGATCTTAGTGGAAATGGTTTCAGTTTTTTACCATTGAGAGCGATGTTGGCTGTGGGTTTGTCATATATGCCCTTTATTATGTTATGGTAAGTTCCCTCTACATCTACTTTCTGGAGGGTTTTTATCATAAATGGGTGTTGAATTTTGTCAAAAGATTTTACTGCGTCTATTGAGATTATCATTTGGTTTTTATCTTTCAATTGGTTAATATGGTGTATCACATTGTTTGATTTGCATATATTGAGGAATCCTTGCCTTCCTGGGGTAAACCCAACTTAATCATGGTGTATGATCCTTTAAATGTGCTGTTGGATTCTGTTTGGTAGTATTTTGTTGAGGATTTTTGCATCTATGTTCATCAGTGATATTGGTCTGTAGTTGTTTTTTTTTGTGTGTGTGACATCTTTGTATGGTTTTGGTATCAGGGTGATGGTGGCCTCGTAGAATGAATTTGGGAGTGTTCCTCCCTCTGCTATATTTTGGAAGAGTTTGAGAAGGATAGCTGTTAGCCCTTCTCTAAATGTTTGATAGAATTCGCCGGTGAAGCCTTCTGGTACTGGGCTCTTGTTGGAAGATTTTTAATCATAGTTTCAATTTCAGTGCTTGTGATTGGTCTCTTTAAATTTTCTATTTCTTACTGGTTCAGTCTTGGAAGGTTGTGCTCTTCTCAGAATTGTTCCATTTCTTCCAGCTTGTCCATTTATTGGCATATAGCTGCTTGTAGTAATCTTTCATGATCCTTTGTATTTCTGCAGTGCCAGTTGTTACTTCTCCTTTTTCATTTCTAATTCTGTTGATTTGAGTCTTCTCCCTTTTCTTCTTGATGAGTCTGGCTAATGGTTCATAAATTTTGTTTATCTTCTCAAAGAACCAGCTTTGGGTTTTATTCATCTTTGCTATTGTTTCCTTCATTTTTTTTTCATTTATTTTTGATCTGATTTTTATGATTTCCTTCCTTCTGCTAACTTTTGGTTTTTTTGTTGCTGTTCTTCTTCTTTCTCTAATTGTTTTAGGTGTAGGTCTAAGTTATTTATTTCAGATTTTTCTTGTTTCTTGAGGTAGGATTGTATTGGTGTAAACTTCCCTCTTAGAACTGCTTTTGCTCCATCCGATAGGTTTTGGGTCGTTGTGTTTTCATTGTCATTTGTTTCTAGGTTTTTTGTTGTTTTTTTTTTTTTGCAGTATGCAGACCTCTCACTGTTGTGGCCTCTCCCGTTGCGGAGCACAGGCTCCGGACGCGCAGGCTCAGCGGCCATGGCTCATGGGCCTAGCCGGTCTGCGGCATGTGGGATCTTCCCGTACTGGGGCACGAACCCATGTCCCCTGCATCGGCAGGTGGACTCTCAACCACTGCGCCACCAGGGAAGCCCTCTAGGTATTTTTTGATTTCCTCTTTAATTTCTTCAGTGATCTCTCGGTTATTTAGTAGTGTATTGTTTAGCCTACATGTGTTTGTATTTTTTACAGATATTTTCCTGTAATTGATATCTAGTCTCATTGCGTTGTGGTCAGAAAACATACTTGATAGGATTTCAATTTTCTTAAATTTACCAAGGCTTGGTTTGTGACCCAAGATATGATCTATCCTGGAGAATGTTCCATGATCAATAATTCTTTTGTTATTGGGTGGAATATCCTATAAATTAAGTGCATTTTGTTTAATGTATCGTTTAAAGCTTGTGTTTTCTTATTTATTTTCATTTTGGATGATCTGTCCATTGGTGAAAGTGAGGTGTTCAAGTCCCCTACTATGATTGTGTTACTGTCAATTTCCCCTTTTATGGCTGTTAGCATTTGCCTTAGGTACTGAGGTGCTCCTATGTTGGGTGCATATATATTTATAATTGTTATATCTTCTTTTTGGATTGATCCCTTGATCATTACGTAGTGTCCTTCCTTATCTTTTCTAACAGTCTTTATTTTAGAGTCTATCTTACCTGATTTGATATTGTTACTCCAATTTTCTTGTGATTTCCATTTGCATGGAGTATCTTTTTCCATCCCCTCACTTTCAGTCTGTATGTGTCCCTAGGTCTGAAGTGGTTCTGTTGTAGACAGTATTCATATGGGTCTTGTGTTTGTATCCATTCAGCCAGTCTGTTGCTTTTGGTTGGAGCATTTAATCTATTTACATTTAAGGTAGTTATCGATATGTAACTTCTTATTACCATTTTATTAATTGTTTTGGGTTTATTAGTATGGGTCTTTTCCTTTTCTTGTATTTCCTGCCTAGAGAAGTTTCTTTAGTACTTGCTGTAAAGCTAGTTTGGTGGTGCTGAATTCACTTAACTTTTGCTTGTTTGTAAAGGTTTTAATTTCTTTGTCAAATCTGAATGAGATCCTTGCTAGGTAGAGTAATCTTGGTTGTTGGTTTTTCCCTTTCGTCACTTTAAATATGTCCTTCCCCTGCCTTCTGGCTTACAGAGTTTCTGCTGAAAGATCAGCTGTTAACCTTATGGGGATTCCATTGTATTTTATTTTTTGCTTTTCCCTTGTTGCTTTTAATATATTTTCTTTGTATTTAATTTTTGATAGTTTGATTAGTATGTGTCTTGGCGTGTTTCTCCTTGTATTTATCCTGTATGGGACGCTCTGTGCTTCCAGGACTTGATTATTTCCTTTCCCGTATTAGGGAATATTTCAACTATAGTCTCTTCAAATATTTTCTCAGACCCTTTCTTTTTCTCTTCTTCTTCTGGAACCCCTACAATTCGAATGTTGGTGTGTCATGCTGTCCCAGATGTCTCTGAGATTGTCCTCAATTCTTTTCATTCTTTTTTCTTTATTCTGCTCTGCAGTAGTTATTTCCACTCTTTTATCTTCCAGGTCACTTATCTGTTCTCCTGCCTCAGTTATTTTGCTATTGATTCCATTTAGAGAATTTTTAATTTCATTTATTGTGTTGTTCATCCTTGTTTGTTTGCTCTTTAGTTCTCCTAAGTCCTTGTTAAATGTTTCTTGTATATTCTCCATTGTATTTCCAAGATTTTTGGTCATTTTTTCTGTCATTACTCTGAATTGTTTTTAGGTAGACTGCCTGTTTCCTCTTCAATTGTTTGGTCTGGTGGGTTTTTCCTTGCTCCTTCATCTGCTTTGTATTTCTCTGTCTTCTCATTTTGCTTAACTTACTGTGTTTGGGGGTCTCCTTTTCACAGGCTGCACGTTCGTATTTCCCATTGTTTTTGGTTTGTGCTCCAGTGGGTAAGGTTGTTTCAGTGGGTTGTGTAGGCTTCCTGGTGGAGGGGACTGGTGCCTGTGTTCTGGTGGTGAGTCTGGAGCTTGTCTTTCTAGTGACCAGGGCTGTGTCTGGTGGTGTTTTTTGGGGTGTCTGTGATTTTGCGGCCTCACTGCTAATGGATGGGGTTGTTTTCCTGTCTTGCTAGTTGTTTGGCCTAGGGTTTCCAGCACTGTAGCTTACTGGTCATTGAGTGAAGCTGGGTCTTAGTGTTGAGATGGAGATCTCTGGAAGAGCTTTCGCCTTTGATATTATGTGGGCCGGGAGGTCTCTAGTGGACCAGTGTCTTGAACTCTGCTCTCCCACCTTCGAGGTTCAGGCTTGACACCCAGCTAGAGCACCAAGAGCGTTTCAGGCACATGGCTCAGAAGAAAAGGGAGAAAAGAAAGAGAGAGAGAGAGAGAGACAGTGAGAGAGAGAGAAAGAAAAGAAAGGAAAGAAGGAAGGAAGGAAATTGGTTTAAAATTAAAAATGTTATTTAAAATTTTTTTATTTTAAAAGAAAGAAAGAAAGAAGAGAGCAACCAAACCAAAAAACAAATCCACAAATGATACCAACTGCTAAAAACTATACTTAAAAAGAATAAAATAAATTTAAAAAAGAAATGGACAGACAGAATCCCAGGACAAATGGTAAAAGCAAAGCTATACAGAGAAAATCACACAAAGAAGCATTCACATACATACTCACTAAAAGTGTGATAGAAAAAAATATATGTATATAAGGAAAAAAAAAAAGAAGAGAGCAACCAAATCAATAAACATATCTACCAATGGTAAGAAGCTCTAAGTACTAAACTGAGATAAACATAAAAGTAGAAGCAAATTAGATGCAGAAAGCAAACCCCAAGTCCACAGTTGCTCCCAATGTCCACTGCCTCAATTTTGGGGTGATTCGTTGTCTATTCAAGTATTCCACAGATGCAAGGTACATCAAGTTGATCGTGGAGATTTAATCCACTGCTCCTGAAACTGCTCAGAGAAATTTCCCTTTCTCTTCTTTGTTTGCACCGCTCCCGGGGTTCAGCTATGGATTTGGCTCTGACTCTGAATATAGGTTGCCTGAGGGCGTCTGTACCCCGCCCGGACAGGCTGGGTTTAAAGTAGCAGCTAATTCGGGAGCTCTGGCTCACTCAGGCAGGTGGAGCGAGGGGCACGGAGTGCGGTGGCGAGCCTGCGGCGGCAGAGGCCATTATGACGTTGCATCAGCCTGAGGGCGCCGTGCGTTCTCCCCGGTAAGTTGTCCCTGGATCCCGGGACCCTGGCAGTGGCGGGCTGCACAGGCTCCCCGGAAGGGGGTGTGGAGAGTGACCTGTGCTCGCACACAGGCTTCTTGGTGGCGGCAGCAGCAGCCTTAGCGTCTCATGCCCGTCTCTGGGGTCCGCGCTATTAGCCGCGGCTAGCGCCCATCTCTGGAGCTCCTTTAAGTGGCGCTCTTAATCTCCTCTCCTCGCGCACCAGGAAACAAAGAGGGAAGAAAAAGTCTCTTGCCTCTTCGGTGGGTCCAGACTTTTCCCCGGACTCCCTCCCGGCCAGCCGTGGCTCACTAACCCTCTGTAGGCTGTGTTCCCGCCGCCAACCCCAGTCCTCTCCCTGCGCTCCGACGGAAGCCCGAGCCTCAGCTCCCAGCCCCTCCCGTCCCGGCGGGTGAGCAGACAAGCCTCTCAGGTTGGTGAGTGCTGGTCGGCACTGATCCTCTGTGCGGGAATCTCCCCGCTTTGCCCCCCGCACCCCTGTTGCTGCGCTCTCCTCTGCGGCTCCGTAGCTTCCCCATCCGCCACCCGCAGTCTCCGCCCACGAAGGGGCTTCTAGTGTGTGGACACCTTTCCTCCTTCACGGCTCCCTCCCACTGGTGCAGGTACCGTCCCTATCCTTTTGTCTCTGTTTATTCTTTTTTCTTTTGCCCTACCCAGGTACGTGGAGAGTTTCTTGCCTTTTGGGAGGTCTGAGGTCTCCTGCCAGCGTTCAGTGGGTGTTCTGTAGGAGTTGTTCCACGTGTAGATGTATTTCTGATGTATCTGTGGGGAGGAAGGTGATCTCCACGTCTTAATCCTCTGCCATCCTGAAGGTCTTGATCCCTCATTGTAGTTTTGATTTGCATTTCTCTGATGATTGGCTGTGTTGAGCATCTTTTCATGTGCCTGTTGGCCATCTGTGTATCTTCTGTGGAAAAATGTCTATTCAGTTCTCCTGCTCATTTTTTGATTGGGTTATTTTTTTTGGTATTGGGTTGTATGAGCTGTGTATGTATTTTGATATTAACTCCTTATCAGTCATATAATTTGCAAATATTCATTGCCATTCAGTAAATTGTCTTTTCCTTTTGTCAGTGGTTTCCTTTACTGTGTAAGAGCTTTCTAAGTTTAATTTTGTCCCTTTTTTAATTTTTGCTTTTCTTTCTTTTGCCTTAGGAGACAGATGCAAAAAACATTGCTATGATTTATAACAGTGTATGCCTACATTTTCTTCTAGGAGATTTATGGTTTCAGGTTTAAATGATTTTACCTTTATTAAAGTATTTGGCAGTAATTGGGTTTGTTTTGCTCTTTTATCTAGTCTATTAAGGGGAAAGTATATTATAATTTTGACACCTTTATTTCATTTTTCATAAGAGTATAAACTACGAGTATCCTTCTAAAAACTCCACTTAGCTATATTCCACAGATATTTATTTGCTATATTTTGATTTTTGTTCAATTCAAGGTACTTCTTATTTTCCTTTAGAATTTTTCTTTGACACACAGATTACTTAGAGGTATACTGTTTAATTTCATGTTTTTGGTAATTTTCCTCATCTTTTTTATTGATTTTTTAGTTTATATGTGGTCTGAAACATTTTGTATGGTTTTCACTTTAAAAATTTATGTTTTGATGTAAGGCCTGGGATATGGTTATCTTAGTAACTATTCCATGTGCACTTGAAAAAATTACTTACTATTAAATGGAGAATTCTATAAATGTCAGTTAGATCCACTTTGTTGATGTTATTCCATCCTTCTATATTTTTGCTTATTTTCTATCTACTAATCCTGTTAGACACTGTTGAAATATCTATCAATACATTTAAATTTTTGTGTATTTACTTTTAGTTCTAACAGTAGTTTCTTCATGTTATTTGAGGCTACGTAGTTTAGTGCATCAAGATGTCAGTGTCCCCTTGGTGAGTTGCTCACTTTATCAATATATAACGTTTATGCACCTGGCAATTTACTTTTCTCTGAAATCTATTTTATCTGATATTGACATAAATACTTCACCTCTCTCTCTTTTTTTTTCTTTTTTCACCTCTCTCTTGATTGAAATTTGCATGATCAAAAGTTCTCCTAGTTTTACTGTTAAGTTCATGAGGGATATTTTTTTGTAGTTTTCTTTCTGTTTCTTTTACTTAACATGAATCTTTGTAGACAGCATATAGTTGGGTCTTTTTTTAATGCATTCTGTCAGTTTCTGTCCTTTTTATGGATGTGCTTAGACCATTACTCTTTAGTATTTTTAATATATATTTTATGTACATTTAGGACATTTATAATTAATTTAATTAATATGATATGTTTGAATTTAGTGCAGTTATTTTAGCATTTAATTTCTGTTGTTAATATTTTTTGGCTCAAGTCTGCCAATTTATTGTTTTCTGCATGTTCTTTCTTTACCTGTTTCTCCTTTTCTGCCTCATTTGGGTCATTTAAATATATTTTAGTATTTCACATTAATTTGTCTATTAAAGTTTGTGGTTATATCTGTTTATACATTAGTTTCATGGCTGTTGTAAGGTATTAACAAAGTATATACTTATTTTTAAAATTTAGAACCAGTACTATATCACTTTAATAGGAATGGAAGAGCCTTAGTACCATATACATTCCCTAAGTCTCCCTTTATGCTATATATTAAATAAAATTACATTATATAATGCATATACTTACATTGAACACTTCCTCAGATAATATTTTTTTTCTTATCAAATGCAAAACATAAGTATGAAGGGTGAAGATGAGACTAATAGTCTGTGGTATTTACCAAGATATTAAATTGTTCCTGTTGTTTCTTCTTTCTTCCTAAAGTTTAGCCTTCCTTCTAGAGTCATGTAACTTCTATCTCAAGAGCTTCCCTTGGCGATTATTTAGAACAGATCTGATCACAGGATTTTCTAAGTTTCCCTTCAGCAGAGAATGTTTACTCCTGAAGGATATTTTCTGGATATAGAATTATGGGTTGACAGTATTATTTTTTTAGGATTTTAAAATGTTTACCAATTCCTTCTGGCTTGCATGTTTTCTAATAATCAGTCTACAGCAATTCGTCATTGATCTCTTACAGGTAATATGCCATTTTCCTCTGACTGCCTTTAAGATTTTTTTTTTTAAGTTTTTATGAACTTGATTATGATGTGTCCACATGCACAGTTTTGGGGTTTATCCTATTTTGGATTTACTCAGCTTCCTGAGTAAAACAGATTACGTCTTTCACCATACTTGGGAATGTTTCATCCTATTTAAATTTGTTTAAAGTTATGTTTTTCCTTCTCTCCTTCTGGGCCTCTTATGATACAAATTTTACAACATTTGTTATTGTTTAATGGCTTATTTTTAAATTCAATATATTTTTTCTGTGATACTAAGTTGTATAATTTCTATTGACTTAACTTTAAGTTAACTAACTCTTTCCTCAGCTATCTCCTTTCTGTTATGAGCTGAACCAGTAAGTATCTTTTAATTTTAGCTATTGTATTTTTTCAGTTCTAAATTTTCATTGTTTCATCTTTATATACTTTATTTCTATACTGATATTTTCTAACATTCGTTTTCACAATTCTTTGAGCATTTTTATAAAATATGCTTTAAAATATTGGTTAGATAATGCAACATCTGTATCCACTTGTTAGCAGCTGTTGATTGTCTTTTCACATGCATGATGCAATTTTCATGGTCCTTCACATGCCTAAAATTTTTAATTGTATCCTAGCATTTTGAAGATTACTTCATGAGGATTTTAAAATCCTATAAAGAATGTTTATATGTTTATCAGGCACTTGATCTTGTTTGCTTCAGGCCTTAAGGTCCAACCCGCACCCTGTAGACAGCTGCACCATGAGTTCAGTTTGCAAATGCTGGTGTTGTTGCTGTCCCATCATGTGTGCCACCCAGTGGTCAGCTTTACCGCTGTATGGAGGTCTGTTACCTCAGTTTTCAAAGTCTTGCATCCTAATTAGGGACACAGCTACACGTGGGCAGGTTGTGTGGCGCCTGTGGATTCATGAACAGCCTTGCTTTCCCAGGCTCCTCGGACTTCGCTATGCTTGGTTTGCTGGGACTGTCCTTTTAGGTTCTGTGGCCTGAGACCCTCGCTTCTGTGATTGCAGTGCAGAGTCTGGAAAACAAAGAGAAGGAAAAAAAGCAATGAGTCTGATCCCACTTTCTTGGGACCACAGCTCCATCTAACTGAGAAAGAAGTTCAAGTCTTTAGTCAGAGTTCCTGCCCCTGCAGGTAGCAGATTTTTTGCCACTGTCACACTCAGTATAGGATTGCCTGAGGTATGGGATACAAGTAAATGTAGAAAAGGTGAGGAAAAATGGAGATTTTCAATCTCTCTGAGTTTAAGAGTTTCCTTTCCCACTTCTCAAGCCAGAACTAGACAATTTCTCTGGGACCTCTCTTTCTGCAGTTCTCAGTTTCAGGCTGGTAAATACCTATGGCGGGGGGGGGGGGGGCGGGGGAAATGTAAAATTCACTACCATTTCTTTAGTACTTTGAATTTTTATGCTTTTCCTTAAATAGTTGTGCCACGTTTTTATTTAGGTTTTATAAGTGCTTTCAGCATGAAAGGAATGGTAATATGTGCTTGCTTCCAGAATAGGAATGTCCAGTTTGACCATTTCTTAAAAAAAAAAAAAAAATTATGAGATCTAATCTGTATGTTTAAATATTGTCATTAAATATCACTTTTTAAACTACAATATAAAAAATTTCCTGATCCTATATAATAAATCTTGGCACTACCATGCTCTTGTGAAAGAAAATATTTCGTTTGGCAAGTACAAAATAAACAAGAGTCTTGCTTTAGTCACAAACTTTACATTTCTCTCAGAAACTTTACAGTTCTCTTCAACTTTAGTTCCTTATTGCTATACTTCTTGTTTGCAGTAGATGAACTAAATAAATAAGAGATAAAATTCCACTGACTGTAAATTCTTTTTGTTTTTTATCTTGCTCCTGAGGTATCTTTATTTTCTTCCACATGTTTATCCCTTCCAGAGAATATTTCTTACTATTTATCTTTCTAATCTTTTGATTCCTTCCTTAATGCTTTATCATTGGACTTCAAGTAATTTTTTCTTACCAGTCCAACACCTTCCTCATTACCCATATATGTTTAAGTTATCTATTACATCCATCTATTTATCTAGATCTAGATCTACACAAAGACGTATCTTCCTTAATCTTTGTATCTCTATTGTTTCAATTGGATAATACTCTAGGCAGAAAATCCTTATGTAGCCTTCATTTATTCAGCCATCTCAGCTGCCACCTGCCTGCCTAATCTTTATCTTCAGCCTTCAATTTCTATGTAATTAACATCAAGTTTAATTTTAGCCTATCTTCAGTTAAAGATTTTTGAATTTTATTGTTTTTCTTTTATTTGATTTTATGTTTTGTTGCATTCTTTTACTTCTTGAAGAGATCCTTCCCAAACCCCAAGTTTTATATTACTAATCTGACAAATTTAATTTTCAAAGGAAGAAAGACTCTTCTCTCTTGGTGTTTAATTTAATATATATGTTTCATGTTATTGCTCTTTTACCTCTTATGGGTAAATTTTTCTTAAAATATTAATCTTGTATCTTTACCAGTTTATCATCCATATTTAAAAACTTTCTATATGAACACAGTTATGTAGAGAGCTGTGATAGAACACTTTTTCTAACTACAAAAGTAAAAGCAAGTATCCTCCTCTCATGAGTGTAAATTTTAAAGGAGATAATTTCTTCCCTTTCCTTAGTTCAAAAGAAATCTGTATTTTATAGCACACCTAAGTCCCTCTTATATTACTAATCATGCAGCCTAGCCTAGCTATATAGCTTATTGCTTTGTTATATAGATGAGTTTTCATTTAAAATATTCTTATAACATGTTGAATACATCACTACTTTAGATTCTAATTTTTAACTGTATTTTTTATAACCAGTTATAATATTAGATTTTCTGTATCATACACAGAAAGTACTTTAATGAGCATTAAGTGGTTAAGTTGTAACATGCATTGTTGAAAATTATATGCTCCTATTTTTAAGTTCAGTAGTATTTGTAAATAATGTGAACAATAATGGTCTTATAAGTATATTAATACAAATATATGTATTCTTATGTCAAACATATTTGGAAAATGTGTCTTCTTGAAGGAAATACAGAGTCTCTGACAAATGGTTTCTGTATATTTTGCTGTTACAGATTTTTTTAATCAAGAATTATTTAAGCTTACTAATACTTTTATAAGAAAAAAAGTATTGCTCTTTTCTTGAAATTTATCTCTTTAAACTATATGAGATAAAAACTGCAGTATTTGCATTTTTGCAAATCTGGTTAGGATCAGCACATTAATTTTGCTAGTTTTTGTTGACTGTGCATAATTTTTGCACTACTATTTTTTCGTAGGTATATGCAATGAGATTGTTTTTCTCGTTCTTAGTTTTAAAAACTATGTTTATTCGATATATATTTTTAAAAGGTGGGGTGAAAGATGATATACTTGAAGGGAAGCAAATATAAGTTAAAATTAAACTACTAGGAACTTATGTATGAAGACCTTAGCTTAATATTGAGACTATTAACAGTATTATAATACCAGACAATAAAGGTATGCACCAAAGAACTAAGTATTAAAAAATTCTTAGGAAAATTATAAATATAGAAAGGCTTATCTTGTTTATTTCTATAAGCTCTGTACCTAAGACAATATCTAGTACAGTATAAGTAGTCAATAAATATTTGTTTAGTGAAAAAAGGAATAAGTGAATGTTGTTTATGAAAATAATATATTTTTTAAATGTAACAGTAAAAATAAAAGTTAGGGCTTAAAAGGTGTCAGGATATTCATACATACTTAGAAAATTAACACTGAATATTATTTAATTACAGAATAACTAAAAGTGAAAACGGTTTGAGTTTAGAATATCTTTCATAATTTAAAGTAAAACTATTTGCCTTTTTCAGTTCTAGGAATAATTCTATTTTAGCTTTCAGAACTTAGTCTTAGGAATTAAACATAGTAAGTAATTACAGATCTCAGCCTTCATTATGGGTGAGTGCCCAGAATAATCAGTTCTGATGTTTGCAAAGATACATTGTGTTCGACAGACAAGAGCAGAAAATATTGAATCTTTAAACAGTAGACTTGGCTGGCAAGTGAAATCAGTTCTTCAGACTGTCTTGAAATCAACATTTTTAGGAATGTGTTCAGGAGAAATTATAAAATATTTTAAAACTGTGCACAGTATAAACTATTTCTATATAATCTATGAACATAATTAATGTTAAAAATTACTGAGCCACTGAAGACTCTAAAGAGTATTTACAGAATTGGAACAAGAAAAATAATTAAAATCCCAAAAGAGCAAGTGATTGGGAGAACACATAAATTTATTAATAAAGTTAAATTTATTGTTAGAGAAAGATGAGAGATTTGATTGACAAGACAGGAAGCAAAGCCCTATATTAATCCCTAGAATTCATAGAGTGATGGAGAGTCATCCACGTTAACTTGTCAAAATCATCACTGACAAGGGTAATAGTATTATTTCTTAGCTTTTTTCTACTATTGGTCCTTATAGAAATCACCTAAATACTGCAGGTTAACAGCACAATTATAATTTCTCATACTCAGTACCTTGTAATATAAATAAGATGACAAACTTCTTAATATTTTGGATATATGGTTTAATGTCTTACTTGAAAATTACTTTTCTTCCTTTCATCTTAACAGATAGAAAAAAATTTTTTAAACAGACAATACTTTTGTTCTTTCAGAGACTTATGAGCAGAATTTTTCAGTTTCTTTTGAAGCAGTTTCTGATTGCTTATTGCCTAATGAATTTTTGGAAGTAAATTGGCATTGTAAGACTTACACAACTTATAGCCATATATATTATAAATAATAGATATCTTATCATCATGATATATATAATCAATGGTTCAGTCTCAGTACATGGAAAACAAACCAAATAGAGTATTATATGTACCCAGAATTAAATTTGCTGAATTACTCAATACACTTTGGAGTATAAATTGTGGCAGTATTTGAAGGGATACCTGAACTAAATGGAATACCTTAACTCTCATATTTTACATTATGTTTAATGAAATTGTAATAAATCTTAAAAGTAATCTGTCTTTCAACTGCTGTGCTCCTTGAAGTGTTCTTTTCCAAAATCTAAAAAGCTTCTCATCGACATTTTCACTGATCACATTTTTAATCTAAACATAATTTTAGGTGTCTCACTCCCGATTAAAAAGTATTATCATGGATTCATTTCCCTTCATAGTAAATCAATGTTAGCCTTTGTGTGTTTTCTTACTCTAATTCTCTCTCATTAGGTAGTGTGCTGAAGCTGCACTATGGTAGCTCTACTTTCCATTGCTTTAAATGATAGTTTAGTTAATAGATCAACTTACTAAACTTCATTTATCATCCAGCTAGAAAAGAAGTCCAGTTATACTCAGATGAAATCTGACCATTACTTCAATGTCTAGAATTATATATATATATATATATATATATTTTGACATAGGGTCTTTCTAACTGGAATTCTAAATGGGTGAATAGCTATATGCTTATCAGTATATATTATTTACCAAAATAGTATGTCAGATCCTATCAATTATATACAAAGAATGATAGCAAATTTGTGCTCCCATACCTTTACTTTTTTTTTTAATTGAAGTATAGTTTTTTGTAATGTTGTGTTAGCTTCTACTGTACAGCGAAGTGGAGTTCCCTGTGCTATACAGCAGGTTCTCATTAGTTCCCTATTTTATACATGTTAGTGTATATATGTCAATCCCAACCTCCCAGTTCATCCCACCGGCCCTTTCCTCCCTTGGTGTCCACACATTTATTCACTATGTCTGTGTCTCTGTTTCTGCCTTGCAAACCGGGTTACCTGTACCATTTTTCTAGATTCCACATATATGCATTAATATATGATATTTGTTTTTCTCTTTCTGACTTACATCACTCTGTATGACAGTCTCTAGGTCCATCCATGTCTCTACAAATGACCCAATTTCATTCCTTTTTACCACTGAGTAATATTTCATTGTATATTTGTACCACATCTTCTTTATCCATTCATCTGTACCTTTACTTTTACTTTTGCCCCAGAGGCTCATGATTAATTCTAAGCCTTTGCACAAAGCAGGAAAATCTATTTCTCATGTCCACTTAAACAATAGTGTAGGCCACTTATTTCTCACTCAAGCAGCGTTTTGTCTCATTGCACTATGTTATCTCTGTTTAAAATTTATTTAGTTCAGCTAACTGTGTAATATCATTATAATATCTATCCATAGCACAACTACATCTCCATATATATGTACCATATCCATCCTCTTATATTTTCTTTGTACACAATATCACTATTACCCTGTGTGATCAGACAGCATGGTATAATGGTTCCTTGAGGCCTTGAGCAGGTTACATAGTCATGATTATCAGCTTCCTGGAATGGTAATACAAAACTCTCTGGATGATTTTAAATACTAGTTTGTATAATGAGAACAAGTCATCCAATATAGCACCCAGGATATAGTTATTCAACGAATGTCAACTTCATTCCTTTTCAGTGTAGGTAATGGGTGATCTACCCCTTATGAATTAAGGAGTGTAGCATAAATTCAGACAATTTTAACTGCCACTGTAATGAAAACTTAACAAAAATAAAGACTGACAGTATGCAGAAAAGAATATATGCATTTTAATTTTCTTCACACAATTTATTATTATTTTTTCTGTCAGCAGGCTTTAGCTGCAGTGAGTTATAAGCAAAATAATTAAATTACTGAGCTCTGTGTAAATCAAATGAGAAATAATTGAGAGGTTCTATGTACATGATGCATAGATTACTCATAGTCAAAGAATGGGAACTTAATAACATATATTAAAACTGTCCTGATTATATTTTCTCTGTGTTTATAAACAAATATTAAGTTGTTATAGTACATCCTTATGATTGGTAGAACATTAAGTTTTAATTGAAAATATTGCAGTGCAGAAGTATTGGTAGATGATAACATTTTAGTAATATTTCAGGTAATCAATATTATTACTCAAGGAAGTTAAGATTGAAAATTAAAATGTATCTTAACATAAACTCTAAATATAAAATTGTCAAATAGTATAATATGTCAAATATAAAAATTATAAATTAAAAAAATGAAAACTATTATGTCATTGTATGTCATATTTAAATACATTTTTAAAAAACATAATTATGACCTGATTTCACCAGATATAGTTATCATAGAGAACATTTTGTTTCAGATGTAATTTATTTTTAATTGTTATATAATGTAATATATCCAATAGTCAGGAAATGAGTATGTGCCAGTGTATTCAAGATAACCAATTGGTGCTTAGTAGGCAGATCATATTTTAATTAGGATTTTGCATGTTTCTTGAGACATTCATGTGTAACTAGTATAATAATGGGAAACAATAAATGGAAAAAACGCTTTCCATTATCCATTTTCTTTATTCATTTAAAATGCCAAGCTTAGTATATTAAAATGAATTAAAAGAAGTATAATTTCTGCAAATATTTAAATGTCCTTTCTATTGTTTCTTACAAGTAGTCTTTATAGTACAGTGTTAATCAGTGATGGATAATTCCCCATTTCATAGGTATTACCACTACCTGTCAATTTTAAGTTGTTACTTGAACAGCTGTATCCTATAAAAGAATTTCCAGCATGATGATAAGAATTTAAAATAATAATTTTTGGGAATTCCCTGGTGGTCCAGTGGTTAGGACTTAATGGTGTCACTGCCAAAGGCCTGGGTTCAGTCTCTGGTTGAGGAACCAAGATCCCACAAGCTGTGTGGTGCAGTCAAAAATATAATAATAAATAAAATAATTTTCTTAGTAGAACAAAAGCTGAAGTTCAACAAAATAAGTTGTTTTTGAAAATATTTTTGAGAACCTATGTTGTCTTGAAAAGTAATGAATTGGAATATTGTCTTATAGGAATATTAATGATGATTATGCCATTTAAAATAAAAATGAAATCCTGTAACTACAGGACTATAAATCCAGAATATCAGACGGAGGATACAGGTGTCTTGATAGCTCTGAAAATTAATAAAACAAATTTCAAAAAGAAACAAGAAATTGGACGTTTGTGGAAGATGGAAGAGTAGGAAGACCCTGAGCTCTCCTCCTCTCACAGGCACTGAAATTACAGAGCCACTGCTGATGGGAAAGTCCAGAGTATACCAGAAAGGATCTTCTACAGCTAAAGGTATAAAGAAGGTACCACGTCGAGATGGGTATAGTAGGGGCAGAGTTGTGATTTAGTCAAGACCCATACTCCCAGATGGGCAACCCAACAATGGGAGAATAATTATAATTGCAGAGGTTCTCCCTAAGGACTGAGGAGTCTGAGCCCCACATTGGGCTTCCCAGCCTGGGGGTCTTGCACCAAGAAGAAGAGCCTCCAGAATATTTGGCTCTGAAGGCCAGCAGGGCTTACTTTCAGGAGACCCAGAGGGCTGGGGTGGATAGAGACTCCACTCTTCAGTGGTGCTCACAAAATCTTACACCCTCTGGGACCCGGGGAAGAAGTAGTAATTTGAAAGGAGCCTGGGTCAGACCCACTTACTGATCTTGAAGAGTCTCCCAGAGAGGCAGGAAGCAACTGGAGCTCACCCTGGGGACATAGACACTGGCAGCAGCCATTTTGGGGAGCTACTTTTACCATCATGGACACAGTTGGCTTGCAAGCACCATTTTGGAACCCTCTTTCCAGCTTATTAGCCTCAGGACCCAGCCCTGCCTCTGCCCAGCAGCCTGCAGGTACCAGCACTGGGAGGCCTCAGGCCAAGCAGCTATCCACACGGGGACACAGCCCCACCCACCCGCAGGCAGGCTGCCTTAGGAGCCCCTGAGCCCCAGCCGTCTCTGGATGTGGCGCCACAGACCAGTGCACAGGCACTAGACCTGGGACCCGCCACGGTCCTGTAGCCAGAGACCCCGGGACCTGGCTCCGCCCACCAGTGGATGGCTGCCAGCCTCAGAATATCCTGGGCCCAGTCCCATCCACCAGTGAGCTGGCTCTAGGCTCGAGACAGGCCTCGCCCACAAGTGGGCAAGCACCAGCCCCATGACACCCTGGGCCCCGGCCCTGCCCACTTAGTAAGCAGACCCCAGCCCCAGGACTGCTGAAGGCCTGCAGCCTGCCATTGCAGGAACCAGCCTACCCACCAGCAGGCCAACATCAGCTCTGAAACACCTTCGGCTCCTCAGACAGCCACCCTGGGATCCGATCCCACTCACCAGTGGGCTGATACAAGCTTCAGGACACCATGGACCCTGCCGCCAGCTGTGTCAGCAACTGGCACCATCCATCAGCAGTCTAACACCAGCTCTGGGACCCCTAGTCCCTGCAGCCAGAAACCCCAGGAGCTGGCTCTGCTGCCTGTGGGTGGGCACTAGCCCCAGGACCTGGATTCACCCACTGGTAGCTGGGCACCAGCCGTGGGATCTCCTGGACTGTGACTTTACACACCAGTGGGCAGGCACTGGACCCAGGACCACTACAGCACCACAGCCTACCTTGTGAGGTCCCAGCCAACACATCAGCAGGCTGGCACTAGATCTGAGATGCCTTGGATTCCTCATCCAACAGCCCCAAGATCCAGCAGGCCATCACTGGCTTTGGGACAGCCTGGGACGTGTAGTGAATTTTGTCAAGAACACTCCCACCCATCAGCAGACCGACACTAAGATCTGGAAACCACAGCCCTGCAACCACCCCCCCCCCCCACTCCAGTACGTAGCTCTGTCCACCGGTGAGCCAGACTAGCAACAGGACCCCCCAAATGCAGCCAGTTTCCTCACAACACAACCTTGCCAACTAGCAGCCAGTAGCCTCACAAAGGCAGGGCGTGGTAACCAACTGGACGATGGGCCAGCCATACCTGCCAGACAGTCCACAGTAGTCAGCCCACCACAACAGAAGGACACAGACAGCCCACAGAGGAGGCACCCCTAGAGTATATAGCTCTGGTCACCAGAGGTGAGTGCACTGCTGGGACTCATAGGACATCTCCTATAAAAGGCCACTTCTCCTTACGTTACCTAAGGAGAAATGTACGTTACGTCGGGAAATGTAACCAACTTATCAGATACATGGAAATAAAAAAGAACATACCAAATGAAAGGACAAGGTAAACCACAGAAGAACTAAGTCAAGTGGAGGTAGGCAATCTACCCAATAAAGAGTTCAAAGAAGTGATCATAAAGATGATCAAAGAACTTTGGAAGAAGAGTGGATGAACAAAGTGAGAATTTTAACAGTTATAAGACATAAAGAAGAACCAAACAGAATTTAAGAATACAGTAGCTGAAGTAAAATATACAATAGAAGGAATCAACAGTAGATTGGATGATACAGAGGAATGGATCAGTGAGGTGAAAGAGTAGTGATAATCACTGAAGATGAACATAAAAAAAGAATAAAAAATATGAAGAAAGGAGCTCAGTTTAAGAGATTTCTTGGAAAACATCAAGTGTACTAACGTTTGCATTATAGGGATCTCAGAACGAGAAGAGAGAGAAAGAAAGGGGCAAAGAACATATTTGAATACACAATCGCTGAAAACTTCACTAACCTGGGAAAGGAAACAGACATTCATGTACAGGAAGCACAGAGAGTCCCAAAGAGGATCGACCCAAAGAGGACCACACCAAGACACGTCGTAATTAAAGTGGCAAAAATTGAAGATTAAAGAGAGAATATTAAAAGCAGCAAGAGAAAAGTGACAAATTTCATACAAGGAAACGCCTATAAGACTATCAGCTGACTTTTTAACAGAAACTCTGCAGGCCAGAAGGGAGTGGCATGATATATTTAAAGTGATGAAAGGAAATAAACTACCACCAAGAATATTTTACCTGGCAAGGCTCTCATTCAGATTTGATGGAGAGATCAAAAGTTTTACAGACAAACAAAAGATAAGAGTTTAGCACCACCAAACCAGCTTTACAAGAAATATTAAAGGAACTTCGCTAAACAAAAAATAAAAGGCCACAACTAGAAACATGCAAATTATGAAAGGAAAAACCTCATTGGTAAAGGCAGTAAATCAATGACATACAAAGCTAGTAGGAAGGTTAAAAGATGAAAGTAGTAAAATCATCTATGCTCACAATAAGTAATTAATTCATACAGAAAACAAAAAGCTGTAAAATATGGCAAAAAGAGTAATCATAGGGGGAGGAGAGTAAAATGGAGAATTATTAAAATGCATTTGAAATTAAGAGATCAGCAATTTAAAATAATTCCATCTATTATATCTTAGATATGTAGATTTATCTATATATCTGTAGGATAGGTATAGTTAGATTGCTATATATAAACCACATGGTGAACACAACCCAAAAAGTTATGATAGATACACATGCAAAAAAGAGAAATAAATCCATACATAACACTAAGGATGCTTATCAAATCACAAGGGTAGAAAACAAAAGAAGAAGAAAAAAGAACTACAGAACAACCCCCAAACAATTAATAAAATGACAGTAAGTACATACCTATCAATAATTACTTTACATGGACTAAATGCTCTGATCAGAAGACATGGAGTGTTAGAATGGTTACAAAAACAAGACCAACATATGCTGCCTACAAGAGACTCACTTCAGATCTACAGACGCACATAGACTGAATGTTAGGGTATGCAAAAACGTATTTCATGCAACTGGAAATCAAATGAAAGCTGGGGTAGCAATACTTACATCAGACAAAAGAGACTTTAAAATAAAGACTGTTATAGGAGACAAAGGACGTTACATGATGAAGGGATCAATTCAAGAAGATATAATAATTGTAAATATATATGCAGCCAACATAGGAGCACCTAAATACGTAAAGCAAATATTAACTGATGTAAAAGGAGAAATTGACAGTAACATAATAATAGTAGGGGATTTTAGTACCTCACTTACATCAATGGACAGATTCAGACAGAAAATCAATAAGGAAACACGGGCATTAAATGACGCATTAGACCAAATGTACTTTATAGAGATATAATGAGAGCATTCCATACAAAAGCAGCACAATACACATTCTTCTCAAGTACACGTGGAACATTCTCCAGGATGTATCACATGCTGGACCACAAAACAAGTCTTGGTAATTTTAAGAAAACTGAAATCATAAGAAGCATTTTTTCCAACTGCAACACCATGAGACTAGAAATCAACTACAAGAAAATACTGCAAAAAACATGAACATGAGGCTAAATAATATGCTACTGATGAATGGATCACTGAAGAAAATGAAGAAGAAATCAAAAAATACCTGGATGTAAATGAAAATGAAAACATAATGATCCAAAATCTATGGGATGCAGGAAGAGCAGTTCTAAAAGGGATGTTTATAGTGATATAAGTCTACCTGAAGAAAGAAGAAAAATCTCAGACAACCTAATCTTACACCTAAAGGAACTAGGAAAAGAACAAACAAAGCCCAAAGTTAGTAGAACGAAAGAAATCATGAAGATCAAATCAGAAATAAATGAAAAAGAGATTAAAGAAAACAATAGAAAAGATCAATGTAACTAAGAGGTGGTTCTTTAAAAAGATAAGCAAACTTGCTAACTCTTTAGCCTGACTCATCAAGAAAAAAAGAGAGTGGGCCCAAATGGATAAAATCAGAAATGAAAAAGAAGTTACAACCTACACCACAGAAATACAGTGGATTATAAAATATTACTAAGAACAACTATGTGCCAATAAAATGATCAACCTAGGAGAAAAGGACAAATTCCTAAAAATGTACAATCTCTCAAGACTGAACCAGGAAGAAATAGAAAATATGTACAGACCAATTACCAGTATTGAAATTGAATCAGTAATAAAGCCAACCAACAAACAAACAAAAACTCCCAACAACAAAAGTCCAGGACCAGAAGGTTTCACAGGTGCATTCTATCAAATATTTAGAAACAGTTAACACCTATCCTGAAACTATTCCAAAAAGAATTGCAGAGGAAGGAATGCTTCTGAACTCATTCTGTGAGGCCAGCCTCATGCTGATACCAAAACCAGGCAAAGATATCACAGAAAAAGAAAATTACAGGCCAGTATCACCGGTGAACATAGATGCAAAAATCCGTAATAAAATATTAGCAAACCAAATCCAACGATACATTAAAAAGATTGTACATCAGGATCAAGTGGACTTTGTCCCACGGATGCAAGGATTTTCATATCTACAAATCAATCAATGTGATATATCACATTAACAAATTGAAGAATAAAAATCATAAGATTATATGATAATCCCACAACTAACATCATACTTAATGGTGAAAAGCTGGAAGCATTTGCTCTAAGATCAGGAGCAAGACAAGAATGTCCACTCTTGCCACTTTTATTTATTTATTGGATGTCCCAGACACAGCAGTCAGACAAGATAAAGAAATAAACTGAATCCAAATTGGAAAGGGAGAAGTAAAACTGTTACTGTTTGCAGATGACATGATAGTATATATTGAAAAATCCTACAGATGCACCAAAAAATGTCTAGAGCTCATCAGTGAATATGGTCAAGTTGCAGGGTACAAAACTGTTATAAAGAAATCTGTTGTATTCCTATATCCTAGCAATGAACTATCAGAAAAAGAAATTAATAAAATAATCCCATTTACAGTCACATGAAAAAGAATAAAATACCTAGAAATAAATCTAGCTAAGGACGTAAAAGACCTATACTTGGAAAACTATAAAACACTGATAAAAGAAATTGAAGGCTACACAAACAAGTGGAAAGCTATACTGTGTTCATGGATTGGAAGAATTAAAATTGTTAAAATGATCATACTACTCAAGGGAGTCTACAGATTCAATGAAATCCTATCAAAATACCAATGGTATTTTTCATAGAACTACAACAAATAGTTTAAAAAATTGTATGGAAACACAAAATACCCCCAATAGCCAAAACAATCCTGAGAAAGAAGAACCGAGCTGAAAGTAGCATGCTTCCTGACTTCAGACTATGCTACAAAGGTACAGTAATCTAAAGAGTATGATAATGGTACCAAAATAGACTCATTGATCAATGGAATGGAGTAGAGAGCCCAGAAATAAACCCACATGCTTATGGTTAATTAATCTGCAACAAATTAGGCATGGATATACAATTGGGAAAAGACAGTTTCTTCAATAAGTGGTGCTGGGAAAACTAGACAACCACATGTAAAAGAATGAAATTAGAACATTTTCTCACACCAGATTAAAAAAAAATATAAACTCAAAATGGTTAAAAGACCTAAATGAAAGACTGGAAAACATAAGTCTCCTAGTAGAAAACATAAGTAGAACACTCTTTGACATAAATATTAGCAGTATTTTTTTGGATCTGTCGCCTAAGGCAAAGGAAGCAAAAGCAAAAATAAACAACTTGGACCTAATTAAACTTTAAAGCTTTTACACAGCAATGGAAACCACGGACTAAATGAAAAGACAACCTATTGAATGGGAGAAAATATTTGCAAATGATATGACTGATAAGGGGTTAATATCCAAAATATATAAAATCTTGTACTACTCAATATATTAAAAGAAAGAACAACTCAGTTGAAAAATGAGCAGAAGACCTGAATAGACATTTTCCCAAAGAAGATATACAGACGACCAACAGGCACATGAAAAGACGGTCAACATAATTAATCATCAGAGAAATGCAAATCAAAACCACAGTGAGCTATCTCCTCACACCCGTCAGAATGGCCACCACAAATAGCAATTGATGGAGAGGATGTGGAGAAAAGGGAACCTTCATGCACTGTTGGTGGGAATGTAAACTGGTGGAACCACTGTGGAAGACAGTGTGGAGGTTCCTGAAAAACTAAAAATAGAACTGCCAAATGATCCAGTAATTCATTCCTGGGTATATATTCAAAGAAAATGAAAACACTATATTTGCAAATATACATGCACCCCAATGTTCATAGCAATATTATTTACAATAGCCAAGATATGGAAATAATCTAAGTGTCCATCAACAGATGGACATTCAACCGTAAAGAATAATGAAATTTTGCCATTTGCAGCAACATGGATGGACCTGGTGGGTAATATGCTTAGTGAAATAAGTCAGACAGAGAAAGACAAACACTGTATGTTATCATTTATATGTGGAACCTAAAATATAAAAGAAAGGAATATTACTAAACAAAAACAGACTCACAGATGTACAGAACAAACTAGTGATTCCCAGTGGGGAGAGGGAATGGGGGAGGAGCAACCTAGGTGTAGGGGATTAAGAGGTACAAACTACCATGTACAAAGCTACAAGGATATACTGTACAGGACAGGGAGTATAGTTTATATTTTATAATCTTAATTGAAATATAATGTATAAAAATTTTGAGTCACTCTGTTGTACACCTGAAACTAATGTAATATTATGTCACTATACCTCAACAACAACAAAAAAGCAATAATACACTGGAAAGAATGTTACCAGTCACACACACACACACACACCAAGGTCTCTCATATGAGTGTGTCTGCACAATGGGTATCAACTTGAACCCTGTGTGGAAAAAAACTCAAAAATTCAAATTCCTTGTGTGTAGACTATACTCAGTAAACTACTTAGTGTTGAATTATCTAAGTACTATTAATTTTTAAACTTCACACATATCAACTTCCATATGCTTTTACTTTAGATAAATTTTAACTTAGATATTTTTTCATGAAAATACATTATTTTTAATGAATAGAAATGTATCCACAGAGTGTATCATAACTTTTTATTATGAAGCATGAGGCTTTCTTTATTTTGTAGCACCATGTATTTATTTATATATTCATGTACATGTGCATTATTCTATGTGTATATTTTACATATATATAAAGGTATTACATATAAAAAACCTAAAGTATATGGAGTTTAAAGTCTGTCATTACTTAGGATTGTAGAACATGTCAATAGATTTGACATAGTTGTGCGCATTTTGATGATTTTCTTTATAGAATTGTGTATAACTAGCGAGAAGACCCGTGTCTCATTTTTTTACCTTAACTCTAGTGGTTAATATCATGTAACCATAAAAATCCCCCACATACTTCTTTTTAATACATTTTTAGATTAATTATTTTTAGCACAACTCATGTATCTTAAAAGCAGAGTTATGATTAGTACATGTACAATTTAGCAGTCTGCAAATCCTTCATAATTTAATAGCGAAATCCTTTAATGTTAATCTAGAATATGTTTCTTTATTGTATTAGTAACACATTAGTTATTTGCAATTCAGACAAGTGGAAAATTGCTTTCCATAGTATCTTTTATTAATATGTTTTCAGCTTTCTTCTTATAGGTTGCTGAGCTAGCAGTGAAACACATTTTCTTTTTAATGAAATGCACTAATTTTCATGTCGACATAACATACTTGTTCTAAAGCATAATTTCTTAAAATGATTGTGTTTTTTATTAATAATTAAGGTAAATGGTAATTTCTCATACTGCTTTATTTCCCAAGGGATATAAATGTTTTGTGATTGTAGTTTCAATAAGAAGTGTTAAACTGTGGCAGTTCCTTATACTTATAAATTCAAGAATAGAACAAAAACTCAAATTATCAGGTGTGGAATATAAGGTGACTGCTGTTACCTATTCTTGCCTAACATTAAAGTCACAGTGCAGAATAATGAAGAGTATGTTTACTGTTTACGTTTGCTGTACTTTGATAATGTAAGATGTCTTATATAAACAGCATTCATACCAAATTATAAACAATAATTAAAGTTTTCCAAGTCAGATGTTCTTATGTTGATTAAAATATCAAAAAAATTCTGCTCATACACTTGAATTTACAGACTTCAGTTTTTAAAAGAAAGAAACCTAATCCAAAGTGTATAGGTATACTTGGGCAATCCTAAACTAAATTGAGCTTCACTAAATGAAGTTCTGGAAATGATCAGTTCTTATGAGAAACAGAAAGGCCCCATATACAGAGAAAATCAATTTGCTATGCATATTACTTCATTCGAAGCCCATGATACTGCCTTTAAGTTTCCTAGAAAATTGATGGGGCCAAATGTTTTAGCAGTTTCGTTGATACTGCTGCTTTTTAGCTATCCCAAAGAATTTACTGATTGGCAAAGACATATGGAGATGTTGTAACAGTTGATATACCCCAGAATTAATTTTTATCATAGCTTTTCAGTTTTTCAAATATTAATTTTAAAGAATAATGGCTTGTTTAATATTTCTAAAAACCCAAATGTCTATTTTTCATTTTAATTTGTTTATTGAAACTTTTGTTGTTAAAAGAAAAAAGCATCTGAAGAGAATTAAGTCAGTATTGTTTTTGTGGGTGAATAGAAGAAAATTGTGTAAGATTTTAATTGACATATGACAAATGACAAATGACATAGGTGTGCTTATGCATAAAGTTTTGTAAAAATTTAACTCCGTAGTTTCTATTTGTGCAGCATGATAAAAGTTCAGGAGATGGTTGGTGCCGACGGTTGCACTACAGTGTGCATATACTTAATGCAGTGGACTGGTGTGCTTAGAAATATCTAAAATAGGAATGTTAAGTTATATATATATATATTTTTTACTGTTAAAAAATAAAGCTTAGTATTTGAAAAGTAAGCTCTTATTGAATAGTACCATTCACGTGGCATATTGCAGATGCCTGTCTGATAAATTTGCCTTGTTTATCATCTAGCATGTAAATACTTTATCACTTTATATATATCATTCTAAAAAAGTTAAATTAGCTGGTAAAATTATTTCAAATTTCATAAGGAAATAACTTATGAATCTATTTGTAATCTTTAAATATGTTTTCATTGGGATCTTCAAATATAACATCTTCTCTCATTATCGTCTTTTGGAATTCCAGTTGCATCATTTTTCTTTTCCTCTGGCTTTCTTATTTTCTTTATTCACATCAGGTACTAATTTTTCTGTCTTTTCTATTCTCTCTATTCTACAGAGGCACTCAAGCTCTTTCCTCTGCCCCCGGACTTCTCTCTTCCTTTCTTTGCCTTATGTTCTGCCTGTTTATCTCCCAGGACACCATTTCCCTCTGGCAGTTAAGCACTTCAACTGTTAGAGTTTGGATTTTCTTTGTCCTAGTTTGCTTTAACTCTATCCATCCCATTCCTGCTAAAATATGATATTGCTCTTGGTCATTGTTTTCATGTTAGAAGTGATTCTCTTCTCTGATAATCTTTGTTTTTTCAGTTGATGGGAAAATCAGACCAGCTCAGAGCATATTTTTGAACTCAAAGAAAGATGCCAGGCAGTAAACTTCTTTTTGGACTCATCTCCCTACTTCTTTTTGATTTTATTGGATCTATTGATTTTTTGGTGATGGCCCACCTCGATTGGCCTATACTGACTGTACCCTTGGGGGACACATTCCCTTCTCCCCTTTCCTCTCCTTTTAATACTTAATGAAGTCTTGTTTATCCCTCTTTAGCAGAAAAACCGTGTTAATGAAGATAGGCAACAGACTCAGTCACCTTGGGGTCAAATTCTGGTTCTAATATATTCTGATTAAGTGAACTTGAAGAAAGTCATCTCTCAGTGTCTCAGTTCTTAGTTCAATTCTCCATTAAATGGTCATAATAATGTTCAGATCAGTATTTTAAGGATTAAATCACATACTCAGCTAGAATCCTTAGAAGTGGGCCTTGTTTTAGTCTGTTCTGGCTGCTGGAAAAATGTCATAGACTGGGTGTCTTTAAAAAAGAGATACTGACTTCTCACAGTTATGGAGGCTGGAAGTCCAAGACTAAGCCACTGGTAGATTTGGAGTCTAGTGAGAGCTTACTTCCTGGCTTATGGTTGGTCCTCTTCTTGTAGTATATTCACACGGCAGAGGACCGTGTGAAGGAACTCTCGTAGGTCTCATTTACAAGGTCACCAGTCCCCTTCAGGTAGGCTTCATCCTCACCATCTAATCACCCCTCAAAGGCCCCACCTCCAGATACCATCACATTGGAGTTTAGGTTTCAACATGGGAATTTTTGGAAGGCACAAACATTCCATCTATAGCAGACCTGAAAGAATAAATAATCAATAAGCATTTATTTCTATCATTCTATTGTTATTATTGGTTATTATTTTATGCTGAAGCAGAATTTCTAAAAAGGTAACTTAAAATTAAAATATAGGTGATTCAAGCATTTTAAATAGGATATCTTTTTTGTTACATTTGTTCATTGCATATAAGACCCCATAAGTTGTAAATAATCTAAATTTTTTTAAGTATATATTAACCCTGCATCTCTCACTGGGAAATTGGAATTGGAAATGGAATTGCTCCAAATTTGAGCAACTGATCAGATTCTCTTTCCTAGATTTTCAAACCTGAGCTGAAGCACACCTGAGATGCCCCAGAGCTGAGTTTAATGCAGTGAACATAACGGAAATTTATGAGCTCCTTATGCTGATAAACATAGTTACCTTTTATTTTAAATAAGCTTTTATTATGGGAAAGTACACAAATTATAATTTTGCAGATGTATGTATTTCATGATATGAACACACCTATGTCATTCACATCAAGAAATACAACTTCTTACTGTGGGATCACCTACTCTTCCCAGTTTGCTCCAAACTGTCCTCCATGTTCCAGTGAAGATCCCACTGTTAGATTAAATAATTTGCCCACATTCACTAAATCAGAACATACTAGAATCAGGATTTGGCCCCAATGGGGCCTGACTCTGATGCTATTTCTGCTAACTAATATGGGTGCTGCCTCACCATTAGTGAGAAAAACCAACAGTTTTTCAGTTAAATCTCTGACATTAAAATAAGATCTTTATTTCTGAATTTGTTTTATTTAGATTAAGGTGTTGATCATCTATCTATAGCAAATGCTACAGATCTGTTTTTAAACACTTTAGTTAAGAATATTAGAACAGTATTTTAAAGGGAGTAAGCAAGAGTTAAGTATAAAGAGGAAAGGTATGAGAAAGAAGAACATGGTTCCAGTGTGGGCAAGTCGAGGGAGGACATCACAGTGCAATAGGTCCGATAAAGCTCAGGATGTAATGGCAGACACTGTCAAAGAGTTTTCCAAATTTACACTCCCATCGGCCATGTCTAAGAGTTTAAGTTACTTCATGTCCTCACCTAAAATTGGTGTTTTATGTCCTAAAATTTTTTTTAAATTTCCCCATTTAGATATGTTAGTTAATTGTTTTCCTTCACATTTTTCTGATGACTAGGGTGTGCATCTTCATATGTCTTTGGGAGTTACAAAGTCTTTTATGTGAAGTACTTTTTCCAGTGTCTCCCCATAATTTTTGTACCACATTTGTCTACTTATTAGTAATTTGAGGTTTACATATTCTGGATACAAGTCCCTTGCTAGTTATATGAATTATAAAAAATTCTGTTTCTTTGTGGATTGTTTTGGATGAAAACAGTTTTCTAATTTTAACATAATTGAATTTATCAATCTTTTGTTTAGTGTCCTTCGTGTCCAGTTGTTTACCTTTGCAAAGGCATGAACAAATGTTTCTATATTTCAAAACCTTTATGTATATTTACCATTTACAGTGATATCTGTGATCAAAGTTATTTTGGGAAATAGATGAAGGTAGGCTTCACATTTAGTTTCATTGTGTTTTGTTTCCCCAATATGTCTGATCAGTTGACTCAGCAATAATTATTGAAACGTCTGATCTTTCCCATGTGTCCTGTGGTACTACCTTCATTATAAATCAATAATCCATGCATGTGTGGTTCTATTTGGGGGCTCTCTATTCAATTCCAGTGGTTTATTTGTTTACCTGTACACTATTGTCACACAATCATAATTAGTGATCTTTCTGATAAATTTAGATTCTGGAAGTCAGAGTTCTCCATATTGGTCTTTCAAGATACGTTTAGCTCTCCTTAACACTTTCCGTGAATAATCTTGTTAATTTCCATATAAACAGATGTGCTGAGGTGTTCATCGGGGTTTCATAGTATCCAAAGAACAGCATGAATAAAATTGTGTCCTTTGCAATATTGGTTCTTTAAACAGTGAACGTGCTATGGCCTTCCATTTACTTGAGTATTCTTTCATTTTATTCTGTTATTTTTATTATTTTCAGTATAGAGGTTTTGTAAGGCTTTCATCTGAGTTATTCCTATTATGTGGTGGTTTTTATGCTATTAAAAATAGTAGTTATATTTTTCTTTATTAACTTGTTGGTATTTAGAAATAAAATAGATTCTTGTACATTTACTTGTATCCAGTAAGTTAGCTAAATTTATTTATAAATTCTAATAGTTTACCTGTATGTTAAAAAAATAATCTATATTTTACATTTATATCTGTTATAAAGAATACCATTTTATTTATTTTAATATTTATTTTTACTTATTACACTGGCTGAGGTCTTCATTATAATGTTAAATACAAGAATACACATGGTAATAGTAGACATAAATGTGTCATTTCTGATTTCAGAAAGAAAGCTTTCAAATTTTGTCATTTAATCTGATGTTTACTCTAGGATTTTTGGTGTTCCCTTTAATAGAGAAGTTTTCTTTGGTTGGGTGGGTAAAATTTTATGAAATAACATGTTGGATTTTATGAAATGGGTTTTTTATGCCTCTATTTTTATACTCAGTTTCTCTGTTGGTATTTGCTTCTATTTTGCTGGTTTTTTACTTCTGTTAATATGGCATATTACACATTGGTGTATGAATATGAATCCATTATGAATTTTTGGAGTAATCCCATCTTGGTTATGATATCGTTGTTTTCGTCACTGCTTTGATGTTTTATATTGGGAGTCATCCTATTATTTGTTTAGAATTTTTTTACATCTCTCCCATTTCAGCTATTTTTTTGGCATACACATATTCATATCATTCTCATTATCCTTTTGAAGACTATACATTTATAATAATGCTCTGTTTTTTCAATCCTGGCATTGGTAAATTATTTGTTCTGTACTTCTTTCTTTGGGAGAAGATGTGGTGTGTGTTTGTTTTGGATTTTATTGATCTGTACTTTCGGTGTCTTATGATTACTTATTAGTCTTTTCAAAAACTAACTTTTGATTTAGTTATTATCTCTAGGATATACTTTTCTATTTTATTATTTATCTATTATTTTCTTTAAAATTATCTTTTATTTTAACTTTGAGAAAAACACTTGGATCATTTTCAGCCATTCATCTTTTTAATATAAACACTAATGTTTATAAATTTTCTTCTACACAAAACTTTAAGTGAATTTCACAACTTTATACTTTTTATGTTTCAGTTCAATACGTATCATAACTTCCTTGTGATTTCTTCTTTGAGACATGTATTATGTTTAAATTAATTGCTAATTAGCAATTAATTATTATTATTAGTTATTATTTTTTTGTACTTAATTTCTGGCTTAATTTTACAATGGTAAAATAACATATTATTATTTCAATTCAGTGTTATCAAAACTTGCTTTATGTCCTGCTGTACAGCATAAAATTCTATTTTTATAGAATTAACTGGTACTAGTGCTTTTATTTATATTTATATGGATTTTGTTTTCAGATGAGCACTGGCAATTTTTTTTTCATTTTTTATTCAAATCTGTCTGTTTAGATCATTCTTCTCTTCTGGGACAAATTTGGTTTCTTCGTTTCCAAATATTTTGCAAATATATTTGTAAGACTTTTCTTATATTTGTTATAACCTACTGATATGTCCTATCCAGTATGTATTAATTATCCATTTACTTACCATTTTTCCCCAAAAACAAAATTTTGGTTTTATTTTATAGTTTGATATTTCTCTGTATTCTTATTAATATATATATTTTTTCATTTTCCTTATATCTTATTTCAGTTTTTCTTTTTCTCACATTATCTTGAGTCAGATACATGCATGATTTTTTATTATGCTTCACTTTATTACACTCCGCAGGTATTGTATATTTTACAAATTAAACGTTTGTGACAACTCTGCATTGAGAAATCTATCAGCACTATTTTTCCAATAGCATTTCCTCATTTGTCTCTCTGTTTCACATTTTAGTAATTCTTGCAATATTTCAAACTCTTTTATTATTATTGTATTTGTTATGGTGATCTGGGCTCAGTGATTTTTGATGTTACTATTGTAATTGTTTTGGGGTGCCACTAACCATGCCCATGTAAGACTGCAAACATAACTGATAAAAGTTGTGAGTGTTCTAACTGCTCCACCGACTGGCCATGCCCCCATCTGTCGCCATTTTCTCAGCCCTCCCTATTTCCTGAGATACAACAATATTGAAATCAGGTAAAAAATAGTCCTACAATGGTCTCTAAGTTGAAGCCTTTGCTCATTTGTCATTTTGAAAATTCTAGTGCCCTTAAGAATTATGCTAAATCTACTCTGCCTGTGCTCTAGAAATGGAACCACAAATGCTGGATAACAGCATATCTGCTTACAACATAGTTTACTGAGTATTTTAAATCCATTGTTGAGACCTGCTGCTCAGAAAAACTAGATTCCTTTAAAAATACCAGTGCCCATTGACAATGCACCTTGTAACCTACGACCTCTGATGGAGTTGTACAGTGAGATGAATGTTGTCATGCCTGTTGATACAGCATCCATTCTGCAGCTCATGGATCAAGGAGTAATTTTGACTTTAACGTCTTATTATTTAAGAAATACATTTCCCAAAGCTATAGCTGACATAGATTCCTCTGAGGGAATCTGGGCAGTCACTTGAAAACTTTTTGGAAATGATGGACCATTCTAGATGCCATTAAAATCAATTGTGATTCATGGGAAGAGGTCAAAATATCTACATTAACAGGAGTTTGGAAGAGGCTGATTCCAATCCTCATGAAGGAGTTTGAGGGGTTCAAGCCTTCAGTGGAGAAGTAACTGTAGATGTGGTGGAAATAGAGAACTAGAATTAGAATAGAATATTTTAATATTTACTGCCTCGGGCTCCCTGGTGGCGCAGTGGTTGAGAGTCCGCCTGCCGATGCAGGGGATGCGGGTTCGTGCCCCGGTCCGGGAAGATCCCACATGCCGTGGAGCGGCTGGACCCATGAGCCATGGCCGCTGAGCCTGCGCGTCTGGAGCCTGTGCTCCGCAACGGGAGAGGCCACAACAGAGAGAGGCCCGCGTACCACAAAAAAAAAAAAAAAAAAAGAAAACAATATTCACTGCCTCTTCTTTTAGTGGAAGAGAATTTAGAACATCTATCTTCACTGAATATCTTCTATTAACATTCTATTTAGTTATAACAGTAAATGGGCTTGGGAATATATATCACAGAAGAATATTTCTCTCTTTTATTCAATATATTCTAATAAAATCATTATATAAAAATGTTTTTGAAAACAAGATTAAAGAGGCAAGTAGAAATTTGTAGGTGCTAAGAATGTTTTCATTAATCTTGATTTTTTATCCGGGGTGTTGAGTGTTAAACTTCAAATAAATTCCAATAAGTATGAAAAGATTTGAGATTGAGAAATCCCCATCCACCACAAACTTATAATTCTTCATATCTTTCCTTTAATTTTCATTTAAAATTGCACAGTTCAAGTGAATAGAATTTACAGTTGTAAATAGCAAAAGAAAAAAAAGCTCTCAGAGCTTTGAACAAATGGAAAAAATTGTGACTTTGTTGAGAAAAAAATCAATAGAACTATAATAAGGAATAAAGCAGTTCTTTCACTAAAGTGACAAATTGTTAAACCATTCATATTTAAGTTTTTCAAGTGAAACACAACAATATCTGTTAAAAATTACACATTTGAAGATTTTTTTAAGCTGGTGTTTTTTTTTAATTCCCTTAAGTGATTGATTAATTATTAATCCCCTTAATTACAAATTGAATTTTCTTTTTTATTTACATAATAGTCCAAAGGACTTAGAAATTATCCTGAGTGGAAAGGAAATGCCCAGTTTTCTTTTTTGTTTTTGCATAAATAATTAAGTGGAAGTCACATTTTTATTTTCTTCTATCACTGTTAAATATTTTGACCCATATAAAGCTTACTTGCAAAGTCCTTTAGCAGTAACTGCCCCAACCTTTTTCTCCTGCTGCAGACACCAGCCATTGTCCAGCTTCCTTACCTCTCCGGTTCAGGATTGGCTATGATACATTTACATGTTTCACTCAGCAATCTTAAAGCATAATTGAGTATCACTTAAGTATATATGTAAGTGATTATTGCTTGTTATTACCCTTCTTCATATCTGGTACTGCATTAATTGAAATCAAAACCTTAGGTGGGGAAAGGGGGAGAAAGCCCTAATATTAGCCTTTCTGGTACAACCTGCTATTAGAAAAGAATTCCTTTAGGGGGATTAGTCCTCCTCAGTACCCCTAATATAAGCTTCTCCACATAACCACAGTCTACTTATTTTGGTAAAAGAGAAATCGTATTAGAATATGAAGTTAAATTACTTACTTTAACTATTATGTGTTTCAGATGGGCATCAAAGGCAGAAATTTTATTTATTGTCTGCACTGTCGAATTCCCATAGCCATAGGCCTGATACACAGAAGGCACTCAATAGTAATTTATTAAATGAATGAATAACTATAAACCCTTGTTTCTTTAAAAGCTATTGTAGTTTTCAATTGTGTAGAGGCTAAAAATCAAATACCATGATATGCTGGGGATCTGGAGTTCTCCAGTACCGTCCTTAGGCTCAGTGAGGACTCAGAAAAGCTGTTTACTCATAATTATGATTTATTACAGTGAAAGGAGACAGATTAAGATCAGCAGAGGGGAAAGGTAAAGGGGGTGAAGTCCAAAGTAAACCATAGGGACATATTTAATTTTCCCAGCTATCATGTGTGACGACACATGAGAAACATTGCCAACTGGGGAAGTTCACTGGAGCCTTGTTCTCCTGGGTTTTATGGACATCAGTCACATAAGTATGCAGGGGGCTCAGCTACTCAGATACCGCCTCACTTCCCAGCAAGAATAGGCATTCACCGTAAATCACAGAATTAAGATGCATCGGTCTCATCAGCCTGGTAGAGCATGGCCCAAGGCCTCAGGGATACAAAAATACAGAATCAAAAATCACACAGAATATTCCAGATTCCCAGAGATCATCTGACAGGAGCTGGCCAGGGAAAAATCGTTGTCCTTTCACTTCAAGTGTAGAGTTTTAGAGTTTAGCATCCCAGGGCTGCTGAGTTAACCTCTCCCTGCTCACAGGGCATGGCATATAGATCCTTTTCATAATATTTTACTAAATTCCTTTTCTAGAACCTTCATCTACCACTTCTGCTACTCCATCTCATATCTTCCCATAATCTGACTATATTGAATTTTTTCCCAGGGCACATATGTTATTTGATGTTTCCATGTTCTCAACCCTCTGTCAGATTAAGTATCACGGCCCTTTATGACCCACTTTGTTCAAATGTTTCAGTGACTGCTAGGTGGATTGTCTGAGATGACATTCTCTAAGTGGCTGCATGGCATATAAAGAAACAATCAAGACTTAAAGCTGGGAGTCCTGGATTCAAGTTTATTTTTCACCATTTAGTAACTAGGTGATTTTAAGTTTGTCAGGTAATTAAGGTTACGAAGGGATGATTTTCATGCTTATCTCATGGGAAATTGTGAGGCTAAACTGATTTACTGACACTGAAAAACATAAGTAAAGATTTGATGGATGGGTTATATATGCATTTGTGTGTATTTTCTGATATATTGTCAACAAATTAGTTTGACAGAGGATTTTAATATATACAGATATATTAAATCCTTATTTTTAATATATAACACATTAAATATAAAAATATTATATATGTATATTAAAACCCTTTGTTTAAATCTAATTATCTGTTCATGTAAACTGCCACAATAGAAGAATTGGCTCTTATTATTTTTAATTGTATATTATGATTAGGAACAATCTGTCTCAATCTTTTTACAGTGCTTTTATGATAAGGCAAAGGATCACTAGGTCGTGGTATTCATATATATGGCTCTCATCTGTTTTATTAAGACCACATAACTTTGAAACGAAACTAAAATTGAGAACCATAATGTGTGTATAATAGTTTTCCTTTCTTCATCTCTGTGATTGATGCCAAAGCTGAAAACAAAACAAAAATCCTATGTTATCTTCCCCTGTTAAGCTGTCTACAGGACACAAGCTTAGTTGGCCCTAGTTCCCTTTATTTTTCTGTCCCTGTCCATCAATCTCTTGAATGAGAGGAAAAATGACATCAAGTGATGAGTGCTTATGAAGGTGGCAAAGCTTTTTGGCCACACTCTGCCGACTTGCTTATATCACTTAATAGAGTCACTATAGTTAAGCATTTCATTGCCCATGCTATAGCAACAGGTTTCAAAATATGGATAGGCTGTTTCTAAAAGACATTACTTTGCTTGACATAAAATTTATGTTTTATAACTCAAGATAGTTACATATCTATCAAAACAGCAGTAATAATGGAAAGTTAACAGAATGATAGCAGTCATCAACTTTCTTTGTTTAAAGCTACTGTCAGTACATTTTATCACGGAAAGTGTCTTCCAGCAAGACCTAGTTATAGCTTTGTTTGCTGCATGGCCACTCCCTTCTTTACTAAAGTGATGTATATTTATAGCCTTTTATAAGTATTTTGGGGCAGAAAAATAAATCACTTGGTGACAGATAGAATGCATGGTATATTCCCTCGACCTGTCTTTCACCTGAAGCTTATCTTTTATAAAATTATTAAAAACATTATTACCATTGACCCCTTTAGTGTCCAAAGTGAGTTTTGTGTAAAACTTTCTTTCAGGTTTCTCTTTCAGTGTTTCACATAGTTGAAGAAAATATTGAGGTTTAGGTCTGTGAATGCTGTTCTGTCTTTAGCTTCTGTCATAAATATCAAATTGTACATTTGGCTTTACACTTCGTGACACAGAACAATATTCATTCTGTCTTATGACTCCCACTTGTCCACCTCCTATTTCATATTCTCTTTCACATATGAGATGATTGAACTCTGCCCACTGTGCTTCAGGTTTCTTGATAGATGGATGGTATTTTAATGAGGCTGAACACCAAAGATGACATTGCTATATTCTAGTTAGTTCAAGACCTATATTACACTTTCTTCAAAATATCTAGCATATCGTGTGTCGAATAAATGTTGGTCTAACTCTTGAGAGGGTGTAAGAAGCTGAATTATTTTCATTTCATGGTGACATGTTTTTATTTTATTATGCTCATAATTTTGGAAGAAGATATTTCCTAGCTCCAAGGAAGAATTTAAATATTTTCAGCTCAATTAATGTGAGTGCTCATTTCAGAGAACAATAGGTTCATTAAAGGAAAGTTCTCAGATTGTTTTTAAAAAAAGGAATTGTTAAAATACCTTCAGAATAATATGAACTGAACAAAACTGCTATATCCTAAGAGGTTTGGGACTCTGAGTGCTGTCATTTTTTATTGAAGCAAATAGCATTAAAATTTTTATTTGTTAATTATTTACTTACTCTTACACCCACATTGCTGTCGTTACTAGCTGCCATATTTAATCCCTGGGGATAAAAACATGTTATTAATGTAATAGAAATGCAACCCCAAAAAATGGTCTGTTTCACTCAGAGTATAAAGCTCATTTCCTAAATATGCCTCAAAAGGGAAACAACAATAAATGGAAATTTTAACTTGCCACAGTGCTAGATGGATGGACACATTGTCCTGGGATTTCTGAAGCTTTCAATAGTGAAATGTTTATAACAAACCCAAATTCATTTAATTGGTTAAATTACTGGCAAAATATCAGGTAGTATAATTCTTCAGGCACATTAAAATATACCTTGGGGATTAGACTGATATTTACTATTAATGCAAGATTTGGGGAATAAAAAGAAAAGCCCAGTTTAAAATATAAAGATGTGCTGCCTTCAGATTATATATGTACATATGTACACACATATGTTATCACATATATATTTTGGCATACACTTGTATACATATTTTAAGAAAATAATTAGCAAGCAGACAATTGTAATATATATATCTACAATGTTTATAAATCTAAATTTGAATTCTGAATTAGATGATTTTGATATGAAAAAATTGTATCTGTGGAATTTAGTTGTTTAATATTTACACATAGTTATGTCTTTTAATGTTCAGATGATCAGTGTAATTTGGTTTTAACAGAGTCACAATATAGTTTTCTGAAATTTCCCCTTGAATATTATAAATAAACTTTTATATATTTGTGTTACAAATACAATATCAAAATTATTTTTGAAAACAAGATCACAAAAAGGCAGGCTATTCGTCTTAAAATTACTGAAGTGCAGATATATGTTTCATGAGGAAAGGGGTGATCATTCCAAAGTTTTAAATGAATTATGATTGTTTATTAAAACAATATATATTTCAGTATTTAAGCTTTATCATACCAAAGTTAGATACTTTTAAATAAGTTCATCAAAGGAAGTCATAAATTTAATTTTATTACATGATTTGACAGTTTATCAATGAAAGGTTAGTGAACATACTCAATATGGAATAACAAAGAACAAATTTAGTCTCTTACATGAAACAACCAAAACTTGGAAAAAAATATATAAAACAGTGTTTTCTTTCAAGACCCTGGACATCTGTAAATGAAGGACAGTGGTTCCTGAGAGACAACAACAATAACAAAAATAAAGTGACGTCCTGTGTTTGCCCAGCTTATTGCCTTGAGAGAGTTTTCAGGTGAGGAAGGGGAACCCTGCTGGAGCCCAATGGGCTCCTGGCGTAGAGTAGTTAGAGTTGAGAGAGTCCAGGGAGATCAAGAAGGCTTGAGTTTCTAAGACAGAGCACCAGGGGGGTGAGAACTACACAGAATGGGAACATTATAGTTCTGAAGGGGGTCTCCATTAAGAATTGAGCAGTTGAGTGATCAGGATATGCCTGTGAGGAAACTATCTAAAGGGGTAAAAATACATTTAAATTGGATCAGAGGTAACAGTGCCTACAAACTATGTTTGGAATAGTTTTCTTTTACCCCAACCAGACTGGGAAACATCATGATGCACAGAACATTGGCTCAATAATAGAGAATAATTAGCTCTAGACTAAATGGTGTTCTATTAACCTATAACAAATTTAAAAAGTACCAGAGAAAGAATCAAGTGGTCTTGAAATAACTTAAATGAATCCCAACATAAAGTGCAAGAGAAACTGTAGGAATACAAAACCAACCAGTGCCCCAAAAGATAAAATGATAATCCCTAAAATTCAATAAAATATCAGGCATGGCAAGAAACAGCAAAAATTGTCCCAAGATAAGGAGAAAATTCAAACAATCAAAATAAAGCCAGCCAATATTGAAACAGATGTTAGAATTAGAAGAAAAAGTTGTTAAAACAATTATTTTTACTACATTGTATATTGCATCAAATATTGTATATTTAAAAAATTGAAACTAGAAAGTGAAAACTACGAAATGTTGAGTGAAGACATGGAAGATATAGAGAAGATCCAAATTAAAATTCTAAAAATGAAGACTACAAAATGTGAGGTGTAAAATTCACTGAATGCAGTTAATTATCCATTAGACTTTGTAAAAAATATCATAGTGAAATTAAAAATACAATAATAGAAAATATTCAAAATAATAGAAAATATTCAAAAAGAGAAAATATAAAGATATGAAAAGAGTATATATGCAAGCTATGAGACAACCTCAAACAAAATGTATATGTAATTGTAGTTCCCAATGGAGAGGAGGATAGACAGGAAAAATATATATATTTGTAAGAAGTAATGAGGGAGAGTTTCTTAATTCGATGAGTTTTACTTGGAAAGAAAATGCTCGTAGACATTACTTTTCCATGTAGTTCTAATTTTGTTTTTAAGACTAGTATTTTCAAGGATACCATTAATTAGGTCCCCATTTATAACTCTTAGGTTATCTTGGGTCCAACACATCCCTAGCCCCTTTTATTGGATTAAATTAAGCAATTCCAATTATGTCAATTTAACCTCATCCTCTAAGGAGCAACTAAAATCTGCTTTCAGATAACATCAAAGTTAGTTGAATAATTAAATATTATTTAAATTTACCGTTAAATTATCATAAAATTGATCATTTGACTTGGAGCTGTGAACTTTTAAATCAAGGCACACATATACATATGTCAATATTTTAGTTTAACCAATATTTATTGAAAGACTTTCAAGGAAAAAATTTTTTAAGTAGGTTAAAGAATTTGGGTGAAATTGATGAGGGGTGGGGTGGATATCCCATCTTTGATAATAATAATGTTTCTGTAATTGTGTTAGTTGCTGATGTAGTGTATGATTGTCTTCTGCCATTCACCACATACGCAGCATTTCATTTAATCCTTCTGTTAGAGGAGTGGCAGTGTGCAGATTTAATCCAGGCCTATATTTTTCTGTAGATAAGTTCTGAACAATGTCACTATTTTACTTTGCTTTAGTAGAAGTATCAGTAAAATCTCAGTAGCATTTTGACAGATAAAGAGTTTACCATTGCTTTTAAATCTTTCTCTTATTTTCTGTTTTCTTGCAGTCTCTTAGCCTACATTCTCTAAGAAAAATCACACTAATTCTTTAAGTTATAAAGAAATATAATTGTTAATGCATATTATGGTTCATTATAAATAATTTTCAGAATAAATGTTAACGGCCTTCTTTAATAAGACTCTATGAAGGTTTATTAGATAGAAACCACTGAGATGTACGAAGTCACCTTCTGATTGATAATAATGTGAGTGTAGCTTCTTGTAACTTAATGTTTTTTCAGCGGCATGAAGCATCATGTGATTCTCCTTATTTTCATTTTCTAAATCATGCAAATGTGGTTCCTCTACATGTTGAACATAAAACACGATGTCTGTGTGAAATCTGTCATACCTAGGACTTATTTTTACCATATTCTTCTTCAAAGTATTTTTATGCTATTAGAATTTCTAAATAATCATAAATTAATACACTGGCCAGTGTTTGGAGGAAAGCAGTTTTACGAAGTGACAGGTTCAACCACTTGTTTGAATTGTTACAGCTATTTTTCTTTAATAACTGTAATTAAGTTGACAAAATCAACTGTAAAAAAAGAATGACGATACTTCAGTGAAGAAGGTGGTGGTCATGTTTAGTTCATTTTTATTGTATAAATTCATAGTACTTACAACATTAGTGTCTATCAAGGGTATCAGTTCTTAACTGCAGTGATATTGGTTTGTCTGTTTAATGAGAAAAGTTTCAAATAATCTGTTGCTTACATAGAAAAGTACATTCACTATGATTCCCATAATAATTTATTACTCATGAATATGGCAGTAGGTTTCCATTCATGAGAGTAGGAGTGAGATTAAAATTTACAAAATATAAATAATAAACTTTTAAATTTGTTGGTTAGTGATGATTAAAGTTATATTTATGTCTTAAACGTAATTATCTTTGTGCTTGTGAGTTACAGTCATTCTCATTTTTGTAACTCACAGTTGTGATTGTGCATTACTAAGTAAGCAAACGATAGCTGAAGAAAACAGCAAAAATATACATGTATGGCAGAGGCACGTATATGTATATTTTTTTAGTAACATTAAAAAGCCGCTATAAACAAATTAAATGCAATCCATATTGCATGTGGAAATTCCCCAAATAGGGTACATGTCACATTCTATGAATCTTTTAGTAATATTTACTATAATATTGTATGTTATTTGCCTGTGTGGTTATTCTTTAATAATTAACTTCTTTGGGCAACATAAATATAACCTTTGGAGTAGTTCTAGAAAGCATACATGAAAATTAGTTTATGTGGTTTTCTTTTTCTTGTAAACTGGTACTGTTAAGAATTTAAGGAGATTTACTAAAGTTACAGTGAAATCTGTATAATACGCTCCATTTGTTAAGAAAAGTTGCCTGTGATGATTTTAACCTTCTTTCTTCATATGTTTTGTTGGGGCTTCTTGTCTGATGTGTGTGTATGTCTTTGGAAGTTTCTTGCGACTGGCATTATCTTTGAAAGGCATCCTTACCAGTAGAGCATATGAGCCAGAGGCTATAAGGCACAGATAGATGAGTGAAGACGGAAGCAGTTGAATTATAAGCAGTAGATAAGATTCAGTCAATGATGCATATTTATACAATGTCATTGCAAAATCAAGTGCTCCTCTGGTGTATTTATATCAATGTAAATACCTATTACACCATAGGAATTGTGAAGGCAATGTGAAGCACATGAATCTTACGCAGAGGAGAAAGGAATACATGGTGTATTGGAGGTAAAAATCAAACTCTCGTAAGGGAGCAGAGAAGAGAGTTGTTAATCCTTACATGGCTTGCAAAAAGTGCAAATTGTGCTTTTGGAATGGATTATCAAATATTTTTTCTACTCTTTTAGAAGAAGCCTCTTGAAAGAACAATTTATAAGGGCCTCCAGTAGTTCTGTTACAAGCCTAGACAATCTCAAGGGGTACTTAATTACAGGTATATACTTTGTATCTCTCCCAGCCGAAAAAGAAAATATCCACTCCCGCTACCCCTCTAGTCAGTGGGCTTTCATGTTTCACAGTGACTCTGCTGGTTGCTTCTCCAAATCAGACTTCTGACCTCTGATTTCTGGCTGCTGAATTCCTTTTTCTTAAGAAGCGAATTTTCCATCCGCTCAGTTACTTTTTTCCTCTGGTACAAATCTAGAACTTTATCTTGTCAATTTTTTAAACTTTTTATCTTTCCTTACTGTCTGTCTCAGAATTTCATGTTCTGCCTCTGATATTTGCAAGGCCCTGCTTTTGAAGACTTCAGACTGGCTTTTTCCTAGATCTCAGTGTTTCCCTGAAATTGCCTAGAATTGCCGACCTGGAAATGTGTGGTATTTGACTCTTCTCTTAGGCTCCTGCTTCCATCTAAATTCTTTTTTTTCCTCTTTGAGCTGGTCCTTCTTTTAAGCTTGTGCTGCCACATCTCTGTCTCCATTTTTCACTTCAGAAGCCAAGTAACAGATTATGCTAAATCTCATTTGAAAATCCGCATTAAGATTGCAAACTTGAAGACATATTCAGTTCTCAGTCGCAGTAGCTGTGTAACCTTTGATGGGCCAGTTGACTTCTCTAAATGTCAAGCATTATTTGAATGCTTTATGTCATCCTTTTCGGGTCTAGAATATAATGACTTTATAAATCTAACTCAATTATTTGAAATAATGTGTAAACTTAATATCCAAGTGCACAAGTGCATTACTGTTATATTTTGCTGCCATATAATTTTATAATGATATATAAAGTTTTTAAGCTGTACCTTTGGAAATGATTTTGATACGTGGAATATCCTTTGCTTAAAGGAGTGAACCAGGATTAGGAAGGCGACCAGCCAGATATGTTTCAATGCTATGCTTTTGTGAAATATTATGCCAAATTATGTGAAATATTTCATGATTTCTGGTCTATAAAATGGCTATTTTACATAACTCGACCTAATAAAATTTGAATATAAAATTTCCCTTTTTGACATATAGAAAACTTTGAATTATAGTAGTACACATATTACACAAGAGGTCACCTTGTTCCATCCTCATGTAAATAGTAGGAGGTATTTTATCTTTGATATATTTTTAAGATCATGTAAAGTCCCATATTAATTTTTACGCAGATTTTACTATATTTTGATAATTTATCACATTTAATAACTTACATTTATCTTTTATGAACTTTGAACTGCTCATTATTTCCATTTTATTATAATTATAAATATTTAAAATTTTATTGCCATAGCATATATTAAATTCATATTTATATAGAAAGTTCTCAAGGGAAATATAAAACACCCATAGAAAATAGTTATTTAGTATAATATAAATTAAATGGCTATTTCATGTAATGCAAATGACACTATATTAGTTACAGAATTTTTATTGTTTGGGAGTTATTAATATTTAAGATCAGTGACATGAGAATGAATATGCTTGGCACATTACTTTAGAGCACAAAGGATTGCAACCAAAAATGGTACACAGAGCAAAGCCACTACTTGTATTTTCTCTAAACGTTTTCTATTTTGAGACTCAGACCTATGGAAGAAAAAGGAAAGTAAATTTTATATCCATTTGAGAAAAATACTTTTTCTAGAATACAAATAGAATGAAAAACTAAGAAGAATGAAAAACAAACACAACCCGAGTAATAATTTCTAAGGCATATTTTTCTCCTGTCTTAGGGTGGAAGGAAAATTTACTGAGCTAAGCTTAGTATTTATGAGAAGTTTTCACATTGTCATTTTACTAATCCATGAATATAAGGATTAATCACTTCTTCCTGTGGCACAATATGTTCCTGTCAAGTCGAATTCTTTTTAAAAGAAAATCCACTAGCCTGAACATTTCAGATAACAAAAATAAAACTAAATTTGTTAAACTTTCCTGTGTTTACAAGTAAATATGTCTTATTTATACATGTTTAAAAATGATATAATCCTGATGAAAAACACTGAATCACATTGTAACCCAAAATGGCATGTGGCCTATAATATTAATAACTAACTTTCATAATTTTCTAATCTATTTGAGCCCTTTAAATGAGTGTATTACCATTATGTGCAACTGGTGCTACAAATTTACATAGTATGTTACTATGAATGACACCATAATTAAATGCACTAGATTGACGCAGAAAATATTTTATCTTTCAATACATGATTATAAAATACCAACCATGAAAAATACTCTTCATATCAAAAGCTTGCCCACTCCCACCTGCCAATGATGGAAAATAAATTTATTACTAGTAGTTAAGCAGAGATTATTAATTCTCAAATCACATTTCCAATATTTGTAGGTAAAGTAAGTCAAATAAAAATGATTTGCCCCATGTTGACAGGAATTATATAATTATGAGCACTGTGCCCTATGGGACTGGCCTACTTCAACTTTACTAATTTCAGTTTAAAGTGAAATAAATGCATATTGAATATTTTTTATGTGCAAGCAATAGACTAGATGTCAGAGAAATCAGGTGTCACTGTATTTTACCTGTATAAGTTAGGTTAGTTCAATTCGACAACCACTTTTTGAGCATAAACTAGGTGCTGGTCACTCACTGTCCCCGGGGGCACAAAATAAACTAGATGTGGGAGCAGTCTTTGAAAAAATTACAATCATATAAATTTTCAGACAGCCATGATCCACTGGAAAAATCCAATGGCAAAATCAGGCAATGATAATTATGAGATAAAAGCTAATATTGTGCAGGTGTTTTTCTTTACTTGTGCTTTTTTGCCAGCAATGTGTATGTAAAACTTCTGAATTATGTTTACTCAAGTATTAACGAACTGGATTAAATCCTTAGCTATTAAGCAGAGTCAAAACCTTGTATTTGCCTTGTCAAATACATTATATTCCACTCAGGCAAACTATCAGACAATCTTTTATGACCCTGGATGGGTCATATTATACAAGTTAACTATTAATTATTTCTCAGAAGAAATAAAACTTTCAAGCATTTGTTATCTTATTGGAACTTGTAAATGTGTCACGGAAAGCAAAAGATTTGTAGACTCATTTTCTACTTTGGGGTATAGATGTGATTTCTTGGACTATATGAATATAAAATGAAAAGTGAGACCATTCCTCTCCACTGCACATTATTATTTCTCTATTTAAAAGTAGCATGAATGGGAAGAAAGGGAGTAAAAAAGAAAAAGAAAGGTGATTTTTTTTTTGCTTCCCTTTAAAAATATCTTTTAACAAGACCACTGTAATCAAAGTATGGTTTTGTCTACCAAGTTTTAGGTTAGATATAGTCCCTTTAATGCAATAAAGCATAATAAGTGTAAGTTTTTCCCTTGCAGTGAGTATTTCTTGTTTTCATGTTCCTATTTGATGTCTTTTACATTGAAGTCTTAGAACCTGTAAATCACATATTCAGAATTCTTCTTAAGCTGTGACAGTGACATATTTAACATTTAGAGTTATCTTTTATAGTATAATTTATTTTCCTTTTCAATGCAGTGTTCAGTATGTAATAATAATTAGTTGGAAAATTTATTTGTAAGTACAATTAAAATATTTGAAATTAGTTTGGCATGAGGGAAAATATAATATGAACTGAGTTAATTCATATATTAGAAGTGTATGTGTTTGCTGTAATGTAAGTTTATCATTGCGTGCATATGGTAAAGCTATATGAACCATATGTCTTCATTTTCAGGATAACATATGGAAAGTATTTAAAATAAGTACATTGTGAAAATATGACAGGTTTGCTAAAGGGTACTTTTCTAGTAAATAAACAATATTCCATGTGAATGAAGCATGAACAATGGATAATAATACATTTCAGCTAGAAATCTTAGGTCGTTCAAATTGACAGTTTAAGTACTTAAAGAGGATTACTGCACTAAGGTCATCATTATTGTTAGTATAACCTTTATTGTGTAAGTGTATGTGTGCATGTGTGTGTGTGTGTGTGTGTGTGTGTGTTCGTATGTGACATGGTGAGACAGTTATGATGATTCTAATCACATTAAGCAATGGTAAAAAAAACCCTTCTAATAATAGTTGAATAGTGCTCATAACCTCTACACGAGTTGGAATATCAAAGGGACTATCAACATGGTTTCCAAAAATATACTTACATATCTAAATTGTAACATTTCAGTAAAGGTATTATATTCAAAGATGCAAACAGCACAATAATGGTCACATTCTTTTTTTAAAACTTAATTTTATTTCTTTATTTATTTATTGCAGGAAAAATTATTTAAATCTGTAGTGCTTTACAATTTTCAAAAGTTCCACACAGATTATTTCATATAATCCCTAAATAACCCTTTTTTCCCCACCCCTATAATGCCCCCCTTCCCTCTCCCCACTGGTAACCACTAGGTTGTTCTCTATATCTGTGAGTGTACTTTTTTTGGTTTGTTTTATTAACTAGTTTGTTGTATTTTTTAGATTCTACAGATAAGTGATATCATACAGTATTTGTCTTTATCTTTCTGACTTATTTCACTTAACGTAATGCCCTCTAAGTCTATCCAAGTTGCTGCAAATGCCAAATTTCATTCTTTTTTATGGATGAGTAGAATTTCATTGTGTATGTATATATACACAACGTGTGTGTGTGTATATATGTATATATATCTCACATCTTTATCCACTTATCTGTTGATGGACACTTAGGTTGCTTCCATACTTTGGCAATTGTAAATAATGCTACTGTGAACAGTGTGGTGCATGTATCTTTTTGAATTAGTGTTTTAGTTTTTTTTTTTTCGGATATATACCCAGGAGTGGAATTGCTGGGTCATAATTACAGGCCAATTTCACTGATTAACATAGATGCAAAAATCCTCAACAAAATATTAGGAAACCAAATCCAACAATACATTAAAAGGATCATACACCCCAGGCTTCCCTGGTGGTGCAGTGGTTAAGAATCCTCCTGCCAATGCAGGGGACATGGGTTCAAGCCCTGGTCCAGGAAGATCCCACATGCCATGGAGCAACTAAGCCCATGCACCACAACTACTGAGCCTGTGCTCTAGAGCCTGCGAGCCACAACTACTGAGCCCACATGCCATAACTACTGAAGCCCGCATGCCTAGGGCCCGTGCTCCACAACAAGAGAAGCCACTGCAATGAGAAGCCTGCGCACCGCAAAGAAGAGTAGCCCTTGCTCGCCACAACTAGAGAAAGCCCACACACTGCAACAAAGACCCAACACAGCCAAAAATAAATAAATAAAATGAATGTATAAAACAAAAACCAAAAAACGGATCATACACCTCCATCAAGTGGGATATATCCCAGGGATGCAAGGGATGTTTGTCAGTATCTGCAAATCAATCAATGTGATACACCACATTAACAAATTGAATGTAAATTGATACAGCCACTATGGAGAACAGTATGGAGGTTCCTCAAAAAACTAAAAATAGAACTACCATACGACCCAGAAATCCCACTACTGGGCATATACCCTGAGAAAACCATAATTCAAAAAGAGTCATGTACCACAACGTTCATTGCAGCTCTATTTACAATAGCCAGGACATGAAAGCAACCTAAGTGTCCATCAGCAGATGAATGGATCAAGAAGATGTGGCACATATATACAATGGAATATTACTCAGCCATAAAAAGAAATGAAATTGAGTTACTTGCAGCGAGATGGATGGACCTAGAGACTGTCATACAGAGTGATGCAAGTCAGAAAGAGAAAAACAAATACCGTATGCTAACACATATATATGGAATCTAAAAAAAAAAAAGGTTCTGAAGAACCTAGGGGCAGGACAGGAATAAAGATGCAGATGTAGAGAATGGACTTGAGGACACGGGGAGTGGGAAGGGTAAACTGCTATGAAGTGAGAGAGTGACATGGACATATATACACTACCAAATGTAAAATAGATAGGTAGGGAGATCAGCTCGGTGCTTTGTGTCCACCTAGAGGGGTGGGATAAGGAGAGTGGGAGGGAGATGCAAGAGGGAGGAGGTACGGGGATGTGTGTATATGTATAGCTGATTCACTTTGTTATACAGCAGAAACCAACACACCATTGTAAAACAATTATACTCCAATAAAGATGTTTTAAAAAAATGTATATTGCAAAGAAACAGAAAAAAAAAGAATCAAAATCATATGATCATCTCAGTAGATGCAGAAAAAGCTTTTGATAAAGTTCAGCATCCATTTATGATAGAAACTCTCCAGAAAGTGGGCATAGAGGGAACATATCTCAATAGAATGAAACCTATATATGACAAATCCACAGCTAACATCATAGTCATTGGTGGAAAGCTGAAATCATTCCCTTTTAAATCAAGAATAAGACAAGGATTCCCACTCTTGCCACTTTTATTCAACATAGTTTTGGGAGTCCTAGCCACAGCAATCAGAGAAGAAAACGAAATAAAAGGAATCCAAGTTGGAAAGGAAGAAATAAAACTGTCACTATTTTCAGATGACATGATACTTACTATGCATAGAAAATTCTAAAGAAAATCCTAAAGGACCTCCCTGGTGGCGCAGTGGTTAAGAAACTGCTTGCCAATGCAGGGGACACAGGTTTGATCCCTGTTCCAGGAAGATCCCACATGCCATGGAGCAAATAAGCCCGTGCGCCACAACTACTGAGCCTGTGCTCTAGAGCCCATGAGCCACAAGTACTGAAGCACTCGTGCCTAGAGCCTATGCTCCACAACAAGAGAAGCCACCCCACCGCAATGAGAAGTCCACACAGCGCATCAAAGAGTAGCCCCCGCTCACTGCAACTAGAGAAAGCTGACGTGCAGCAACGAAGACCCAATGCAGCCATAAATAAATAGATAGCTAGATAAATAAATAAATTTCAAAGAAAGAAAATCCTAAAGACACCACCAGAAAACTACTAGAGCTCATCAATGAATTTGGTAAAGTTACAGGATACAAAATGAATGTTCAGAAAACTGTTGCATTTCTATACACTAACAGTAAACTATCAGAAAGAGAAATTAAGGAAACAATCCCACTTACCATCATATCAAAAAGAATAAAATACCTAGGAATAAACCTACCTAAGGAGGTAAAAGACCTGTACTCAGAAAACAATAAGACACTAATGAAAGAAATTGAATACAACACAAACAGATGGAAAGATATACCATGTTCTTGGATTGGAATAATTAATATTGTTAAAATGGCCACACTGCCCAAAGCAATCTACACACTCAGTGAAATCCCTATCAAAATACCAATGGCATTTTTCAAAGGACTAGAACAAATAATTTCAAAATTTGTGTGGAAACACAAAAGTATAGTTCAAGTTCACTGTTTCCTTATTGATATTCTGTTTGAATGATCTATTCATTGTTGAAAGGGGTGTTGAAGTCCCCTATTATGATTGTATAATCATTTCTATTGTATTGAACTATTATTTGCATATCACTCTTTGATGGAGCTGTAGAATTTTATTCACTAAGGTTTAACTTAAAAATTTTCGTTCTTTTTTATAAGTGCGTTTCTCTGATTATATTATATTTTAGTAGAATTTTATGGAAGTATATCATCAATATAGACAAGGACACAAATTGAAGTTGCAATAACTGAAATGAATTATCACACAGTTAACGTGTGCATATTGTGACCTCTCAGATCAAGACTTAGAAATTTACTGGAACTCCAGAAGCAGCCCACAAAGCCCCTCTCTGTGTCCCTCTCCAAAGGTACATATAATCTGACTTTAGACAACAACAATTATATTTACCTGTTTTTGAAATTTATACAAATGGGGTCACAAAGTGTTACTATTAGTACTGCTATTTTAATGATGTTTTATCATTAATATTACAACATAATTTTGGAGCTTGAGGATGTTCTTGGAGTCAAACACAATTTTCCATTTATAACCTATTTCAAATTAGAAAAGTCAGTTTATATTCATTATAGCAAAATATTTTCTCATATTCTCCATACTTAATTTAGTTTTACTTAATTTGGCATAGGCTGACAAAGGATAGCTAAAGATCCTCATTTCTGATGTGTTTTCCTTAACTCTTTTATCCTTTCTCTCCTATGCATGCATTATGAGTTAAAGGCTGTGCTCTTTGGTTAATAAATATTTGTATTGCTTTCTCATTGTGGATTGCAAATGTCGTCTTATTAAAATTACCTTTGTTACCTCTTTAATGCCATTTGTCTAATTTTGGAAACAATACTGATTTAATTTTCTTTGTACTTGTTTACTTTCAAAATATTCTCTAATTATTATATTTTATTTTTAATTCAAACACAAATTACACAAATGAATAATTAAAATCATTTTTTTATAATAAAAAATCAGTCATTTTCTCTTATGTTAGCCACTTACTGTTTAGGATATGGGGATAATTTCACTACACATACATCTGTATTGTAAATGATGGACCGATATAGTTAGATGAACTGGATAACTTGCCAGGTGTTTCCTTTCTTTACAGCTTTCTCAAGGATGATTGTATTATATATTTGGAAGCCCTTCTGTTTTATCAAAAGTATATAAGGCACTAATACTTTTCTACTAAAACTAACAGTTAAATTTTGATGACATCTTTGTAGTAATAAGTAGCAAGTCTTTTGGTAGACCCTGTATAAAAATATGAAATGTAAAATAATTGTCTTAGCAGGTACAATTTGTCAACTTCAAAGCTATATTTCATTAGCACACATAAAAGTATAAATTCTGAGATCCACAAACAAAATTACTTATGTAAAAGTTACTTGTACATTTGAACACTTTGGAAAATTGACATCAAAGTCACCTTTCCTAAATAAAAATGACCTATATAATTTTTGTATTATTTTAAAATTAGTATAAAATATTTTGGTATGGCTATGGAAATATTTTATTAAATACTACCCTGTAAATATAAAATAAGCTTTTAAATTTTGTCACACAAAAATCTATTTTTTCTCAACTTGCTCATAATTTGCTTACACCTTCATAAAGGCGCTTAAAATAAATAATTAGAAACACGTAAGTGATTTTGGGAGAGCTTGATTATCTAAATGCTGTTATGTATTTGTTCAAATGATATATTTTAAAATATAACGACACAAATCATCACAACGCTTTACTTCTTCATTATAGGACAGCTGCTAATTTATTATTATAAATATTCTCCGCAAGATACAGTAAGATTTATGAAATAAACATTAAATTGCCATTTAAAAAAAATGGGGCCATAGATTTTTTTTTGTTTTTGTTTGTTTGCGGTACAGGGACCTCTCACCGCTGCAGCCCCTCCCGCCGCGGAGCACAGGCTTCGGACGCGCAGGCCCAGCGGCCACGGCCCATGGGCCCAGCCGCTCCGCGGCATATGGGATCTTACCGGACCGGGGCACGAACCCGTGTCCCCTGCATCGGCAGGCGGACTCTCAACCACTGCGCCACCAGGGAAGCCCGGGGCCATAGTTTTATGTGTACCATTTATGACTTAAGTAGCTAACTCAAATTTAGTTTCCTTTTCTGTGAAATAAGATTAATAATCTTTGCCCGATATCCTTGTGGATTTCTCAGGAAAATAAAGTTGAAAAAATTATTTGAAATTATAAAGCACCACCCAGATATTAGGTGGCATTAGGCTTAGTGACAAAACTCCAATTGAATTCATTTAATTACTATGATCTGTATATTTAATCTATATTTTAAAAAGAAGTATTATTTCAATTTTCATAAAATTATATATGTTAAAATTGACTACACATTTATATTCAATCATATTTCTGGCTACTATGCAAGAAATGAGAGAGAAATTATATTAAAACAAAATTTTATAGCTTTTTCTAGATTGTACTTCATTTAAATTGAGTTGCTCCTTTCTTATGTTAATTTAAAACACTATTATTATTATTATTATCTTATTCAATATATCAGAAAGTCTGTTGAACATTATCAAAATAAATGATCACATTTTATTGTCATGTCAACATTTATAATAAATAATATAAAAGATGAAACTCCAGTTTAGACATTAATATTTAATTATATATGCACATGTGGTTTTAGAATGCTTATTAATCAGAAGATTAAAATGCATAGCATCATGATTTCAATAAATATTTTTCTTTAGTAGCAACCTTAATCCTAATTCCAAAAGCATTTGTTTGGTACATATTGATAGAAATTAGCTTGACATTTAGACATTTCCCGTTAGCTTTAGTAGAATCTGATGAAATCGTTATTTCTGTGTACTGTTGTAGGCAAGTTGGGAATGAATCTTTACTCATCCTCGATGTATATTTTCAATTGTAAACTCTATTTACATTTTGGTTTAGTGATAATCACAGGCTCATGGCTGTAGTTGCAATAGGAAATCTGGAAGAATTTTAATAGATTAGAAAAAAGTAGAAGATTGTTGAGTTTCCCTCTAGAAATTTGTGACATCTACAAACTAAAAAGACTGGTTCTTTTATACCATATGGATGAAATTGTTCTGTTATACACATTGGTCAACCGTTGTTTTGTATTCTGAGAAACCAAGATAATGGCTTTTGGGGAGCTTCACAAGAAAGAAAATTCTCACCATGAACACAAAGACAACAAACCATTTAACATTTGTCTATCTAAGTATACATTATAATATATTAAGGCACATTTCTTTTTAGTGAAATAACATTTTTACTTTTCAAAAAGATAAACGGAGTACATTAAAATTTTGAAGGATTTGAGGGAAACATTGATTTTAATTGGACAGTGCCAAACCAAAACGGTTGGAGCGCTCCATCAAGAGGTGCTGGGAAAGGTTTTTATAGAAAAGATGTGGAAGCAAAGCAAGAAAAATGATTTGATTGACTGTAGCTTAAATGGTTGCATTATTCGGGAAAGAGTAGTTGACTTTTTATTATTAGCTCTTTTTAAGTTTTGTATACTTGGATTTGGGTGCATTGTCTCTGATGTAGGTTTCAATTTGCTTACATTGGCCAACAAGGCATTAGAGCCACCTCAGGCTAATGGCTTTCATGTTTAACACTTGCCCTCTTTTGGTCATCCTCTCCTACGTGAGATAGTGAGCAAAATTTGGTATTAGCACCACTCTCACTGACCATCAAGGTTCAGTTGTTTTCGTCTAATTGTGAAGCTCACAGGTGTGATTTCAAGTCTGTGGAAGAACTGGTTTTGCTGTTCATCTCATTGTTCAACTTGTTTCTGTTGCTCCAAGTTCAGTGAGACCATTTCTTGTAGTGCTGATGGCTGCTAACATATATTTAAGACCATGGAGAGAAGACAATGTACCTGGGAGTCTACAGTGCTGATTTCAGGAGGGTAATGCCAAGAGACTGGCATCTGCTCCTTAGCGAGTATCCCCATGAACCTAACAAATTGGTATCAAATAAATCAAAGAATGTATCTGAATAGACATCAATCTCATTTAGCCAAATAGCTTGTTAATTTGTTGTTTCTGAGTTTCTATAATACCAGAAGTGTTGATCCAGGTACAGTAGGAGGCATTTGCTTTGGTACAGATTCCTCTTTTATAAGCCAACGAGTAATCTAAAGCAATGCTCTTATCTAAACTACCTTATCAGCTCAAAATAATCCTATGTGAAAGAGGCATATTTTGCAGTGGCTACTATTCATTCCCTGCCTTTGAAAATTCCCCAGGAAGTTTCGCAGTTTAGAAGTTCAGTTGGTAGATTGTTCCATCTCATTTAACCAGTCTCTTAGTCCTGTGAATAGGTCAATTCAGTTAAACAGTTATCTCATTTCAAGAGATAATATTGCAGGTGGGCTCCCAAAGTTAGGTCTATGTGTTGAAAGCAATCAGGAATTTAATAAGAGGCACTTTTCTGGAGACAAAAGAAAAACAAAGGTAATTGATGGAGCAGATTATAAATCAGTTTCTGAGTCCAGAGGGCAGCCAGTTGATATTCCCAGGTGGCAGGTTCCTAGACATTGGGCTCAAAACATCTTTTGTAGTCTGAATGTCTCTGGCGATGTCATCAGACATTCTAGTGAACTTTTTGAGTGACCCACACAACAACAGATGAAAAAGTTGTCCATACATGAGCTGTTATCTTGATTTCTCTGAAATTTATATCAAGTCATCTAGCTTTAGTTTACAGGGCTTCAAGAAAAGGGAAGATTTCATTTTTATAATTACAAGTCAGAAAGATGGAAGAAAATTGGAAAGGCTAGTTTGGAGAGTTGTAGCCAGATATTGGAGGAAACTAGAAAAATTCAGGATCCAGTCCAAGAATGGTGATTTATGTATATTCTAAAATACTATGATTCCAGGTACAGCTTTGATGATATCTAATGGCCTTTAAGTTCTGAAACCAGAATTTTTAAAAGATAAACTGAGGTACATTAAGAGTTTATTTGAGCAAACATTGATTCCAAACCGGCAGCTGCCAAACCGAAAATGGTTGAGAGCACTCCCTTGACAGGAGCTAAGGGGAGGCTTTTATAGAAAAGGCGGGAAGCAAAGCAAACAAATTAGATTCGATGGGCTGTAGCTTAATGGATCACCTTGTGTGGGGAAGGCTGATTAACTGTTTGTGATTAGGTGTTCTTAAATTTAATTTTCTCAGATTTGAGTGCGTTAACTCTGGCTTAGGTTTCAGTTTGCTTACACAGCCCACTGAGGCATTACAGCTTCCTTAGTCTAATGACCTCCTCTTTAATTACTTTAACAAATGTATTATTTTCAAGTACAGTGATACTTTCAAGTTATTAGTCACTCTGAATTACATTAAATTGACTGTTACTACTATATGCAAGAGCAGTTAGAATGATACATAATGCTGGAAAATTTGGGAGAAATCATGAATATGTTTAACTGAATCCTCAAAATAAAATTTCATTAAAATGTTAGTTTTTGTTTGAATCCATAGCAACATATTCTTCTAGTTTGTCCATCCGGCAAAGGCATGACGATAAATTTGAACAATATTTAGTACTTAGAAATTTGTTTTTTAATAACCTGAACTTTGAAAATTAACACGTATGTCCATTACCTTCCGGGCATTTGATCTTGCCTCCTGCTTTAACATTATATGACATTATATAACATTTCACAGTTTCTTTAAAAGCAGGTGTGAAATAAGTTTGGTCTAGTTTTATCATATTTGACCTCAAGAAGCTATTAGAAGAAAAAACTTGTAAAAAGATAATTACTTTATAATTTTAGTGCTGTAAAATGTGGTGTGCAGTAGGAGAACAGAGGACACATGCATCCAAACACAGATGTTGGGTTAGGGAAGGTTTCCTGGAGTTGATCGTTATATAGTAGTTAATTAGGTGTAAATTGGGGAAGGGACAGGAGGAATGGTTTTAATTATTTTAAAGAAAGACAAGGGAACAAACCTATTAGTTCAAATATGGCCCTCCAAGCCAAGCTCTTCTCAGTTAAATAGTCAGTGATTGCGCCGTCAGAAGTCATACTTCTCCCTCCCCAGGGTTTCAAACTACTATTACTATTTTGTTATTAAAGGCTATTATTTAACTTCGAGAAAATTGTCATAACGTATCTAATGGCCAAGAATTCTGTGACCTATTAGGAGAAATAACTTATGGATAAAGTCTCTCTATGTATCTAATGCTGAAACTGCAATTTTGATGTCATCTTCATGATAAAATTCAGTAAATGAGCATAATATGCTAGACTATGATTATCCAAGTTCTTTTCTCAGGAACTAACAAAAATAGTCAATTCTTTTCTACACTAACTTTAAGGGATTGTATCTTTCTGTAGTGTCTACATACTCCTTTTTTTGTTCTATTCTTTCTTGACATAAGGTTATCAAAATTCTACACAATATAAAACATTCTATTTGATCCCTTTTCTACTCTCTTCTTCTCTATACCTCCTTCTCCCCACCATCAAATTCTTTATTTGATTAGTTCCTACTAAACATTAAGTTTCTACTTTAAGGAACTATCATTAGAAGAGGTACCAATGAGCCATAAATCTAATTCAGGCTCCACATATTATCTCAACTATCTTTTACTTTCATTCATAAAATGTTTTTCTTTTATATGTTTTTCTTTTATATTTGCTTAAGGTATTTTTCTCCTGTGACTAGATCATAAGCTCTCTGAGGGTAGCAATCTTGCTTCTCTTAACCACTTTTGTTTCTATCTAGCACTTAAGAAAGCCTCAAAACATATTTGTGAACAGAATGAATTGGTGGGCAAATGGATACGAGATCAAATACACTGTATATTTTAATATTATAATTCTCTAAGTCAAGAAGAAATTATTTTTGGCTGCCTCATCATTTTATATAGACTTGCACAAAACTGAAAGCCAAATTTCGAAAGTTTATTATTAAACTTAATGGCTCCATCTCATACTGAATGCTGAATTTTTTGCAGCTGTCAAACTTTATACTGGTTCCCATTGACTCCAACCTTAGTAGAGCCTAGAGTATAGGTTCTGGCTTCAAATTAATCTTCACTTTAATTTTTGTTTCAGTCTTACTACGTTGTAACCTAGAGCACATTACTTAACCTAAGTTGCAGTTTCCTCGTCTATAAAATTAGTAACATAAAACCTACCATATTAGAACCAATAGAAAGGGTACTTATATATAGACAGAGATTTCTTGTAAGGAATTGGCTCGTAATTATGGAGATTGGCAAGTCCAAAATCTGAAGCATGGGCCAGCGGGCTGTAGACCTAGGAGAGCGGATGTTGCAGATGAAGAGTCTGAAGGACATCTTCTGGAGAATCTTGCTGTTGCTCAGGGAAAGCTGGTCTTTTGTTCTATTCAGGATGAGGCCCATTCACATTATGGAGGGCAATCTGATATACACAATAATCAATGACTTAAATGTTAATTTAATCTACAGAGCCTCACAGAAACACCCAGAAGAATGTTTGATTATCCCTCTTGGGCACCCCGTGGCACAGCCAAATTGACACAAAATGAACTATCACACATACCAAAAAGGGCCTGTATAAGACATCAAGAAATCATGCATAATAGACTGTCTGATGCATATTAAGTTCTTAGAAGATGTTATCATGTTTGTTATTGTGTAAAAAAATAGTAATGATTATCAGTCTTTTTATGTCTAATTTTTCCACAAGTATCATGAAAATTAAACATGTATCTGGTACAGTAATGGAAATATTATTACTTTAAAGGAAGTATCGATATTTATATCTCTTTAATATCTATATCTCTTGAATAGTTGTTAACATCCCTTAAATTTTTCGTTAGTTTGGTTATTTTAGCTCCTATGATACTGACCTAAACTATAAGCTCTAGCAATAATGGAACACTTGATGGGTTTTCAACTATTAAGCTTTTATACTTATTACTTAATGAACTCTTATTCATCACTCAATGTCCAGCTCAAATATTACCTCATTTTTAAAGCTTTTCATGATATCATTAATACCCTAGACTGTCTCTCAAATCATAATATCATTGTTTCTAATTTTATCATAATATATTCATCAATCGATTTTCAGTGTTTAGAATTAGATTTTAAAAACCTATGATTCCAAACTTTTTTTTTTTTGATTCGCTGAGCAGTAGACTTGAGATTAGATACTTTCTCAATTCAGTCTTTCAACTAAGAAAGGTATTTACTTTCTCAGTTCATCTTAATAGTAAGATGACATTTTAGCTACAAAGCTTGGGAGCAATAGAAATTTGCCTTGGCATATATATTTCTTCAGAGAAATCTCTGGAAAGGAGAAGTAAAGAAATAGTGTAACATTTTATTATGATTTTGGACGTTCATCCCAAAATAGAATTTACTAGAATTTAGGATTGGACTGTGAAGACACTTATTTATCTAGGGTGGAAGCATTTTAGAACTTAGGACCACAGCAAGACCTGGGGCCCACTATTCCCCAAATGTAAGTCCATATCACACAGGTTTTTACTCCAATAAAGAAAAAGTTCATATCCATGACAAAATACAGAGAGACTCTACTAATGTCAAAAAATACTTTTTTATTTAATACTAATGATTTAATTCCCTAGGCTACCAGTGGTTAGATACACCAGAGGGTTATGCCCTTTCTGCCCTCCCACGTTTCTCTTAGAGCATGTAACACACGTAGAGGAGGCTCGTGAGTTACAATATGGAAAGTGTAGACCTTGAAGTCAAAAAGTTGATTTCACTTCCCAAAATCCCCTCCTACTACGTTTTTACAGTCAACCTAGTCTCCTCTTAACCATTGGAAAATAACAATATGCTTTTCTCCCTGTAGTCTTCCTTTTTCACAAATGGTTTATTACGGTGTCTTTTGAGTCTGACTTCTTTCAATTATACTGCATTTTAAATTTATCCATCACGTGTGTGAATCAATATTTCATTCTTACTTATTGCTGAGTAGTATCATATTGCAAGATGAAATGTATTTTGTTTATCCATTTCCTAATTGAAGGACATTTGGGTCATTTTCAGGTTTTGGTGTTTAGAATTAAAGGTGATATAAACAGTGGTATCCAAGTACTCCTTTGAACATAGTTTTTTAAACTTAGCTATTCCAATGGATAATGTCTCAGTGTTATTGTAATTTGTATTTCCCTAATGACTAATGATTCTGAGCATCTTTTTATATGCTTCTTGACTCACCATATATTGGTGATGTATCTCTTCACATCTTTTGGTCAATTTCATCAGGTTGTTCATATTCCTATTGTTGAGTTTTGAGAGTTCTGTATATATTCTGGACACAGGTCCTTTGTCAAATTTGTATTTTGCAAATATTTCTTTTTCCAGTCAGGCTTCACTTTTATTCTCTTGCCAATTTCTTTCACATGGCAAAATTTTTTTAACTTTTGGTGAAGTCCAATTTATCAATTTTTAATGGATTATACATTGATTTTATATTGTCATAGCTAAAAAAGTCTTTGCCTAATCCAAGTTCATAAGGACTTTCTCATATGCCTTTTAAAATTTTGGAGTTTTATGTTTTAAATTAAACCTATGAGCCATTAAAAAAAAAATTTGGTTTTGTATATACTAAAGTGTAGATCCATATTATTTTTCTGTAGGTGGATGTCTAATCTATCTAGCACCATTTGTTGAAAAGACCACATTTTCCACGGAATTGCCTTTGCATCTTTGTGAAAATTATATTGACCATATCTTTGTGGCTCTACTTATGGACACCATTTTGTACCATTATACTTTTGCCAATATTACACTGTCTTAGATATTGTGGACTTTTAATATAGTTTTAAAATCAGGTTATGTGATTCCTCTTTGTTCTTTTTTTCAAAATTGTTTTTTGCCCACACTAGTTTTAGCAACAGCTTGACAATTTCTACCAAAACAAAATAAAACAAATTGACTGGGATTTCAAATGAAATACGTTGAATCTCTAGGTCAATTTGGAAAAATTAAAATGTTAACAAAATTAAACCTTCCAATCAATAAAAGTTTATCTCTCCTTGATTTAAATATTCTTTGGCTATTTCCACTTGCATTTTTGTTAGTTTTGGTATGCAGACCCTGCACATATTTTGTTAGATCTTTGTAGAAATATCATTCTTTGTTGCTATTGTCATCTGTACATACAAATGTAGGATTGTAATAACTTCTTCGTGAATTGACCCCTTAGTATTATGCAATGTCCCTGTTTATCCCTGGAAATATTCCTTGTTTTACTTTGTCCGATATTAATAGAGCCACTCTAACTTTATCTTGCTTCATGTTTGCATGATATATTTTTCACTCAATCCTTCTATATTAAAGATGAGTTTCTAATAGGCAGAATATACTTGATTTTGTTTTTCTATCTGATATAACAATCTTTCAATTGATGTATTTAAAACATTTACATTAAGTATTACTCTTGAAATGTTTCTTTTAGGTTTGACATTTCCTTTATTCCTTTTATTTTTCTCATCTATTTTTTGTTTCTCTGCACTCACCATTTCTTGCCATCTTTCAGAATTTTTGGAATATCTTTTAGAATTCTGTATAATATCTCTATTTTTTGACTATATCTGTCTATTTTCAGTGGTTACCAAACTTTCATAGCCTATTTAGAGTTAATGTTTTTGTTTTATCACTTAAAGTAAAGCATAGAAGCCTTATAACCATATATTTTCTTAGCTTTTAATCATCTGAGAATGTCAACTTGCTTTCATTCGTGAAAGATATTTTCACCTGCATAGAATTTTGGGTCAATCATTCTTTTTTTCTTGACCCTTAAAAGGGATTATCCCACCTTGTTCTGCTCTCCTTATTTTGTCATGAGAAATATGTAGTCATTTGAATGGTATTTTCCCTGTATAAAACTTGTTTCCCTCTATTTGTATTTAGTGTGTCTATACGTGGTTTTCTTTGAGTTTAGCCTGTTTGGGAGTTGCTGTGTGTTTTGAATTTGTACATTTACATCTTTCACCAAATTTAGAAAGTTTTCAGCCATAATTTTTTCTTCCAAACCAGTATCTTTTTCCTCTCATTCAAGAATGTTAGACCTTTGATATTTCCCCAGCATTTCCTAAGGCTCTCCTCATTTAAAAAAAAAAAAAAATCTTGTTTTTTGTTCTTCAGATTGTATAATTTCTATTGATCTGTTTTCAATTTACTTTCTCTTTTTTCCTCACCACCGTTAGGTGAGCTGACACAGGTTGTGAAAGAATTCACAGAAAGATTAGCAAGGGAAGAAAAGAAAGTTTTTATTCACTTTGCAGGGGAGGAAACGGGCCAGACGCAGAGAGTGGCGTTGGCACCGAAGGGTGGGCGTTTGAGTCTTTTACTGGGCTTCAGAGGGCAAGGTGCAGGAAAGGGCTGGCCTTATGTCTCTTCCGGCCCACAGCACTACCCGGGCTGGCTGTATCTCTATAGGAGGTGTTTTTTTCAGAGAATAGACTTGCAGTCTTCAGTAGTTTTCCAGTCCTTGGGTGTCTGAAAGCGACTTGATGGTGGCCCTGGATAGGCGCTACTCTGTCGTGAGCAATGTTAGATGTGTTTACAACCACCATCTTGCTATGGAGCCAGTGAATTCTTTAATTTCAGGTATTGTGTTTTTAAACTCTGTAGTTTTCATTTGGTTTTATTTTGTAGTTTGTATTTCTCTGACAAGAATTTCTGTTTTTCCTCTTAAATGTTCACCTTTCCCTCTTGGTGCTTGATTGTAACAGTGGCTTCAAGTCTCTGTCTAATAAATACAACATTCGGGAATCTCATACTTGGCATTGATTTGCCTTTTCCTATGATAACTGGTAAGGTTTAATCGTTCTTAACAAATCAAGAAATTTTCTGTTGCATCCTGGACATTTTGAATATTATGTGATGAGATTTTGGGCCACATTAAAATCTTATCAGGAATGTAGATTTCTTTGTTTATTTGTTTTAGCAGGCAATCAGTCGGATTTGGTTTCAAACACAGGTCCTGTCTTACCTTTTATGGGTGGTTCCAATGCAACATCAGTTTTCTAAGCCTTTGCTGTTTTTGGCATGCACCCCTTGCATGATTGTGACCTTGGCTTATGTTATATAATTAAGTTCTCAGTGTTTTTGTTTATAATTTTCCATGTGTGTTCCAGGCATGCACAGCTTGAGTGTAAGCCCAAGACTTTGTTAGTTTATATTAAAGTTCCTCTTCTCTGGCTCTCCCCTCTCAGGGACTTCTGCTATACACTCTGGCTCTCAGGGTCTCATTTTAAAACCTTCTCTGCTCAGAACGATGGGGTTGTTTCAGATTTTAGCTCCTTGTACTATTGAGCAGCAAAATGTGACAGAGACCAACCTAGGAGTTAAGCTTTGAGAGAAAAGAGAGGAAAATAATAGAGATTATCCTCACTCTTAGCCCCTGCTCACCGCAACTAGAGAAAGTCCCTGTGCAGCAGCGAAGACCCAACGCAGCCAAAAATAAATAAATTAATTAATAAATAAAATTTAAAAAGAGAAAAAGGGTAGAGAAGATCTTTATAAAACAATGATCAGAGCACATTGACCCATGCAGCAGGTCTGATTTTTAAAATTTTAGTCAAGATATAGGTGGTGATTAACAGATTTTATATGACTTTTTTTCCTTATTTGCCTTCAGATAAGAAAATTATGAATGAAACATTGACACTGCATCAAAATTAATTCATTCAGAAATTATTAAGTCCCTTAAGAATTTCTTCAGTTATGTGTGACTACTGATGGCAGTATCTTATGCTTTAGGAACACAGTCAGTATAACTAGAAGCTTAACATAGAACGCTTAAAGCTTTTGGGATGGCTACAGCAGTCAACAGCTAAGAGGCAGAAATGCTGAAAAAGAAAAAATATATGTATATAATGAAATGAAGAACTAAATTTGATTTTTAAATGGATCAGAGTGTTTCATAAAAAATTAGTCCATATCTATATATAACACAGTAGGGTCTAGTCAAATAAATATAATTCAAGTATAAAGAATATTACAAACGCCAAGGTAAAAATAGCTTTTCTTATGTGCAAACAAACAAAACCAGGTTGGATCAAAATGAGATTTGTGGAAAAATATTTAAAGCAAGCAGTCTTTACCTGGCAAAATTGCCATTTATATGTGAATGCAACACAGGAAAATATAAAAAATTCAAAGATATATATATATATATATTCTCTATTAAAAATTGATTAGAAGTTGCATGGCAGCCAGATGTCATGGTCTAAAATGCCTGACAGTAACAATTAAGCCATTAAAAAGAAACTTGAAATAAGAAGAAACAATGATTGTAATTATGACCACACAATGTTGGAGGCCGTATTACTGCTCATTATGTTTTACTCTCTCTTTTGTCAGTGCACACTACTGTAGGATTATCTTTCTCTGGTTCTTAAAAGTTAGGCATGACCATGTGAATTGGTTTGTGTGATGATTTGTGAACAGGGGAATTAAGATCTGCCATCTCCATCTTCTCTTCCTCTTCTTCCAGCAAACTTTGAGGACAGTGTGAGATAGTGGTGTGTTAAGACAGTGGAGCTGTCCTCAACTTTGATACGCAAGTGACCGCATCAGACCAGTCTGCCATAGCCATGCAGTGTGAGGGAGAAATAAATCTTTGCTATTAAATATTACGAGTAACTGAGATTAACATTGCCTGTTACTTCAGAATAGCCAAATGTATAGTGACTGATAAATACAATATAATATGGATGTCTTAGTCCCTTTGGGCTGCTGTCACAAAATATCACAGACATTTTAGCTTATAAACAAGGATTTATTTCTTACAGTTTTGAAGGCTGAAAGTCTGAGATCAGGGTGCCAGCACGGTCAGGTGAGGGCCTTCTATCCTCACATGGCAGAAGGGGCAAGGGAGCTCTTTTATAAGAGCATCAATTTCATTTATGAGTGCTCTACCCTCATGACCTAATCACCTCCCAAAGGCCTCACTTCCTAATACCATCACATTTGGCATTAGAATTTTAACATATGAATTTGGGGGGAACACAAACATTTAGACCTTAGCAATGGATATTAAGATTCTAGAAATGAACACCTTAAGAGGTAAAAATGATACTATAACAGGCAGAATATAAATTCTGCACTTCCCAACAAAAAAATCAAGAGGAAGAAAGACTTGTTAGGTGTTCTAATTACTAACTGTTGCAGACATGATTCAGTATGATTCAGTATAGAGTGTTTCATTTTTTGAAACTGATACATTGAAAGCTAGTGGCTCAAGTGAAAAGTAAATCTTTATCAGATTTTTAAATTCCAAAGGGGTGAAATAATTAAAACAAGGTCTGTACAGAAAAATATATAAATTAATAAATGTAAAACATATTTAATTTAAAAGTAAAAAAAATGTAGAAACCAGATTAATGACAGTGATTAGAACAATAGTTGTAATTTAGATAAAGTGATCCAGGGCCTTTTTCCTTAAAGTTACCATTTTTATTCTTGTGCTGCAGGATGGACATGCTTATTCATGGATCTATTTGCTTTCCTCACATTAGTAGCAGCATCTCAGGAAGTTTATGGAAGAATTTTCCCAGGGTTTTCAAGTACCTAGGAGTGTCAAGGCCTTACTTGCATTAGTGAATAGGACTCAGGCCACTGAAGTAACTCATCTTCTGCCTAGCTTCCTTTGTTCATAAAGTGTGAGGTACTATTTAGTCATCCTCCTTTTCCTGATTAGAATCGGTAGTGTGGAGATCTTACGAGGTTTGAGTTCAGTGCTGCTGAGGCTCTGCTCACACTTGTTCTAAATAGGCCAGGTCCATGCTTTATGAGTCTAAATCATCCATGCCCAGTGATTTTATTTCCAAAATCTCTAATGTCTAAATAGTGACACTGTATTATTGGCTCAGTAGGGTTGTTTGTGAAGTTTATCGTTACTGTTTCTAATGTGAATAAGCACACGTTCTAAAGCACTGCTTCTCAATTTTAATGTGTACACATTCACCTTGGAATTTTATTGAATGAAGAATCAGATTCATCAGGTATGGGCTAAGGCCCACAGTTTTGCATTATTAGAAGAGGTTGTATAGTTCTCAGGTATTTCGTAACTGAATTTTTATTTGTTTTGAGAGTAAAACTTCCTCAAAAGACAAATCCCTTAGGAATTGCCCAGGAGTTTAAATTCTCTGTCTTGGCTTCAGTATATTCATGTATGCATCCAGCTAACAAAATTTCGTATATCCATTCAACAGTTTTTTCCTGTAATCTATCTCTGTCTCTGTGCTGGTCATTTTTCTAGGTATCTAATCTCTCTCTGTCACAGCACAGAATAAATACCAAATGTGTGTATGTAGTGTGTGTGTGTGTGTATCAGGTCAGATGCCAGAGTTTTATCCTCAAAAAATTTACTCATTTTCTGATAGGTCTTCATTTACAGTAGTAGATCATTCCTTTTCCTGGTGTTAGAAACTTCCTGAGGCAAAACTCTAGTCTTGGAGCACACTGTTAGAACTGTACCCTATAACTCTAGGTACATTGGTCATTTTACCCCTCCATCTCCAGTGAGATAGTGTACACACACACAAACACACACACACACACACAAAATATATCTGAGAAATTTATATATACACATATATGTATTTTTTTAAATTTTCAAATGCACATATCCTCCCTTTCCTTGTTATGCACTGTATTTATTACTCTATTTTACTTCTTATTCATATGAGTGGATGAATTTACTTCAGTTTGATTACATGCATCAATGAGAAAAATGAACATCCATCGAGCATGATATTCAGGCATCAACAAAATTAGTTACGAACATTTTACTTGTTAAAATATTGACGTTAAGTTCAGTAAACCACACGTTTCTTCAATCCACTCCTTGCTCAGAATATGGTTCCCTTTGTTTATATACTAAGTGCTACACTAGCATTCTCCTGGCTCTCCTATTAACAAATTTTTATAACTTTTCTATAACAATTTTTGTAATGTAAAGTTTCTATTATTGTAAGTGGACTGCTTAAATAACACCACTGGCTGTCTCTGGAACCACATTAGATTTCTGATTTATTAACCTACTCTTATGTCTTAACCACTGGCATCCTCCTTACTTTATTACATTCCCTGTGAGCTCTGACTCTGTAGTGCTTCATTGCAATCAATTCTTAAAATCTCTTAAAAATTCTAACTCCATTACCCCTCTATCTATGCCCAGCCGCTCCGCGGCATGTGGGATCTACCCGGACTGGGGCACGAACCCGTGTCCCCTGCATCGGCAGGCAGACTTTCAACCACTGCGCCACCAGGGAAGCCCCCCCCATCTTTTTATCATACCTATTCATATTTGTATTCAAGCAACTGAGAGGTATATTTAAAAATCCTGCATATAAGGAAATTCATACAGAAACTCTAATAGTTTTGGACATTAATTTTTGTGTTTCTTGACTTTGTTTTTCTCTCCTTAGTTCTTTCTCTTCCCTTTTCAATGGAAAATTATAACCATTATTTATTTAAAGACTCTTTCTGCCTCTTTCTATCTCTCCTCTCCCCTGTCTCTTCCATTATACATTTATTGGTACATTTGAAGGTGCCCCCAGATTACTGAGGCTCTATTGTTTCTTCATTTTTTTTCTGTTCCACAGACTGGATAATGTCAGTTGACCTATCTCCAATTTATAGCATCTTTATTCTACCAGCTCAATTCTGTTGTTCAGCCCTTTAAATACATTTCTTCTTTCTAGTCATTGTATGTTTTAACTCCCGAATTTTAATTTATTTTATAATTTCTATTCTATATTTAGAGAGACGTTTCCATTCATTTTTAGACGTTAATTATTTGGACATATTTAAAATATAGCTAGCTTAAAAGTATTTGTCTAGTAAACTCCGTATCCGTCTGGGCTTCCTCGTTACCTGTTTCTCCTTACTGCTTCTTTCCCTGTGTTGAACCATATATTTTTTGCATGGCTCATATTTTTTTCTTAACTACTGGATACGTTAAATATTAGAATGTGGCAACTCTGGATATCAGATCTCCCTCCTTCCAAAGGTTTGCTGTTGTTGCTATTTTTATTTGTTTCTTTGTTTAGGATATTGCTGAACTAATTTTGTAGAGTATATATTCTTTTTTATGTTTGCCCAAGGAAATCTCTACATATGGTAGTTTAGTAGTCAGCTAATAATTGGTCAAAGATTTTTTTACATGCCTGGAATCTTACATGCCTAGAATCAATAATTCTCTAGCTGTTGACAGTGGATTCTGTGTTTTGGAGCATTCATTCAGTGCTCAGGCCATTTATAGTTATGCTGTAACCTTTACTTCCTGCTTGCACAGAGCCACAGGACAAAGGTGAGGGCTAGAGCCATCTCAGTTGTTTCCAGGCATGTACAAAGCCCTATGTGTTTCTGTAACCTTCTACATTTCCCAAAATATGTCAGAACTCTTCAAAGTCCTCTATGTTCATCAGATTTCCAAGCTTTTCCTTTTAAGGTTTTTGTCATTTTGTTTATTTCAACTGCTTTTGCCACCTCAGACAGCTACAATATTAAGCAATTTCTGTTGAATGTTTTGATAAACACTTCCAAGAAAAAGGCTGTTCATATTGGGAGAGCTCTGAATAAGTCAAATAAAGAGAAGTCTTACAAGTGGGATATTCTGAGGAACTTCCAGACAGGTCAAATAATAAGAGTAATCTTGGAACGTGACTTTGAATGAATTCCCACCTCTTTCTTTCCCTTCCAGTGCCTGCAAGGTCATTTATTTTCAAGTTTCCCATAGAGGTGGGGAGAGGGTACTGGTAATAGTACGGGTTAAAAAAATCACAAAGCTCACTATTCTTTCCAGCAGTTAGCTGTTTTTCCAGAATAAACACTCATCAAATAGTTGCAATTCATTGGTTAGTTTCCAGAATTCTGAAAAAGTTGATTTTGACATTGTTTTTTGCCAGTGTTCTCATTGCTTTTATGAAGAAGATTTTCAGAGGTCCTTTCACTGCCACTTCTACTAACATCACTCCTTCTTTTCTATTTTTTGTCCAAATCTAGTAGAATTCTCTTATTTACCTCAATTTGTTCTTTCTTGCCTCCTAAAGGCCTCATCTGTAATACTGTCTGCTTTAAACAAATTTTAGGTCACAGCCTGAAAAAATTGAATTTTAAAAAAGGCTTTCTTTATATCCCTCTTAATATGTTATAACCCTCTATTATAAATTACCATAGAATTGTATGATTTAAGTTACAATCATTGCATTTGAATTTTTTAAAATGTCATTTTTAATTGTAAGGTTGTCAGGTCTGAGAGATTGTGATTCACTCCTGTCTTGTTCCATGGATTGTTCCTAGGACTTAGCACAATTCTTTTTTTTTTTTTTAATTTTTATTGGAGTATAGTTGATTTACAATATTGTGTTAGTTTCAGGTGTACAGCAAAGTGAATCAGTTCTACATATACATATATGCACTCTTTTTTGGGTTCTTTTCCCATGTAGGCCATTACAGAGTATTGAGTAGAGTTCCCTGTGCTGTACAGTAGGTCCTTATAAGCTATCTGTTGTATATATAGTAGTCTGTATATGTCAATCCCAATCTCCCAATTCATCCCTCCAGCCCTCCCCCCTGGTAACCATAAGTTTCTTTTCTACATCTGTGACTCCATTTCTGTTTTGTAAATAAGTTCATTTGTACCATTTTTTTTTTAGACTCCACATATAAGCGATATCATATGATACTTGTCTTCCTCTGTCTGACTTACTTCACTTACTATGATAATCTCTAGATCCGTCCATGTTGCTGCAAATGGCATTATTTTGTTCTTTTTATGGCTGAGTAACATTCCGTTGTATATGTGTACCACATCTTTAACCATTCCTCTGTTGATGGACATTTAGGTTAGCACAGTTCTTTACTGGGTATCATCCAATAAAATAATGAAGCTATGTGAATATAAGAATATTTATTGAGCATTTATATAAATATTTAAGTAATACCAGGTTTGTTTGTTTTTTGAGAATCGATTTAATGGTTATTGCAAGGTCTTCTTAAAAACATTATCATCATTATCGCCATCCTTGCTTTTTTTTTTTTCCTTATTAGTCATCCATTTTATACACAACAGTGTATACATCTCCATCCCAATCTCCCAGTTCATCCCACCACCACCACCACCACCCCACCGCCGCTTTCCCCCTTTGGTGTCCACACGTTTGTTCTCTACATCTGTGTCTCAACTTCTGCCCTGCAAACAGGTTCATCTGTAACATTTTTCTAGGTTCCACATATATGCGTTAATATACGATATTTGTTTTTCTCTTTCTGACTTACTTTACTCTGTATGACAGTCTCTGGATCCATCCACGTCTCTACAAATGACCCAATTCCGTTCCTTTTTATGGCTGAGTAATATTCCATTGCATATATGTACCACATCTTCTTTATCCATTCATCTGTTGATGGGCATTTAGGTTGCTTCCATGACCTGGCTATTGTAAATAGTGCTGCAATGAACATTGGGGTGCATGTGTCTTTTTGAATTATGGTTTTCTCTGGGTATATGCCAGTAGTGGGATTGCTGGATCATATGGTAGTTCTATTTTTAGTTTTTTAAGGAACCTCCATAATGTTCTTCATAGTGGCTGTATCAATTTACATTCCCATCAACAGTGCAAGAGGGTTCCCTTTTCTCCACACCCTCTCCAGCATTTGTTGTTTGTAGATTTTCTGATGATGCCCATTCTAACTGGTGTGAGGTGATACCTCATTGTAGTTTTGATTTGCATTTCTCTAATAATTAGTAATGTTGAGCAGCTTCTTATGTGCTTCTTGGCCATCTGTATGTCTTCTTTGGAGAAATGTCTATCTAGGTCTTCTGCCTATTTTTGGATTGGGTTGTTTGTTTTTTTAATATTGAGCTGCATGAGCTATTTATATATTTTGGAGATTAATCCTTTGTCTGATGATTCGTTTGCAACTATTTTCTCCCGTTCTGAGGGTTGGATTTTCGTCCTGTTTATGGTTTCCTTTGCTGTACAAAAGCTTTTAAGTTTCATTAGGTCCCATTTGTTTATTTTTGTTTTTATTTCCATTACTCTAGGAGGTGGATCAAAAAAGATCTTACTGTGATTTAGATCAAAGAGTGTTCTTCCTATGTTTTCCACTAAGAGTTTTATAGTGTCCGCTCTTACATTTAGGTCTCTAATCCATTTTGAGTTTATTTTTGTGTATGGTGTTAGGGAGTGTTCTAACTTCATTCTTTTACATGTAGCTGTCCAGTTTTCCCAGCACGACTTATTGAAGAAACTGTCTTTTCTCCGTTGTATATCCTTGCCTCCTTTGTCATAGATTAGTTGACCATAGGTGCGTGGGTTTATATCTGGGCTTTCTATCTTGTTCCATTGATCTATATTTCTGGTTTTGTGCCAGTACCATATTGTCTTGATTACTGTAGCTTTGTAGTATAGCCTGAATTAGGGAGTCTGATTCCTCCAGCTCTGTTTTTTTCCCTCAAGACTAATTTGACTATTTGGGTTCTTTTGTGTCTCCATACAGATTTTAAGATTTTTTTGTTCTACTTATGTAAAAAATGCCATTGATAATTTGATTGGGATTGCATTGACTCTGTAGATTGCTTTGGGTAGTATACTCATTTTCACAATATTGATTCTTCCAATCCAAGAACATGGTATATCTCTCCATCTGTTTGTATCATCTTTAAATTCTTTCATCATGTTGTATAGTTTTCTGCATATAGGTCTTTTCTCTCCCTATGTAGGTTTATACCTAGGTATTTTATTCTTTTTGTTGCAATGGTAAATGGGAGTGTTTCCTTAATTTCTCTTACAGATTTTTCATCATTAGTGTACAGGAATGCAATAGATTTCTGTGCATTAATTTTGTATCCTGCTGCTTTACCAAATGCATTGATTACCTCTGGTAGTTTCAGGTAGCATCTTTAGGATTTTCTATGTATAGTATCATGTCATGTGCAAACAGTGACAGTTTTACTTCTTCTTTTCCAACCTGTATTCCTTTTATTCCTTTTTCTTCTCTGATTGTCATGGCTAGGACTTCTAAAACTATGTTGAATAAGAGTGGTGACAGTGGACATCCTTGTCTTGTTCCTGATCTTAGAGGAAATGCTTTCAGTTTTTCACCATTGAGAATGATGTTTGCTGTGGGTTTGTCATATATGCCTTTATTATGTTGATGTAGGTTCTCTCTATGCCCACTTTCTGGAGAGTTTTATCATAAATTCATGTTGAATTTTGTCAAAAGCTTTTTCTGCATCTATTGAGATGATCATATGGTTTTTAATTCTTCAATTTGTTAATATGGTGTGTCACATTGATTGATTTGTGTATATTGAAAAATACTTGCATCTCTGGGATAAATCCCACTTGATCATGGTGTATGATCCTTTTAATGTGTTGTTGGATTCTGTTTGCTAGTATTTTGTTGAGGATTGTTGTATTTATATTCATCAGTGATATTGGTCTGTAATTTTCTTTTCCTGTAGTATCTTTGTTTTGTTTTGGTGTCATGGTGACGGTGGCCTCATAGAACTCCTCATAGAAGGAGTTTTCCTTCCTCTGCAACTTTTTGGAAGAGTTTGAGAAGGATTGGTGTTAGCTCTTCTCTAAATGTTTGGTGAAATTCACCTGTGAAGCCATCTGGTCCTAGACTTTTGTTTGTTGGAAGATTTTTAATCACAGTTTCAATTTCATTACTTGTGATTGGTCTGTTCATATTTTCTATTTCTTCCTGGTTCAGTCTTGAAAGTTTATACTTTTCTTAGAATTTGTCCATTTCACCCAGGTTGTCCATTTTATTGGCATAGAGTTGCTTGTAGTAGTCTCTTAGGATGCTTTGTATTTCTGCGGTGTCTGTTTTAACTTCTCCTTTTTCATTCCTAATTTTATTGATTTGAGTCCTCTCCCTCTTTTGCTTGATGAGTCTGGCTAATGGTTTATCAGTTTTGTTTATCTTCTCAGAACCAGCTTTTAGTTTTAATTGATCTTTGCTATAGTTTCTTTGTTTCTATTTCATTTATTTCTGCTCTGATCTTTATGATTTCTCTCCTTCTGCTAACTTTGGGTTTTTTTTTTGTTCTTCTTTTTATAGTTCCCTTAGATGTAACGTTAGACTGTTTATTTGATATTTTTCTTGTTTCTTGGGGTAGGGTTCTATAGTTATAAACTTCCCTTTTAGAACTGGTGTGCTGCATGCCATAGGTTTTGGATTGTCATGTTTGCATTGTCATTTGTCTCTAGATATTTTTTGATTTCCTCTTTGATTTCTTCAGTGATCTCTTGGTTATTTAGTAACGTATTGTTTAACCTCCATTATGTTTGTGATTTTTACGTTTTTTTCCCCCGTAATTGATTTCTAATCTCATAATGTTGTGTTCAGAAAAGATCCTTGATATGATTTCAGTTTTCTTAAATTTTCTGAGGCTTGATTTGTGACCCAAGATATGATCTATCTAGGAGAATGTTCTGTGAGCAGTTGAGAAGAAAGTGTAATCTGCTCTTTTTGGATGGAATGTCCTCTAAATGTCAATTAAATCTGTCTGGTCTATTGTGTCATTTAAAGCTTGTGTTTCCTTGTTAATTTTCTGTTTGGATGATCTGTCCATTGGTGTATGTGAGGTGTTAAAGTCCCCCACTATTATTGTGTTACTGTCGATTTCCTCTTTTACAGCATTAGCTGTTGCCTTATGTACTGAGGTGCTTCTATGTTGGGTGCATATATATTTATAATTGTTACATCTTCTTCTTGGATGGATCCCTTGATCATTATATGGTGTCCTTCCTTGTCTCTTGTAACATTCTTTATTTTAAAGTCTATTTTATCTCATATGAGTATTGCTACTCCAGCTTTCTTTTGATTTCCATTTGCATGGTATATCTTTTTCCATCCCCTCACTCAGTCTGTATGTGTCCCTAGGTTTGAAATGGGCCTCTTGTAGACAGCATATATATGGGTCTTGTTTTTGTATCCATTCAGAAAGCATGTGTCTTTTGGTTGGAACATTTAATGCATTCACATTTAAGGTAATTATTGATATGTATGTTCTTATTACCATTTTCTTAATTTTTTGGATTTTTGTAGGTCCTTGTCTTCTCTTGTGTGTCCCACTTAGAGAAGTTCCTTTAGCATTTGTTGTAGAGCTGGTTTGGTGATGCTGAATTCTCTTAGCTTTTGCTTGTCTGTAAACTGTTGATTTCTCCGTCGAATCTGAATGAGATCTTCGCCGGGTAGAGTAATCTTGGTTGTAGGTTTTTCCCTTTCATCACTTTAAATATATCATGCCACTCCCTTCTGGCTTGTAGAGTTTCTGCTGAGAAATCAGCTGTTAACGTTATGGGAGTTCCTTGTATGTTATTTGTCATTTTTCCCTTGCTGCTTTCAGTAATTTTCGTTTGTCTTTAATTTTTGCCAATTTGATACTACATGTCTCGGCATGTTTCTCCTTGGATTTTTCCTGTATGGTACTCTCTGTGCTTCCTGGACTTGGGTGGCTGTTTCCTTTCCCATGTTAGGGAAGTTTTTGACTATAATCTCTTCAAATATTTTCTCGGGTCCTTTCTCTCTCTCTTCTTCTGGGACCCCTATAATGTAAATATTGTTGCGTTTAGTATTGTTCCAGAGGTCTCTTAGGCTGTCTTCATTTCTTTTCATTCTTTTTACTTTATTGTGTTCCACAGCAGTGAATTCCACCATTCTGTCTTCCAGGTCACTTGTCCTTTCTTCTGCCTTAGTTATTCTGCTATTGATTCCTTCTGGTGTATTTTTCATTTGAGTTATTTTATTGTTCATCTATGTTTGTTCTTTAATTCTTGTAGGTCTTTGTTAAACATTTCTTGCATCTTCTCGATCTTTGCCTCCATTCTTTTTCCAAGGTCCTGGATCATCTTCACTATCATTATTCTGAATTCTTTTTCTGGAAAGTTGCCTATCTTCACTTCATTTAGTTGTTTTTCTGGGGTGTTTTATCTTGTTTCTTCATCTGGTACATAGCCCTCTGCCTTTTCATCTTGTCTATCTTTCTATGAATTTGGTTTTGTTCCACAGGCTGCAGGATTGTAGTACTTCTTGCTTCTGCTGTCTGACCTCTGGTGGATGAGGCTATCTAAGAGACTTGCAAAAGTTTCCTGATGGGAGGGACTGGTGGTTGGTAGAGCTCAATACCAGATTTTTAACACTATATGTCCGATCATTTATTGGTTAAATGATTAAAATTGGCATGCATTTGGGATAAATCTGGATTGTATGATGTTTTAGTTGGTAATCTTTGGGGGGAGCATAATATATGTAGCAACTCCATTGTTATTCTTCATATAAAAGTTATTATGAAAAATCTCTGTACATTTTACTAACTAGACACACAGGTCAAGGGGGACATTAACCTTTGTTTTTCTTATTCTTGGAATCTCACATATTTCTTATAAGACAGTTTCAACTGGCAAATTCCCAAAACGCAGATATTATTCTTAGATTTCTCCTTTCTACAGCCCAACATTTACCAGTATAAAATTAAGAGGGAATTCATAGTAGGATAAGAAATGCCTCAATATATATTTTCTGGAACTTTTGTTTCTAAGTAAAGTGTACAATGTTTAGCAAAGAGTTAATTCTTTATGAGGGAACAGAATTAGCCTTAAGAATGTAATGTATTTAGGTCATATTGTTACAGTAAAATAAAAAGGGTAAGGAAGATCTTTGCTGCTTTGTGTTAAGTGATTTTTATTCCCAAGTCATTTTTAGCATAGCTTTATAGTAGAATTTTGTTTGTTTATTTCAGGTGGGCAGATTTTGGGCACTCTTTCAAAGATTCACAATCACCTTCTCTTTAGTGCTGTATTATACATGTGGATCCTGGGCACATTTTAATTCCCAATAAATTGGAAGATAAATTTGAAGATTACCAATGCTGTTTTCTTGATTTCTAACTGCATTATCTAAATTGAGCAAACATATCATGCTGCCTTGAAAGCAAGAGGTTGATTTTCATGGTGTAAATAATTCTGTTCTTACGTATTATGGGAGATTATTCCCATGTTGTCCATCATAGGACATGATTGAAAATAGCATTCAAGTGAGTTACTAAAATTTACAAGGGAGATATTATACCCAAAGCAGTAAGGGATCTGTCTTTTTTCTACTTCCCAGTTGCCATGAGTGGACTCATGGAAACTATTCCTCATCAGGAATAGTATATCAGGTCCTTTAAAAAAATAATTTACTAACGTTTACTGTGATTGCATAGTATATAAATCATAAGTGGGTTTAGAGGTAGACAGAAAATGTTGACCCAACCCAATAATTGGGTCCAAAAAATTATACTACAAAAAAATGAAATCAGAAAATCATAAAAATATGATCCAGGACATGAAACAACATCTTGGAAGTCTAGAACTAATAGAAAATTGTTCAGAATGAATTTGAGACTTTAGACAAGTCAGTCAAACAAAATAATGTCAGCTGTCTATTTGTCAGTAGCCATAGTTGAGTAAGAGTATTAATGATTAAAATTCCTCTTAAATCTCTTTGGAGACACTCAGAGTAAGAATAAGGCTTTTCCTGCTTATTCTCTGCTGTCACATTTAGTGCTTCAGAACTTCCATCTGCTTTTCAGTTAATTCACTCACAGATTTAGCAGTGCCTCGGACTTCACAATTTTAGAAGTGTATAGTGTATGGGGGGCGGAGTCAAGATGGTGGACTAGGAGAATGAAGAATTTGCATCTCTTCACAACTAGGGCACCTACCAGGCACTGTTGGGGGACCATGGGCACCTAAGGGGACGGGAGGAACCCCCAGTGACTGGGTGGGACATTGGGCATGGGGGGGAGTAAGGGGGGAGAAGTGGATGCTAGGTGGGACTGGCGCCCCTGAAGGGTGACTGGAGGAGGGGAAGGGATCCCACGCCCAAAGCGGGAAATGGGGGAACCACTGGGAGGACAGAGGATCAAAATGGAGCATGGCCTGGTTTCCCCTGCCCACTTGGACCCCCAGGAACCTGCTGAGGTCCTGGGCCTGATCCTCTGCCCACCAAGGCCCCGTCCAGCCACGCAGATCCCAAGGGACAGGGAGGGAGGGAAGGGGGAGCAAAAGTAAAGGCTGGACCGACAGGACAAGCACTCCAGAGGGGTGGCTGGGGGAGGGGAGGAGTTCGTAGACCCAGCAGGACCCTCCCATGGTTAGGGCTCCAGTGGGGATGGGGGAGACCCAGGGGTAGACTGGGGGGTGTAGAGCAATGGAAGCAAATGGGACCAATGCTTTCCCTGTCCACTCAGGCACTGGGGAGCCTGTTGGGCTCCCGGGCCTAATCCTCTGCCCTCGGAGCCTCCCCCCTGCTGTGCAGAGCCTAAGCCCCACCCCTGCAACCCCCCCAGTGCCCCACCTCTACACTTGGAGACCCGCTCTGAGACCCCCTCCAACTGGGCTGGACCTAAACCCCACCCACACACCCTCACCCAGGGCCCTACCCCTAAACTCTGGAGGCACCGCTTTGGACTGCTGCCTAACCCCTTCTGCACAGGTTCTAAACAAAGGCACCGCCCACGCTTGAATGATGTCCTGCCTAGGCCCCACCCCCAAGGCCTTTCCTGCTGCTTGCGTCCTAATCCTAGGCCCCGCCCCAAGCTCAAACTTACCTGGCTTCCCCCCCACACCCGCCTAGGCCCTGCCCCACCATAAACCCCGGCCCTGCCTACATTCCACCCCTCCCGCCTTAACTCCGCCCCCAATAGCCAAGGCTTTTTTTTTCTCTCTTTTCCTCTTAGATTGGGGTTGGGTTTTACCTTGTTGATTCATTTATATTTTTATTTTTTCTGATAATTCTTTTATTTTTATAATTTTATTTTGTTCTTTATACTTAGTTTTTCTTGTACTCCTTTTGACTTCTTCTCTGTTTTTTTTGTTTTTTTTCTGTAGAGGTTTTGTTTTACCTTGTTGCAGTTGTTTCAATTATATTTTTATTTTTCCTAATATATATTTTATCTTTCTAGTTGTATTTTATATTTTATCCTTTGTTATTGTACAGCTCTTTTTTTTTTTGCCGCGCCACACAGCTTGCGGGATCTGGGTTCCCTGCCGGAGGTCAGGCCTGAGCTCCTGTGGTGGGAGGGCTGAGTCCAAACTGCTGGACTAACAGAGAACCTCAGACCCCAGGGACTATTAATCTGAGTGCAGCCTCCTGGTGGTCTGCATCTTGGCACCAAGACCCAGCTCTACCTAACTGCCTGCAAACTCCAGTGCTGCACACCTCAGACCAAACAACCAGTAATACAGCCCCACCCATCAAACAGGCAAAAAAATGAAATGACAAAATAATATGTTACAGGCAAAGGAGCAAGGTAAAAACCTACAAGACCAAATAAATGAAAATGAAATAGACAACCTACCTGAAAAAGAATTCAGAGTAATCATAGTAAAGATGATCCAAAATCTTGGAAATAGAATCGAGAAAATACAAGAAATGTTTAACAAATATCTAGAAGAACTAAGGAGCAAACAAAGAGTGATAAACAACACAATAACTGCAATTAAAAATATTCTAGAAGGAATCCATAGCAGAATAACTGAGGCAGAAGAACGGCTATGTGAGCTGGAAGATAAAATAGTGGAAATAACTGCCAGGGAGCAGAATAAAGAAAAAAGAATGAAAAGAATTGAGGACAGTCTCAGAGACCCATGGGACAACATTAAACTCACCAACATTCTAATTATAGGGGTCCCAGAAGAGGATAAAAAAAGAAAGGGTCTGAGAAAATATTTGAAGAGATATAGTCAAAAACTTCCCTAACATGAGAAAGGAAATAGTCAACCAAGTCCAGGAAGTGCAGAGAGTCCCATACAGGATATACCCAAAGAGAAACATGCCAAGATACATATTAATCAAACTATCAAAAATTAAATACAAAGAAAAAATATTAAAAGCAGCAAGGGAAAAGCAACAAATTACATACAAGGGAATCCCCATAAGGTTAACAGCTGATCTTTCAGCAGAAACTCTGCAAGCCAGAAGGGAGTGGCAGGACATATTTAAAGTGATTAAAGGGAAAAAACTACAGCCAATATTACTCTACCCGGCAAGGATCTTATTCAGATTTGACAGAGAAATCATAAGCTTTAAAGACAAGCAAAAGCTGTGAGAATACAGCACCACCAAACCAGATTTACAACAAATGCTAAAGGAACTTCTCTAAGCGGGAAACACAAGAGTAGAAAAAGACCCACAAAAACAAACCCAAATCAATTAAGAAAATGGCAATAGGAATATACATACCAATAATCAGCTTGAATGTAACTGGATTAAATGCTCCAACCAAAAGACATAGACTGGCTGAATGGATACAAAAACAAGACCCTTATATATGCTGTCTACAAGAAATCCACTTCAGACCTAGGGACACATAAAGACTGAAAGTGAGGGGATGGAAAAATGTACTCCATGTAAATGAAAATCAAAAGAAAGCAGAGTAACAATACTCAAATCAGGTAAAATAGACTTTAAAATAAAGAGTGTTAGAAGAGATAATGAAGGACACCACATAATGATCAAGGGATCAATCCAAGAAGAAAACATAGATATTAGAAATATTTATGCACCCAACATAGGAGCACCTCAATACATAAGGCAAATGCTAACAGCCATAAAAGGAGAAATCGACAGTAATAGTGGGGGACTTTAACACTCCACTTACACCAATAGACAGATCATCCAGACAGAAAATAAATAAGGAGACACAAGCTTTAAATGACACAATACACCACATAGACTTAATCAATATTTTTAGGACATTCCACCGGAAAGCAGAAGAATACACTTTCTTCTCAAGTGCACATGGAACATTCTCCAGAATAGATCAAATCTTGGGTCACAAATCAAGCCGTGGAAAATTTAAGAAAATTGAAATCGTATCAAGCATCTTATCCGACCACAACGCTATGAGATTAGAAATCAATTACAGGAGAAAAACAGTAAAAAATACAAACACATGGAGGCTAAACAGTGTGCTGCTAAATAACCAAGAGATCACTGAAGAAATCAAAGAAGAAATAAAAAAATACCTAGAAACAAATGAAAACTACAACATGACTATCCAAAACCTATTGGACGCACAAAAGCAGTTCTAAGTGGGAAGTTCATAGCAATTCAAGCTCACCTCAAGAAACAAAAAAAATTTCAAGTAAACAATCTAACCTTACACCTAAAGCAACTAGAACAAGAAGAACAAAGAAAACCCAAAATTAGTAGAAGGAAAGAAATCATAAAGATCAAAGCAGAAATAAATGAAATAGAAACAAAACTATAGCAAAGATCAATACAACTAAAAGCTGGTTCTTTGAGAAGATAAACAAAATTGATAAACCTTTAGCCAGACTCATCAAGAAAAAAAGGGAGAGGACTCAAATCAATAAAATTAGAAATGAAAAAGGAGAGATTACAACTGACACTGCAGAAATACAAAAGATCATAAGAGACTACTGCAAGCAACTATATGCCAACAAAATGTGCAACCTGGAAGAAATGGACAAATTCTTGGAAAAGTGCAACCTTCCAAGATTGAACCAGGAAGAATTAGAAAATATAAACAGAACTATCACCGGCTTCACAGGTGAATTCTATCAAACATTTAGAGAAGAGTTACCCCTATACTTCTCAAACTCTTCCAAAAATTGCGGAGGGAGGAACACTACCAAACTCGTTGTACAAGGCCACCTTCACCCTGACACCCAAACCAGACAAAGCTATCGCAAAAAAAGAAAAGTATAGACCAGTATCACTGATGAACATAGATGAAAAAATCCTCAACAAAATACTAGCAAACAGAATCCAGCAACACATTAAAGGGATCGTACACCATGATCAAATGGTATTTATTCCAGGGATGCAAGGATTCTTCAATATACGTAAAACAGTCAATGTGATACAGCATATTAACAAATGAAAGAATGAAAACCATATGATCATCTCGGTAAATGAAGAAAAAGCTTTTGACAAAATTCAACACCCATTTATGAAAAAACGTCTCCAGAAAGTGGACATAGAGGGAACCTACCTCAACATAATAAAAGCCATATACAGCAACCCACAGCAGACATCATTCTCAATGGTGAAAAGCAAATCATTTCCTCTGCGTTTAGGAGCAAAACAAGGAGGTCCACTCTTGCCACTATTATTCAACATAGTATTGGAAGTCCAAGCCACAGCAATCGGAGAAGAAAAAGAAAGAAAAGGAATACAAATTGGAAAAGAAGAAGTAAAACTGTCACTGTTAGCCAATGATGTGATACTACACATAGAAAATCCTAAAGATGCCACCAGAAAACTACTAGAACTAAACAATGCATTTGGTAAGGTTGCAGGATACAAAATTAATGCACAGGAACCTATTGCATTCCTCTACACTAACAATGAAAAATCAGAAAGAGAAATTAAGGAAACAATCCCATTTACCATCACAACAAAAAGAATAAAATACCTAGGAATAAACCTACCTAAGGAGGCAAAAGACCTGTACTCAGAAAATTATAAAACACTGATGAAAGAAATCAAAGATAACATAAACAGATGGAGAGATGTACCATGCTCCTGTATTGGAAAAATCAATATTGTGACAATGACTATACTATGCAAAGCAATCTACAGGTTCAGTGCAGTCCCTATCAAATTACCAATGGAATTTTTCACAGAAGCAGAACAAGAAATTTTATAATTTGTGTGGAAACACAAAAGACCCCGTATAGCCAAAGGAATCTTAAGAAAGAAAAACGGAGCTGGAGGAATCAGGCTCCCAGACTTCAGACTATACTACAAAGCTACAGTAATCCAGACAATATGGTACTAGCACAAAAAACAGAAATATAGATCAATGGAACAGGATAGAAAGCCCAGAGATAAACCCATGCATATATGGTCACCTTATCTTTGACACAGGAAGCAAGAATATACAATGGAGAAAAGACAGCGTCTTCAATAAGTGGTGCTGGGAAAAATTGATAGCTACATGTAAAAGAATGAAATTAGAACACTCCCTAATACTACACACAAAAATAAACTCAAAATGAATTCAAGACCTAAATGTAAGGCCGGACACTGTAAAACTCTTAGAGGAAAACATAGGCAGAACACTCTATTACATAAATCACAGCAAGATCCTTTTTGAACCACCTCCTAGAGTAAGGGAAATAAAAGCAAAAATAAATAAATGGGACCTAATGAAATTTAAAAGCTTTTGCACAACAAAGGAAACCATAAACAAGACGAAAAGACAGCCCACAGAATGGGAGAAAATATTTGCAAATGAAGCAACTGACAAAGGATTAATCTCCAATATATACAAGCAGCTCATGCAGATCAATATCAAAATAACAAACCAATCCAAAAATGGGTGGAAAATCTAAATAGAAATTTCTCCAAAGAAGACATACAGATGGCCAACAAATGTATGAAAAGATGCTCAACATCACTAATCATTAGAGAAATGAAAATCAAAATCATAATGAGGTATCACCTCACACTGTTCAGAATGGCCATTATCAAAAAATCTACAAACAATAAATACTGGAGAGGGTGTGGAGAAAAGGGAACGCTCTTGCACTGTTGATGGGAATGTAAATTGATACAGCCACTATGGAGAACAGTATAGAAGTTCCTTAAAAAACTAAAAATAGAACTACCATATGACCCAGCAATCTCACTACTGGGCATATACCCTGAGAAAACCATAATTCAAAAAGAGACATGTACCACAATGTTCATTGCAGCTCTATATTTACAATAGCCAGGATATGGAAGCAATCTAAGTGTCCATAGACAGATGAATGGATAAAGAAGATGTGGCACATATATACAATGGAATATTACTCAGCTATATAAAGGAATGAAATTGAGTTATTTGTAGTGAGGTGGATGGACCTAGAATCTGTTATACAGAGTGAAGTAAGTCAGAAGGAGAATATCAAATACCATATGCTGACACATATATGCTGAATTTTAAAAAGCAGTCCTGGTGAACCTAGTGGCAGGGCAGGAATAAAGATGCAGACATAGAGAATGGACTTGAGGGCACATCCGGGGAAGGGAAAGCTGGGATGAAGTGAGAGAGTAGCATTGACACACATACCCTACCAAATGTAAAATGGATGGCTAGTGGGAAGCTGCTGCATAGCACAAGCAGATCGACTCAATGCTTTATGACGACCTAGAGGGATGGTGTAGGGAGAGTGGGCGGGAGGCTCTAGAGGGAGGGGATATGGGGATGTATATATACATATGGCTGTTTCACTTTGTTGTACAGCAGAAACTAACACAACATTGTGAAGCATTTATACTCCAATAAAGATGTGGGAAAAAAAAGATTGTAAGGGTATCAGGGGACATTTATTCCAGCTAATTTTCCTACAGTTGAGGAGAGAATAAGTGATTAATATAAAGTCTAAAACTAATTACTGGAAAACTAAGACTAGAATTCCATTTCCTTTACTTGAAAATCTAATATTTTTTCATATCATTAAAAATTTTTCAATAACAACTGCCTTAAGATTTTTCCTATACTTTTAGTCTTCTGGAATTTGTAAGTGTGATAATATATATAATTATTATATTGATTTGTTATCTTCTTATTTTTGTTGCTTCCCAAAGTATGACATTTAGTCTTGCCTGAGAGCATAGTCATTTGTTCCAGGAAGAAAATCCACAAATGACCCCACTCTCCTTAAATCATGGTGGGGTGCATAGGGATCTAAGAGGCTGCACTCTGCCAGTTTATCTAAACTCTTCACTGAGCCATTATTGCTGTTACATCCTAGGTACCCTGTGGAGTGAGAAAGGTACCTTGCAAGATGCTGGAGAGTGACAGCAACTCTCTTCTGTGGCTCACTCTAGCGTACATTGAGCAAGAGTTCTCTTCTCATAGATGCTCAGAAATATAATTCACTTGCTCTCTGAGAATTCTTGTTGCCCCCAGCTGATTAAATGAATCTCTGCTATGGGATAAATCTAGCTCAGAAGTTATTTTTTTAAAATTTCTAATTCTACAGTTTAATAAATCCTTCAGGCCATATTTTTTCCTTTCAAGGCAAAGCTTTTGCTACTCAGAAACCTCTTTCACAAGTTTTAAAAATCTTTATTGTGGTATAATATGTATAGAATAAATTCAGCTGTTTCAAGGGTATAATTTATTAAATTTTTGTACATTTACTGAAGATGTGACTATCAACACAGTCCAATTTTAGAACATTTTCATTAACCTAGAAGCATCCCTTATGCCAACTTGCATTCAATCCCATCCCCCACTGTCTAGATTCAGGCAACTCTAAGTTCTGTTTCTAAATATTTCTCTTTTCTAGATATTTCATATCAGTAGAATCACATAATATGTGGTCTTTTGCATCTGGCTTCTTTCACTTAGTGTAATGTTTTTTAGGTTATTACAGACATTCTGGTAGGAATTGCATAATATCTATAGATCAACTTGGACACAACTGCTATCTTAATAACTTTAATATCTTAACTTTTATATATTAATAACTGTTTCTAATTAATGTGAATTTTCTCTTTACTGAGATCTTCTTTTTTGCAATAATGTTTTCTAGTTTTCAGTGTAAAATTTTTGAACTTTAAAAAAATGTACTTCTAAGAATTTTATACTTCATGATACTTGATTATAGAATTGTTTTAATTTCAAATTATTCTTTCCTGGTGTATAGAAATGTAATAGATTCATTTTTTAAATATTTGGTTGATTCACAAATGCATTAATCTGTGCCTTAGCTTGCTTTCTGGGAAGACTTTTAGTTATTAAATCAATTCTTTTACTTTTTTAACTTATTTTACTTAGGTTTATTCAGATTTGAGTTAGTTTCAGTCGTTGAGTCTTTCTAAAAATATCATTTAGCCTATGTCAACTTTATACACTTATTAGAACTTGTTTTATATTTTACATATGATTCATAATAGGGAATGTGTTACCATTACTTTGTGCTGGGATTGTAAATTATAATATATGTCTATATGCTTTAAGACCATAAAACAATATATACACATATTGTTTCATGGAATTGCTGTATAAATCTGTTGAGAAACAAGAGAAGTATGCAATCATGCTGTATTTTATATTCATTTACACAACTGCATTTACCAGTGCTATGTGCTTTTTCATGTGAGTTCCAGTTAGTTTCTGGTATCTCTTGCCTTCAGCCTAAAGAACTTCTTTTAGTATTTATCATAAAGCAGGTCTGTCAGCAACAGATTTCCTCAGCATTAATTTATCTCTGAAATGCTTTGTTTTACTTAATTTTTGAGATAGTATTTTTATGGAGGAATAGTTGACTTACAATGTTATATTAGTTTCAGGTGTACGAAATAGTCACCCGATATATTTATAGATTATACTCTAAAGTTATTGTAAAACATTGGCTCTGTTTCCTGTGCTGTACTTATATCCTTGTATCTTATTTATTTTATACATAGACGTTTTTACACTTAATCTCTTACTCCCATCTTTCCCCTTCTCCTATCTGTCTCTGCACTGGTAACCACTAGTTTGAGTCTGTATCTATGTTTCTGTTTTGTTATATTCATTTGTTTCTGTAATTTTTTTGGATTTTACATATGCATGAAAACATACTGTATTTGTCTCTCTCTGACTTATTGCACTATGCACCCTCCACATCTATTCATGTTGTTGCAGATGACAAACTTTCCTTTTTTATGGCTGAGTATTATTCCACATTAGTTTATCAGTTCATATGTTGATGGACATTTAGGTTGTATCCATATTTTGTCTATTATAAATAATGCTGCTGTGAACTTTGGGGTCCATATATCTTTTCAAATTAGTGTTTTGTTTGCTTCAGATATATACTCAGGAGGGGAATTTCTGAGTCACATGGTAGTACAATTTTAGTTTTTTGAGGAATCGCCATACTGTTTTCCATAGTGGCTACACTAATTTACAGTCCTTTCAACAGTGTGCTAGGGTTCCCTTTCCTCTACATCCTTGCCAACAATTTGTTATTTATTGTCTTTTTAACTAAAAACTTCTGCCAGGTGTGAGGTGATATCTCATTGTGGTTTTGATTTACATTACCCAGATGATTAGTAATATTGAGCATCTTTTCATGGCAATCTGTATGTATTCTTTGAAAAAACGTCTATTCAGGTCATCTGCCCATTTTTTATTGGGCTGTTTGTTTTTTTGATATTGAATTGTATGAGCTGTTAGTATATTTTTGATATTAACCCCCTATCAGTCATATTATTTGCAAATACCTTCTCTCATTCAGTAGGTTGTCTTTTCATTTTGTTGGTGATTTCCTCTGTTGTGAAAAACCTTTTAAGTTCAGTTAGGCCCCATTGTTTATTTTATTTTTGCTTCTGTTTACCTTGCCTGAGGAGACAAATCTAAAAAAATATTTCTAGGACTTACGTCAAAGAGTGTACTGCCTATGTTTTCTTTTAGGAGTTTTATGTTTTTCAGTTATACATTTAGGTCTTTAATTAGGTCTTTTAAGAGGGGCTAGAGCCAGAGCAAGGAGTCTATTTTACATATGGTGTGAGAAAATATTAGTGATTTAAGTTTAAACACATTCTAAAAGGTCTCCATTTTTACTCCTCCTCCCACATTTTATGTCATGTTTTAATGTCATGTTTTATGTATTTATGCCTGTCCCTTAACTGTTTATTGTAGTTATATTTGATTTTACAATTTTTGTCTTTTAAGCTTCACAGTAGCTTATTTAAGTGGTTGATCCATAGCCTTTACAATATATTTCCCTTTACCCAGGGGGCTTTTTCCTTCCTATATTTTCTTATCTCTTTTTGTATCCTTTTTCCACTTAAAGAGGACTTTTTAACATTTCTTGTAAGGTCAGTTTAGTGGCGATGAACTATTTTAGTTTTTGCTTGTCTGGGGAAATCTTTATGTCTCCTTCAATTCTGAATGATAACCTTGCAGAATAGAGTATCCTAGATTATAGTTTTATTTTTTTTCAGCATTTTAATTATACTGTGCCACTCCCTTCTGGCCTGCAAAGTTACTGCTGAAAATCAGCTTCTAGCCCAATGAGGGCTCCTTTGTATGTGACTCTGTTTTTCCCTTGCTGACTTTAAAATTATTTCTTTAACTTTGCCATTTTAATTGTGATATGTTTTGGTGTGGGTCTGTTTGGGTTCATTTTGTTTGAGACTCCCTGTGCTTCCTGGTCCTGGATATCTGCTTTCTATCTCCAGTTAGGGAAGTTTACAGCCTTAATTTTATCAAATACATTTTCTGCCCTTTTTTCTCTTCTTTTTCTGGGCCCCCCTATAATGCTAATGTTAGTATGCTTGATGTTGTCCCAGACCTTCTTTAAACTCTTCTCATTAAATTTTTGTTTGCTTTTTGCTGGTCTGATTGGGTGATCTCCACTATTCTATCTTCCATGTCATTTATACATTCTTCTATGTCATCTAATCTGCTGTTAATTTTAGTGTATTTTTTATCTCAGTTATTGTATTCTTCAGATCTGACTGGTTCTTTTCCATATTTTCTAGTTCTTCTTTGAAGTTCTCACTGTGTTCATCTATTGTTTTCTTGAGTTCAATTTACATTGTTATTCCTATTGCTTTGAACTTTTTCTCAGGTAAATTATTTCTTTCTGCTTCATTAGAGTGCTTTTCCTGGAGTTTTGTCTTGTTCTTTGGTTTGAAATATATTCCTCTGTCTTCTTGTTTTGTTTTACTTTCTCTGTTTGTGTCTATGAAATTAGGTGAAACAGTTACCTATTCCAGTCTTGAATGCATGTTCTTGTGTGTGGCAATCTTATGCAGTCTGCATGTGCCCAGTGGCTTTGGTGGGAGAGGTGGCTCTGAAGTGAGCTGTCATAGGCCGTCTCTTCTCCCAGTGTTCTCTGGCAGCCATTGCCTTGGTGAGAGGTAGGGCTGGAGTCAGAGGGGCTAGAGCCAGAACAAGGTGTCAGCCAGGGCTTCTCCCTGGCATGATTTCAGTCTCTGTTGTTTGGAGGTATGGATGGAGCCTGAGGGCTTGGGGCCATACTTCTGTGCTGGCCTCTTTTTCTTCAGTGCTTGTGCACTGGGTAGAGGCATGGTTGTGGCTCAAGGAATTGCAGCTGTGCTTCTGAGCCGGCTGTTTTTTCCCAGGTGCATGTGTGCATGTGCCACAGTGATGGCAGTCTTTGCTGTGGCTGGAAGCAGGACTGGGGCCCGAGCTAACTCTTCTCTTTCCCTGGTGTATGTGTGCATGTTGGCAATGGCGGTCTCTGTCTCAGCAAGGAGCAGTGTTGGAGCAAGAGGGGTTGGAGCGGGAGCCTGGTGAGGGCTGTGGTGTGTGCTGGGGTGGTCCTGGCTGGCCAAGCAGTTCAAGCAGGATCAAGTAGTTCTCAATCTGCTGCCTCTGCGCTGGGACTGGGATCAAGCAGGTCTGCATGTGCACTGCTTAAGAGTGGAGTCTTGGTTTCTTATAGCCCTCTGGTAAGGCCCACTTGTTTTTAAACCAGCTAAGGGGGGCTTGTCTTTTTGGTGTTGTACCCCAGGAGTGGCATGACTGATAGGGAACTCGAAGCCCTTGCTCCATAGGGAGGATCCCTGAGCCTCCTCTTCTTGTGCACCCACTAGGGGTGTGGGTCCCAACTATGTCACTTACCTCCCCTCCTGCTGCATTCCATGTTATTCTTTCATTACAGCCTTGGTTTCCGATGAGCTGTTCTGCTACTTTTCAGGTCGTTCTCAGCAAGAGTTACTGTATATGTAGTTGTAGCTTTTATGTGTTCACAGAGAGAGGTGAGCTCAGGGTCTTCCTACTCCGCCCTCTCGATCTCACCCCCTTAACCTTCCTTTTAAAATGCACTGTTTATTGTGATTTATCATCTGTGTATGCCAGCAACTCCAGTATGCCTCATAGTCAGAACATCAGCATCCTCCCTTACACCTGTCCTGCCAGTTTCAGAACTCTCCTGTTAGTCTCCTTAAGTGTGTTTCTACAAAAATAGGTATAGATAGGTAGGTAAGTAGATAGGTAGGTAGGTAGGTAGATAGAGAGAGAGAGAGAGAGAGAGAGAGAGAGAGAGAGAGAGACAATCTTAAGATCGAACTGGTAGTTTCTTCTGTGTGTCCGTCACTGAGACTGACACCATTTTCTGCAGATGATTCTTGAATTTGATCTTCTGTGATGTTATTATCTTTATCGTCTGACACAAAAGAGGTTCTAATTTATAGTTCTTAATTGAAAACATAAAATATTAAATGGAAGTGTTATGTATTAATGGGGCAAGTGTCTGACCTTACTGTAATGCTATAAATTTATTTTAAACTTAAAATTTAAGTGATATTGAATTAAAAGAATCTAAAAAAATGAATATTTATCTTATATATAATAATATACATTTATATATAATAACTGTTAGTATTGCACTATTGCATTTAGAAATGTCTTTATCCCTTTTCAATTCTTATGTCTATCTCTTCTTTCCTCTCACCCTCCCTTTTATATCTCAATTCTGCTATTCACATTCAAAACTATTTCTCTATTACTTGCATGCTATTTTTTGCAATATTTGTAGTTCAGAGTTAATTTTGATGAATGTAATATTTACATTGATGTCCTCCAACTATAACATCCTATGAGATTTCCCTCTTGCTATGGAATATTTTCTATTTATTCTAGACAACAATTCACCCCTAAAAACGGAGATGAAATTTGCTTTAATCAGTAGATTTCTTGCCAGGCACATATGCAAAGCTTCTTTTATCTCAAGTTCAAATGTTTGTTTTCTTCTAGCAATTGCTTGTGCTTTGCTGGTATTTATTCAGTGGCCCATAGCTTAGTTATATTATTTATAGTAAGAAGAAAAATTTCTGTGATTTAGTTTAACTTTGATTTAGTCTCAAATATTCATTTATTTTGTGAAATGTGAACACATAAAGTTTCTTATATCACACAATTGCAAATTTTTAATATAAGTAACTTTGAACATCATATTTAGTAACTGATTACATTTCTAATAGCCAAAATAGGCATATTAACTTTCTAGTAGTCATTGAAATTATTTCACTTCAATCTAATGTTAATAATATCCTTTATCATTCTCTACTTATGGAAAATCAGAGTTTAATGGAGTAGAATGGCCTTGGTTAGCCACTACTCTGGAGATTTGGATAACTGCCTGGGAGTTCTAGATGTGTATGAATTAATATAGGCTATACTTTGCAATTTAAGTATTTAAAAAATTGTGTCATTATCTCTCACAATAATATTGTTCGCTTATTTCTATAGCTTTTATCAATACAAAATTTAAAATTAATATTTTGTAATTACTTAGCCTTGTGAAATAAGATCTATTGATACATTTGCCCCCTAAAATGTAAACAATTGTAAGTGATAATTGGCAATTCAATAAACTTCTTGATATTTACCCAAAGGTTTTGAAAACTTACATCCATACAACAATCTACACATGAATATTTATAACACCTTTATTTATAATTGCTAAAACTTGGAAGCAACCAAGAGGATCCTCCGTAGGTGAATGGAATAATAAACTGTCGTACATCTAGACAGTGGAGTATTATTCAGCACTGCAACTAAATGAGTTATTAATCCATGAAAAAACATGGAGGAAACTTAATTGCATATAACTAAGTAAAAGAAGCTAATTTGAGAAGGCTACATACTGTACGATTCCAACTATATGATATTATGGAAAAGGCAAAACTATGGAGACAGTAAAAAGATCAGTGGTTGCCAGTGGTAAGGAGGGAGCAAGAGATGAACAGGAAGGGCACAGAGATTTTTCAGGGAAGTGAAACTATTCTTTATGATAATACAATGGTGAGTTGGTTATACATTTATTAAAACACACAGAATGTAAAACACCAAAAATTAACCCTAATGTAAACTGTGGACTTTGGGTGATAAGGATATGTCAGTGTAGGTTCATCAGTTGTAATAAATGTACCACTCTGGTGCAGGATGTTGATAGTGGATGAGGGTGTTCATGTGTGGGGACAGGAGATATAGGACAAATCTCTGTACTTTCTGATCAATTTTGCTGTGAACCTAAAACTGCCCTAAAATATGAAGTCTGTTTTTTAAAAAGTAACAGTGGAAAAAATCAGAAATATGTATCTTATAAAGAATTTATCATTGGGAATTCTCTGGCAGTCCAGTTGTTAGGGCTCTACAGTTTCACTGCCAAGGGTGTGGGTTCGATCCCTCATCAAGGAACTAAGATCTTGCAAACTGCACATCATGGCCAAAACTAAAAACAAAAAGAATTTATCCTTTCTGGAACTTATAGTTTAATTCAGATTGTACAATTAGACCATAGAATATTCACCCTACTCCTTCATTAACCAGTATTAGAAATATTTATAAGAAAAAATATGTTGGACCTGGAAGATACCATGATGAATGAGGAATATTTTCTGCCCTTAAGAAGTCTACCACCAAATATTATCTGGGGAAAATCAAATTTTAAGTTATTAAAAAGTGAAGGGAAAATATAATATTAGATATACAAAAAGTGCTTTGGAACCAAGAAGAACAATCTCTGTTGTTGTACATTGGGGAATTTGAACCTATAGATATTTTAATTGAGTGGAAATAACTTCATGGCCAATTAATCTTTTGTAAGGACTTCATGCATGTCTTTATTTTCACAGAAAGCTCTCTTATGTAGACCATGATATTTTCAATTATGAGTGATCCTTTACCATGTACCACAGGGAAGACAGTCAAGGGTTTATTAGGAAATGTCCTTAAAAATGGGATAGGCTGGGCTTCCCTGGTGGTGCAGTGGTTGAGAGTCCACCTGCCGATGCAGGGGACACGGGTTCGTGCCCCAGTCCGGGAAGATCCCACATGCTGCGGAGCGGCTGGGCCCGTGAGCTATGGCCGCTGGGCCTGCGCGTCCGGAGCCTGTGCTCCGCAACGGGAGAGGCCACAACAGTGAGAGGCCCACGTACCGCAAAAAAAAAAAAAGAATAGGTTTATAGTAGAGGGAAATTAGACAACAAGAAAACAATAACTAATTCTTCCTATTCTTGTTCAAAAATATTCACTTTCTTCTTTAAATATCTTTCCTTTTTTTTTTTTTTTTTCCATTTGTAGGCATAGAAGCAGTATTTAAAACTTCTGACTGTCATGGGCAATAAATCTCTCTGATTAGTTCATATTTTCAAACTTTTCTAGAGTAATGAATAAAGACCAGTATCAATCTCTAGCAAGAGCTCTTGATGCAATTTTGTCCTGAGTCTAGAGGCTTTAGAACCAGTGATACATAAAATAAATTTTTTATATTAAGTTGATGAGTCCAAAAACGTATGTTCTTTTAAATGCAGGTTCCCATAAAGTCTTTAGTTAAACAATGAGTGGTAATAGGTTAAAATTGATGATAAAATGCATCTGGTTATTTTCACATTTATTATAGACTTCACAAGTAATTAAATATAGTGTTCAGTGTTAAAACACTAATGCTAACCACTTAAGTTATATTTTCATAAGTTATCAGATAAGGCTTTTTCTTCAATTAATCATGATGCATTCACTAAGATGTCAGTGTTCACCTTGCAAAACTATGCCATAATTGCAGAAACTTTATCTAGATAGAAATTTACCATAGCTTGGCACAGAGGAAGCACAAAATAAATGTAATCTATTTTGTTTTGTTTTGAAAAACATAATGCATGTTTTTCCCATTTTCCACTGGAGCTGTTAAAATGTTAATTATTTAAGCTTCCCTGCTTGTTGATATCAACACTTCACTTAGGTCACTTATATATTTTTTTCTCAGTAGTTTCTTCTAAGGATCGATCATGCCTTTAATATCTAAGTAATTTTTGCCTAACCCCATGTCTCAAATACTTTCTGTTTTATTGTAAAAGTATCATAGTTTTCAGTCATATATTCAGGTGTCTTGCCTATCTTGAGTTAAATTTTGTATATGTTGTAGAAATATGTAGAAAGTCTACTTTTTTTGCATATGAATATCCAATTTTTCTAGCACTATTTCTTGAAATTAATATTCTTTCTCCATTGAGTTGTGTTTCCACCTTTGTCAAAAGTCAGTTGACTTTGTGAGTCTGTTTCTGGTGTCTCTTATCTGTTCCAGTGATCTGTATTCCTATCATATAACAAATACATTTTGCCACCAGCAATGATTGAGAGATTCTGTTGCTTCAGATCCTCATCAGTGTTTGGAGTTTAGACATTCCAATAGGTGTGTTTTGTTTTCACATTGCTGTTTTATCTTTAAGTTATTAGTGACATATGATGTTGAGAACCTTTACATATGCTTATTTGCCATAAGTGTATCTTATTTGGTGAGATATTTGGTAAGAACTTTGGTCATTTTTTAATTGGGTTGTTTATTTTCTTATTATTTGTATATTTTGGGTACAAATCATTTATCAGATATGTCAAAAATATATCACCTCTATTGAAAGTCAGATAATTATATTCATGAGTATTTTGGGGCACTCTGTTCTGTTCCATTGTGTTTGTTAGTCTCTTTCTGGGTTCTCTATTCTATTCTCTAATTTTTTTTGGCAATATTACCCTGTCTTGATTAATGCAACGTTATAGTAAATCTTAAATTCAGATAGTGTCAGACCTCAACTTTGTTGTTCTTTTAAATATTGTGTTGGCTATTCTGGGTTTTACATTGTTGCATAAACTTCACAGTTAGTTTATTGATATCCAGAAAGTAATTTGCTGGAATTTGACTGGGATCACATTGAATCCATACCTCAGTTTGGGAAAAATGGCATCTTAACAATATGGAGTATTCCTATCCATGAATATGGAATATCTCTCCATTTATTTAGGTCTTTTTAAAAATTTCTTTTATCAGAGTTTTGTAGTTTTTCTCATGTTGATATTGTACGTACTTTGTTGAATTTATACCTAAGTATTTCTCTTTTTTGGATGCTAATGTAAATGGTATTGTGTTTTAAATTTCAAGTATCAATTCTTTTTGCTGGTGTATAGGAAAGCAATGCTTTGTGTATATTAATCTTGTATCCTGCAAATGTGCTATGTATACTCGTTAGTTCTATGAGTTTTTTGTTGACTCTTTGGTATTTTCTACATAGGTAAATCATGTCATCTGTGACAAAGAGAGTTTTAATTTCTTCCTTTCCAATCTGTATACTGTTTATTTTATTTTCTTGCCTTATTGCATTAATATGGATTTGTAGTACTGTGTTAAATAAGATTGGTAAGAGTGGACATCTTGCCTTCTTTCTGATCTTAGCAGGAAAACATCAAATTTCTCACCACCTAAGTGTGATGTTAGCTGTAGGGTTTTTTGGTAGATGTTCTCTATCAAATTGAGGAAGTATTGCTCTTTGTTGAAATTTTTTTATTGTGAATTGATATTGGGTTTTCTCAAATGCTTTACCTGTATCTATGAATATGATCATATGATTTTTTTGTTTCCTTTGGCCAGTTGATGTGATGGATTATATTAATTGATTTTCACAAGTTGAGCCAGACTTGCATATGTGGAATAAATTCCATGTAGTCATGGTATACAATTATTTTTACATGTTCTTGAATTTGATTTGCTAATTTTTTGTTGAGGACTTTTGCATTTATGTTCATAGGATACATCAATGTGTGTATTTTTAATTTCTTCTAATATATTTGGTTTTAGGGTAATGCCAACCTCATAGAATGAGTTAGGAAATACTTCCTCTGCTTATCCATACTGGAAGAGATTGTAGAGAATTGGTGTTTTTACTTCCTTAAATGCTTGGTAGAATTCACCAGTGAAACATTCTTGGTGCAGTGAACATTTTGGTGTAGTGCTTTCTGTTGTGGAAAGTTATGAACTATTGATTCAATTTCTTTAATAGATATAGATATATTCAGATTATATATTTTTCCTTATGTGAGTTTTGGTAGATTATTTCTCTCAAGGAATTTTTTAATTTCTTCTAAGTTATCCAGTATGTAGGCATAGAGTTGTTCATAACATTTCTTTATTATCCATTTAATGTCCATGGGATCAGTAGTGATAACTCCTCTTTCATTTCTTATATTAGTAATTTGTGTCTTCTCTCTTTTTTTCTTGGTTAGCCAGGCTACATATTTAGCAATTGTATTCAACTTTGCAAAGAACCAGCAGCTATAGTTTCATTGATTTTCTTTATTGATGTCCTATTTTCAATTGCATTGATTTCTGCTTTAGTTTTTATTATTTCTTTTAATCTGTTTATTTATATTTAACTTTCTCTTCTTATTCTAGTTTCCTAAGTTGGAAATTTATAGTACTGATTTTAGATCTTTCTTCTTGTCTAATATATGCATTCAGTGCCATAAAATTCCCTCTAAGTAATGTTCAGTGCATCTCACCAATTTTCATAAGTTGCAATTTCATTTTTAAATAGATTTTTAAAATTTCAGATAGATTGGAAGTCAACCAAGTGCTTGATACTAGATTAACAAGTTATCTCTTGCTTCATAACAAGTCACCTAAAATTTAGCAGATTAAATAATTAACATTAATTACCATACAGTTTTTCAGGGTCAGGAATCTGAGAGCAGCTCAGCTGCATAATTCTGTCTCAGGATCTCTCAAACTATTTCAGTCTGGCTGTTAGTCTGGGATGCATTCATCTCAAGGCTCAATTTAAATTAGAGAATCTTCTTCCAAGTTTACTCATATGGTTAAGTAAGCTTTAGTTTCTTAATGGACGTTGGTCTAAGGCTTAAGTTCCTTGCTATGTGAACATCTCCATAAGAATTCTCACAAAGTGACAGATTGATTTCCTCCTAGCAAATCATTAAATAGAGTTAATGAGCTAAGGAGCGAACTCCAGGGATGGAAACCTGTCTCTTATACCTTAATCTCTGAAGCAACATACCATTACATTTATTTGCTATTTGCTGTTAGTCACAGAGACCAGTCCTGGTATCACGTGAAAGGGTGTGGATACTAGATGTGGAGATTACTGAGGGCCACCTTGAAGACTGGGTAGCTTTGGTATCTTGGTTGTTTGTGGCCACTTTGGTGGAAATGAAAATATCTGATAAAGAATTAGAGGCTACCAGGTCTGCCAAGCCATGGCAGTGTCTATAAAAAGGAAGGAAGTGATGCTAAAAGTGAATTGAGTGGGTATTTCCTTCAATGGGAAAACAACCCCATCTGCCTGATAACACAGTAGAGACCATGCAATTCATAAAGGAAGAGGATCAAGTGATAGTCAAAAGACAGGGATAATGAGTCAAAGAGTTGAGTCATTCTGTGGACTGACCTTAACAGCTTTCTGGTGAGCCGCTGCTGAAATGTATTTTATACATTTATGCAAAAATATTTATATATTGGTGACTATAGTGAACTGTATGTTTGCTTCCTCCAAGTTCATACTTTGATATCTCTGATGGGATAGGGAGGTGAAGACTTTGGGAGATAATTGGTTCATGAAGGTGGAGCCTTCAAGAATGGGAGTAGGGCCTTATAAAAGGGACCCCAGAGTACTTTCTCTCACCCTTTGTCCACCATGTGAGGATACAATGAGAAGTCAGATGTCTGCAGCCTGGAAGAGGGCTTTCACTACAACCCAACCATGCTGGCAGTCTGCTGTCAGATTTCCAGCCTCCATAACTGTGGGAAATCAATTTCTATAGTTTATAACCCACCCAATCTATGGTCCTTTGTTATAGCAGCCTGAATTGACTAAGATACCGAGAAGTAGGGGTGCTGCTGGAACAAATACCTAAAAATATGAAAGAGGCATTAGAAGTGGGTAATGGGTAGAGGGCAAAAGAATTTTGAGGTGCATGTTATTAAAGGCCTAGATTGCTCTGAATTTTATTTATTTATTTATTTATTTATTTTTATTTTTAAAAATTTTTGGTTGCGTTGGGTCTTCGTTGCTGCGCCTGGGCTTTCTCTAGTTGAGGTGAGTGGGGGCTACTCTTCGTTGCAGTGCACAGGCTTCTGCCTGCGATGGCTTCCCTTGTTGCGGAGCACGGGCTCTAGGCATGTGGGCTTCAGTAGCTGTGGCTCGTGGGCTCTAGAGTGCAGGCTCAGTAGTTGTGGCACACGGGCTTAGTTGCTCCACGGCATGTAGGATGTTGCCGGACCAGGGCTCGAACCCGTGTCCCCTGCATTGGCGGGTGGATTTTGTCCACTGAGCCACCGGGTAAGTCCCTGCTCTGAATTTTTAAGGCAATTCTGGTGAGGGCTCAGAAAGAAAAGAAGAGGGCTGTAGAGAAAGCTTACATTTTCTTAGAGAATATCTAAGTAATCATGAACAGAATGTTGGTGGAAATATGGACAATAAGGCCATTCTGGTGAGATTCCAGAAGGAAATGAGGAACTGTTATGGTCTCGCAAACCATAGTTTGGATATTTAGCTGAGAAGTTGGATATTTAGCTGAGAAGATTTCTAAGCAAAGTGTTGAAAGAGCACCTTGTTTCTCCTGAATGCTTATAAAAAAGTGTGAGAAGACAGAAATGACTTGAAGACAGAATTATTAAGGAAAAAGAAACTGGAACTTAAAGATTTGGAAAATTCTTAGCCTTCTCGTATTGCAAAAAATGAGAAAATGTGTTTGGTAAAGAACATTAAGGATGTGTTCAATGAGTCTTTGATAAAGCAATTGGTATGTTTATGAATCACAGACTTAAAGGCTATCTCAGCAGAAGCCAAGAGCTATTCTTTAACACACAAAGGAAGGGAATAAGGACCACACAGAAGGCGATTCAGAGATGTCAGGGCTGCCACTCCCACCACAGGCCCAGTGTGCAAAGGCCAGGGGGTGGAGCAGTTTCAAAGGGTGAGGCTACCTCACCAGTGCAGGCAGGCGAGGATGCTTCCTTCCAGTGCCTCAGGTGTGGAGCCCCCCCAGCGAGCTGGAGCACGGGCTGTGCCCAGTGGAGCCTAAGAGCAGGGCCACCAGGATCACAACCTAAGTCTGGGAGAGCCATGGAGGGGAGATGGTGTCCCTGTGGTTTTGGAGGGCGGAGTGTTGAGCTGAAGAGGATTATTCTCCAGGCTTAAGGTTTACTGTTTACCCTGTTAGGCTTTGGACTTACTTGAGAGTCATTATCCCTTTCTTCTTATCTGTTTTCCCTTTTGGATGGAAATGTCCCACCATTGTATTTTGGAAGCACACAACTTGTTTGGTTTCACAGATTCACAGCTGGGGAGGAATTTTGCCTCAGGATGAACGGTACCTTGAGTCCACCCTCATCTGATTTAGATGATATGTAGATGAGATTTTGTTTTGGACTTCGGTTTTGGAGTTGATGCTGGAATGAGTTAAGACTTTTGGGGCTATTGAGGTGGAATCAACGTGTTTTGCGTATGAGAAGGACATGAATTTTGTGGGTCCAGGGGCAAAAAGCAATGGCCTGAATATTTGTGTCCTGCCCAAATTCATGTTTAAATCCTAACCCCTAAAATATGGTATTAAGAAGCGGGGGCTTTGGTAAGTAATTAGTTCATGAGGTTAGGGCTCTCAAGAATGGGATTTGTGCCCTTATAAAAGTGTCATTAGAGAGCTCTCTTGCTTTCTTTATGCCATGTGAGAATATAATAAGTCTGCAGTCTGCAACCTGAAAGAGCGTCCTCACCAAAATCTGACCATGGTAGCAGCACCTTGATCTCAGACCTCCAGCCCTCGTAACTATGAGAATACATTTCTATTATTTATAAGGCATCTAGTCTATTTAAAGAAATCTTTGAAAATGCAAGAGAGGAATCTATAGATCCTCTGTAAGTGCCAGTTAATATCACATGAAGTAGAAGGTGAATTATGATTCTGAGTAAGAGACTGTAAGAAAGGAACTTGAGACTGTTAGTGCTAATGGGTAAAATGCCCCTAGTGTGGTGAAGGAATTTTATTGGGATTATTGGACACTGGTACACAATGTAGTACCATACACAAACCTGTTGACTGAAAGGTAAAGACAACATAATTAAGTTAGGAGGGTATGGTGATGTAACTAGAAGACATAAAAGTAAAAATATGGCTCAGAGTAGGAGTTGAATGAAATTATAATGGGTTTTTATATAACCCATGCATGAATGTATTACTACAATAAATGCGATGTCTGAATGTGGTATGATAGGAATGGGTTTGCATGAAAGTCTGCTGTTTGTCCCATTTTAATTGGGCATTCTTGGTGGAATCTTTAGAATTACCCTAAAATATTTCTTTATTTTAAAACAATATAAAATACCTAGAGGTCATCAAGAACTTTTGCCTTAAATTTAAAATCATGTTAAATGAAATTATATTCATATCCACAAATCCCTTTTTTGGTGGCCTGTAAGAAAATATGGGCTGTGAGAAATCATATGGATCTTGAGGTTTAGTTACAGCCTACAGAGGATTAACTACATCTGTACCTCCAAATGTATCAGATGTGTTCAATATGGTATTAACAATTCAAGTTGGGCAGTAAGTTAAAGGACATTGGTATTCTGTGATTGATTGGACTAACACTTTCTTCTTAATTTCTGTCTTGCAAGAAAATCAAAACCAGTTTGAAGTCATGTGTGATGGACTCCAATACTTGTTTACCTCACTTTCTCAGGGATATGTAAGTTTACCTTCTTAGGTCCACAACCTGGTGAGATGAGACTTAGATTTGGTTCAATTGAAAAATAAAGTTACTTGTTGTATTTATTATGTACTGCTGATACTGCAACCTGAATCTTAAGCTAAAACTGAGTTTTGAATAGTAGTTAAATGTACAGCCACAGGCAAGTGGATATTGAGCTAAGATACAGGTCCCAAAATAAATGTTAAAATTATGAGGAATAACATAGGCCAGAGCATTAGAGATACTCTTCAAGCAATCAAAAATAGGTTATTACCTCAGCCAGTTCTGAAATCAAAACAAGAGGCGTAAGATTTGAATGAGCTGTTTGACTTGTGGAGACATCACCTGTCACATCTGGAAACTTTAATAGCCCCTATTCACAAATATGATGAAAAACTAGTAGACGTATATGGTGCTCTAAACAACTGCATGCTCTCTTAGAGCTTCAAAGAGCTATTACCCAGTTGATTCCTTCGGGTTCACACTACTCCAATGTTCAAATGACATTGAAAGCTTCAGCAATTTACACACAGACAGGAGCCTTTGGCAAAAGCTCAGTGTTTGCCAACCAGTGGTGACTGTCAGGGTTTTGGATTAGACAATTACCTGAGCTGGCCTCAGGATATAGTCCCTGTGAGAGGCAATTGCTAGTCTATTATTGAACTTCAATTGAAATTGTTTCTGTTACAGATGGAATTCAAAATATTTTAAGACCTGAAAAACGGATCATGTCTTGGGTTATGTAAGAGCAACATTCTAGAAGTGAGGGGGATGCATTCTCTAAATAGAAGGGGTTTATTCAATAATACGTAAAAGGGCATCACTGGGGGTACCCATCATAATTAAATAGGAAGCTCTTATGACTTCAAGCCCTACATTAGACTCCTCGGGTAACTTAATTGATTCACAGCTAAATGAATAATTTTCTGTTTTTACCAGAAGATAGTAAACAAGTGATGTGGTTTACAGATAGTAGGTAGCTCAAGGGTAGAGGGCTAAAATTCTAACTAGAAGGCAACTGTATTGCAATGTATTGTAATGCAGCTGTACATTGAAGAAGGAAAAGAAAATCTTCTCATTGGGTAGGATAACAATTGGTAATCCTCACAGCATTTTAGGAAAGGGACCATAGCAATCAGTACATTAGGAGATGTCAACAGGGCAAAGCCTGCAGAAGTCATCCTCCATTGTTTGCAGCTGAAGGTCCAGACGGGTCTGGGCAGATTTAAGGAGCATTCAATTTAGAGTAATCTATGTCTGTGATGTATCTTGATGCAGCTGCATGAACATTTGCAGTAATTCTAAGGTTTTAACTGTCTTTTGGTTTCCATTTGACAGATTTATCTATTACAGAGGGCACATTCTTAGGTAATAATGAGAACCGCTGCCTCTTAAATACACGCAAAGGACTTTGTCAGCAACAGAGATATGGAAACGTGTAACTTCTAAACTAATGATTTTTTTTTTTTTTGCGGTACGCAGGCCTCTCACTGCCGTGGCCTCTCCCGTTGCGGAGCACAGGCTCCGGACGCGCAGGCTCAGCGGCCGTGGCTCACGGGCCCAGCCGCTCCGCGGCATGTGGGATCTTCCCGGACCGGGGCACAAACCCGTGTCCCCTGCATCGGCAGGCCGACTCTCAACCACTGCGCCACCTGGGAAGCCCTAAACTAATGATCTTTTAAGAAAGATATACACATATAATAGTTATAAGTATCTTCTGCTTTCCCAACTTGTTATAATATCATGTGACCTAATGCTTATAGGTTATGTTTCGTAGATGGAAGGCAATGATACAGGCAAAGCATATGTGGTAAACTGGAAGCAGTGTCATTTGGAGATGATTTGGAGCCCTGTGAGTCCTTTCCACTATCCAACACTGTGTGATTGCTGCAAATACCATTTCTTTAGTGGTCCCCAGCTTCAAATTGCATCAAGTCTATTCCTGAAGTATGTGAACTCATATTAATACGTATCTCTACAGGGGAAGGCACTCTATACACATTTTTGTTTTAGTTTTTTAAATTGAGGTGAAATTCATGTAACATAGTATTAACCATTTTAAAGTAAACCATCCATCGCCATTCAATACATTTAACGTGGTGTGCAGCCACTACCGCTGTTTAATTCCAAAGCACTTGCATCAACCCACAGGGAAAACCCACACCATTAGGCGAGTACTCTCTATTGCCTCCGCTACCGCCACCCTAACTCCTGGCAACCACCAATCTGCTTTTCGTCCTGCTGATTTACCTGCTCTGGGTATTTCATATAACTGTAATCATGCAGTGTGTGACCGTTTGTGTCTGGCTTCTTTCACTTGCTGTAATGTTTCTGAGGTTCATCTGCTGCTTGGACCAGCACTATATTTGATGCTTGGGAAAAAGCACTGAATAGAGAAGATAAAAATTCATGCTCTCAGGAGTTTGCAGTTTTAGTAGCTAGGGAATGTTAAGAACAACATCTACAACAAATAAAAATTTATATAAAATGTATAGGGTGGGAGACGGTGATAATTGATATGTGAAAAAAGAAAATGTAAAGCCAGCTAAGAAGTATTTGAGAGATGCAGTTATTGGTTGCAGTAGGCATGGTTGTAGTAATAAGTAACTGGCAGAGCCAGGACTTTCTTTTTTTATTTTTGTAAATTTTATTTAATTCATTTTTTTTATACAGCAGGTTCTTATTAGTCATCAGTTTTACACACATCAGTGTATACATGTCAATCCCAATTGCCCAATTCAGCACACCACCACCCGCATCCCACCGCCACTTTCCCCCCTTGGTGTCCATACGTTTGTTCTCTACATCTGTGTCTCAGCTTCTGCCCTGCAAACCGGTTCATCTGTAACATTTTTCTAGGTTCCACATATGTGCGTTAATATACGATATTTGTTTTTCTCTTTCTGACTTACTTCACTCTGTATGACAGTCTCTAGATCCATCCACGTCTCTACAAATGACCCAATTTCGTTCCTTTTTATGGCTGAGTAATATTCCATTTCATATATGTACCACATCTTCTTTATCCGTTCATCTGTTGATGGGCATTTAGGTTGCTTCCATGACCTGGCTATTGTAAATAGTGCTGCAATGAACATTGGGGTGCATGTGTCTTTTTGAATTATGGTTTTCTCTGGGTATATGCTAGTAGTGGGATTGCTGGATCATATGGTAGTTCTATTTTTAGTTTTTTAAGGAACCGCCATACTGTTCTCCATAGTGGCTGTATCAATTTACATTCCCACCAGCAGTGCAAGAGGGTTCCCTTTTCTCCATACCCTCTCCAGCATTTGTTGTTTGTATATTTTCTGATGGTGCCCATTCTGACTGGTGTGAGGTGATACCTCATGTCATTTTGATTTGCATTTCTCTAATAATTAGTGATGATGAGCAGCTTTTCATGTGCTTCTTGGCAATCTGTATGTCTTCTTTGGAGAAATGTCTATTTAGGTCTTCTGCCCATTTTTGGATTGGGTTGTTTGTTTTTTTAATATTGAGCTGCATGAGCTGTTTGTATATTTTGGAGATTAATCCTTTGTCCAGTGATCCCTTTGCAACTATTTTCTCCCATTCTGAGGGTTGTCTTTTTGTCTTGTTTATGGTTTCCTTTGCTGTGCAAAAGCTTTTAAGTTTCATTAGGTCCCATTTCTTTATTTTTGTTTTTATTTCCATTACTCTAGGAGGCGGATCAAAAAAGATCTTGCTGTGATTTAGATCAAAGAGTGTTCTTCCTATGTTTTCCACTAAGAGTTTTATAGTGTCCACTCTTACATTTAGGTCTCTAATCCATTTTGAGTTTATTTGCATGTATGGTGTTAGAGAGTGTTCTAATTTCATTCTTTTACATGTAGCTGTCCAGTTTTCCCAGCACGACTTATGGGAGAGACTGTCTTTTCTCCATTGTATATCCTTGCCTCCTCTGTCACAGATTAGTTGACCATAGGTGTGTGGGTTTATCGCTGGGCTTTCTATCTTGTTCCATTGATCTATGTTTCTGTTTGTGCCAGTACCATATTGTCTTGATTAACTGTAGCTTTGTATGATAGTCTGAAGTCAGGGTGTCTGATTCCTCCAGCTCCGTTTCTTTCCCTCAAGACTACTTTGTCTATTCGGGGTCTTTTGTGTCTCCATACAAATTTTAAGATGTTTTGTTGTAGTTCCGTAAAAAATGCCATTGATAATTTGATAAGGATTGCATTGAATCTGTAGATTGCTTTGGGTAGTGTAGTCGTTTTCACAATATTGATTCTTCCGATTCAAGAATATGGTATATCTCTCCATCTGTTGGTATCATCTTTAGTTTCTTTCATCAGTGTCTTATAGTTTTCTGCATACAGGTCTTTTGTCTCCCTAGGTAGGTTTGTCCCTAGGTATTTTATTCTTTTTGTTGCAATGGTAAATGGGAGCGTTTCCTTCATTTATCTTTCAGATTTTTCATGATTAGTGTATACAAATGCAAGGGTTTCTGTGCATTAATTTTGTATCCTGCTGCTCTACGAAATTCATTGATTAGCTCTAGTAGTTTTCTGGTGGCATCTTTAGGATTCTCTATGTATAGTATCATGTCATCTACAAACAGTGACAGTTTTACTTCTTCTTTTCCAGTTTGTATTCTTTTATTTCTTTGTCTTCTCTGATTGCCGTGGCTAGGACTTCCAAAACTATGTTGAATAATAGTGGTGAGAGTGGACATCCTTGTCTTATACCTGATCTTAGAGGAAATGCTTTCAGTTTTTCACCATTGACAATGATGCTGGCTGTGGGTTTGTCATATTTGGCCTTTATTATGTTGAAGTAGGCTCCCTCTATGCCCACTTTCTGGAGAGTTTTTATCATAAATGGTGTTGAATTTTTTTTTTTTTTTTTTTTTTTTTGCGGTACGCGGGTCTCTCACTGTTGTGGCCTCTCCCATTGCGGGGCACAGGCTCCGGACGCGCAGGCTCAGCGGCCATGGCTCACGGGCCCAGCCTCTCCACGGCATGTGGGATCTTCCCGGACCGGGGCATGAACCCATGTCCCCTGCATCGGCAGGCGGACTCTCAACCACTGCGCCACCAGGGAAGGCCCATGGTGTTGAATTTTGTCGAAAGCTTTTTCTGCATCTATTGAGATGATCATATGGTTTTTATTCCTCAATTTGTTAATATGGTGTATCACATTGATTGATTTGCGTATATTGAAGAATACTTGCATCCCTGGGGTAAATCTCACTTGATCATGGTGTATGATCCTTTTAATCTATTGTCGGATTCTGTTTACTAGTATTTTATTGAGGATTTTTCCATCTATATTCACCAGTGATTTTTGTCTATAATTTTCTTTTTTTATGGTACCTTTGTGTGGTTTTGGTATCAGGGTGATGGTGGCCTCATAGAATGAGTTTGGGTGTGTTCCTTCCTCTGCTGCATTTTGGAAGAGTTTGAGAAGGATGGGTGTTAGCTCTTCTCTAAATGTTTGATAGAATTCACCTGTGAAGCCATCTGGTCCCAGACTTTTGTTTGTTGGAAGATTTTTAATCAGTTTCAATTTCATTACTTGTGTTTGGTTTGTTCATATTTTCTATTTCTTCCTGGTTCAGTCTTGCAAGGTTATACTTTTCTAAGAATTTGTGCATTTCTTCCAGGTTGTCTGTTTTATTGGCATAGAGTTGCTTGTAGTGCTCTCTTAGAATGCTTTGTATTTCTGCAGTGTCTGTTGTAACTCCTCCTTTTTCATTTCTAACTTTATTGATTTGAGTCCTCTCCCTCTTTTTTTTTTTAATATTTATTTATTTATTTTTGGCTGCACTGGGTCTTTGTTGCTTTGCACAGGCTTTCTCTAGTTGTGGGAATAGGGGGCTACTCTTCACTGTGGTGTGCGGGCTTCTCATTGTGGTGGCTTCTCCCGTTGCGGAGCACAGTCTCTGGACGCGCAGGCTCAGCGGCCATGGCTCATGGGCCCAGCCGCTCTGCAGCATGTGGGATCCTCCTGGACCGGGGCACGAACCCATGTCCCCTGCATCGGCAGGTGGACTCCCAACCACTGCGCCACCAGGGAAGCCTCCCAGCCTTTAGTTTTACTGATCTTTGCTATAGTTTATTTCTGCTCTGATCTTTATGATTTCTTTCCTTCTGCTTACTTTGGGTTTTGTTTGTTCTTCTTTCTGTAGTTCCTTTAGGTGTAAGGTTAGATTGTTTATTTGAGATTTTTCTTGTTTCTTGCAGTAGGCTTATATAGGCATAAACTTCCCTCTTAGAACTGCTTTTGCTGCATTCCATAGGTTTTGGATCGTCGTGTTTTCATTGTCATTTGTCTCTAGGTTTTTTTTATTTCCTTTTTGATTTCCTCAGTGATCTCTTGGTTAGTTAGTAATGTATTGTTTAGCCTCCAGGTGTTTGTGTTTTTTACGTATTTTTTCCCTGTAATTCATTTCTAATCTCATAGCATTGTGGTCAAAAAAGATGCTTGTTATGATTTCAATTTTCTTAAATTTACTGAGGCTTGATTTGTGACCCAAGATGTGATCTATCCTGGAGAATGTTCCGTGCACACTGGAGAAGAAAGTGTAATCTGCTGTTTTTGGATGGAATGTCCTAAAAATATCAATTAAATCTATCTGGTCTGTTGTGTCATTTAAAGCTTCTGTTTCCTTATTTATTTTCATTTTGGATAATATGTCCATTGGTGTAAGTAAGGTGTTAAAGCCCCCCACTATTACTGTGTTACTGTCGATTTCCCCTTTTATAGCTGTTAGCAGTTGCCTTATGTATTGAGGAGCTCCTATGTTGGGTGTATGTATTTTTATAATTGTTATATATTCTTCTTGGATTGATCCCTTGATCATTATATAGTGTCCTTCCTTGTTTCTTGTAACATTCTTTATTTTAAAGTCTATTTTATCTGATACGAGTATTGCTACTCCAGTTTTTGTTTATTTCCATTTGCATGGAATATCTTTTTCCCTCGCCTCACTTTCAGTCTGTATGTGTTCCTAGGTCTGAAGTGGGTCTCTTGTAGACAGCGTATATATGGGTCTTGTTTTTGTATCCATTTAGCAAGCCTGTGTCTGTTGGTTGAAGCATTTAATCCATATACGTTTAAGGTAATTTTCGATATGTATGTTCCTATGACCATTTTCTTAATTGTTTTTGGTTTGTTTTTGTAGTTCCTTTTCTTATCTTGTGTTTCCCACTTAGAGAAGTTCCTTTAGCATTTGTTGTAGTGCTGGTTTGGTGGTGATGAATTCTCTTAGCTTTTGCTTGTCTGTAAAGCTTTTGATTTCTCCATCAAATCTGAATGAGATCTTCGCCAGGTAGGGTAATCTTGGTTGTAGTTTCTTCCCTTTCATCACTTTAAGTATATCTTGCCACTACCTTCTGGCTTGTAGAGTTTCTACTGAGAAATCATCTGTTAACCTTATGGGAGTTCCCTTGTATGTTATTTGCGTTTTTCCCTTGCTGATTTCAATAATTTTTCTTTGTCTTTAATTTTTGTCAATTTGTTTACTTTGTCTCGGCGTGTTTCTCCTTGGGTTTTCCCTGTATGGGACTCTCTGCACTTCCTGAACTTGGGTGGCTATTTCTTTTCCCATGTTACAGACGTTTTCGACTCTAATCTCTTCAAATATTTTCTCTGGTCCTTTCTGTCTCTCTTCTCTTTCTAGGATCCCTATAATGCGAATGTTATTGTGTTTAATGTTGACCCAGAGGTCTCTTAGGCTGTCTTCATTTCTTTTCATTCTTTTTTCTTTATTCTGTTCTGCAGCAGTGAATTCCACCATTCTGTCTTCCAGGTCACTTATCCTTTCTTCTCCCTCAGTTATTCTGCTATTGATTCCTTCTAGTGTAGTTTCATTTCAGTTATTGTATTGTCATCTTTGTTTGTTTGTTCTTTAACTCTTCTAGGTCTTTGTTAAACATTTCTTGCATCTTCTCGATCTTTGCCTCCATTGTTTTTCCGAGGTCCTGGATCATCTTCACTATCATTATTCTGAATTCTTTTTCTGGAAGGTTGCCTATCTCCACTTCATTTAGTTGTTTTTCTGAGGTTTTATCTTGTTCCTTCATCTGGTACATAGCCCTCTGCATGTTCATCTTGTCTATCTTTCTGTGAATGTGGGTTTTGTTCCACAGGCTGCAGGACTGTAGTTCCTGCTTCTGCTGTCTGCCCTCTGGTGGATGAGGCTATCTAAGAGGCTTGATGGGAGGGACTGGTGGTGGGTAGAGCTGACTGTTGCTCTGGTGGGCAGAGCTCAGTAAAACTTTAATCCACTTGACCGTTGATGGGTGGGGCTGGGTCCCCTCCCTGTTGGTTGTTTGGCCTGAGGCTACCCAGCATGGGAGCCTACCTGGGCTCTTTGGTGGGGCTAATGGCAGACTCTGGGAGGGCTCACACCAAGGAGTACTTCCCAGATCTTCTGCTGCCAGTGTCCTTGTCCTCACGGTGAACTACAGCCACCCCCTGCCTTTGCAGGAGACCCTCCAAGACTAGCAGGTAGGTCTCGCTCAGTCTCCCCTGGGGTTACTGCTCCTTCCCCTGGGTCCTGATGTGCACACTACTTTGTGTGTGCCCTCCAAGAGTGGAGTCTCCGTTTCCCCCAGTCCTGTCAAAGTCCTGCAATCAAATCCCACTAGCCTTCAAAGTCTGGTTCTCTAGGAATTCCTCCCCCCGTTGCTGAACCCCCAGCTTCGGAAGCCTGACATGGGGCTCAGAACCTTCACTCCAGTGGGTGGACTTCTGTGGTATAATTGTTCTCTAGTTTGTGAGACACCCACCCAGTGGTTATGGGATTTGATTTTTTTGTGATTGCGCCCCTCCTACCATCTCATTGTGGCTTCTCCTTTTTCTTCGGATGTGGGGTATCTTTTTTGGTGAGTTCCAGTGTCTTCCTGTCGACAGTTGTCCAGGAGCTAGCTGTGATTCTGGTGTTCTTGCAAAAGGGAGTGAGAGCACGTCCTTCTACTCCGCCATCTTGGTTCAGGGCCCAGGACTTTTAGAATGTAGAATTATACTAAAAAAGAGAAGGAGGTAAGGCCACTGCTTAATTTTTCCTCCAGAAAAATGAAGTCTAGGAAATGATGTGGTGTGGAAGTGTGCCTAGTGTGCTCAAGAAATAGCAAGGAGGCCAGTGTGGCTGGACCCCAGAGAGCAGGTGAGAATGGTAGAGGGTTAGAGGCCTCACTTTGAGGATGTAGCACAGATCATCTATACTGGCATCATGTTTTTCATTGTAAGGGCCTTGGTTTTTACTTTCAGTGAAATGGGAACTCATGGGAGGATTTTGATGTGATCAAATTTATGCTTTACTTATCTAATTGCTTTATTAAAAACAGATTGTAGTTATATAGTAGATCTAATAATCCAGAGAAGAGATAATGATGTTTACACTATGAGGTAGCATGGTGATGCTGAAGAACACATGTATTTTCCTGTACAGTTAACATAGTTTTCTGATTAATTGGTTGTAGTGAAAAAGAATGAAAAATCAGTCTGGCATTTTTGGCCAGAGCAACTGAGAAATGAAATTTTATGAGGAACATTTAGATATCCAATCACTGCAGGTAGAATTTGGGATGAGTGGTCTAATCTCTTGGAAGACTTGTGGTGGGAAAGCTTAGATTTTGCTCTAAACTATGAAAAATCAGAAGTATCCAAGCAGGAAACTTAGCCAGGGGATCCGATAATGAAATATGAGGTCATGATATACATCAGCCTGGCTTCACACTGAAAATGCCCAGTGTCAGTATCCAAGATACTAGCACAGCACATGGAGGAGGTGTGGAATCTTGTAGATTTGAAATTTAATTCTCTTCCTGGGGGAGATTAGTCCCTCAGGGTCCCAACAGAAGAGAGATTTTGGAGAGTGTGGGAAGAGGAAGCCAGGCAGGTCTTGCCACTCCTTGTCTTAGAATAAGAGTTGGTAAATTATTGTCTTCAGGCAAAATTCAGCATTTCTTATGTGTTTGTAATAAAACTTTATTTTAACATAGTCACATGCATTTGTTTATATTTTGTCTGTGGCTTCTTTATTGCTACAAAGGCAGAGTTGAGTAGCTGCAAGAGAGACCATATGGTATACAAAGCCTAAAATATTTATTATTTGGTTCTTTACAGAAAATGTTTGCCAAGCACAGCCCTCAACTATGTTTGAGGGATAAAAAAAATCAGTTCATCCTTTCAATAGATGCTATAGTATAGTGTACCTAGGATAAATATTTCCATTTTCATGTTTTTTTCCTTTATTTTTAGACTTGTGAGCACTTAGCCAAACAAATCCAAGGTAAAATTGCAGTTACTTCAGAAACTAGTGCCAATAATATCAATACTTGTACAAATAGTGGCTATACCAAGCTTGTAGATTCTGAGGCTCTATTAATAACTGATAATTGTTGTTGAAAGAAATAATCTATGCCAAGATAGTCCAGGCTCATGGCTTAATTAGATAAGACCCCCAAACAAAGCTACTTTGCAAATGAAGTCAGTGTATGTATGAAGTAATCCTTTTTGGTAATTTATTTCACATCCCTTTGTTTTCAGATGTGAAAAAGAAATTTAAATATGAGCATCTACTTGGATGGCTCATACCTCTGACAGCAATGTTTAAACAAACAAGAGGATGATATTTTAGAGTTGGGTACAGCAATCCCTTTATTACTCTTAGCTGCTGAGGTAATATCTCATATAGAAAAATGTGAGCTTTACAAAAAAGAATTATTCCAGAACTCTGGAAGCATGTAGCAATCCTTAAAAACATATTAAAGTCTCAAATAAATTGTAGAAAATGTTAATCAAAGACAAAGAAGTATTTTAATTACTGAATTCTAGAATTGTAAATGCCTTTACACAGAAGATATTGACCAACTGTTCTTCATCTCCATAGAGAGGAGTACAAAAGAAGCAGGTTTAACTAGAAGCAGTGAAGTTAGCAATAAGGAGCGTCTACTAAAAGCAAGAGTGAAAACGTTACAGGGTGTGTTAAGAAATCTTCCCTGGAGATCTTTTACACATGGGTGGATTCTCATTTGTCTGGAATGGTGAGCACGTGGCCCAGGAAAAAGGGAGAGGACTAGATGTACTTTCCCATCCTGAAAGTTCTGTAGGTGACTTTAAAATTCAGGCTATATTTCTCAACACTTGGAACATATGGAAGCTAATTCATGTAAGACCTTTCATAAATCACAAGTTTTAGTGTAGAATCAAAAGATACTTTCTGCTCTTGCATAATGAGTAGAAAATGGAAAATATTTTGAAGACACAATTTAGCAGATAGCTCCAAAAATTATTTTAATATGTTTTCTATCAAAGAATTTAAAAAATAGTGGTGAATAGGTGTTGAAACTAGCTTTAATATTCACAATCATTTGAGAAAATGGGATCAAATGTTTTTCGGTGCCATTTTGATTTTTTTTAACATCTTTATTAGAGTGTAATTGATTTACAATGGTATGTTAGTTTCTGCTGTATAACAAAGTGAATTAGCTATATGTGTACATATATCCCCATGTCATCTCCCTCTTGCGTCTCCCTCCCACCCTCCCTATCCCACCCCTCCTAGGTGTTAACAAAGCACCAAGCTGATCTCCCTGTGCTACGTGGCTGCTTCCCACTAGCTATGTATTTTACATTTGGTAGTGTATGTATGTCCATGCCACTGTGTCGCTTTGTCCCAGATTACCTTTCCCCCTCCCCGTGTCCTAAGATCCATTATCTATGTCTGTGCCTTTCTTCCTGTCCTGCCTCTAGGTTCTTCAGAACCGTTTTTGTTTTTTTTATATTCCATATATATGTGTTAGCATATGGTATTTGTTTTTCTCTTTCTGACTTACTTCACTCTGTATAACAGACTCTAGGTCCATTTAACTCCCTACAAATAATTCAATTTCATTTCTTTTTATGGCTGAGTAATATTCCATTGTATATATGTGCCACATCTTCTTTTTCCATTCATCAGTCAGTGGACACTTAGGTTACTTCCATGTCCTGGCTATGGTAAATAGAGCTGCAGTGAACATTGTGGTACATGTCTCTTTTTGAATTATGGTTTTTTTTGGGTATATGCCCAGTAATGGGATTGCTGGGTCATATGTTAGTTCTATTTTTAGTTTTTTAAGGGACCTCTTTACTGTTCTCCATAGTGGGTGTATCAATTTACATTCCCACCAACAGTGTAAGAGGGTTCCCTTTTCTCCACACCCTCTCCAGCATTTGTTGTTTATAGATTTTTTGATGATGGCCATTCTGACTGGTGTGAGGTGATACCTCATTGTAGTTTTGATTTGCATTTCTCTAATGATCGGTGATGTTGAACATCCTTTCATGTGCTTGTTAGCAATCTGTATATTTTCTTTGGAGAAATGTCAATTTAAGTCTTCTGCCCATTTTTGGATTGGGTTGTTTGTTTTTTTGATATTGAGCTGCATGAGCCGCTTGTATATTTTAGAGATTAATCCTTCGTCAGTTTCTTCGTTTGCAAATATTTTCTCCCATTCCGAGGGTTTTCTTTTCGTCTTGTTTATGGTTTCCTTTGCTGTGCAAAAACTTTCAAGTTTCATTAGGTCCCATTTGTTTATTTTTGGTTTTTATTTCACTTTCTTTAGGAGGTGGGTCAAAGGATCTTGCTGTGATTTATGTCATAGAGTGTTCTGCCTATGTTTTCCTCTAAGAGTTTTATAGTGTCTGGCCTTACATTTAGATCTTTAATCCATTTAGCGTGTATTTTTGTGTATGGTGTTAGGAGGCGTTCTAATTTCATTCTTTTACATGTAGCTGTCCAGTTTTCCCAGCACCACTTATTGAAGGGGCTGTCTTTTCTCCATTGTATATTTTTGCCTCCTTTACCAAAGAAAAGGTGACCATATGTGTGTGGGTTTATCTCTGGGCTTTCTATCCTGTTCCATTGATCTGTCTTTCTGTTTTTATGCCAGTACTGTACTGTCTTGATTACTGTAGTTCTGTAGTATAGTCTGAAGTCAGGGAGCCTGATTCCTCCAACTCCTTTTTTCTTCCTCAAGATTGCTTTTGCTATTTGGGGTCTTTTGTGTTTGCATACAAATTGTGAAATTTTTTGTTCTAGTTCTGTGAAAAATGCCATTGGTAGTTTGATAGGGATTGCATTGAATCTGTAGATTGCTTTGGGTGCTATAGTCATTTTCACAATATTGATTCTTCCCATCTAAGAACATGGTATATCTCTCCATCTGTTTGTATCATCTTTAATTTCTTTCATCAGTGTCTTATAGTTTTCTGCATACAGGTCTTTTGTTGCCTTAGGTACATTTATCCCTAGGTATTTTATTCTTTTTTTTGCAATGGTAAATGGGAGTGTTTCCTTAATTTCTCTTTCCGATTTTTCATCATTAATGTATTGGAATGCAAGAGGTTTCTATGCATTAATTTTGTATCCTGCTACTTTACCAAATTCATTGATTAGCTCTAGTAGTTTTCTGGTAGCATCTTTAGGATTCTTTATGTATAGTATCATGTCACTGCAAGCAGTGTCAGTTTTACTTCTTCTTTTCCAATTTGATTCCTTTGATTTCTTTTTCTTCTCTGACTGCTGTGGCTGAAACTTCCAAAACTACGTAGCATAACAGAGGTGAGAGTGGGCAACCTTGTCTTGTTCCCAGTCTTAGTGGAAATGGTTTCAGTTTTTCACCATTGAAATGATGTTGGCTGTGGGTTTGTCATATATGGCCTTTATTATGTTGAGGTAATTTCCCTCTATGCCTACTTTCTGGAGGGTTTTATCATAAATGGGTGTTGAATTTTGTCAAAAGCTTTCTCTGCATCTATTGAGATGATCATATGGTTTTTCTCATTCAGTTTGTTAATATGGTTTATCGCATTGATTGACTTGCGTGTATTGAAGAATCCTTGCATTCCTGGGATAAACCCCACTTGATCATGGTGTATGATCCTTTTAATGTGCTGTTGAATTCTGTTTGCTAGTATTTTGTTGAGGATTTTTGCGTCTATGTTCATCAGTGATATTGGCCTGTAGTTTGCTTTCTTTGTGACATCTTTGTCTGCTTATGTTATCAGGGTGATGGTGGCCTCGAAGAATGAGTTTGGGAGAGTTCCTCCCTCTGCTATATTTTGGAAGAGTTTGAGAAGGATCGGTATTAGCTCTTCTCTAAATGTTTGATAGAATTCGCCTGTGAAGCCATCTGGTCCTGGGCTTTTGTTTGTTGGAAGATTTTTAATCACAGTTTCAATTTCAGTGCTTGTGATTGGTCTTTATATTTTCTATGTCTTCCTGATTCAGTCTCAGAAGGTTGTGCATTTCTAAGAATTTGTCCATTTCTTCCGGGTTGTCCATTTTATTGGCATATAGCTGCTTGTAGTAATCTCTCATGATGCCTTGTATTTCTGCAGTGTCAGTAGTTCTCCTTTTTCATTTCTAATTCTGTTGATTTGAGTCTTCTCCCTATTTTTCTTGATGAGTCTGGCTAATGGTTTATCAATTTTGTTTATCTTCTCAAAGAATCAGCTTTTCGTTTTATTGATCTTTGCCATCATTTCCTTCATTTCTTTTTCATTTATTTGTGATCTGATCTTTATGATTTCTTTCCTTCTGCTAACTTTGGGGTTTTTTGTTCTTCTTTCTCTAATTGCTCTAGGTGTAAGGTTAGGTGGTTTATTTGAATTTGAAGAGAATTTTCTCGCTTGCATCATGACATGAAACAGTTAATTTTATTTTTGTAAAGATTCTAGGGCCTAACTATAACTGTCTCATCCTTGTACATTCTGCATATTGCCTTTTTGAAATCAAAGGAGGCATTCTCAGAGAAGACTTCAGTCTGAAATAGTGTTTGATTTTTGCATATTTTGAAAAAGCACATAGATGTAAGCATCAGTATATAAGCTATTCTTAAATTGGGAAAACACTGAGTTCTGCAATTGCCATTACACTGGTCTACTCATTACAGTTTAACAATGGAAATAATTTTGCTCCATCTGTATTACCATATAATATTGTGTTTACAGATATGGTTATGTGGGAGCTTTATGATTCTGCACTGACTTGAAAATATTTCGTCATTATCTGAGGTGCTGCTGGACAGCTGCAAGCAGCCAGTTTGGGTTACGGGCATTGCACAACATGCAGGTGGAAGTCCCTTAACCCACGGAACTGGAAAGGCCCGGTGAGATGGACAGATACCTCAGCTTGCCCTGCCTGCAGCAACTTCTCTGGCCATTTTAGACCTGGCATTGATGGGTTTCTGAGGGAGTGACATTCATATGCCCTTGGGCAAAAACACATCATCCATTATGTGGAATGTAAAGGCTGAATGCTTTAAAGGTGGAATGTAAGATCTTTTTAAAAGTAGCAATTTTAAAGTTTTCTTTTTCCCCCAACTATTAATATGAAAATTCAGACAACTTTCCTTTAATCTGTACTTCATGTATCAACATGAAAGGCATTTTTAATCTTGACTTTATTCATTCTCTAGATATAAGCATCTGATGTAAAAGTGTACTTTCTAAAGGCTTAATACAGAATATATTACTCAGTAGTGCTTTTCCCCTCACATTGACTCCCACTTAACAACAACCATAAAAAACAAGTCAGTGAAAGTACTATATCGCCTAGTTCGCAAACTCAATATTCCCTCCTCAGAAGTGCTCTTGGGATCCTGTGATGCAATGCGAATTTCTACAGAAGAAAAAATTTAATATTTCCTTTTCATCATATAGTCTCACAATAAAGTCAATCTTAGAATCTTAGTTACCTTTATTTGAAATTATTTTAGGCCTGTAACATATTTCTTCTTATTCAAAAGAAAAAGAAAAAAAAAAAACCTGAAGGGATTCTCAGTATGATAGTTAAGCACAACCTCTCACGCTTTTACAGAATGGTTTATAACCCCAGCAATATTTTTGATGTTGTGTAGTTACAACCTAAACATGCCTATGTAAATAAGATTGGGCAGGTTTCTTAGAGATGATATAGAAAAAGAGGAAATGCCAAGAAACCTAAAAGAGAAGTACTTCCTTCCCAAGGAAGGAAGCCTAGATAATTATAAAAATAAATAAAAACATATTGAAGTTTTTCCTCAAGGGACAAAAAATAAAAAAGCAACCATTTGGATGTCCTAACTCTGTTTTGTGACCCTAAGAGAAAAGAAGTATTTACAGGGAAGCAAAATCAAAATACTGAAGATATTTAAATTAAATATTTAATTATCTAGAATTTTGTAGAATTATTTTATTTTCTACTGGTATAAATCAAAGTAAAATGTGGAAATATTTGTTAAAAAGGTTATTCCTTTTGCAGTATGCATTTAATTGATACCACTTAAGATCATGTCTTCATTTATTCAAATAAAACCAATTCTAATACTGCATTTCCTGCTTTTAAAAAACTTATTGAACATTTACATTTTCAATGCATTGTATTTGAAGCTAAGGGATGGCCAAAGTAGCATATGACATTTTCTCAGATATCCAGAGTTTAAAATCTAGATAGAGTGGGCTTCTCTGGTGGCGCAGTGGTTGAGAGTCCGCCTGCCGATGCAGGGGACGCGGGTTCGTGCCCCGGTCCGGGAAGATCCCACGTGCCGCGGAGCGGCTGGGCCCGTGAGCCATGGCCGCTGAGCCTGTGCGTCCGGAGCCTGTGCGCCGCAACGGGAGAGGCCACAACAGTGAGAGGCCCGCGTACCGCAAAAAAAAAAAAAATCTAGATAGAGTAAGAGCAGATTTTTAAAAGGATATTATGCATAAATGGAGGGAAGGATCTCTGTGAAAAGTCTAGTCAGCAGTTGGATATGAGTACCTGGTGCTTAGGTGATAGACAGCTATAAAAGGCATTAGCAGTAAAATCAAATGTGGAACCATGTGTCTCTTGAGTGAAAAAGGACATATACCAAAAAGCAGAAGATAGATCATTGGAACACACCAATACTTACTAGATTAAGTAGTTGATAAGAAACCTATCAAGCAGTTGATAACAGGTACTAAACCCAAGAAAAAGAGAAATTAAGAAAGAAAAAAAATAGAGAAAAGAGGGTGTCTTAGTTGCCAGGAAAAAAGTAGTCAACAATGCCAAGTTCTGATGAAAGGTCATGTAAAATGAGTAAGGTTATTCAGAGATCATTCCTGAGGCTCTCAGCAATGGAATTAGCACACTATTATTTTGAGTAACTTTGGCATAAAAGGCCAAATGAGAGTGACAAGCAAGAGAGGAATGTGGAATTAAAGCAGTAACTTTTACAAATGGAATATACATATGACAGTTTAAAGCATTAGGAAATGGCATGATTTTAAAATATGGAAGCAAGGGCATCATTATATCTACCTAGTAAGGATCTAAGAAACATCCAAATGTATCCGTACCTGGAGAAGTGTACTTTTAGCTCACTACAGATGACAGATTTATCTAGCAGATATTTTTCTTTCATCCATCAGATATTTCTTATTGTGAAGATTTTAGTTTTTGCCTTTAAAAGATTGATTGCTGCAAATAATTTGGAAGACAGAATATAAAGCCTAGGATATGCCCATGTAGAGCTGGTACCACACAAAGCTGGTACCACAAAGAGCTAAAATAAATTAAAAGAGTAAATAAAAAATACTTGGAACAATAAGTGAGATTTCTATCTTGAATTTGGCACTGGATGGAGGAGAATATATTTACTCTGAGAATTTGTAACCATAAGTTAGTCCTCATGAAATTTTTGGTGCAAATTCATATGACTAGTATGGCCCATTAAACCTCAATAAAGGGTTTAATGCCATATTTTTCCCCAGTTGGGAATGTTCCCGTGGAGAAATGCAATTCTACTCTTTCCTCAAAGATTAAAATTGTGGAAAGAAAGCACCATGACTATGAAAAAGCAAACTCAGGAAATAATATCTGCATCAAATATTTTTTAAATATTAAAAAGTAGGAAATTATAAAACTATAAATAAAGATAGTTATATTTGGAAAAAAACCCTGAAATATATGTTCTAGAAATGAAAATTTTTCCATTGACATTGAAAATACATTGACACTTCATACTGCTGATTAGATAGTGTGAAAAATAAAATTTATGGACTAGAATACGAATCCCAACAAATTATAGGAATACTGCATTATATTACACTTTACTTTATTGTGCTTCAAAGATGTTGCATGTTTCACAAATTGAGAGTTTGTGGCAACCCTGCATCAGGGAACTCTGTTGTTACCATTTTCTCTAACAACAGTTGCTCACTTCCTATCTCTATCACACTTCGGTAGTTCTTGGAATATTTCAAATGTCTTCATTATTATTATATTAAATAGCATGGTGATCTGTGATCAGGGAACTTCTTTTGAGGTGCCACGAACTATGTCCACATTCAACGGCAAAGTTTGTCAATAAATGTGTCGTCTGATTTTTCCACCAATGAGCCATTTTCCATCTCTTTTCTTATTCTTGGGCTTCCCTATTCCATGAGACACAAAAATATTGAAATTAGGCCAATTAATAACCCTACAATGGTGTCTAACTCTGTGTGTTCAAGTGAAAGGATATCTTTCACTTTAAACTAAAAGCTTGAAGCGATTAAGCCTAGTGAGGAAGGCTTGTCAAAAGCCGGGAGAGGCCAAAAGCTAGGCTTTTTGTGCCAAACAGCCAAACTGTGAATGTAAAGGGAAAGTCAAGGACATTAAAAGTACTACTCCACTGAACACATGCATAATAAGATAGCAAAACAGCATTATTGCTGACACAGAAAACGTTTTAGTGATATGGATAGAAGATCAAGTCAATAACAACATTCCCTTAAACCAAAGCCTAACAGAGAGCAAGGCCCTAAGAGCTTGGTTCATGAGATAGAAAGAAAGAAGCCAACTGCATAACATCGAAGTGCAAGGTGAAGCAGCAAGTGGTGCAGAAGCTGCAGCAAGTTATCCAGAAGATCCAGCTAAGATGATTAATGAAAATGACTAAACAACAGATTTTCAATATAGGTGAAACATTCTATTATTGGAAGAAGATGCCATCTAGAACTTTTGTAGCTAGAGAGGAGAAGTCAATGTCTGGTTTCAAAGCTTCGATGGACAGGCTGACTCGTTAGGGGCTAATGCAGCTGGTGACTTTCAGTTGAAGCCAGTACTCATTTACCATTCTGAAAATCCTAGGGCCCTTAAGAGTTATTCTAAATCTACTCAGCCTGTGCTGCAGAAAAGGAACCACAAAACCTGGGTGACACCACATCTGTTTACAGCATGGTTTGCTGAATATTTTAAGTCCACTGTTGAGACCTACTTCTCAGAAAAAAAGATTCTGCTTCACAGTATTACTGCTCATTGACAATGTGCCTTGTCACCCAAGAGTACTGATGGCGATGCACAATGAGATGAATGTTGTTGTCATGCCTGTTAACACAACATCCATAATGCAGCCCATGAATCAAGGAGTAATTTCATTGTAGTTTTGATTTGCATTTCTCTAATGATTAACGATGTTGAGCATTCTTTCATGTGTTTCTTGGCAATCTGTATGTCTTCTTTGGAAAAATGTCTATTTAGGTCTTCTGCCCATTTTGGCATTGGGTTGTTTGTTTTTTTGTTATTGAGCTGCATGTGCTGCTTGTAAATTTTGGAGATTAATCCTTTGTCAGTTGCTTCATTTGCAAATATTTTCTCCCATTCTCAGGGTTGTCTTTTGGTCTTGTTTATGGTTTGCTTTGCTGTGCAAAAGCTTTTAAGTTTCATTAGGTCCCATTTGTTTATTTTTGTTTTTATTTCCATTTCTCTAGGAGGTGGGTCAAAAAGGATCTTGCTGTGATTTATGTCATAGAGTGTTCTGCCTGTTTTCCTCTAAGAGTTTGATAGTGTCTGGCCTTACATTTAGGTCTTTAATCCATTTTGAGTTTATTTGTGTGTATGGAGATATCATCTCACACCGGTCAGAATGGCTATCATCAAAAAAATCTAGAAATGGTAAATGCTGGAGAGGGTGTGGAGAAAAGGGAACCCTCTTGTACTGTCGGTGGTAATGTAAATTGATACAGCCACTATGGAGAACAGTATGGAGGTTCCTTAAAAAACTAAAAATAGAACTACCATACGACCCAGCAATCCCACTACTGGGCATATACCCTGAGAAAACCATAATTCAAAAAGAGTCATGTACCAAAATGTTCATTGCAGCTCTATTTACAATAGCCAGGACATGGAAACAACCTAAGTGTCCATCAACAGATGAATGGATAAAGAAGATGTGGCACATATATACAATGGAATATTACTCAACCGTAAAAGGAAACAAAATTGAGTTATTTTTAGTGAGGTGGATGGACCCAGAGTCTGTCATACAGAGTGAAGTAAGTCAGAAAGAGAAAAACAAATACCGTATGCTAACACATATATATGGAATCTAAGAAATAAAAAAAAAAGGGCATGAAGAACCTAGGGGTAAGATGGGAGTAAAGACACAGACCTACTAGAGAACGGACTTGAGGATATGGGGAGGGGGAAGGGTAAGCTGTGACAAAGTGAGAGAATGGCATGGACATATATACACTACCAAACATAAAATAGATAGCTAGTGGGAAGCAGCTGCATAGCACAGGGAGATCAGCTCGGTGCTTTGTGACCACCTAGAGGGGTGGGATAGGGAGGGTGGGAGGGAGGGAGACCCAAGAGGGAAGAGATATGGGAACGTATGTATATGTATAACTGAGTCACCTTGTTATAAAGCAGAAACTAACACACCATTGTAAAGCAATTATACTCCAATAAAGATGTTAAAAAAAATGAGTAATTTCAAATTTCAAGTCTTATTATTTAAGGACTACATTTCATAAGGCTACAGCTGTCATAGATAGTGATTCCTCTGAGAGATCTGGGTAAAGTCAATTAAAAACCTTCTGGAAATGATTCACCATTATAGATGCCATTAAGAACATTTGTGATTCATGGGTAGAGGTCAAGATATTAACATTAACAGGAGGTTGGAAGAAGTTGATTTCAACCCTCACAGATGACTTTTAGTGGTCCAAGACTTCAGAAGAGGAAGTAACTGCAGATGTGGTAGAAATAGCAAAAGAGTTAGAAGTGGGGCCTGAAGATGTGACCGAATTGCTGCAATCTTATGATAAAACTTTCAGATGAAGAGTTACTTCTTATGAATGAGCAAAGAAGAGGGTGTCTTGAGATGGAATCTACTCTTGGTGGAGATGCTGTGAAGATTGTTGAAATGACAACAAAGGATTTAGAATATTCCATAGACCTAGTTGATAAAGCAGCAGCAATGATTAAGAGCATTGACTCCAATTTTGACCGAAGTTCTATTGTGGGTAAAACGCTTTCAAACAGCATTGCATGCTATGAAGAAATCGTTCGTGATAGGAAGAGTCAATCAATGGGGCAAATTCATTGTTATCTTATTTTAGGAAATTGTGGAAGCCAGCCCACCCTTCAGCAACCACCACCCTGTTCAATCAACAGCCATCAACATCGAGGCGAGGCCCTCCACCAGCAACAGGGTTATGTCTAACTGAAGCTGCACATGATTGTTAGCAATTTTTAGCAATAAAGTATTTTTAAATTAAGGTAAGTTCATTGTTTTTTACACATGCTATTGCACACGTAATAGACTACAGTATAGTGTAAACGTAACTTATATGCACTGGAAAACCAATAACTTTGTGTGACTCACTCTACTAGGTATTTGATTTATTGAGGTGGTCTGGAACTGAACCACAATACCTCTGAAGGTATGCCTGTATCAGTACAGATTACAAGTTGGCAAACATTTTCTGTAGTCACATGTTACATATTTCAGGATCTGTGGGCCAGATATTGTCTCTTTTCCTCCTTTGCTCCTCTACCTCTTACTTCTCTTTCCTTCCTCCCTCCTTCCCTCCTTTCCTCTTTTTTCCCTTCTTTCTCTCTCCTCCCTCCTGCCCCACTCCTTCTCCCCTCACCCTCTTCCTTTCTTCCCCCTTTGAAAAAGCTTTGTCTAGTGAGCCACACAAAAGCAGGCCGCAGTTTGCTGATTTCTTGCATACCCTGTAAAAATAAAATGCAAAAGGCATTTATTTATTCACAGTTCCACAAAAAATAATATAGGGAATAAGGCAAAGCCATTATTTGAAGAAATAGACCTGAAAATATTTTAAATTAGTAATAGGCACCAATCCTCAGACTAAGGAAGTAGAACACATCACAAAAGAATCATACAAGTAAATTTAAAGCTAAGTATATCATAATAAACCTAGAAAACTTAAAAGATAGAAATAAGATGTTAAAAACAAGTAGAAAAAAGGACACTTTACCTGCAAAGACTGGCAATTAGACTAACAATTTAAAGTAGAAACAATAAAAGCCAGGTACGGTAAAAGAGAACCTTTAATGTATGTCATGAAAACGTCTTTTATACCAGATTTCAATGAGCATTGAAAAATGCAATAAATAATGTGAGATAAAATAATTTTTAGACAAAGCAGAGAGGTTTTAGGAATGAAGGAAATTCTAAAGGATATAATGCAGAAGGGAAACTTGTCCTAGATGGAAAGTTTGAGAAGTGAAATAGAATGGAGAGCAAATAGCGTAGTAAATATGTAGATAAATCCAAATGAACATTGACACTTAAAAACAATAATAATGTTCAACAAGTACATATGGTAATACACAACACAAATATTACATATGATAATACACAATTATGTAAGGCTGATGAATTTTTTTTTTTTTTGGCTGTGTCCCGTAGCCTGTGGGATCTTAGTTCCTAGACCAGGGATCAAACGCGGACCCCTGGCAGTGAGAGCATGAAGTCCTAAACACTGGACTGCCAGGGAATTCCCTGAATATTTAAAAAATATTCCAAAATACATTTTATTGCTTGAGAGCTGATGACATGATTTTCTATATACAGAAATCAATCTGTCAAACATGCTTGAAATGAAATAGTTTAGCAATATAGATGTATTTAGGATTGTTATATGCAAGTCAACTGTATTTTTAAGATACTCTTTGTATAGTATAAAAAGATGTAATATAATATATAAAACAGTCTTTATGAAAAAATATGACATAATAGCATGCATACTTATGTCTCAAGACTTAGATTTTCAAAAAATGTATATGTAATCTATGTTCTAAATACTTAAATTCTATTAAACTTGACTTTAGCAATTAAATTAATTGCTAAAGATTTATCTTTTTAAGACCTGGAGAAATATCTTTTAATGTTTTATAGGAAAAACAAAGGTTCAATAACAACAACAACAGCAGCAAAACCCACTTTTAAGACCAAGAATGATGTAGTGGAAATTCTACAGATATAGAGCAGATATAAAGTTATTTTTAACATGTATAGTAATTAAGCATATTTATAAACAAAGTAAATATACAGATCAACTAATGAATACCATTTAAACTCTAGAAATAACTCCACATATACATGAGGCACTTGGTATATGGGAGAGATGGCATTGCATGTGAATGGGGAAAGGATGGACTAGGAAATGAATGTTTTTAGGAAAATTTGTCATCTGTGAGGAAAGAAAGCTAAAGTTAATCAATTCTTACCTCATCACATCATGCACACGTCAGTGTATGGTGTATTAGACACTTAAATGTAGATATTGAGTGTTAAAGTTTTTGAAGAGATAATAGGAGATATTAAACAAGTTTATAAACTGGATGCAAATAAGTGATTAATATATATTACCACATCAAACATTAGAAATTCTGTTCATCAAAAGATACTATAAATTGATTAAAAGTACACAATGCTAAGTAGGAGAAAATGACACCATAAGGGTGCCAAAAGTACTGTGAGATGATATTTGTTACATATTAAAAACTGCAAGTCAACAACAGTTTCGAAGAAGAAAAAAGTAAACACATTAACAGGTATCTCAGAGAATAAAAACTACTGGTGCTATCCTTTGGTGAAGAAACCTACAAAAAGTTTGTTTCAACCTCATTAATAATCATGGAAATAAAAACTCGAGATACAATTGTTTAGCCACATAAATTAAGCTTCAAAGTATCAAGCACTGGAAAATATATAAGGAAATGACCATTCTTGTCACGTGCTGACTGGATTACAGATTGTCACAAACACTTTAGAAAAGAATCTGCCATTGCCTAGTACATTTGAAATTTCTTATTTATCCTATGTGATCAGGCCACCCTGATGAAATAAACTGGTTCTATTCCAAAATTAGGTTCAAACGTCCAGACTGGTGACGTCACACACGCACCAAGAGGATATAAAAAGTGCTGTTACTCACACAATGAGGCATTTGGGGAAGAGCAAGGCAGGCTTTCCAAGCTGGTTTGAAAACGACTTAGGGGCGCAGGGAAGAAGACTCCCTTGGGATTCTGGGGTGTCAGGAGATGGAGGTCAAGGGGAGGGCTTGAAGTTCCCACGAGCACCAAAGAAGAGGCCTCTCTGGATATTTCCATTCAAAACGCAGTTACCTCCTGTGTACTTCTACCAACAGTGTGGTTACAGTCGGCCCTCCACGTCCTTGAGTTCTGCGCTCACAGGTTCAACCAAGGGCAGATCAAAAAATTTCCAGAGAGTTTCATAAAGCAAAACTTGAATTTACGTGCACTGGCAAATGTTTACATAGCGTTTATATCACATTTACAATATTTTATATGGAATGTACCTGGTGTTAGGTATTAGAAGTAACCTACAGATGATTTGAAGTATAGAGAATGACGCGCATAGGTTGTATGCAAAGACTGTGCCGTTTTGTATAGGGAACCTGAGCACGCAAGGATTTTGGTATCCACAGGGGTGCAGGAGCCAATCCCTGCAGGTACTGAGGGAGACTGTATGTCTCTTTCAGCATTTACATTGTGTCTTACATTATTGAATGTGTATTATTCCGTCTCGAATAAAATCCTTGGGAAAAGGGACCACATTTTACTCATTTTTATAACCTCATTATACCTACTGTGCCTTGTAAATTTTTAATACATTCCAGCATAAATTTTTACTGATGGAACACCACAAACTCCTTATCTAATAAATAATCGTAGACACTAAAAAAATGCATTGTTTGGCATAGGGCATTTGTTATCTTGGCCTTCGAGTTTTATGATTTGGATTTTACATAAAAGAAGAGTCGTTACTTCTTTCAGTGAAGCACAGTGTTTACAAAGAAGAACGCTGCCGGTTTGTTTCTGTCCTTGATCCTCAGTGTTTTTGATGACTGCGGGCCAGCAGATGAGTCTGTAATTGACTAAATAGGAGAAGACGTGGTCTCTAGTCTTACATTATCTTGTCTGTTTTGAACCTAATAACATAAATAGTGTTCATAATATTTCCATTTGCGTTATTAAAGGATCAAAACACATCATGCATTTTCATAGTTCACTCACCTTCTGCTAATAAAAAGAGCCATAAAGCTTGAGAAAGTTTATTGGCTGTCTACAGGGTGGTCCAGTTAATGGAGTTTATAGCAAGAAATTGGAAGCCTGGAGGTGGAAGAGGTCAGGGCTATCTTTCCTGCTCCCTCCCTTCTCCACGACCTTGGATCTGGTGGTAGCATCACACCAAGATTAAGGTTCCACCCAGTGGCCCCTTTTCTGTGTGTACAGCTACATTATTTCCATATTTACCACCTTAGCACTAGAGGTGGGAACAGCTTCTTGTTTTTACCAGATTCTGCATGTCATAACCTCCCTTACATCCTCAATCCTGCTCACACCTATGAATTCAAGAGTCCATGTCATTTTTACATATGTTTGTATTATCATCTGTCTAGGATTGATGGACACGGAGGACCCCGTATCATCTGAGACTCAGCTGATTTCAAATTATATGTCTGAAGGCTGAGATGTTATCCTCATGGAACCAGAATTGAAAACTTGCTATATTAAGGCTGCAAGGTATGTTTAAGTTTGTGTAAATGCAAAAGAATTATTTAGAGAAACTCTACATCTGGCTGCTTATTATAGTGGTGGACACTGTTTGATATTGAGGCTCCTACTGAAAAATGCTATTTTAAGAATGACATTTTGATTTTTAAATATATTCTACAGTCATTATGATAAAATGGGGGGGAAAAACGTGTGAACATAGAGTTCATTCTTATTGAAAGAACAGAAACCCTCAGGGTGAATATCAGCTTTGGTGTTCTCATACCTCCCAGGGCTGTATTATTTTCTCTTTGCTTTAGTCCTTACGGTTTATTTAGATTTTGTTGGCAAAGATATGTGTTTACAAAGGGGTTTTTTTGGCTTCATTTTATCCATCATTTAATCATTTTATTTGGGAATGGCTTTTAATGTATGTTAGCTGCCATGCTTCTAGAAATAGAAAGTATGACTATTAGATTCTTGCCTTCATGTTTCCCAGGGAAAGCACATAATGAACATTCAAAAGGTAGGTTATGTGAATGCCTGTATAGGAAGGTGCATGTAGCTAATCTCATAACCCATGGTAATTCTTAAGCCCTCTGGTGAATATCTGCCTCTTTGCCTATATGTGCTACCCCAAACACTATAAGATAAATACTACTGATATTTCTGAACCTTTGTCCATTCTCTCTGGTAAATTCTGTAATCCCAATAAGAATTGAATAACTTGTAGAACTCTAAACAACCTTCTGTAGCTATCATATTAAGGTAAGAAAAAAGATACTTTGGGTTTCTTAAGCCAATACTTTTTATTAGGAACTTCTCATTATGCAAGAAAAGAAGTAGGATTTCTAGACTTCACTTAGACATGCTTCAGAGAGGTAAGGGGGGCAGAATTACTTCCACAAGTGCTCACCCTGAAGCCAGTTTCTAGGCCTGGCTTCTCACAGAATCTACTAAGTCATGGACAGAAGTACAAAAACAATGAATTATGTCAAAGGGTGATCTTTCTCCCTCACCTTAAGTAAATATGAGTGCCTGATTAGCTTTTTAAGATTTCTAATGCAAATTCACAGCATGTTTTTTCTCTGTATTTTGAGTAATTGAGATATTTCCAAGTTGATTGTAAATCACATCTCTGATATCAATATTATGCTTATTACTGTGCCAACTTTATTATCCATATTGAATGTCTTATATTTTAATTTTCAATTTTAATAAAATAATTTTACTCAATATTTGGTAAAGGAAACGAGTGTACCTTTGCCATCCATGATAACTTTTAAAAAGTTAGATAAAATTAAGCTTTTGGCCTGAGGCTCAATAATGGCAAATTTCCAGATGAAAGGCAAAATATTCTTCATTCTGAGAACATGGAAATAGAGATATAAAAGAAGATTCTTTTGCAGCTGTTAACTATACCTGTCACTGCACATGACAGATGTAATGAGTGCGGCTCTCTTGGGTTCCAGGGAAAAAGAAATAGGAACCTCAGGAGATCTTATCATTTACAAGAAACTTAAAAGGCTGACAGGTATTTTTATTGGATGTGTGTAATTTTTGTATTGCTCCTCTATGAGTTTCCATTCAGCATTGTTATCATTACTAATGCCACTTACTGTATTGTAAATAATGCTTCAGAGCAGTGTGTCCATTAGAAGCATAATATGAACTACACATATGAGCTAATATATGTCATTTAAAATTTCCTAGTAGCCACACTAAAAAAATTACAAAGAAACAGAAAATTAATTTTACTTATGTAGAATTTAATTTTACACATGATGTTAATTATTTGGCTGATATCAGTACAGACTTCTTTTGCCGTTTTCTGAGAGAGGGATTATTAAAAAAATAGAATCCTGAATATTAACAACAGGAGGAGAATGAACCTACTTTAAGAAAACAAAAAATAATCCTTATTATGTCACACTCATAGTTGTTTCATTACGTATGGAAATATTAATATATACACTAGATAAATAAATGAGCATGCACGCCCATTTAGTTATCTTCAGTAATTTGATTATTATTTCCATAGAAAATGATGTCATGTATCCATTCGTCAGCTCAGTTGGCTGAAAAGAGGCTCTGTAACCCATAGCGTCCATTTTCTTAAGATGCAAGCTGTGTTCCAAGCATTTTCAAGGAGAGCGGTTTGAGGAAATCTAGGGATAATATCGATTCTATTTGTTTTACTTTCCTGCTTTCCTGGACTATAAACTATAATTTCAGTTTCCCTATAATTTAAGGGTTTAAGAATTCAGGACATCCCAGGTTGGTTTTATGAGGAACATAAAATATTGCTGTATTTGTTTAAATATGGATTTTAGTGTGTATAAACTGAGAGATTTCCTCAATTTACTGCCCTTTGTCTAAATAACCTTGTAAAGGGAATAAATCACATCTTACTGAACACAAAATAAAATTAACCAAAATGTCATACACACCCAATTTTGTGTCCATCTCTTTTGCAAAATTAGACATTGGCAGAGAAGAGTTAAACACACTCGTACTAGACAGGTGTGATAGAAACCACTTACAAGAGCCCTGGGTGACAAGCAAGAAGTCAGTAAACCTTCACTCATCGTAATCTTAACCGTTATTGATCATAAACCTGCCTTTAAATTAAGTCATTCGAGACTGTGTCAAAACAGACCATTCAAGTAGTAAAAGGAATTTTACCAATTTGAACAGGAAGCCTATGCAATCATTTATACATTTAAAATTTTTAAATGTACTTCAAAGTTCCAATGTTTTGATAAACACAGTGGAAACTGATTGTTCTTGCCTTCTTTAAAAGTATTCCAAATCAAGACAAGATGTGCCTTGGAAAACTACTCATTATTTGGGCATTTATTTATTTTCCCTTTTGGGAAGCTGTAGGGTATTCAGTAAAGCAGAGAAAGAAAGATGGAGATTTTTAGGGAGAAACATAAAGGTATGGTTTTGATTGAGTATATATTAAAATACTTAGAAAACATAGTACATTTATAATTTTAGAAGTGGTTTTAAAAATTAATATATCTGAATAAATTCATCTTAGAACAATTAACATAGGAAGAATACTTTTTTAAATGTCAAATAAACTAGAGAAAGTCCAAAAATCTGATTATATATTTAAAATAAATGTTCCCAGTGAAGTAATGTTTTAGAAGTGTTGAAAAAGTGTACTTATTAAACTAGGAAGCATATAGTTAGGTAAAGTAAAAATGGAGTACATTTTTAGGCCACAAACAAACATATTCTTGAGTTTAAAATATAGTAATCTCAATAGATTCAGCTTGCTTTCAAGAACTTATAAAAAGATTAATTAGTCCTGAACTTTCCAATAAGTGTAATTTATATTGACTGAATAAAAGAGTATTTGGAAAAACTATCTGCTTAAATGGTATTTGTCTGTCTGAATTGATTTGATTCAAATATATTAGTGCTTACTTCTGCCTTTCAGAATTTATAGTGAGAATTAAAATATATGGTCATCATCCTAAAAATAGTTTGATTTTTATGAACTATGTTATGAAGTATTAAAGAACTTTAAAAAATACTTTATTCCTTTTATATATTTAAGGAAAAGAACTGTTACTTAGTGTTTTTAGCTCATATGTTGGGATGGCGCATATAAGATACAGTACATTGCATAATTAGATTTAATTAATTTTATAAATACGTTTGTATGTAATAATGACTGTATCTGAATCAAACTGTGATTATTTTTGTTTGTTAATTTATTTCTGAGAAATATTTCTTTTAAGTTTAAAAATCTCCTATTTTCTTCTACGGATTCATGTAAACACAGAAACTTAAAGTTATGAAACAGATGTTCAACATCATAAAAATATATCAAAAATCCATAGTCTTAGGAGTTATTCTTCTGGGAAACAGCTCGAATTTCTTGGTTGGTAGGCACCATACTTTTGCGAAACATAGGCACTTTGACCAAATTTGATAGAGACAGGCAGTTAACCGACTGATCAGTTACACATATTGAGTAGTTATCGCTTCAGACTAGTAGTACTTTAGGTCCTATGAAGGCTTACAAATGAAGTTAAAGATTTTCACCCTTTCTCAAGTAATTTAAAAAGAAACAAGAGTGGTAAAACTAATACAATTGAAAATAGGAATATAATAACCAAACTTGTAAGTTTATAAGACTTATACACATCTGTAGCTATACTTCATAGAAATTTATTTATTTGTGCTTAAGATGTGGTGTATAATTGATTTCAGTAAACATGTATTATTTACTAACTATGAGACCTGGGAAGGGGGTTGAAGACGCATAAGAATTAATTCAGTGCAATTCTTACCTAAGCTAATGAAGAAGACAGGCATGTAAATATCTAATTGTAATTATTTTTCACCATCAGTTTTTTTTTTTTAATCTACCATGTGCAGGGCACTGTGTTAGTATACATTAGGGATTTTAAAATGTATGAGATGGTTTTTATTTCCAGTGCGTTTGTATTCTATTTACAGAAACAGAACATACACTTGCAGTACATGAGGACATGCTAAGGGATACATTGATTATATAAGCAGAAAGTATTTGTAAGCAATGAAGTCAACATCGAGGCTAAAGTAGGTTAATGCCCTACTTCTTTCCCAAGCACTTCATGTGGATTGAAGGCATTGCTCTCCTGGTTATAATGATGCCAGTAGATGGTAGCACTTAATAAATATAGAGAATATGCCCACCTGCAGGTGGGGCAGCAGAATGAGGAATCCAGAACCACTGGTAGACTGAATGAGAGTTAAGACAAAAACTCATTTTTTTTTTCCAAAAACTCATTTTTAAAAGGAATTTGTAAAATTAAGGAGGGGGTGGGGGGTAGTTTTATCACGATTGCATTGGAAATATGTGGGTGTCTTAGTGGTATCAGCAAGTGATTCATAAGCAGGCAGGGCCAGATCTAAACATTCGGCTGTCCTTCTGAATTATTTCAGTGAGGTCTGGCCAGTCCAGGTAGTTTGTCATCCCATGTAGGTTGTCACTCTAGTCAGCTAATCACACTAACTAGAATATCATACTCCTTCAAACTGATATTCTTTTTTTTTTTTTTTCAAACTGATATTCTTTATTTATTGAAGAGAGATAATTGATACCCTATCATTATAAAATTAGTATTTCATGTTTCAGTGATATTTGTTACTGGCATTTATTGGGTTGGCCAAAAACTGCCTTTGTTTTTTTTGTTTGTTTGTTTGTTTGTTTGTTTGTGGTACGCGGGCCTCTCACCGTTGTGGCCTCTCCCGTTGCGGAGCACAGGCTCCGGACGCGCAGTCTCAGCGGCCATGGCTCACGGGCCCAGCCGCTCCGCGGCATGTGGGATCTTCCCGGACCGGGACACGAACCCGCGTCCCCTGCATCGGCAGGCGGATTCTCAACCACTGCGCCACCAGGGAAGCCCTACCTTTGGTTTTTAAGTAAAAATAAAAGACACATTTTTTCATTTTCACCAAGAACTTTGTTGAAAAATGTATTCACCCATTTGTTCCAGTACCTTCTGCCATTTTTCAGGCAACTTCACAATTCCATCTTCCCAAACTTTTTAAATCTTTTTGAGCAAAAAACTATTCCAGGTGCCTTTTACAGCCTTCCAGGGAATTGAAATTTTTTTCCATTAAGCGAATTTTGTAAAGACCAAAATAAATGGAAATCCGAAGGTGCACTGTCTGGTGAATACGGCGGATGAGTCAGAGCTTCTCAGCCAGACTAACTGTTCTTGCCTGGTCATCAAAGAAATGTGCAGTTTTGCGTTATCCTGATACAAGATTATGCATTTTCTGTTGACTATTTCTGGTCGTTTTTCGTCGAGTGCTGCTTTCAGTTGGTCCAATTGGTAGCAGTACCTGTTGGAATTAATCATTTGGTTTTCCGGAAGGAGCTCATAATAGAGGATCCAATCCCACCATATACACAGCGTCACCTTCTTTGGATGAAGACCAGCCTTTGGTGTGGTTGGTGGTGGTTCATTTCGCTTCCCCCACGATCTCTTCCATTCCACATCATTGTACAGTATCCACTTTTCATCTCCCGTCACAATTTGTTTTAAAAACGGGACGTTTTCATTAAGTTTAAGTAGAGGATTGCTTGTGGAAGTACGGTCAAGAAGGTTGTTTTCGCTTAACTTGTGTGGAGCCCAAACATCAAAGCATTTAACATAACCAAGCTGGTGCAAATGATTTTCAACGCTTGACTTGCATATTTTGAGTATGTCGGCTATCTCCCGCATGGTATAACGTTGATTGTTCTCAATTAATGTCTCAATTTCATCGCTATCAACTTCAACTGGTCTACCGGGCTGTGGAGCATCGTCCAGCGAGCAAACTCCAGCATGAAACTTCGCGGACCACTTTTGACACGTTCAGTCAGTCACAGCACCTTCTCCATACACTGCACAAATATTTTTTTGCATTTCAGTTGCATTTTTACCTTTCTTGAAATAATAAAGCATAATATGCTGAAAATGTTGCTTTTTTCTTCCATCTTCAATATTAAAATGGCAACAAAAATTCACCAATTTTGATGAGTCTTTTTTTAAATGCATGCTTGGTATGACAGCTGTCACGTACAATCTAACAAAATTGTTTCGATTGAAGTTAAAGACAACTAAGTGCTACTAGAGCCATATTACGAAAAAACTGAATGAACCTTTTGGCCAACCTAATATTATATTCTATTTTTCAAACAAAATATGAGTATGAAGCATACCGAAAAATCATTTGAAATTAATTAAATAAATCTCTCATTCCCACTTAATTATGTCACACACTGTTGGCTTCTGTATTTTAACCAACTCCAGACTGATAGATGAGTTGACAGAAAAGGGGTTGTTCATCAGCCACTAGCACCTTCTACTTCATAATCAAGAAAGAAAAGAAAAAAAAATCAAAAGCTATAGGTCTATACTTGGAAGTAGGGGTTCTTTTTCTTTCTTTCTTTCTTTCTTTTAAAATTTTTTTTCATTTGAGAGATTTATCTACTTTGATGGAAAGGAACAATGTATGTTTTGAGGAATTTCTTGTGGAAACCTGAATTGATCTGCAACCATATTTCAGAGCTGCAGTGGTGTTTGAATATTCTGTACAGATTGCTGCTCCAGTCAGCTGCCTGTCTGCCCCAGGCCTTCCTGTAGAGTCTAAGTGTGGGAGTGCCAAGTAGACTGCTCCGGCAGAATGTGCAGTATTTATGGAGCAAATGAGGCATAAGCCTGGACTTAACTGTTGAGTGGGTGTAAGAAAAGTGATGGCTTAAGAGCGTTCCATTCAGGGCCTCTGCAGAGACTAGAGTATCCATGATAATTCCAGAAATTCTCAATCTATCTAGTAGAAAAATAGTTTAATAGAGGGGCTTCCCTGGTGGCACAGTGGTTAAGAATCTGCCTGCCAATACAGGGGACATGGGTTCGAGCTCTGGTCCGGGAAGATCCCACATGCCACGGAGCAACTAAGCCCTTGTGCCACAACTACTGAGCCCATGAGCCACAACTTCTGAAGCCTGCGTGCCTAGAGCCCGTGCTCCACAACAAGAGAAGCCACCACAATGAGAAACCTGCACACCGCAATGAAGAGTAGCCTCCACTCGCCACAACTAGAGGAAGCCCGCGCATAGCAATGAAGACCCAACACAGCCAAAAATAAAAATAAATAAATAAATAAAATTTAAAAAGTAATAATTTAATGTAGAGTTATTTAGAACTCAGTCCTTCATGAGGCTACAACAGACTAACACTTGCTGGCCTTCCACATGGTCTAAATATCAAAACTATATAAACACACCCACAAACGCAGGCATACATGCACACACTCAAAGAACATGGAAAATTCAGATAATCAGTTACTTGATTCTGAGAAAACATAGGTCTAGATTTTCTTACCATACTTTCTCTTTTCTTCCCTCTCCCTCTTCTGGCTCCTCCATGCTCCACAGTCTCACCCTTCACATTCATTCCTCAGGAATCATCCTGGGGCCACCTTTTCTGTCTTTCACCTAAAGTGATTACATTCAGCCCTGTGGCTCTACCTGTTGATGTTTCCCAAACATCCATCTCCTGGTAAGACCACATCTCTACTGCCTAAACAATTAAATGAATGTATGGGATTTTAATAGACCTCTTAAGCTCAATAAAACAGAGCTCTTCACAGACTTTTCCTCCTCCAGTCACCGAATCTAAGTACTAAAAAGGGGACCTGCCTTCTACGTCTCCTTGCAGCAAAGGCCTGGAGATTCTCCTTGATCTCTTCCTTTCCTCATTCCACAGATCCAGTCAATCAGAATATCCTATTGATTCTAACATAAATTGTCGTCAGCTGCCACCACCCTATTTCCAAGCTACTGTCAGCTCTCACCTCAGCTCTGCAAGAGTCTGCTTCGGACTGGTCTCCCTGCTTCTGCATTTGCCTTTCTAAATAGCAGTTAAAATGATAGCACACTAACCCTTTTCTATAGTAACTTCGTGCCTTTTTATAAATTTATTTATTTTTGGCTGCATTGGGTCTTCGTTGCTTTGCGCGGGCTTTCTCTAGTTGCAGCGAGCGGGAGCTGCTCTCTGTTGCGGTGCGCGAGCTTATCATTGCGGTGGCTTCTCTTGTTGCGGATCACGGGCTCTAGGTGTGCGGGCTTCAGTAGTTGTGGCACGCGGGCTCAGTCGTGGCTCGTGGGATCTAGAGCGCAGGCTCAGTAGCTGTGGCGCATGGGCTTAGTTGCTCCACGGCATGTGGGATCTTCCTGGACCAGGGTCCAAACCCATGTCCCCTGCATTGGAAGGCAGATTCTTAACCACTGCACCACCAGGGGAGCCCCATGCCTTCTTGATATACTAGGAATAAAAGCCAAATTCCCCATGACTGCAGTGTCCAACATAAAGCAGCCCCTTATCACCTTTCCAATATTTTTATTACTGTTTTCTCCTTAATCATATTTTCCATGCAAATAGACATTATTTTAGTATGTTGAACTTACGCTTTTTAAGGCTCAGGGTCTTTGCACTGGTTATATCCATTGCTTGGAACACTCTTCTCCTTGATCTTAATTTGGTGAGCTCAATTCCGTCTTTCCAATCTCAGCATAATTGTTACCTTCTCAGAGAGCCCTATCTTTCCACTATACCCAAAGTAGTCTCCTGACCACAGTATGCCCTGGGCATTATGTTCTTTCTGGCATCACTACATTTATTCATTATTTTTTCATGGTACTTATCACTACCTGAAATTGTGTTGTATCCATGTTTATTTTCCACCTTGCCTTTTTGAATAAAAAAATACCATGACATCTGTCCCCCCCGGCCAGAAAAAGGGAAATTTTTAAGCAAAGTGGGTTATATTAAATGCAGAATCTAGTGACGATAATTTGACTATGATATGTAGGATGGTGTGTGAGAATATTTAATGAGATATTAGGTACAAAGTTTTTTTCACATGTTCTATGCTAAGTGTCTAGTATTTAGTTCAGACTTACTAACTGTAGGCTGTTAGAGTTATGATGAAGATGATTATGATCATGAAGGAGGAGGAGAAGAGAAGAGAAGAGTGTGTAGAGGAAGAAACTCGTTCATGGCACGATAAGACCTCAGTAGCTTGCTAACGACGAAAGAGAAAGGAAGCAACAAAGCTGAGACGCGCAAACGAGATAGAGTGTATGGTGGGGCATGAAAATATATTCTAATGAAAAAGCTAGGTTTGACTCCCACATTTATTACCTACATTTTTATGTGACCTTAGACAATTTACTTAAATTTTCTGAGCCACAACATCCTCATCTGTGGAAAGCAGGTGTGCTCTAATTATCTATTACTATCTAACAAATCACCCCCAAAGTTTAGAAACTGAAAGTCACAATTTATTATAATCTCTTAGAGTTTTGGGGTTTGGACTCAGGCAGATGGTTCTCACCTGGGATCCCTCCTGAGGTGACAGTAAGATAATGGGTGGGAATGGAATCATCTAAAGGCTTTTTATTCATATCTCTGACATTTGAGCTGGGATGGCTGGACAAATTAATATCTAGCCAGGCATCTCTCTTTTAACATGGCTTTTCTAAAAGGCTAACTTGGACTTTTTCACTGCGTGTTGGTCTCAGGGATTTGGACGTCTTTCATGGTGGCTGGCTTCACTCTTGGCAAACTTTCCAAGAGGCCCAGGTGATGATGCTGCCTTGAAAATCTCAGCAGCAATTTGCCAGTAGTGGGCATCAAAATAGTATTTTAAAAATCTGTTAATTTTATGAGAACCTCAGTGAGATTATTGCCATCAGTATTATATATCTCTTACGGTAAACCAAAAAAGTTCTTTATTTCTCAATTAATTATCAATTTCACAAAGAGCAATATTATAACTTATTCTGTTTTTCAGGAAAGGCATAATTTGGGAGTTTCTGATTTCTCTTTCTGTTTTCCTTTATTCAGGCAATAAATAGGTCAATCATTTGCTTTAGTCAATTTTCTCTCTCTGTTCTCTCTTCAGGGTAAGGTTAACAAATATAGAGCCAGAAGTGAAAATGGTTTTACAGTGAGAAATAGAGATGAGACATTTGAGTAAGGTGTGAGTTTAAGGGAAGTCATGAGGAATAATTACTGCTGTGCACACAAGATCTTAACTATTTCCCAGTAAGTGGAATAAGGGATGATGTGAAATTTCACACGGCATTTTTGATGTCAGTGACAACACCTCCACAGTTTCCCAAACTCTCTTTCTTAACTCTTGTCAACCCAAATTAATGTGTCCACAGAAGTTAATTGTTCGCATGGTCCAAGGACAGACTTTTATTTAACAACTTTAGTGTGCGTTTTTCTGTAAGCTTAATTATTTGAACCAGGATCTGCAAATGGAAAATTCTCAAAATATTTAGTGCTGTGTTATGTAAGGGAGGAATCGTAGGCTGAATAACGTCTGCTCAAAGATTGCAGGTCCTAATGGTTGGAACCTTTAAATGTTACCTTGTGCGGAAAAAGGTCTTTGCAACTTGATTCAGTTATGGATCTTGACATGTGGGGAGTGTTTTGGATCACCCAGGTGGCCCCTAAAGCCATCACAAGTGTCCTTATAGGAGAAAAGCAAACAAGCTTTGACACACAACACAGGGCAGTGAAGGTTGCGTGAAGATGGAGGCAGAGATTAGAGTGATGCAGGCAGAAGCCAGGGGATGCCGGCAGCCACTGAAGCTAGAGGGGCAAGGAGCAGTCTTCCCCCAGAGGTACATTGATCTCAGCCTTCTGCCCTCCAGAACTGTGAGGGAGTAAATTTCAGTTGTTTTATACCATCAAGTTTATGATTATTTGGTACAGCAGCCTCAGAAATCTAATATAGGAGGAAAATAAGCTAACATGTGGAAATTAAAATAGAAAATAGAGGAAATCTTTAAGATGCCTGGATTTGAAAAAGTATTATGAGATGCCCCATCCTATTGACCCTTGCTAAAATTCTAAGTCACATTTTCTTATTTCCTTTTGATCTATCTGTTCGCCCTCCTAAAACGGCCATTTATTTATGCAACAAATATTTAACAAGAGAAGACACAGGACTAGATTCTGAGGAATACAAAGTAGCCATGGAGTTGGCATTCCCCCAGAGCACACGGACTTTAGGTGACAATTTATGACTTAATTATTGATTAAATGGAATTGTTTTAAGTACTGTGAAGAAATACAGGATAGTATGAAAGTGAATTGTGTGATTTTAAGCAACTTACTTAAAATCACCAAGAACCTTTGTTCTGTTCTGTTTTGTCTCACCTTGCTTGGCAAGGCCTGAAAGACATGCAAATGAGATTATGTGTCTGGCACGTATGTAGTTTATTAAAAAAAATCCCTTTGCATTATTTTTCTGTCCTGTCTAGACTTATATTACCCTAATAAGACTGAGACTATAGCCATGGTGTTAGAATTCTTACTCTCTTCACAAGTATGCTTGTTTTTAAATCATCCTTAATTCATAATCTTACCAAATGAATGTAATTATAGTTCATAATATATTTTTCTGTATCACGTCCCTAGTGTCAGTTCTTCCAGTACTGTAAATTGTGTAACATTACATTGTGGACCCTCTATAAACCGTCAGTAAAACTTGTCTGTAGGGTGTAGTTGCTTACCAGATTTTCCTGGTCATGAATAATATCCTAAAATAAGGTGTCCTTTTTGACTTTAGTATTTAAAGCTTTCAGCAAACCCTAAGTTTGCCTTTTAAATATGCATATTTTAATGCTAATGCTGTCAGGTTTTAGGAGTAAACCTCAATTGAACAATTTGTATGCCATAAAATCCAAAAAGGAAAAATATATTTCTTAACCTGAATATTTACCAATGAGGAAGCATTTTAAAAGCGGACCATTTGTCTGAGACATATCAGCACTCTAGAGAACTCAGTAATGATTAAAATATTGGTTTGAATTAAGATCCAACTTACATTCTACTTCAAGTTAAACATGTAAAATGAACATTTTGTCATAGTTTCACATCAATCTATGTGAGTCTAAGCCAGTCCAACTGGGTCGAAATCATCAGGTAATCTGTCTTTGAAAAAAAATATAGCAAACTTTTGATTAAGGTACTCTGTTTTAACTATTTTTTTCTTATTGGACCACTATGTTAGTTTATGTAGATAAAACGGATTTAGTATATCCATATTTATATTAGAAAACCACCTGCTTTTATATCTGGGACTATCATAGCATTAGCTCAGAGTACTTGCAAGCTGCTTCTCCCCAGCTCATTCACACTATTTCTAGGACTGCTCTAGGTGCTAAAATAGTCAGTTGTGGCACCCAAACTAATTAAATGACTATCTGCCAATACAGAATTAGATCAAATCCATTTCCTGAAAGAACTTAGATAAGTAAAAATTGAAATTTCTTATTTAAGAGTTAATAAACTAGACTTAGCTTAAATGCTTAGCTATGGCCATTGAGTTGAAAATGACGGTTATAGTTTGCAAAAATCTATATGTGTAAAAAGTACAGATTAAGATCATAATTTTTTTTTTTGCCTTTGATTAGGGAATTGGAAGAATGAAAAGTAGAAACATCTCAAATAAAGAGAGAAAAGCCTCAATGTGACTGTTAGCTAAATGACCACAGATTTCTGTTATTATTCCTACAGGAGAACACAATTATATACCCTGGCTGAGAAGGCCAGGGGCTGGTGCCAGCCTGCTAGTGGGCAAGGCCGTGTCCCTGCATGACTGGTTGTGCAACCTGGGGGTCCCAGGACTGGTGCTGGCACACTGGTGGGTGGGTAAGCCCCTATCAGTAAGAGGCAGAGAGAAGATTCCGAAACGGTGCCTCCCAGCACCAGTGTTCTCATGGTAGAACGAGCCCCTCAGAATGGCTGCTGCTAACATTTATGTCCCCAGGGAGGGTCTCCGTTGCCTCCCACCTGTCCAGGAGGCTCTCCAGGATCGCGGGTGGGTCTGACCCAGGCTTCTTTCCAGTGATTGCCTCTGAGCTGGGACCCAGGCCGTGTGAGATTTTGCTTGCACCCTTTCATTGCGGAGTCTGTTCCTTTCAGCCCTCCAGCTCTCTCGTACCCAAGCCCCACTGCTCTTCAAAGGCAGACTTTCTGTGGGTTTGTCTTCTGGGTGCAGGACCCCTGGTCTGGGAGCTTAATGTGGGGTCGGACCCCTTGCTTCCTGGGGAGAACCTCAGCAGCTGTGATTATTCTCCTGTTTGTGGGCCAGACTTACCTGGGGCGAGCCTCGCCCGCACTGCATCTCCACTCCTCCCACCCATCTCACGGTGGCTCCTTTTTTATACCTTTCGTTGTGGAAAATCTTTTCTGCCAGTCTTCAGCTCATTCTCATAAAGAGGTGCTCTTCAAGGAGCTGTAATTTTGGTCCGCCCGCGGGGAAAGGTGAGCTCAGGGTTCTCCTGCTCTACCGTTTTTGCCACATCCCCTTTTCCTTTTTAAAATGAAATGTACAGTTTCATGACCATGCTAGACTTAAATCTATGGTTTTTAGATGGAAAATGGGAGGAATTTCTGGAGAATATATTTTAGTAAATTCTTTGAAAATGGGGACAGTTGCATTTCAGTTTGAAAGATTGTTTCCTTTACTAACGTAAACAAATATTTTTCTATTGATTTTTGAGTAGTTTATAATCTAGTAGAGGGGAGGCTGATTATAGAAGATAAATTATAGCATATGATATTGTGTGTTTCATGCAAAATAGTGATAATTCAGACATCAAATGACATAACCATGAGCTGTTGTAGTTAAGAAAGGATCTAACAAGGATGGGCATAGAGGATTATTAGGATGTTATACGATTTAAAAAGGGGATCAATACATTTTACCTTTACATTTAAAACTATACATTCTAGTTCTGTGGACAATAGATCTGTAGGGAAAAATAAGAGATCATGGTCATTGTATTAGTCAGATAAATTAGCTTACATGATTATGGAGGCTGGCAATTTCAAAATGTGTAAGGTGGGCTGACAGATTGGAGAGCCAGGAGAGCCGATGATATAGTTCAAGTCCAAAGGCCATCTGCTCAGGGGAATCCCCTCTTTCTTGGGAGAGGTCAGGCTTTCATTCTATTCAGGCCTTCAACTGATTGAATGAGGCCCACCCATATCTTGGAGGGCAACCTGCTTTACTCAAAATCCACTGATTTAAATGTTAATCTTATCCAAAAAACCTTGAGAGAAACATCCAGAATAATGTTTGAGTACACGTCTTGGCACCAAGGCCCAGCCAAATTGATGCATAAAATTACCACCATAGCCATCATTGCAGTGATATAGTATAATACCTTTACAATGGGATATGCATATACTTAGGATGTAAAAGACGATGGGAATTTTTATGGGAATAACTTTCCAGATCCTGAACTTCCTCATTTACTCTTTCTTCAAAGTGATCTGTCTGAGAATAAATCTGCGATCTACCCCTTCTTTTTACCTTTCTTTTATTTAATAATAGTCTCTACTCCACTTGGAAGACCAAGTTTAGCAAAAATATAGAGAATAGATATATCCAATATTTAATATGCTAGAAATTACATCATTTATAACTACTACTAATATTAAATTTCTCCCCAATGTAAGCATTGATGTCAAAGTTTTTTGGATGTCAAATTTCAGGGTTTATGTGAGTCAAAAATATAGATATATATTTTGATATATAGATATATAGCTATTGATAGCTTTGATAATGTGAGTTTTTACTATGATATTGCCATTAGTGCTTTAAAAATATCTATCACTCTTTTTACTGCTGATAACAACCATATGTATGCTCAGTATTCTAGAGATAATATAATGTATAAAAACTGAACTATTATTAAAATTTGCAAAAATAAAGAAAATAATGGCTCTGGTTTTTAACCAAGGGTGATTTGTTTCCCAGCAAGGGACATTTGGTAACGTCTAGAGAATTTTTGGTTTTCACATTCGGGGAGAGTGTGCTACTGGCATCTAGTGTGCAGGAATCATGGACGCTGTCAAACATGCTACGATATGTAGGAAAACCTTAAACACAAAGAACTACGTGTCAAAGAATATCAAGAGTGTCCCTATTGAAAATAACTGAGAAAATCTGAAATATGGAACATTTTCATAAAAGCTTTACAGAAGAAATATATGCATTGCATAATATCAGTCATCAGGAAGATGCAAATGAAAATCATGAGATACCATTCCTCATCTGTTAGAATGGATAGTACAAAAGACAGAAAATACCCAATGTACTGGGGATAGATGAGGTTGTAGAGCAACTGGAAATCTCATACATCACTGATTAAAAAATAAAATGGTATGACTACTTTGAAGAACTCTTTTTGTGATTTCTTAGAAACCTAAATAAAATCTATCCCATGACTCAGTAACACAACTATGTGTTTAAAATGAAAATTTCCCAACAACAAGAAATGTAAACAATGTTCACAGTAGTTTTATTGAAAATAGTCAGGAACTGAAAACAGCCCAGTGTCCACTAACTGGAGAACAGATGAGCACACTGTGTTATATCCACACAAATGACACTCAAAGGGAGAGTGTACTCTACTCATATACTCTTTCCCGGTATTCACATCTATTGTACAGACATAATTCATTTGCCTGTGCAACGACATTGACAAATATAAAAAAAAAAAAATACTATGTTGAGAAAAAAGACACCAAAATACCTTTCGTATAACTCCACTTATATGAATTTTTTGAGAAGGTAAATCTAATCAATGCTTATAGAAATCATAAAGTGGTTGCCATTGAAATGGAGAGGGAGATTGAAAAGAAGCTCAAGGGAATTTTTTAGGATGATAGAAATATCTTTTAGCTTGTTTTGGGTGGTTCTTACATGAGTGTCTATGATTGTGAATATTTTAAACTTAAAAATGAAAATGGTATAATAATCACTAAAAGCTTAAGGTCCATACATTTAATTTTATGTAAATTTTATTTTCATTGAAATATTTAACACATCACTCACACTCCCCTGCTATGCAGAAATTTCCCTACACCTTTAAGTAGTCCTGGAACCTTCTGAAGATGAGTCAGAGATCCATAGTAAGAAGTTCTTTGTAATTAATACATGAATTAACAATTTAAAGCAAGCCTTGGTGTTAAAACAACAAAGGAAAAGATATACATAAATACTATAATAAAGTACTTTCTTTTTCTAATAAAGAGTGTGGAGGAATGTTAGGAAATGAGCATTGCCAAAATTCCTAGGTTTCATTTGATGAAACAAATATTAAAACTAGGAAAAACAGCACTTCTGGAAACTAGGAAGTTACATTTTATCCATATGCACAAACTCTCAACAAAATCCTCAGAAAAAGAATGCAGGTGGAACTAAGCTGCGAGAAAGAAGTATCTTCAGAAATAGATATATTTTCCAATGTAAAGCAAGAAGACTTCAGTGTTTTAGATAAGAGTTGATATTAAGGGCAGGAGAAGGATTAGATGTCACAACTTACTTCACGTTAGGTAGTTACAGAAGTTAATTCCAGAAACCGAGGGAACACTCAGTATTAGTCCAGCCAATACAGCAGAAATCAGCAAGGTTTTGGATGAAATTCACTGTAAGTTGTTAAAAAAGGAGACCTTGAGTGACTCTTCCAACACCATTGAAAGACAGGATCAAGAACGGGACAAGTGACCATGAAGCAATGTTTAACATGCATTGGAAATATTTGAAATGAGATCATTAAAAAAACAGTCTAGGGGGGCTTCCCTGGTGACGCAGTGGTTGAGAGTCCGCCTGCCGATGCAGGGGACACGGGTTCGTGCCCCGGTCCAGGAGGATCCCACATGCCACGGAGCGGCTGGGCCCGTGAGCCATGGCCGCTGAGCCTGCGCGTCCGGAGCCTGTGCTCCGCAACAGGAGCGGGCACAACAGTGAGAGGCCAGCGTACAGCAAAAAAAAAAAAAAAAAAAAACAGTCTAGGGGACATGTGATAACTATACCAAACGAACAATCAAAAAAAAATCAGAAATGTAATCAAACACAATAGGAAGCAACACCCCAAAGGACATTGAGGGTAGCTATGGTTTGTATCTTGCCTGAAAGCCTGTTAAAAAGTTGGCCTCTGGAAAAAAGTCGCTCAAAGAAAGAGAAGAAATGAGAAACAGATAAGAAACCAAAATGAGTGACAAACTTTTTAGTAGAATACTATTCTGGATTTCTGGTTCTTGTTGATGACTTAAAAAAAACACTTATTAGTCCTTCTTATGTTCCAAATATCTATTAGAATGATTAAGAAATTAAAAAAGGAAAAAAAATCCAGTGCCAGAAACTATGGAAGCATTATATTTACATGACAGACTCTAGTACACACACACACACACACACACACACACACACACACACACGCACACACACACACACGTAAAGCTGTAATGAGACTAACTAGATAAATACGTTTATATTTATCTCATTAGAAGGTAAAGCAATTCTGGAAAGTAATTTGAAGAGATTCTTTGTGAACCCATGAATCCAATACAGTGCAGAGTAGCAGAGTAGCATATCCTTTCATTATTTCTTATAAAGGAGTCATAGAGTACCTGCCATGAACTGGTCACTTATAGGCTCATGCAAATAAAAATACATCCATCCATACTTGTTTCCAGTCTTTTACAAACTGAATAACTAAATATTTTAAAGCACTAACTTATATCAGTCCTATCATAGGCTTCCTTTCCTTCAACCACTTAATCATCTCCTACATGACCTATTTCAGGTGATTCAGTATTCTGCAAAAGACATCAGAGAAATATTGACCTTGGACATCACCACACACACACAAAAACCTTATCAGATATTCTATTTTTAAAATTTACTTTATTGAAGTATAGTTGATTTACAATTCTGTGTTAATTTCTGCTATACAGCAAAGCGATTCAGTTATACATGTATATATACATTCTTTTCCAGTATGGTTTCTCATAGGATATTGAATATAGTTCCCTCTGCTATTCAGTAGGACCCTGTTGTTTATCCATTCTGTATATAATCCTTTGCATCTACTAATCCCAAACTCCTGATCCATCCCTCCCCTACCCCCCAGCCCCCTTGGCAACCACAAGTCTGTTCTTTATGTTCCTTATCAGATATTCTCGACTACTTTTCAAGCAATTAAAGCACAAGGAATTTATCTTTGAGTGTGTACTAACCAATTAGGACAACTTCACCCAGTATCAAAGTACAAGATTATACCCATCATCTTCTGTCTTAAACAGAGGGTCTCCAGAAGACTTCTAGAAATAGTCTACAGACGCAAACTACAGACCAAATCTTTGGAATATGCATGAGGTAACCAGTATTTGCTAAACGCCATTGGGACAAGAGATTCTTAGATGCCTAGAACCATGTTTGTAATACCCTCTTTACATACATTTCCACTTTATCCCATCAGCTATATTTTTCCTCTGCCAACCTTTAAGGCTACGTCTAAGATGCCCCCTTACTACTACTACCAACTTGCCTAGATCTACGTTTTACCAGGGACAATCTATAAATGCTTTCCCTAACTAATTTTAGTATATTCAATTTATGTAATTTTGCATATGCTAATGCCTACAAAATACAAATGAACTAACAAATTCAGGTTGTATCTGTTCTAACTGTTCAAGCATAGGAAAACAATGAAAATAGTATAAAGGGTATAGCAGACCACCTTAGCTATACTGATACTCTTTTGAACATAAAGGAAATTATCCTTGGGATGAGATAGGTAAATAAATGTTCTAGGAGTGTAGCAGTGATTGTTTTTTTTTTTCAAGAAAACTGCCAGAGACAGTATACCTAGAACTCCACTAAAATTGGTTACATCTCTTGCACATTTCCTAATTTCTTTTTTTATGTGGGAATCATTCCTTTTTTTTTTCTTTTTCTTAATACCAATCTAGGAACAAGGCTTATTTTTCTGTGGGATAAAGAGTTAGATAATTACAAGTCTATGACTCTCCAACTTTCTCAGAGGACAGTCTTCTTGAAGAGATGGGAGGGACAAAATTCTTTTCTGGTAAAATAACTAATACTTTTTAGAACAGACCCCTAAGGATGGTTATCCTACCCATTGGAGTAAACAATACAAGGTGGTAATCAAAAAATGTGTTCCTCACTTTACCTGATAAATAAAATTGCGTATTTCCTGGTGGCATAGCCTACCAATGTAATTCCTTAGCTTGAGTAATTACAGATGAAAGAATAGCCTCTGATTTTCTTTTGGCCAAGCAGCAGGAAGTCTGCACTATTGTTAGACTTCATGTACCTAAATAAATACCACAATTAATATGGAAAGTGTGTATCAGTCCTAATGAAGAGGCAGTCCTGCTAAACTTCATCTAATTTAAAGAAAGGAATGTATGTAATTAAAAGAAAATATAGACTTAGGGAGTCATTGACACTTGTTTTCTTGATCAAGCCTGAAAAATCTTATAATAATTTGTTATACTTGCATGTTTCATGTCCCTTTGATATGTTATCCAGAGCCTTGATGCTTTTGTGCAGCCACTGTCCCTACATGATTCAGTAAGTCATTCAAAGAAAAAAACCAGTATGCAATCATGCTGATCAGCGCTCAAATTGATAATCAGACTTTTACAAACCTTTATCTTCTGGTAGCATCAGCAACACTGGCGAGGTTCTAGACAGTTCCTGGTAATAGCTCCTGCATTTCTGGCTTAGAAGGACAAAAGCGGTGGACTGAGGATATAAAACTTCTGACCGAGGAGGGAAGGACTCATCTTTCTTAGAAGCTAATAACATCTAACCACTAGAGCTGTGTGAAAGTACTTCTAAATGATCCATGACAATTCGGCATCAGTAGGCAGGCTTCTGAGAGCCAGCCAATAACAACCTTACGCTTTCAGGATAAGAACCTTTCAGGCTTCTGAAAGTCAGCCAATCCATAAAGCATCGCTGCAGTTTACATACTTTTGAAATCTTTGAAGTTCGTACTTCTAAACACGTGTATACAATCATTTGTCCACTTTGTTCAAACACTGCCTGTGTGTCTTACAGCTCTCCCTTCATTATTGATTAACACTGTAAATTCAGCTTTCTTTTCTCTTCCTTCCCTTCCTTCCTCCCTCCCTCCCATCCTTCCTTCCTTTTTCTCCTTCATAATGAGGTTTGACCTCTTTATTTATCATCCATGGTTAACTGTGCAACTTAGTTCCTATCAATTTGTAGCCCCAAAATACAAAGGTGAAAATATGTTACCTATTCCTTTATTTTATATGCCCTATATTTTTACATAAGTGATAAAAAAATTTAGTAGTTACACAGTATAATGCATGCACGATATTTTGTTTTACTTTCATAAATCAAAGAAATGTACATCTTGATTCTGTTTTAAAAAAGCTATAAGTCAGCAGTCTTGTGATCAAAGAGAGTCAGCAGTGCAGACAATACAAAAGTAAGGCTGTGTTTCATTTTGTCAACATTGACTACTAGAAATTTAGAGAAAATATTGAGAAAGAAAGGAAAAATTCATCATGGCATTGACCTATTTTAACATCTGATTGATATCTCATTAATAGCTATTTCTTCCATTTCCAGATTTTCTCAGAGAATGTATCTTTTTTCCTTAAATGATAGTATTCACCACAAAAATGAAGAGCTATGTATGAAATGTTTGAAAGCAGAGAAATGCTTTAGGGGGTTGGGAGAAGGAAGAATATCTGGCAAGGACTTTGTTCATGTAATGTGTTTGCAAGTCGAAGTATATCAAAGGAAATAGAATCTCATGATCTTACTCTAGAGAGATGCCAGCTACTAGGGAAGAAAACACTTACGGGCTTTAGCAAAACTCACAGTATAGGTCAGTTAAATGCAAATTGTAAAACACAAAGGTTGATTTTAATCCACTTTGCTTGCTTGGAAGAAAGCTTTAAGCCTTTCAAAATTCAGAGAGGCTCATAAATTGAGAGCTAGCTAAAATCCTATTAAACCAAAGAGGGATTGTGTAGATTAATAAAAGGTTTTGTTTGTTTGTTTGTTTTAGTATAATATTCTCTGAATCAGTCTTGATTATTGTTGTCTTCCCATCGAGTCCTTTTTTAAAACTAGTATTCATACAGTCCTTATAAATGAGGGAGATTGCTAATTAATACTTTTTAGTGACAGATTTTACCAGGAATGAGGTCATTAAAAATATTTTGCTTATAGCAGTATGTGATAGAAGAACATATTAAGATTAAAAATTAAGTGTGCAAAAATAGCTGCATAGGCTAGATCCACCAGAGCGTTGCATTTGCATGCAGGATGGGAAATTTTGCCAGGTTTATTTAAATTTCTTGATTTTGTTGCTGTAGTTCCCCGCCCTTCCCCCTATCCCCCCCCCCGAATTGGTCAAAAGATGGATAGATAGACAGATAGATGTATGTATATAGATATCTATCTCTGTCCATCTATATACTTGATATCTTATTTGTCTGAGTAAACTTCAAAACTTCTATTAATGATACATTGACAGTTCTTAAAGAGACTTTTAGTTCTTCAAAAACTTATATGACTTGATCTTTAGAACAGGATAAGGGCTAATAAACGCAGGGTATGTATATACAGTTAACCCTTGAACAATGTGAGGGTTGGGGGCACTGACCTCTGTGCAGTTGAAAATCCACTTGTAACTGACGCAGGGTTCCATATCCCCGGATTCAACTAACCGTTGATCATATATTTCTGTAGTATTTACTATTGAAAAATATCTGCACTTAAGTGGACTCGGGCAATTCAAACCCGGGTTGTTCAAGAGTCACCTGTGTATAGTTTTTTTCACCTAATATTTCTTTAAATCTAAGATAGCTACTTAAAATGGAAAATTAGTGTTTTGATTCTTATTACGATACATAATTAGAAGGTGTTGTCTATTTATTGAATTACTACTTATGAGTCCTGAGATGTTTCAGGGATGGTGCTATGCACTGTGAATGAAGAAGGACTCTGCCCTTGGGCCAGCCACTGAAGGAAGTTGGTCATTGATTTCTTTATGTATGTCCAGACCCTTATCTATGTAATGAATAAAGATACAGAAATCTAGCAGGCAGAAGTAAGTATCCATACAGACATAGACACAGTGTAGAAAATAATTAGAAAAGCGTAGATGTATAGATAAAGGCATAAAATGTAGATACAATTAAATATTTTAAATTAAGTCAGTATTTAAAAGTGAGTAAGGCTCTTCTCTTAATTCCATTCCTGGGTTGTATTATTCCTAAAAAGGAACATGATTAAAGGCTTGTTTTAAAATATCTCCAAAAAAGACAGGGTTATTTAAAAAAATTGGCTGGGTAGTCCAAATGGGGAAAGATGGTAGAAAGAAATACCTTAGAGGACAGTTTTGGTGTAAAACATTTGGCCTTAAATAAATGCATGGACCTGCTACTGAAAATGTATTACATATGTCAAAGGAACAGTAATTAAACTGCTCCCTCTAAGCTTTTTTGATAGGCCATTTTCAGAATGAATGGCTGAGGCTGAGAAAGGGCACTTGGCATTTAAGATCCCTACCTTTAGGATATTATTCTCCCTGATTTTTCCATTCAACGTGATTTCCTTTTTCACTTTCATGACAACTTAGAAGAAAGTTTTCTGCTATTTAGCAAAAGATGACCTTAGAGCCGCATAGAAATTGTAAATCGTTCTTATAGTATATGTAATTAATTTGGTCATTAAAGAGAAATGATTAATCATGAGGATACATATATATACTGAAGAAGGATGACAGATTTAACAGGTTGTCATGGTAAAAATTGCAAATTTTACAGTTTGGCATTGACTAATGGAAATTAATATATACCACAGTGATTGTCACAAAATAGTTGAAAATTATCATCTATTTAAAGTTGTTTTTTGTGTATGTATGATATATATAAATATAGTTTGTGATCACGGCCTGCAATTTCTTTTTGAGAACAAGTTATTTATGAACTAAATCCTTACTAATATTTAAAAGAAACTGATAAAAGTTGAACTGTTCTTTATTAAAAGTAATTATTAATCACTTTCAAAACTCTTGCTTCTAAAAATTAAATTTAATTGATATTTTCCACATACTCTCATGAGTTTCTCTTCATTGTGTCTCAACACATATCATACAAGTGTATAGCACACATACTAACTTGCTGCACTGAAAGTAACATTTTTGTGTAACATTTGTGCCGGTGCCTCTTTCTTATTCCCAAATCTACTGGCAATAACTGGAAAAGGAAAGGAAGCAGACTAATTCAGAGTTAAGTACTAAACCTCATCATTTCAACCTGTATATACTCCTGCCACATTCGATTTTTTAAAATCCTGTCACTGTCTTTTCATTCCTATCTTAACATGCTTTGTATTTTATTTCAATTTTTGGAACTATTGTCAGTCTACTTGTATCTTTTTGTATCTTTTTTCTTCCTATGTGTTTACAAGTTGTAAACCAAACTTAAAAAATTAGTCATAAGAATATAGTTCACACTGGCCAGAGTCTTAACAATTAATCACACAAGCATTCCTTCTATTTTTTTTTAACATTCTCTGATTCTTATATTCATCTATTCACTTTTAAATTTTACAAATATTTATTAAGAACTTATTGTGTGCTAATCACCTTTCTTCTCATTAGGAAAACAAAGATAGTTAATAGCCTCTGCCCTCGAAGCACTAAAAATGTGAGAAATAGAGAAAAAAGATAACAATTACAAGGTGAGAAATCAATGATGGCAATAATGAAGTAATGGAAAAGGACTCCTAAATAAGTTAGTAATAAGGAAAGGGTGTGTATGTCTGGAAAAGACTTAGAGAAGCTTACACTCAGTCTGAAGCTTAATAGATGCTTGGTGAGTATAAATATATAAGGGAAAGGGTAAGAACCGTCATTTCCCAAAAGAGAAGGAATGAGTAAAAGAAAGGAGGCCCCAAATGTATATACCATTCCATGAATATTTTAGGGGAGGATGGATTAATAATGAGAAATAAACCTCTTGGTAATTGACAAATATCTATATGTGTGCTGCTTCCTGAAATTCCAATAAAACCACTAGTTGTGTAATTAGTGGATGTGAAACCAAACAAATATAATAGACTTAATTTTGACAGTTCTCAGTTTGTTCTAAATGTCTTCAAGGAATTCTCCTGCCATCTCATGTCATAAAATATATAATATTCTAAAAGATAGACTAGATGAAGTTATAGGTGATACTAACTGTACTTAAAGGTATAGAATGATCACAAATGACCTCAAAATCATCACCCTGATTTGTCATATGGAAAAGCTTGATTTAACAAACATTAATAAAGTCATTATTCAAAAGACCTACCTACCTATTATGGATAAACACATGGAGGGGCCATTTGGTTGTTGCAGAGTATCTACATGGCTCTTTATACATGCCTATTATATCTTAAGAACCAAGTTATTAAGAAGTTATGAATTAGTAGAGCCAAGACTTGAGACAGCCTCGTTCCAAAACCCATGTGATCTTTTGTTACTCAAATTGCGTTACGTTAAGCCTAGGAGAGTAGTTTTTTCAATATGTTCATAAGTGAGTTGGGGTTGGTCGGAAGAGGAGGTTCCTACAATGAAATAATATGCAGTGTCTGAATATGTAAAACAGAAAAAATTGATACTCCTACACTTGAAACAAGATTGTAAACTGCTTTTCATGAATCATGATATAACCTTTATTGTCCATGAGGAAGAATCTGAAATTCACAAACAGGTATTGTCATCATCACTTTAAAATTTTTTAAAGATATTATCACGGAAAATGTGACATTTTAAGTTACCATTTTTTAATAATTTGCTCCTTGATATAGCAGATAAATAAAATAAAACAACATACACACAATGATAATTTTAAAAATACTTTGTTAAATAATAGTGACTCAAATCTTATGTTTCAGTAATTATCAGCTACAACTGATTTAATGAAAAAATGTTATCAATTATTAATACTTCATATTATAAACTCTCAAATCATTTATAGTATGCATGCTGTTTCTTTGCTTACATAGGGCAGTAATTCTGTTTCTTTCCTTTATTTGTCAAAAGCTCACAACACATCGTAATTTGGCTCATTATTTTTTAGGGAATGTTTCCTAAATGTTTATAGTGCTTAATTGTCAACTGATCCTTGAATGCAAGGACAAAATTCCATTATTTAATCTTAGAGTTAAACACTTAAACATGAGAATATGTAGCTAAAATTCCCCCAATAAGCTGAAATAATTCAACAGTGGTTACTGATTTTAATATAATTATTTTAACATGTAGTCATATTTTTTTAATATGCAGTACTAGACAGTTATCCTGATAACTTTATGTAGCAGGTAGTTGTTGAAAGAGATTTCAAAAAGGAGAGAACTGCAGTTATAATTATTGACTTAATAATGATTTATAATGTAATCAAAGATACTACAAATGGAGTTTATTTGGAAATCACTGTATATATTAATCTACATTGTAGATTTTTCTTTAATAGGACACTTAAAATGTTGTTCCCTTTCTTAGTAAACAAGAGAGATGCTAACAGAAAAATAGTCTTGCCTTAATCTGTTGTGAATGCTGTCAATTAAGGTTCATACCATAAGCGTGATTTTTCTATTTTATGTAATTTTAAAGAAATAAGTCATTGAATAGTTAAACATGATTTTAATTATATAAAATCACATATTTAAGAAAAGACATTTAAGTGGCAGTTTTAAAACTGATGAACCCATACAGAGAATATATTCTTCATTTATTGAGCCTTAGTAAAAGTAATACTTGTCCCAGCATCTTATTCACATGCTTTAATTAGAATATCACTTTGTGATTTATATCACAGAGTAAATATTTGGTTATAATAAAAAGTCCAACTCAACTTTAGGCAGGGAAGGAGAATTTATTAACCAGACACTGATATCTCATGATACCCAAGGACAGAAATATATCTATACCTTAAAAACCGCTGGAACTAGGAACAAGAATGTCAGGACGACTTGGCCTCTCGGTCTCTTTTTCTTTCTTTTTATTCTCTTTTTCTTTTGTTTTCATTCTCTTCTTTTTCTGTTTTAGTTTTTGCTTTCTTTCGTCTGTTAGTAAGGATGGTTTTATCCACATAAGAATCACACCCATGGATATATTTCAAATAAAATAATAATCTATCCCTTAATAGAATCTAAAAATCCCAAGCATTTTTTGAACTTAATATAAATGTGGAATGTCAAATCAATAGGGACATGTAGATTAATTAATACATATCTGCAGATTGAACATTTGTTCAAAAGTACAGGTGGATTCATAGCTACCATATTACATTCAAATACAACTAATTCCATTTGTGATTTATTTCAATGGACAATATGAAGCACAAAAACATTTTAACATTTTCCAAAGTGTTGCCCAATAAGTAATTTATTGGATAATGGTACTTTCTCTAAACATGCCAACTCCATGAATACAAACTAGGCTCTGTTTCTATTTTTTTCTTGTGTTAATATGACATTCTTTTACTAAGAGTTAGGAAATTCTTCAGAATCAGATAAAGTATTAAAATAACTATTTTTAAATATGTTTTAGCTGTTCACATAAAACAGTTGTTCGAATAGCTCAGCAATGCATTATTAAATTTCAAATGAACAAAATACCTTTATAAATTTTACTTCAAAAGATAAAATTATAAATTCATGAATTTCAATAAGAGAGGACTGTCATAATCAAATATGGTGCTTTTAAAATTCCCATCATTCAGAAAGAGGCACGGACCACAGTGTTCACTGCAGCTCTATTCACAGTAGCTGGGACATGGAAGCAACCTAGGTGTCCATCAACAGATGAATGGATAAAGAAGATGTGGCACATATATACAATGGAATATTACTCTGCCATAAAAAGAAACAAAATTGAGTTATTTGTAGTGAGGTGGATGGACCTAGAGTCTGTCATACAGAGTGAAGTAAGTCAGAAAGAGAAAAACAAATACCGTATGCTAACACATATATGTGGAATCTAAGGAAAAAAAAAAAGGTCATGAAGAAGGGGTAAGGGGTAAGACAGGAATAAAGACACAGACCTACTAGAGAATGGACTTGAGGATACGGGGAGGGGAAAGGGTAAGCTGGGACAAAGTGAGAGAGTGGCATGGACATATATACACTACCAAATGTAAAATAGATAGCTAGTGGGAAGCAGCCGCATAGCACAGGGGGATCAGCTCGGTGCTTTGTGACCACCTAGAGGGGTGGGATAGGGAGGGTGGGAGGGAGAGAGATACAAGAGGGAGGAAATATGGGAACATATGTATATGTATAGCTGATTCACTTTGTTATAAACTAACACACCATTGTAAAACAATTATACTCCAATAAAGGTGTTAAAAAAATTACCAATTCATCTGTTAGAAGATATGTAATATATTGCACTATTAGTTTATTTTGGCTTTACCTATTCATCTTATTTTCAGGAAGGATGTTTGCCTTTAGGCAATACCAGTTTCTTTTTTCATGATATTCATTAAGGTATTCAAAGTTCCCAATGTTTGCTAGACAGGGATTTCTTCAAGGCACAGCATCCATTTAACCCTAATTCCTAACACAGTGTTGGGAACACAGAAGATGTAAAATGACCCTATGGTTCTCAAAGGATAGCATGTTTTATCTCTCTCAGTTAAAGACTTTAAGCTCTTAGGAAGTGGTGAGTAATGTGAATAGTGGATTAGAATCATTCATTCCCCTCCTTTTTAGCCAAATGACACTCAGATGTTCTACCTTCAGTTTGCATCAGAGCTTTAATGGGTTGAAAATCATGGCACATACCGAATATGTTCAATGTACATTTGTTTTTGCTTCAAAATAGAGGATATTTAGAAAAAATGTATTCTGTTTATTTTAAAATTTATTTTTAATTTCATTTTTCAACTTTACCTTCTAGTCAGAGAATGATGCCAGAGCATCTTTTTTTTAAATTAGGCTTAATTTATTGCTTATTTTGTAACATTAGTAATGTTATTTGTTATTAAATAATATTCTATTACTGCCTCACAAAAGCTATGTATCTCTGCAGTTAATATTGGTTATTTAATGGGACACTACTATATTCTGATTCTTATTTAGTTATATTATAAAATGACTATATTTTGTTTCTTTTTTCTTATTTGATCTACAAGTATCAAGAATACCAGTTTAACGTTTCCATCTAAATTCATGTTCTTGCCAACTTATCCTTATATCTCTAACAGTTCTATTTTGATGCTAAATTACTTAGTGGATAAAAGTTCAAAACCACTGAAGTTTCATATGGCTTCATTTTGTCTTGCAGTTTTACCAACGTTCTTTTGTTTGGTGTTTGCCTTTTGTACTATTTCCTAAATCTTAACAACTCATTAGAATCAACTAGGAATTGGAAATAAGAAAAACTTGGAATCCTAGGTTGTGTCACAGACTAAGGCCAATTAAATTAGTGTTTCTGGGAAAGGGGTCAGGGATTACTTTGTTTTCAGAGGTCCACAGATAAATCTAATTTTTAGTATTGTGAGGTTTGCTGTCCTGATAAATGCTTGCTCTTCCTCTTCTTGTAGCACATTTTGCTTAATTGTCTCATGAGGGGAACATAAGTGTTCTCAGAACTTATTTTATGATATTTTCTATTTTCTTGAGGAGGCAAGTTTATTAGTTAAGTTTGGACCTACTGATCTGAGTTTTTTAAAAAAAAAACTTTGTTTTGGATTTCTTTTTTTTTCTCTTTTATTTTTATCCTTTCATACTTTCATGAGTGAAAGGCAATTCTAGAAGTGAGTAGGCACAATAATCATTTGATGATCCTGTTAAGTTCCTTTTTTTGGACCCCAGTGTCTGTGAGTCTGCTTCAGTAGGTCTAAGATGGAGCCCAGACCTGTAACTTATCAAACAATTGTGGTGATCCCGATCAAGATGCTGATTAAAATGACCAACATCAGTGAAAGGGATACGGTATCTCCTCTCACCCCGTTTAATCAGAACTCCAAACTTCCAGCAGTTAGTTCTGAAAGAGAAATCTCAAAGGGAAGGAACTGCTGCCCAGGGAGCTGCTGTCCCCACCTTTGGCCAGTCTCAGTTCTGGCTCAGTCACTTCCACTCCATGAAGATTGCTCAGTAACACTCTGGATGCAGCTGTTTTCTCTTAGAGAAGATTAGAACATTTGGCGCAATCAACATCATTTATTAAACATTAAAGAAAGAACACTAATGATATGCATACAGGCTGTATAAAACCGTGAGAGCAATGCTAATATGCTTCTTATCCCGTACTTTGCCGTTTGCTCTCTTTGACCCTGCACACATTGGCTCTGAGTATTCTGTCTTGTATGTATTTAGTCCATATCCATTCCCAGACTCTTCTAAGTACCTTTGTTTTTAGAGGTAAGATTGTTAGCATGGTGACCTGCATGGTGTATGAGTGAAAGAAAATGTGCCATGTGGGGAGTGGACTGCCCCAGAGTAAATCCTCCGTCAACAACGCTTCCTTCCCAAATCTTATTATTTTCAGAATAGAATTCACTGTTTATATTATATATAGTTCCAGAATTACGTTTTCAACATTTTCTACTCAAAACAGTATTACATTTGTGTTTTATAGAACTAATAATGCTTCTATTTTAGCTGAAATTCATATGTGGTCTTCAGTTACTGTGTTACAAAATAGGAAATAAATTTCCTTCACCTTTTCTCTAGTTTATTAAACATTATCAATAGATACAGAGAGACTGATACCTTAGTTCTACCATTAAGAAAATGATTAGGTAGGTGCTGGGTATATAGTTGTGAAAATAATGCAATTTTGCCTTTGATGTATTTAAAATCCAAATAAACCAGTTACTATGAAACGACGAATTATGTTCATATGTAAGCCTATAGTACAGGGTTTTAGAAGAGAAATAAATTTTATATTTGGTTACGGACAGCATAGAGAAAGCCTGGCCGAGGAAGCGTTTTTTAAAATTTATGAGTGTTACACCTGAAACTAATATAATATGGTAAATCAACTCTACCTACTTAATTGCCAACAATGTATCAGAATGATGGTCAGTAGGAATTAGCCTGTGAACCCATGCTGGGTAGCAGAGGGGCTGAGGGAGAAGGGAAAGAACCCTTCTCCGGAGGAGCAGCCTGTAATGACCTACTGATTAGACTGTTGATTATCAGGAGGTGCTACGGGGGGGGGAGGAAGGTTTCTGTGTGATGCGTTGCTGCAGGGTTGCTTTTCTGACAGGCAAGGCCGCTCACTGAGGTTCACGTCACTTTAGGACAGCAAAGGTGATGAGTCCTCTTGCCTCACAGAGTCCACTCAGTCTGCGCTTACATCCACACGCTCGTAAACAGTGATGATCAGAGGTGCTATGATCCCTCTCTCCCCTCAGGCACAGGAGTGCATGATTTATCCCAGACATCTCGAGTGTATGTGGGGGCAGCCCCGCCTCATCTACTCCTTGGACCCAGTCGTTCCACCCAGCTGCAGCCCAGTCTCTCTAGGAACCTAGTCAGGGAAATTCCAGGCCTGCACCCAGGAGCTTCTGCTGCCTGCTCTTAACCTCCTCGGCTTTGGTGGCAATCTGGGACCGAGTATAGTTCAGGCATTCCCCACCCTCTCCCTACTGGCTTCCTTAGTATCCTCTGAGGTGAAATAGCCTTCTCTTCCGGGAAGTGGCCACGGAAGCATTTGCTCGCTGCTAAATAGCCCAACTCATGGGGAGGCTTAGAGAGGGCTTCATGCCAACATCATTATGCCCAGATCCCGCATTAGCACAGAGTATAAATAAAAGCAGTGCGTCTGCTCCTTAAACGTGGTGTCAAGACAAGCCCCCTGCACCTCCCAGTCGCTGTGCCACAGTCAGCGCTTCTCCGTCGTCGGTGCTCTTGATGCTTCAATAACGAGCCACCTCCGGAATGCAGGGGCCACCAAGGCTGGAGGAAGCACTTTGTCCCTAAAAAAAAAAAAAAAAAAAACCTGATTTTTTTATATTATTAATAAAAATACACACATTTCTGATTTTGGGGCGTTAACTTATATATTTATAATTCTGAGATACTTGTGTTGGTACTACTTAATCAAAATGTGATTTTTTAATCTAATTAAAAGTTCTTGTAAAATAATAATGACAGAATGACTTTGGAGATTAGAAGAAGTATTTACACTGCTGTTAATTTGCAAAAGAGAATTTAGTAAATAGTGTCCTTGATGAAAGTGCATGCCAGAGGGATATTGACTTTTTTCTGTTAATTATGTCTACTATAAGCACAGAGTATTCAAGACTCTTTCTCTTCATTCTTTGAAATATGTGTGTGTATATATATGTGTGTGTGTCTCTATATATGTATATACTGTGAGACATATATTATATCTCAAAAAATTGGAGAAACTATCACTTGTCATAACTAGTATTGAAATTAATCTCTGTTGTGATTCTTAATTTGTAGGGGTCAGTGCTGGTATTATAACTTAAGAGGGTTCCCTTTTACCTTTCTTTCAAGAAATAGGTTGGAAAAATTGCAGTCTTCTCAACAGTTATGAAAATTATTTAAAAAGCTGATTAAAATAAAATCTCCCCAAAATTCAAAAACCCAATAAATGAATCCCTTCATTCTTCGTGACAAATTATACTTTTCTATAATGACATACTATATTTTGCCTGAAAACAGAATTTGTAATTATGTATATTAGATAAAGAGAGCCTTAGTATATTCTACAGGGTGGTCATCATCCTTGTTCTATAAAACATGTTTATTAGTGAGTTGACCTAATGATAAAATGTGCAACAGCATTGTGGTGGGGAGCGAATGAAATATGTTGCATCAAGTGATTCAAGAAAGATGGGCTAAATCTAACAATATCAAATTCAATGGAAATGAGGTCAAATTATCCATCTTATTTCCAAGAAAACCAAACGATATTAGGAAAGTCAGAAGAGAGAATACATAACTTAGCATGAAAATCAGGAAGAAACTATTATAAAATAAGTAAATATTATGTTCGAAATTAGTAAGAAAAATGGCAATAATATCAGAAAGATCATTTAATTTAAACTGTACTAATAGGAGTAGATTCAAGTCAAGAATGAGATGATGGTCCTCAGGTTGATAATGGAATATGATTTGTAACTCCATCGCTAGTCCACATGGCCTGCCGATTTCTTCTGGTCCCCTAGGGCAGTATCTAATTGAGGTTGTTAAGAGATAACATTCCACCTGCAGCAAGTTTAACATGAGGACACCAGGCTTATCACATTACTTGTTTTATTTTTCCTGTGCCCTGTGTACAGCCTATTAAAAAGCAAGCACCTTACAGTAGTTCATGACATCTAACACACATTTCCCTGCAATATGGCCTTGGTGTGTCCCATCTTTTCATCTTTAATCAGGGATTTTAAAGCAAGATTAATGAGACATTATCTTATCTCCCACTTATAAAATTTTTAAAAAGTGACACCATCCGGGTTAAACATTTCTCCCAATGTCTGATGCTTCCAGTCTGTCCAGTGATCATCATCCTGATAGTGACAGCTAGAATGAAAAAAAGAAGGGGTGATTACAGTTGTCACACCATCCTATGTCTACTCCTTCCTTTCGGTGTTTGCCATTTTCTATTTCACAGAGATCTGAATGCTTTGACTGTCCACTGCTTCCTGCTAAAATTTGACCGTTATTACATGCATGATGTAATGCCAGATTTTGAGATCTTGACTTTCAGAATTAGCATATGAAGCTAGAATTTAAATAATATAATTCATCACAATGTGCTCCATATATAAAATTTGTAATTCTAGCAATATGGCTGGTTCCATCTGTAATATGGTAATTCCATGCACTTGTCTGTTGTTGTTGTTTTCTCCTGTCCCCTGTCCTGCTGAGATTCAAATGACTAGAACCAGCGCTCAGAGGCTTCACTCACTTGGTGCTCTTGTGAACAGTGACATTAATCCCTTGTGCATCATCCACATGCTGACTTTCCCACACAGGTGTTGGCCCTTCAGTTCCCACACCTGCAGAGGTACTCCAAGCCTGGTTGTGATCAGCTGCAGTTTACCCTCATGCTGTGTCATGCATAGCAGCCCCTGAGTCAGGCACTACAGTTTGGCCTTCACCACCTATATAATCTGAAGGAGCCGCCACAAATTCTGCGTCATCAGTTGCTTCATGAAATACCAAAAGAGTAGTGAAGACGCTGGGATCACACTACCTGGCCTATTAACAAAGTGCACAAACAGTCCCATCCTAAAAATTCTTCAGTTTGTTTGTCAGCATCTCGAGTGAGGCATTTAGCTACCTCCACCCCAGGTTATTTGTCCTCAGAGGTCAGGGTCATACAGGGTGGCCATAGGTGCAAACTCTTCATAGCAAAACAGTGAATCTTCTCTTCTAGGCCTGATGCAAGTCTGCCTCTCTATTGCCCAGCCCTGAGTTTCTCCTCTCCTTTCCCCTGAATGGAAGCTAGATAGATAGGTTTCTTTTCCTGCATTTCCTCAAAATGCCCCATGCTAGCTCTCCCGATGGCTGGCTCCCTTACTTCTTTCAGCATTTTGCAACAATCCTGGCTTCCTGGTGAGATCTGCCATGAGCATCACATACGCAATGGTAGTCCTCTCCCCACCTTATCCCCTGTCTCAGTAACACTTTTCTACATCACACTTATAACCTATTATATAACCTACTTGTTTATTGTGCTTGTTACTTGTATCTCCACACTGGGATATAAACTCTAAAAGGATAGATAATATTGTTTTGTTGTGTTTTGTTTTGTTTAGCGCCAATTCCCCACTATTTAGTAAAGAGCTCAATAATTACTGAATAAATGAATTCAAAGTAACAGCCCCACATGTAGACCACAAGATTTTTCTTATCCGTCAGCAAACTGATTTTGTAAACATTCTAGGGCAGAATAGATATGGGTTACATAATGTCATTGTTCATTATGGCACTTAAATTGTTTCTAAGTTGTTAGTAATTATTTTATTATTGTTTTATCATTGAATATAGGATACGTATCCCAGTATCACTCATGAGCATATCTGAAGTTCAACGGTCAAAGTGATCAATGGGAAGAAATGGCCAGAAAAGTTGCTACTTTTTATACCAGGCAATGGCTGCGTTCAAGGTAACTTGCTACTAGGTTATAGCCTACTACAATTTACTTTTAGGGAAACTATAGATTATCCACATGTTCTATACATTGACTGTAATATGATACATAGCAAATACAGATTAATATAATATGAACGTGAAGTTGATAACGCTAAATGCTATTTACTATTAGTAAATTTACTAAAACATTTTTTAAAAGTGACAGTAGTAGCGGTTGGATACATTTTATCCCTGGAATAGTCGATAATTTAAAGCTGGTAAAATAAACAGCAACCATAAATTAAACAATTTTTGCAATCTCAAAAGATACCAAAAAACCAAATAAAATAATCACCTTACTTACACACAAGCACCTTAAATCCAATCAGAAACTAAACTAAGATTAAAATGTTATTTTTTGTCCAGTGGAATTAATTTATTATATTGCAAGGTGGAAAGACTATTCTACAAATGTTATTTCTTCCAATGTTAAATATAAGTAATTGGTAACTGCAATGAAAAATAATTGTATTGTAATATTTTTACTTATTTATTTATTTATTTATTTTGCGGTACAAGGGCCTCTCACTGCTGTGGCCTCTCCTGTCGCGGAGCACAGGCTCCGGATGCACAGGCCCAGCGGCCATGGCTCACGGGCCCAGCCGCTCCGCGGCATGTGGGATCCTCCCGGACCGGGGCATGAACCCGCCTCCCCTGCATTAGCAGGCGGACCCTCAACCACTGTGCCACCAGGGAAGCCCTGTAATATTTTTAAAATGGCAAATTATTTTAATCATCCATCAGTATATCAATAACAATATCAGTATATCAATAAGAAAAAATGTACACATTTTTACAAAATAAAGAGTAAGAAGGTACAATTTTATGTGTGTTATTAAGTTGTATTAAAAGCTAAATGGGGCTTCCCTGGTGGCACAGTGGTTGAGAGTCCGCCTGCTGATGCAGGGGACACGGGTTCGTGCCCTGGTCCGGGAAGATCCCACATGCCGCGGAGCGGCTAGGCCCGTGAGCCATGCGCGTCCGGAGCCTGTGCTCCACAACGGGAAAGGCCACAACAGTGAGAGGCCCACGTACCACAAAAAAAAAAAAAAAAAAAAAACCTAAATGACTGAAAACAAATCATACAGACAGATTTTTCAGTAAAATAAGCATAGCTTTTACACAGAACCTTGTATATATTACTTGACAGTGTAATAATTGTCATATAAAAGTCAGGGGTACAAAGCAGGCCAGTTTGTATAATTTGTCAGGTAGATAGTTAGCTAATTGAAAAACTATCAATTTAGTTTTTAGTTCAAGACATACACTTAAACAGATACAAGATGAAAACAGTTAAATGAAAAACAACACACAAATAAACAAAAATAGTTTTAGAAATTGAAATGTCAACGTTTGAGTACGAATGATGCTAACAGAATGGATGGGTCACCCTATATTGGGATTTCTCTTGAGGCATTTAATGATTTGCTAGAAGAATGAGATCAAGAATCCAAGCAAAAATTGGCTGATTCACTGTGTCAAAGAACTGAAAGGTTAGGATTCATGGTTACAAAGTCAATGAGGGATTGAGAGACTAAAAACCTATAGGAGACACTACTTGAGTTCAAGACATAGTGTGAAGCTACAGTAATCAAGACAGTGTGGTATGGCAGCAACAACAACAAGGGAAAAAAAGATAAATAGATCAGTGGAACACAAGAGACCCTCAATATAGACAACTGATCTCTGACAAAGGAGCAAAGGCAATACAGTGGAGCAGAGATAGACTTTTAACAAATGGAACAACTGTGCATCCACATACAAAAGAATGAATCAAGACACAGACCTTACACCCTTCACAGAAATGAACTCAAAATGGATCATAGACCTAAATGTAAAACATGAAACTAAAGACTTCTGCATGATAACATTAGAGAAGGCCTTGGGTATAGTGATGCATTTTTAGATACAACACCAAAGACGTGATTCTAGAAATAAGTAATTGATAAGCTGGATTTCATTAAAATTTTTAGAAGTCTGCTTTGCAAAAGACAATGTCAGAATCAGAAGGCAATTCACAGACTGGGAGAAAATATCTGCAAAAGACACATCTAATAAAAGAACGTTATCCAGGGCTTCCCTGGTGGCTCAGTGGTTGAGAGTCCACCTGCCGATGCAGGGGACATGGGTTCGTGCCCCGGTCTGGGAGGATCGCACATCCCGCGGAGCGGCTGGGCCCGTGAGCCATGGCCGCTGAGCCTGAGCATCCGGAGCCTGTGCTCCGCAACGGGAGAGGCCACAACAGTGAGAGGTCCGCATACTGCAAAAAAACAACAACAACATCAACAACAACAACAACAAAAGACTGTTATCCAGAATATACAAAGAACTCTTAAAACTCAATAATAAGGAAACAAAAAAAAACTGTTAAAAAAATTGACCAAAGACCTTTACAGGCACCTCCTCAAAGAAGACATACAGATGGCAAAAAAGCATACAAAAGGATGCTCCTCATCTTATGTCATCAGGGGATTACATATTAAAACAACAATAAAATACCACCGCACATGTATTAAAATGGCCAGCTTGCACAACGGACAACAGCAATGCTGGTGAAGGTGTGGAGCAACAGGAATTCTCATTTGTTGCTGGTGGAAATGCAAAGTGACATAGCCATTTTGGAAGACCCGCAGTTTCTCACAAAACCAAACATACTTCTACCCCCATGATCCAGTAATTGTGCTCATTGGTAGTTACTGAAGGAGTTTAAGTCTTATGTCCACACAGAACCCACACATAGATGTTTATAGCAGCCTTCTTCATAATTGCCAAAAATTGGAAGCAACCAAGATGTCCTTTGGTAGGTAAATGAATAAATAAACTGTGGTACATTCAGAGAATGTAATGTTATTTAACACTAAAAACATGAGCTCTAAAGGCATGAAAAACATGGGGGAACCTAAATTGCATATTACTAAGTGAAATAAGTCAATCGGAGAAGGCTACAAACTGTATGATTCCAACTGTATGACCTTCTGGAAAAGGTGAAATTACGGAGACAATAAAAAGATCAGTGGTTTCCTGGGGTGGGAGGAGAGAGGAAGATGAATAGGCAGAGCACAGAGGTTTCTTTAGGGCAGTGAAATTACTCTGTATGATATCATAATAATGGAAATATGTCATTATACATTTGTATAAAACCATAGACTATACAACGGCAAGAATGAACCCTAAGATAAGCTGTCAACTTTGGGTAATTATGATGTGTCGATGTAGGTTCATCCTTGGTAAAAAAACAAACAGAACATTCTGATGAGTGATTTTGCTAGTGGGAGCATATGTGGGGCAGAGGGTATGTGGGTAATCTTTGTACCTTCCTCAATTTTGTTGTAAACCTAAAATCGCTACTAAAATGAAGCCTTTATAAGAAAGTCCTACAGGAAAATGTACTCCAGAATGGCAAACCCAGTTTTTTGTGCCACTTTTACTCTAGAGGCATTTACCAGTTTCTAAGTTGTGCTTCACAAGAGGCCAGCCAACTAGACAGCGGTCCTAAGTGAGGAGATTGGGAAATTAAGCAGTCTCAACGGAGTAAGGAGAAACGTAGAGAGTTCAGGAACTGCCAAAAAGGAGGTTTTCTCAAAAAAGATTTTTGTTTGAGATCCCAGAATAGCTCCACACTCGCAGCAAAGGCAAATAAAAATAATATAGAACTTAGAATGATTGAACTAAGCATTAAATTAACTCCATGAAAGACTGGATGAAGTGACATTTTTCTTCTCACATTGGCTGACTGGAGATATATATCTAGATCAAGATAATTTTATCCAAAGTCTCTTAACTATTTTCATACTTAATGCCCAGCCTTAAAACAAAATTACTAGGCATGTTTGGAGATAAGATCAAATAATAGAAAACCAGTGGAAAAGATATGAAAAAGATACTAGAAACAGACACAAGGATGCATATATTATAGTTACCAGACGCAGTGTTAAAATCCCTAATATGTTTAACTTGTAGATGAGAGATGGAGGAATTCCATGCAGAAGTGAAATCTCCATATGTAATATAACCAAATAAATTTTTATAAATCAGAAACTGCTTGATATGTCAGATGACTCTGATGAAAGCATGTTAAAGGCAAACATTTTAATGTTAAAAATCCATAATTTGTTTGTGAGCAGGTAAGATGCAAGCAAAAAGAGAAAAAAAATATAGTGAAATAAAATGTAAAAATTAATCCAAAAGAAGTTAAGTAAGGAAGAAAAATAAAATAGAAAAGTAAAGAATGGATAGGGGTGCCAGATACAGTCCCATAATATATTGTTAGATTTAAGTCTACAAATAACAGTGATCATAAAAGTAAGTCGGCTGAATTGTCTAGTTATGACGTAAAAAGTATCACTCGAGATGCTTTTTGCATGAGAAACATCTAAAGAATAAGGACCCAGAATGAATGGAAGAATATATGTTAGGTAATGTTCAATTTTTAGAAAATCCTTGTATAGTGTTAGGCACATCAGACAATACAAATTGGACAGCAAAAATCATAACATAGGATAAAGTTTTCACTATAAAATTCAAGATATTTTACTTATCAAGATGATATGTAATTCTAAACTCGTACAAAACACAAAATCAGGAATATGCGTAGACTGATACAAGTAGGGAAACTGGCTTCAGGCCTGCACTTTTGAGGACTTTCTCTGGCCTTTCTCGAGTGATGCCCTTTTCCCAAATGGGTGAAGAGTCCACTGGGCATAGAGGAAAGTTTTCCTTTATTGAACCTCATTAAATTGAATAATACTATTGGTATTAAAAACACACGAAACAACATGTATTTTTTAAAATATTACTTAATTAGGATAAAGCTATAAAGCAAAGCAATGAATCACAAAATTCAGAATCACTCTGGGGTGAGACAGGGAATTATGATCAAGGCACACAGCGGACCGCAGACTCCATTTAGTGTTTTCTTTCTTAGGTTTGTCAGTGTGTGCACAGGTATTCATTTTATGGTTCTTCTTTAAAGGGTGTGTGTAGTTCATACCATCTTTTGTATGAATGATCATTTCACAAAAAGACAATATTAAAAGAAGAAAAAGAAGTTTGAAAATAAGTATGTAGATTACACAGAATAACAAAAACTATGAAAATAATTGAGTTCAGAAGAAATATTCTGAAGTAAAATACACTGCAATTCTGAGTAAGTAAAATGTAAGGTGATTTTCAAATAAACAACAAAATAAGGAACGTTGGATTGCTCTTTATGTTGTTAAGGCTTCTTACATTTAGGAGCACAATCAGGAGGCTTCTATGCAGACTTCCTTAGGTTATAAAAAATTACTTAGGTGTTTAATTTCTTTGATTTGCCCAAGTGTATTGCTTATAAGATTGTTTGCCAAAATTTTAATGATAGCAGTATCTGTGCCAGTAGTGTTTATACCAGCTGTACTGGACTAATTATTTGGTTTCCTCAAATGTCTACTTTTGAAATAATTATGGCTTTTGAACACATAATAGACAATATGCTTGGAGTATACAAGAATTTTGCCTAAATCGCTTCTTTAAAAACCAGGCAAATCATTTCCATATTCTATTTTACAAGGTCATTGGCACCCAGACCCCAACAATCTTGCCCTTGTCATTATATAAGCAAATTTTATCTTTAGGTATATATACCCTTAAGTTTACTTAAGGTATGATTTACATAAGTCCAGAATATGTTTTGTCCTGTAAGTATTTAAAATATTATATAGTATCTCCCTTGATTTTTTTTGGAAAAAAAAACCACATAACATTTCTAAGAGTAAATTTGAGATGCCAACCCAGAATTGCACTATGTGATGGATTAGTGTACCATATCACTATCAATTATCATAGTTATTTTAGTGTGAACTAAATTTGACAAGCTAAGTAGAATGGAATGTTGGTAGCATAGGTAGCTTGTATCTATAGTTGTCCAAACACATGTACAAACACATGTACAAACACACACACACACACACACACACACACTCTGCAGTGATCATAACACTAGGCAATTGGACAGTTGTGAAAACATAATGGTTTCATATCATTTAAAGTCCTAATGTTTCATAACCTTAAGAATATTGAATATGAGAAAAACAATATCATATAAACCAGTTAACAATGTTTTATTTTTCTCCCTTTCTGGACAATTTAAAAAGATTTATGTACAACTTCAGTGCAGAATGCATTTTAAAATATATTACATCACATGACTAGTCATACACAATATTTTGAAATTTTGCCACTCAAAAGCTATTAAAATTTTTCAAGCTTGATAGCAAATGAAATCATACAAATCATTTCAACCATGAACAGAGGAAGAAACCGCATTCAGTGCCTGAGGCATCATTCAATTATTTCTTTCCTTTTATAATTTTCAATATGACTGACAATTACATTTACGTTTTTCTCAAAAAAAAATCTAGCCTTCTTATTTTCTCTTTTTAATTGAAAACTATAGAGAAAATGTCAAGAATTTTGTTCTGCATTTTAACTTCTGTGTTTACTGATTAAATGAGTTTATTAACAGGATAATTCATTTTAAAATATATTAATATATAAAAATATATTTTCATTTCTATTACCCTTTACCTTTATATTTTAGGTTCTTCTATTAGTATTTTTCTCCATACAAAATATAATGTATTTTTTATAAGTAATGGTTTCTTTTAAATTTCAATTGCTACTTTATTTTCTTTCTAGAAATAGAACATTTTCTAGTTCTATAAATTTCTATCAAATTAATAGCTTTTTTCCATAATCTTTATAACACATTGTCCAGTTATTGATCATTCTGCTTATTTAATTACGATTTACAAAAAAACTCTTTCCAAACTTCACTCTATTTGTGTATCAGATTTTTTCCAGACTCTTGTGGAAGTTTTTACCTTCTACAGAGCATTCCGCAAGTAGTACTCAATACATATGGAAATGTTTTGTGCTTACTTTCAAGTTTATAAGCTCAATTATGGTACATTTGTAAATTACCAGTTGGTGGGAAAATGTCTGTGTAAATTGTTAAGGAAGTAGTGTCTTAAGTTGATTCAAATACTGAAGGAACTCTTATATCAAGTTGGACAGAGCTCTCTCTCTCTCTCTCTCCTGAAAAAATCCACTGAAATATTCTAAAATATACACTATCTACGAAAAAGTCTTCTCTAAAGGTGTTTCCTTTTTAGTCTGACTGCGTATATTCTCAACCCTTGGCAGTCTTTAATGTTTGAAGTTGAGCAGCCTTTGAGCTTAAGTAGGTATTTAGATTTATAAGTTTTTATTTACGTGGTAACATATGAACAAGTTTTTCCTGAATTAAATACGGTCACATGCATAAAAATGTTATCTGGTATTTAATCAGTTTACCTTTGCTTTAATATTTGTCACACTCTTATGCAATAATGCATCATTTTAAAAATAGTTCACCATAGTCCTTTAATTCACTTAAACGAAAATGTATCTTCTCAGCATTTCATTTACCATCCCATGAGTCATATGTTTTGTTATAACACTCTAGTCTAACACTACCACTGAGCCTTTTTAGCCAAGGGTGGTCTACTACTTCCATTAAAAGGCTGATTTTCTGCCTTAGCCCATGGTTCTAGAAAACAGAGCCTGAGAGATATGTATTAAGGTTTTATTGGGCAGTGTAATCTCAGGACAGTAACAGTGAGGGGAAAAGGAAACTGAAGTAGGAAAGAGAGAAAACATATACAAAGTGAGGTGATGTCTTACTGAGCTGGCCACAGATTTTAAGAAAGTGCCTGTTTCCTTGGTCCTGCGGGATGACTTTCAGAAAGACCTTGAGGAACCAGCAGCCTCAGCATAGTCCTTTGAGGGAGGGTGGGAGAGAACTTGGTCCAAGTTGTGTTTCCGTCTCTGCCTCTTAATTATCAAGGCTCGTTCCAGGAGATATTAACTGCCTCGTTTTGTGTTATCCTGTCTCTTGGCTGCTGTCAGGGAAGCCAGGTTCCATAGCTGGTGGTGTGGTACTTCCTCTGAATTCAAAAATGATGGAGTAAGTCATAGCTTCCATGAGCTAAGAAATGTTGAAAAATATGTAAACATATTCTAATTTCTTATTTGGACACTGGGTTTACAGGTGATCTCAACTAATACTTTGAAAAACTATTTTACTGTGTCAGAAGTTTTCTGTTTCTTCAAACCCTACAGTTTCTGGTTACGGATTACAGGTTTTTTTTTAAAAAAAATTCTCCAATAAAAAAGAAATGTGAACAACATAGTCTTATATTCGTAGGTACTATTATAATGTATGTTCATTTTATTGGGTTTATACTCACAAAAATATAACTATAGGAAAATAGTATAAGTGAGATTACAGCTGATGAATATTTGGCTACTGGACTCTCATATCCTGCATGAGGTCTCTGGGTGTTGCTATACAGGATGGGCAATGAACAAGGACAAGAAGCCTTGGACCCTGCGTGGAACTGAAGGAAGGAGCCCTGTTGTAAGGATGTGGACTACCTTCAAAATGTATGTGCCTGCCCAGTTGTGATATGTTTTTCTAATCAAAATACAGGAAGTGTATAGACTATTGGCATCTCTGAATGTGAATTCAAGCAGAATTATAAGTGGGGCCTGGAGCAGTTGTAATGGTTCTTGATCATGTTAATCAAATATTAACCATTTTCCCTTTATTTTATGCCATGTAGAAAGCAATCTTGTGAAAATATTTTGAATCGTTCCGTGTGTTTGGTGATCTATATTATCTCCTCTAATATACTCAAAGGAAATGCCAATAAAACACAATTCATCCACATGCTGTAAAGCAAAGGTAAAACAAATAAACCAAAGCAATTCACAAAACTTCCGTCATTTACATTTACATTTTTTATATTTAAATAACAGACGTTAGATGCTAGGCAGTTTGTTATAAAAGGTTGTAGGTGAAATCCTCTAATCCAATCACAAAGAAAGTCTTCCCACCTACTCCAGATCCCTGGAATTCATTCAACTTAGGGGAGACAAAATGCACATTGCTTTTTGAGATAATATTTCAGTGTAATCAGGTCTTAAGTTTATTTTCAATGGTCAGTCCCATAAGCTAATGCAAATAAGATATCAATTATCAAAAACTTGCCCATTTTTATAGGAAGAGCAGCGATGACACATATGGTAATTGTAATAGGAAAGCATTCAGGGAGTTGAGGATGTATCGAGCTGGTTGAAAATGCAAAAAATTTGCCTAGTTGAGGACCAATTTATTTTTTATTAACCAGAAAGAATATTTCACTTAAGTTTTTTTTCACCATATAGAAGCACAACATTTAGCCATTTAAAAAGTTTAAACAATTAGAAAAATTACTCAAGGCATGTTTTCTTGAGTGGATGTACAGAGAGAGAGAAATAGATATAAAGAAACAAAACTGCCAGTCTATTATTTACCTCTATTTTCTAAGCATTGATTCAGCAGAGAAGAGATTTTATTTAATGTTTTATGAGTATCCTATTATCATAATTTTTAAGTACTTGGAATCATTTTATCAATGTCTTTTACTACAGATACATGCTTGAATGAGTCTCACTCTTTTAAGAGTGGCTACCTTACTCCCTTTTCTCTCTACCATGTCCAGCCAGTATTATTAAATGGATTTGTATGCGTCCTGCTCTTTATCTCTTCTTATCTATTCATGTATATTCTCATATATACATATATGTGGCTTCGATTATCACATTTTTATACAAATATAATGATATCACATACATTCAATTTTTCTCATTTAGTAATACAATCAGAATATTCTTCAGATGTTCATATCTCATTCTTTATATGCATATATAATTATGAAAGTATGTGAAATATATAGATTTGAATGTTCAAATATGTCTTTCTTTTTTACATACTTATTTTACTACTTTTTGCTTCTACTTCTTTTTACTATTTTTTCTCAGTATGCTGCACTTCTCCTGTCCTGAACTTACCTTGCTCACTCTAGCAGCAGTGTCCTTTGACCTTTTCTAAAACCATTTCAAATATCATCTCTTATTTATAAATATGTCTCAGTGTGCTCGTATAGCAAAACCGATAGCTTATAAGTTATGCATGTTTCTATCAAATGGTATTAAACCACATATTACATTTGATATAGAATTACTTGATTGTGTGCTTTTCTTGTAAACTAGAAGTTTTCTTTATGATAAAAATTCTATTCTTATTTTATCTCTACTGTCTTGCATAGTTAATTTTTTAGTTCATGGTAGATAGTATCACTTACATGTTGGGTATTTAAATTTAACGTTTAGATTTGGCACCATGGCATGGAAGAAGGGGAAAATAGGAATTAAATTAAGAATTTCACCAAATTGAAAAATCATGAGGATGAAAATTATAGATTAAGGGAATACTTTATAGTAAATGAGCTAGACATACTATATGCGTTAAATAAATGATTGAACTAGCTTAATAACAGACTTTTTAATTTTTATTTGCAAAATATTTTAGTAATGATATTAGTGTTGTATAATCTCATTTGTGAAAATGGTTGTTTAGCTTAAAGGGTATTTTATATATTTGTATAAGCAATTCCCTTATCCCCCACCCCAAAATATTTGAATATCACCCAAAAATACATACCAGATTGCTGTTCTTGGACATAAACCAATTTTATTCCCAGATGAAACCTGATGGTAAAATCCAGAGCATGGAAATACAGGAGTCTAATGTAGAGAAAAAAAATAAAGGAGAGAATAAAGGCTGTTTAATCATGTTATGGATTTTCCCGTCTTTATCCAACCTAATTCAAATAACTGACAAGAATCTGGTAATACTTATAACTCAGCTGGGACACAAATACCATTCATTTTGCCTGGTAATCCTGTCTGTGTCCTTTCCCAGCACATATTTATCACAGAAGCAGTCTTACAGCCTCAGTTATGAGCTTTTCCAGCTAAAGGTCCTGTGTTTTATATACTGTTATTACTTTGCAAAATCAGGTAAAGGAATTGAGCTGTTCTGAGTATTCAGTTAACATATTTTTCTGTGATTATTTTCCATATACTGTACTTGGGGGTCAGTAAAAGTCATACATGCTAATAGTTCCACTCCATTAATAATAGAATGGCCTTTCATGTAAAATTATTTTTTTTGTTTAAAAAATCAGCAAGAAGAAACCAGTTACCAAATGACAGTTGTCTAGACTTCCCATCTTTTAGGCAAGATTTATTAAGATACCAAGTCAAACACTGTCTCTGCTTCTTGACAGCATCGAATTCAGAGTAAAGTCCCATGTCCTCAAATTATTTGTAAAATCACCTAATACAAGCCCAATTTCTAAAGCAAGTTCTTCCCAACACACTTTTACCGAGACACCAAATGGCTTCCTATGGTGTGTAGTCTCCCTCACAAAAAGGAGCAATAAACCCAACTGTTCAGCTACAGGTGCGTTCCAGGTCTTCTTTGGCTTACCTGGAGGACATTGATAAATTTGTTGAATGTGATTTTGGACACTAGACACTGGCACATATATACCGATGTCACCACCTCCTTTGCATTTTGGTCTCTCACTCACTTTTTCTCTTTCCCTCTCCCTTTTCCTTTCACCTTCCCTCCCTGTTTTTCTCTCAATCAGTCTCACTCATCCACACACTCATATAAAAAAACCCAGTACAACCAGTGTAAAAATTTGCATAAAACTCGACTCCATAAAATGCCTACAGCTCTACCCACTGTACTGTAGAGCTCCTACTTTTAAATATAACTACTTGCTCTAAGAGAAAGGTAAATATTACTAGCTGTGGGTAACTTGAAAACAGTGATAAGGGCTATTGACTACCATGAATGTTTACAGTTTGATTGAGTATTGCCAACTGCAACTCATTTGTAAAAAATAAATGTAACTTATGGATTATCTGGCTCCAAAATTCAGTTACAGAAAGAGTCATGAACATGTACACGAGGTTATGCAGGAAGCGCACTTCACAATGTGAAACACTTCTGACGTTCTTGGTGTAAAATCCATAAGCAACACAAAAGAAAAACCACACCGTGTCCTGAGGGAAGAAATGAGAACCCAAGGAGAGTCAACACTTTCAATCAACATCCCGCTCTTCTACTTTTAGTGAAACATCTTGCTGCTGATGTGTGGTGATATCCCGCAGGGATTATTGCCATTTGAGACAGTTTCTAGAGCTGGCTCCTCTCTGTGTCCTCTCTCTCTGGCTCCCACACACACACTTCAAAGCACTCCCCAATCCTACTTTTTTTTTTTAAACATCTTTACTGGAGTATAATTGCTTTACAATGGTGTGTTAGTTTCTGCTGTATAACAAAGTGAATCAGCTATATGTATACATACATCCCCATATCCCCTCCCTCTTGCGTCTCCCTCCCACCCTCCCTATCCCACCCCTCTAGGTGGTCACAAAGCACCGAGCTGATCTCCCTGTGCTATGCGGCTGCTTCCCACTAGCTAACTCTTTTTTACATTTGGTGGTGTATATATGTCCATGCCACTCTCTCACTTCGTCCCAGCTTACCCTTCCCCCTCCCCGTATCCTCAAGTCCATTCTTTAGTAGGTCTGTGTCTTTATTCCCATCTTGCCCCTAGGTTCTTCATGTCCCAATCCTACTTTTTTTTTTTTTTTTGCGGTACGTGGGCCTCTCACTGTTGTGGCCTCTCCCGTTGCGCAGCACAGGCTCCGGACGCGCAGGCTCAGCGGCCATGGCTCACGGGCCCAGCCGCTCCGCGGCATATGGGATCTTCCCGAACCGGGGCACGAACCCGTGTCCCCTGCATCGGCAGGCAGGTTCTCAACCACTGTGCCACCAGGGAAGCCCCACAATCCTACTTTTTACTTGTCTCCTGTGTAATTTGGTGTATATAGCAGAAGTTGACAGTTAAAAAATTGAAGCATCTATGGAAGGATTTTGACGCTTTTAAGAAAACATGAGAAATGCTTCCGACTAAATCACTTCACAGTATAACACAAAATAAATGATTAAATTTGTCACCCAAATATATTTCATAAACAAGAAAGTTGTTTTTAATTGCTTCTACCCCAAATTCTGTTAATTGGGTAATGAATCAAATTTACCACTTTTGAATAATAGAACAGTTTTACTAATTAATGTTAATTTGAAAAGGAAAAACAGTATTTGGTGATAACTCATTCATTACTTATGAAGAGTGCTGGCTTATGTGGAATCCTCCTTCTTGTTTAGTTTAAATAATGGACAATCATTTTGGTGTACATTTTTACCCGATGGCTTACTTAAAGTTATTTATCAATATTATTTGCACAGTTGAGAAAATAACTGTGTAAAGACCCAGGGTAAGATATGCCACAGTAGAAAATAATCTCTTTTATATATGTATTTTTCTTAAAGACTCATGTCTGTCTGAAATTCTTATGGAAGAATGGGCTGTTTCTTCCGGTGGTTTCTATATATCATTGAGCTGTGGGACACCATTGGCAATTTAGAGAAGACTAATGCCCTACAGGTTAGAGACCAACAGCAGGAGTTTCTCCTATAAAGACAGATGTTCTAAAGATTTATCTGTTTACCTACATAGTTTTTTCCTGTCTAAGATGCCTAGGGATTTTTGTGCATCATTTGGTACTGATTTGTAGGGTACTGTTGTCATGAGAGAAAAAAAAAAGAATGTTATATTTCTCTCATTGAAAATACCTCATTTTCTAGCATTTAAGGAGTAGCAGAGCCTATTAAAAAAAAAGTTTGTGAATTCCAAAATGATGCTACTAATTGCCTTTGAAAATCTAAGTACATTAATGGCATTTTGAATTTTCCATATGTGAAAACATCATGCTTAATATAATTTTAGTGCTATTCAAAACTTTAAAAAAGCTTACTGTTTATATTTACAAAATCTCTAACCCATTTTGAAGAACGTAACATATAAAATTAATTTAAAAATACCCTAGAACTATTAAAGAAAAACATGTTACAAATAATTAGCACTAAGTCGTAAATATGTCAAGCAACTGTTTTCAAAGGAATTACATAATTATCAAAAAATTTAAATAATTTCTGTCAGGTACAAGCAGTAAGTCACACTGTAACATAAATACTTGCATTATAATAAAATTACAATTATGAATAATGGCATTGATATTAGTTGAATTTAATACTTAGATATCATTATGAGCCTAGGAATGGTGATCAGTGGCTCATTTAATCCTCATAGAAGTGATGTGAAAGCATCTTTTCCTACCCTAATGCCACCATAAGGAAATTAGGCACTGAAAATGTGTGTTTATAGTTAACACAGTTGTTTAAAAATAATGTTATAAAAGCCTACCACTCCATGGCTCTCCCCTTCTGAAAAAAATAGAAGAGATTAAAACTTTTACCTCAATTTAGAGTGGTCTTCCCTAATCTCATATGCATATCTAATTTTTAGCCAATTAAGTATAGCTCTGTAGTAAAAAGTGATCTATTTGATCATTCTTAGATGGAAGATACAACAGAGAATAAAGAGAAAAGTTCTCATACAGAAATTATTTTTCTCTCTCTACTCTCTTTACTCTCATCTCTGAGGATTTTATTATGAAAAAGATGGTCTCTCCACAGTGGAGCGTCCTCACATAGTGGAAAGTTGTTTACATGTCCACATTTCTAGCTTTGATAGCATATGTGAGGCATTTTACGCTCCATGGAAGAAAGGCCTGCCATGCTCTGAAGGGAGCATTATAGTTATTACACCCAGGGCCCTTGTTTAAGGATCTGTCTTTAAACGACAACTACAAGGCCCATTTAAAATTCACTTCAGCTTCAAACATACTGATAATTTAACTTGAGAATACCCAAATCACCAGTGTACTATTTGTAGAATGTAGTTCTTATTCAATCTACATAGATCATTACTGACACCTAAAAGCCATTCAAAGATATATAAAACTTGGTCTGTTGAAGGTTAAATGAATCAAAAGAGACTATCATCAAATAAAGAGTCCAACAGTGTGATCCGGTAAAGTCCTTAAAAATAAGGAAATATATCAATCAAACTATTTGCCTTTGTATACTGCAACTACAACAATTTAAAATAGTATGAAAATATTTCCTTTCAGTCTTAAATTAGGCACTTAAGTTGGAACCTGTCCATAACAGTCAGAGAGTTTATGAACTATCCCAAGTAGCAAAATTTAATGGATATACATCTGTAAGGGACTTGTTTTTGCTTTTTGTTTGTTTGTTTTGGTATGTTTGCTTTATCTTCCCTTAGAGGATCTACAGCCTTAATCAGATTCTCAAAGGTCTGACATGTCTATATGCATGGATTTAAATGGAAGAATTTCCTCATGGCAATCATTACTCTTTACTAGAATAGTAGTTGGAAATTAAATCCCAGGAAGTGGCTAATCTGAAAATATTTTTCACTTCTCTAGATTACTAAAAAAATTACCACATGTTTCTCTAACCTCAACTCACTTATGTTAAAGCACAACTAGAAAGAGGAGCACATATGAATATTTAACATTTTTTTCATGTGTTCTTTCACAGCTTGACTTGTGACCTACTTGACTGCATGATTTTTAAATTTTTTGGCTACCTGTGACGTTTTATATCTCTGCTTAGAACACTCTGTAGAGCAAATGTATATTACCTATTATGTGCCAGGTATCAAGGACACAGCTATAAACTAGAAAGATGGTCCCTGTAAACATTGAGCATGTATCGCCTAACAGGCAAGACAAATATTAAACAAACACTTGCACAAATAATGTTAAATACAGTTGTAACAAGTGCTATAAAGAATATGGAATTTTGTGTAAGTACATAATAGATCCCAAGTAAGCAAAGAGCAAAATGATCTCAGAATATGAGAATAACAGCAGATGAGAAAGAGCTTGGCTTAATGGATACTATATTTAAAATAGCTTGAAAAATCGCTCAAGTTCTCACTTCCTAATGTAAAATATCGTTACAGTCATACAATCAGTGTTTCCATTATCAACCAATATCACATTGTTTGGTGATTCTTTTCCATGATATATTCTTTCGACAGTGTATTTGTTATTTTTTATTTCTAGAACATTGGAACTTAATGATTACTAGTCTTTGATGACCTTCTGTCTCTTCCAATATGACCTTCTGTCTCTTCCAATATTAGTCTAAATATTCTTGTCATTTTTATTATTCCTTTTTAATGTAATTTGCATTATGTGACTGAAGTCTCAAACGCTTAGACCTGCCGCCCCCAAATGCAAAGTTAAGCAATAATATCGGAAACGTGAAGTCTACCATTCCACACTGTGGGATATTTAGATTTATTATTTTCTGTTACTGTTCATTGTTGAGAAGTTAGTGGAGATTGTACTGTCTTTATGAGTGAACTTTATTGCAACAAAAGGCCACAAAATGATATTATTTATCCCCAAAGCACTTTCCTTCTGGTTGCATTTAAAAGGAGTGTGTTGACACTAACAACTTCCCTAAAGTCTAGAGCATGTGGTGCAATACACCTTGGTATTGTCTATCTGTTATGGCTTTGATATTTCTACATGATGCAGACACTGAGACAGTTTTTATGTTTCTAAGATACAACTTAACAACTAAGTAATTTAGGTTGAGCATTTAAAAGGAACTGTGTCATGCAAAAGACTTATGAATAGGACAAAACCAAATGCTTCAATGCATACTGTTTCAAAAGAAAATTTGAAATTATTAACAAAATGAAATCTTCTTAAAGAAGAAAAGTATTTTTCTGTTTCATTTTTTTAACTATTGTATCTCATAGCTACTGAGACTACCAGGATCTTTTTCTGCAAAATGGGGGTAAATAATTGTGTTATTTCGTAGAGCGGTATCAGGGTTACATGAAAACAGCACAACTGACAGAGATATAGTACATCAGCCATTCTTTTACGTATTATTTTTGGCCAAAAGCTCACTTTCTTTAACATTTGACACCATTCTGCCTTGAGGTTCATTTAACTTAGTTTATATATGCTCCGCGGCATGTGGGAGCTTCCTGGACCGGGGCACGAACCCGTGTCCCCTGCATCGGCAGGCGGAATCTCAACCACTGCGCCACCAGGGAAGCCCTTGAATGATTTTTTTTACTGAAGAGGAGTTACATGTGCATATATATGTATGCACATAGATTAATATAAATTGTCAGTTGTATAGAATAATAGGTAAATTTTGCTTTGCAAAAGAAAGTTAACTTATGAAAAATCACCCCCCTGTTGGCAAAACGTTAGATTGAAGAAACAAAAACATGCTGTATTCATCTCAGGATAACTGGTACTTACCCCACCGCGCATGAGATATTGGGCACAACAGTTATTTGGAAAAATTAAACGAATGAATCCCTACTCTTCACACTGTTGCCGGCCTTCATCATAGCAAAAAGCCTAATACTCTCTTACTTCTTACTCTGTCTTCTTGTATTGTTTTCTTCTGCCACCATGACGTTTATGTTACTACTTAGATAGAATTCTAAAACACTATTCTGTGTATAGCACTCCATTAATTACAAATCCTTCATGATTCAATAAAATTTCTCAGTATGGTGTTATAGATCATTTATGAAATAGTCCTAATCTGTAATTCTTTTCTACTTACTCTCCCTCTTATAATTCCTACTTTCCATTCTCTCAAAACTCTTGATTCTATTCCTTCCCAGGCCTTCCGCATTAAAAAAGTACAAAATCTGTTGTCTAGTTGTTCACATAAAATTTAGAATCAACTTTGATTCTTCTTTCCTTACACTTGAAATATCAATCTGTCACACATAAGTGATATCATACAGTATTTGTCTTTCTCTCACTTAGTTACTGGGTTGGTCAAAAAGTTTGTTCAGGTTCTTCCATACGATGTTACAGAGCAATAACTAAGCATAATATTCTCTAGGTCTAGCCACAGTGCTGCAGATGCTACAAATGGCAACTTTTCATTCTTTTTTATACTCCATTGTGTGTGTGTGTGTGTGTGTGTGTGTAATACTGAATAATACACCATTGTGTGTGTGTGTAGGTATGTCCCCTTCCAGAACCTATTTTATTTTAAAATGTGGTCATTTATTTTTATAATTATAGAAAGTGTTTTTCTATTTATAAATCAATAAAAGGCATTATAGAATCTTTGGAAAACTTAGATGACTAATAAAATCAGTTAAATTCAATAGCCAAGAGGTAATGTCATTTACCAGCTGTGGATGTGTGTGCATCTGTGTGCTTGAGAGTGTGTATATGTATAAAATGTATTACTTTTGAGGCTTCCCTGGTGGCGCAGTGGTTGAGAGTCCGCCTGCCGATGCAGGGGACCACGGGTTCGTGCCCTGGTCCGGGCAGATCCCACATGCCACGGAGCGGCTGGCCCCGTGAGCCATGGCCGCTGAGTCTGCACGTCCGGAGCCTGTGCTCCGCAACGGGAGAGGCCGCAACAGTGAGAGGCCCGCATACCGCAACAACAACAAAAAAGTATTATTTTGAAACTGTTTCTCTCAGTTAAGAATTAAGAGTATACATTTGACTTTTGTTGGTATAGGTGCTTTTTATGTCATTATCCTTAATTATCCTTAACTCCCTAATGTTCAATCAGATGGATCTGTCAAAATATGGAACCAGGTTCAACATTTTGATTTTGGGGGGTTATTTCATAAATAATTTGTATTAATGTTATCAGAATTCATTTAAATTATCTGTCATTTGCATGTACTATCAATATATTTTACTAAAATAGAATATTGGTTCCTGGGTCAATCATAATAATACCTATTGTTCATTAGGTTTTACTATGTATGAGCAGTATGTTCAGAATTTTTACAAATATTAACTCACTGAATAGGGAGCAACCACTTCAGAGAGGTACTATTATTATTGACAATTTTGACAATAAAAAAACAAAAGTTAATAGTTATAAAGTGTTTTACACAGTTATTAGCTAATGTTAGTTTTAGTAAGTTTTGTAAAATTGATGTGAATTTGTATATGTAACTATGGTGATATAATCAGTTAAAGGCCTTATTTTGTAATGGTAGGGGCTACCTGCTGGGACAGAAACTGCTTAAAAGTATATAATTTTTGGATTTCTCTGCAGAGCTCTAGTATAATGCCAATTTTTGCCCAATTTTGCCCTATCACAATAGTGAAGTAAATAAAATTCAGAATTAAAATTTTGTATCCTCTATTTCCTAGAATGTTAGATTCTGTCCCCATCCCCCAAGCAGAAACTGTTTTTTCTAAAAAATGAGAATGACATAAACAACCTAGAGTTTTTACTTTAAGTATAGTAATGAAGGATAAAACAGTCCAAAATTATGTACTGAGGTGCAGTTCATATCCACCCAGAATGTTAAAAAATATATAGTGCTATACATATTGTCTAAACGTCAATAGTTGCTGTCCACCATTGGTTTCCAAAGCATTGAGGTTTATAATATAAAATACTGGTTTCTCCACAATTCTTGACAAATGGTAACACTTCTTAGTCTAGTTGAAGCCCATGTGCTCATGGGTTTTAGAAGCAGTTGATAATCTACATTTCTTTGTCAGACTGAGCACTAGGTTGTATCCTGTTGTCTCTTATGTAGCTAATGGGAGAGTGGAATAAACTATGCAGCCAGGTCACTTAACTCCTGTTTCTTGTTGGGTGAATGATAAATTTTGGTACTTGAATCATTGTTTAATGTCCTTTTACTTATTTTGAAATATACCATTACATTGTATTGTTTTGAAAGATTTCCAGAAGACAATTAGTGATATTACAAACACTACTGATAATGTACCATGATCTTAAAAAAAAAAGAAAGACAAAGAAAAGGTGACTTAAAGTCACAGAAGAGTAAATAACATGGTCTTACCAGAAAAGCCATCCATCCATCCACTTTCTCATTTGTAAATTGCTCAATGCCACTATATTATATTACTGTAATAAGATGCCATATCAGACTTCTTAAAGCATGTGGGTCCAGGATTTTTACCTAGGGACTTCAGTAATGCAAGAATGTTTTGCATTTGAGAGCAGGGACACCAGTATAACTAGGAGGTATATATTGAGCATCTATAATTGCCAGAGACTATAAACTGTGACTATACTCAAAGGTACGACACCCCAGGCTTTGGAACTCACTGCTCAGTGATAGTGACACATACGCAAATAAATTATGCACACAGCAATATACATAAGAGGCTTGATGAAGCATTTTGAGAGTTTCAAATAATTTCCTAAAGGAAAGGATAAACTCCAGTAATAGCATGTGGGAGTTAGGTGTGACTTCAGCTGAAACTTAATGCAGAACTTAGTTCTAAGTGAAGTGAAGTGTAGATTATTGACAATGGAAATAATTTCCTTCATTTCGAATTCTTTTTTTTTTTTTGCGGTACGCGGGCCTCTCACTGTTGTGGCCTCTCCCGTTGCGGAGCACAGGCTCCGGACGCGCAGGCTCAGCCGCCATGGCTCACGGGCCCAGCCGCTCCACGGCATGTGGGATCTTCCCGGACCGGGGCACGAACCCGTGTCCCCTGCATCGGCAGGCGGACTCTCAACCACTGCACCACTAGGGAAGCCCCGAATTCTTTGATAGTCTCCTAAATTAAAATAAATCAAAATGCTTAATCCTGTTTTCTAAAAAAAAAATCTCATGGAAAACTTGAAAATATTTATAAACATATCGTGTTATTGTAGTTTTCCTACTTTATAATATTAGTATATGTGCCATAATATTGAATTTTTTTTCCATCACCTTTTTATTATCAAAAGGTTTTAACATGCTATGCCTAGTTTTCCTCTGTTTCCACCCAGATCATCTCGTCAAACCTTTTTTGGTTATTCTTACAGACCTTTATTATATTCATATATGTGTATAATACATCATTTATTAATAAAAGTATTTCTGTTCTTTGCATTTTTTTTTCTTTTTAGTACATTATCTGACTCGGAGAGATATATCTGTGTCTTTGATTTTTATTTAAAAATGTTTACTCTAAGACCAAAAACTTGTTCATGGTAGAAAATTTGTAGACTACACTGAAAAAAATAAGAATAATGGACAGTAATTATTACAATTTCAAATTAAGAAAAAGATTGATAAAGAGAAAAGAGGGAGAAAGAGGAGGAACAATTGAAGGAGAGAAGAGAGGGGGAGGGAGAGGAAGGAAGGAAGGAGAGAAGATAAGATCAAAATGTGCTAAGCAGAAATCTTAAGATGGGCCCCAAGAATCCTGGTCTCTCGTGCATATATACCTCGCGGTTATTTAATCAAACAGTAACTAGTTTATTCTGTGCTCTGTGAAAGATTTTGCAAACATAATTAAATTTGTGGTAATTTTTTATGCAGAAATAGAAAACTAATACAATTTCTGTCCAAGTACTCCTTTTTTTATTAAAAGTTAAAAAAATTAAAGGGTATTTAAATGAAAAATTAAAGCGCTTCTCAACATGGATGTCTCTCCCCACATAATGACTGATTCCTAGACTATGTCTAAACAAAAACAATGTACACACTTTAGCGATTATGATTTAAATAAAAGATACGCTATAGAAAATATTTTACTGCTTGTCTCTTTTTAACCTATAACTATATCTGGGCTATAGCTGCATAGCAGAAATAGAGATCAACCTCATACTATTTAATATATGCATCATATAGTATGTTATGTGTTTTATTTAACCAGTTCTCTATTGTGGACACTATATTTGCTTCCACTCATTAGTGCAAAAATATGCAAAAATAAATTGTCTTCTCTTGCAAAAATTTAATTGTGATTGAGGTTATCGTTCTATTCAGAGTTACTGAGAATTTGAACATATGTTGCTTTAAAATTTTTCATATTCTTTGTGTATTTTTCCTATTGATGGTTTATCATTTTCTATTCAATTTATCATTGCTTTAACATTTAAAGAGTAGTTTATTAAGATACATTAATTTGTCATGAAGTATGTCCATTTTAGACTTTTATAAATATTTATAAATTGCCTTCCACAAAATATCCACAACTAATGCTTCCTCCAGCATTACATGAGGACATGTTTTTCCCTCATCTTTATCAATGCTAGATATGTGAATGATAGGTCTCTTGCTATTTTCTTCTCAAATGGTGATTCATTTTTGTTACCTTTCTGAATGGACCCTCTTTTCATTCAGTTTTTAAGTTACTGCCATGCGTATACAAGAAATTCTTGACTTTTATCAGCTGATTATCTGAAGAGGTGGTAAATTAAGTATCAATTTATTACTTTTGGTACATTTGAGTTGATTTTTTTTTTTTTTGGCTTTTCTAAGTATTTAGCATATCATCTTAGATGATTACCTTCCAATATTTATAAGTAAAAAAAAATCCTGTCTTGTTTCATTGAGTGTTGATTGCTAATACTAGCAGTAATAGTAGACTTTTTTCTCTTAAAATTTTTAAGTGAGAAGACTTTGTCCTTTTAATGTTGTGCAATGAATTCGGAAAGTTCCTGATACATATATATAGTTGAAAAGGTTGAGGTTTATTTATTTAATTATAAAATTTAGGAATATGTGCTGAATTTCCTCAAATATTTTTGAGATATTCTCATTTTTTGTTAATTTTTTAATTTAACTAATTTATAGAGCAGATTGAATAAAAAGAGTCCATTACGTTGAATGGTATTAAGTGCATTTATGTATATGCCATTGATCAGAATTATTCATTCATATATGGCTTGATTACATATGCTAAAATTTATCTTAAAATGTCAACTGATATTCATGAATAAGATTGCTTTCCAATTGTTGTTATTTTTTATTATTTTATTAGTTTGGAATATGTGTTGGAGTAGTTTCATTGAATAAGTTTGGAGTCTTTATGTAACATCTCCATGGATTAAACATTTTAATAGAAGTCACTTCAAATATCATCACATGATTAATTTTTAAGCAGTGTACATTGACCACATTTTGCAACTATTTAATATACATATTTATAATTTTGTGATTTGTAATTTTAAAAATTGATACTCATCTCAAGAAGCATGCACTTGATTTTTCATATATTTTGCCATAAATTTCCAGATACATAGTAATGTATTTTTTTTGTTTTTTGTTTGTAAAACAAACATTTTTGTTTGTTTGTAGTTAGCTCCAATTTGGACTTAATGTTTCTTAAGCTAGAAGAGTTATTAATTCTTGGGGATTATATAGTTATTGTGCCGTCTTACAGAAGAGAAAATCTAGGAACAAATAGTGACATTGTGTACTTTTTTCTTTTTTAATATGTTATTACAAGATATTGAATACAGTTCCCTGTGCTGTACAGTAGGACCTTGTTGATTATCTATTTTATAAATAGTAGTTTGTATCTGCTAATCCCAAACACCTAATTTATTATGTTGAGATATGTTCCCTCTGTACTCACTTCAGTAAGAGTTTTTATCATGAATGAATGTTGAATTTTATCAAATGCTTGTTCTGCATCTATTGAGATAATCATGTGATTTTTGTCGTTTCTTTTGTCCATGTGGTGTAGCAAATGATTGATTTGCCTATGTTGAACCATTTTTCTGACCCTGGGATGAATCCAACTTGATCATGGTGTATGATCTTTTTCTATGTGTTATTGGATTTGGTTTGCTAATATTTTGTTGAGAATTTTTGCATCTATATTCATCAAAGTTATTGGCCTGTAATTTTCTCTTTTGGTATTGTCTTTGTCTGGTTTTGGTATCAGGGTGATGGTGGCTTCATAGAATGACTTTGGGAGTGTTCCCTTCTCTTCAATCTTTTGCAAGAGATGAGAATGATCAGTATAAGTTCCTCTTTGTATGTTTGGTAGAAATGCCCAGTGAAGCCATCTGGTCCTGTACTATTTTTGCAGTGATTTTTTTTTATTACACATTCTATTTCACTTCTAATGACTGGTCTGTTCAAATTATCTACTTCTTCTTGATTCAGTTTTGGTAGGCTGTATGTATCTAGAAACTTGTCCATTTCTTCTAGGTTGTCCTATTTGTTGGCATAAAATTGTTCATACTATTCTCTTATGGTTGTTTGGTATTTCTGCCGTATCCATTGTTATTTCTCTTCTTTCATTTCTTATTTTGTTTATTGTATCCTTTCTCTTTTCTTCTTGGTTAGCCTGGCCAGAGGTTTGTCGATGTTGTTTACCCTTTCAGAAGAACAGCTCTTGGTTTTATACATTTTTTTATTGTTCTTTAATTTCTGTTTTATTTATTTCCTCTCTGATATTTATTATTTCCTTCCTTCTGCTGACTTTAGGTTTTGTTTGCTCTTTTAATTCTTTAAGGTGGTAGATTAGTTGTTTTATATGAGAGTTTTCTTGTTTTTTTGAGGAAGACCTGTACTGCAATAACTTTCCTCCTAGGACTACTTTTGCTGCATCCCATAGATTTTGTATGGTTGTGTTTTCATTGTCATTTGTCTCAAGGTATTTTTTAATTTCCTCTTTGATTTCATTGTTGATCCATCGGTTTTTTAGTAGCATGTAGTTTAGTCTCCATGCAATCATTTTTTTCTCATTTCTCTTTCTGTGGTTGATTTCTGGATTCATGCCATTGTGGTCAGAAAAGATGCTTAAAATAATTTCTATCCTCTTAAATTTGTTAAGGCTTGTTTTGTGGCCTAGTACGTGGTCTATCCTAGAAAATGTTCTATGTGCACTTGAAAGGAATGTATATTGTTTCTTTTTTTTTTTCTTTTTAATGTAATATCATGAAAATATCAATCAAGTCTAATTGCTCTATTGTATCATTTAGGGTCTCTGTTGCCTTATTGATTTTCTGTCTGGAAAATCTGTCCGTTGATATTAGTGGTGTGTTAAAGTCTCCTGCTGTTATTGTATTCCCATCAATTTCTCCCTTTATGTCTGTTAGTATTTATGTATTTAGGTGCTCCTATATTGGGTGCATACTTGTTAACGAGTGTAATATCCTCTTCTTGTGTTGATCCTTTTATCATTATATAGTATCCTTCTTTATCTTTCTTTCTGGCCTTTCTTTGAAAGCCTATTTTGTCTGATATGAGTGTTGCTACCCCGCTTTCTGGTCATTTCCATTAGTATGAAATATCTTTTGCCATCTTCTCACTCTCAATCTATGTGTGTCCTTCACCCTAAAGTATGTCTCTTGTAGGCAGCATATTGTAGGCTCTTGTTTTATTATCCAATCTGCCACTCTATGTCTTTTGATTGGAGCACTTAGTCCATTGACATTTAAGGTTATTATTGATAGATATGTATTTATTGCCATTTTAAACCTTGTCTTCCATTTGATTGTGTATTTCTTCTTTGTCCCTTTTTTCCTTTTTATTTTGTGGTTTTATGATTTTATTTTGTATTTTGCTTGAGTTTTCTTTTTTCTTTTTTTGGTTTTCATGAATGTACTGTATGTTTTTGATTTGTGGTTACCCTCTTTTTCAAGTATGTTAACCCATTACTGTATCTAATTACTTTAGACTGGTAGTCATGTAGGCTCAAACACATTCCAAAATAAAAAACAATGTACATTTTCTTACACCCCTCTTCCACATTTTGTTATTTTGATGTCCTCTTTTACATCTTCATGTCTGTCCTGACATAGTGTACTTTTGATATAGTTATGTCTCATTTATTTCTAACCTTGCTTATAGAGCTAGAAGACTGATTATTTAGTCACAATTGTTATCCTGATACATAATTGAGGAAACCTGGTAACAGATGCATAGTGAAAGCTTTTGTAGTTGTGTTCTCTTTCCCCTAATCTTATTTATAAAGCTAGTAGAGTTCTTAGGCACTGTGGTTAGTAGCTGATACTTTTAAAGCATCGCTTCTGTTTCAATTATGTAGATATTAAAATATATTAATCTAATCAAATACTTTGGTTTAAATTTAAAATTCAAGTTAAACTTTAACATCAAATAATTTAATCAGTAATAATAAGCTAACAGATTAGTGTTAGTTTTTATAAAAGTATTCAATTTGTACATTGCCACTTATATTTTAATGTCTCTAATAAAGCAAGAGAATTTTAAGAGTTTATTTAGTTAACACACACTGTTCCATTATTATGCAGAAGAGGCAGTGAATGAAAATGGTGATGAAAGTGTGAACTTTTTAAGAATCAGTGATCAAACCTCATATCCTTATTCCCAGAGCTTGACTCTGCTATTTATATGGAGATACTGTAAAATCATATCAATGCTTTTATCTCTGACCCCAAAATATATTAAATAAGGTTGACTGGTAGGCATATTTGCTTTTTGATGTGACATATTTTTGAAGGCCTGCAAAGATTCAAACAGGTTACAAACGAATTTTTTTTTTTAAATCCCTCTGAAGTTTTGACAAAAGTGGGACATGTCTCAGTAGTTTTCTATTTTCTGTTATTTGTTACTTTCTGAGTCCAGTGGCCCATATGGCAGAAGAGCTCTAAGAAATTATTTAGCTCCTCTGGGATGTATAAGGGCAGAACCACGTGCCCTTCATTATTTGTATGTACAACATACATTTTCTTCCTTCTAATACTTCCTGGTTCCCTTTAACTTAAAATCACTGACTCTTCCTTTGAAGAAAAGCATCCATCCTTGTTGTTAGGAAGAAAGCTGTACGCTAACACTCTATTTTTTCTTCAGGTGAAGCTAGGTGAGCATGATGTCTCCTTTACTTCTTTCTAAGGCATGAAGGCACAGGCTCAACATTTTTTCTATCAATTCCTTGGCGGTTTCTGTTTGACAAAGTCGGAGGAAGAATTTACCTCCTCCCTCAGGCTTACAGGTTGTAAGATTCTCAGAGATTTCCACTGCATAGCTTTCAGCAAATTCTTGTTTTGAGAAAAAAAAATCAAAAGTAAGCCATGTAAAGTGTTAGCAACAAATCTGTCTCTATAAATGACATAATCTGTCCCGACAAGTTACAGTCTGTTATGTGCTAATGTTTAACGATTTTCATCTCTTAATATCACAATGGCTCAAAATATTTGGTGAATTCTTATTTTTGGTTATGTTATCCACCATTATTTGTGTCTAAGTGGGGGGCTTTCATATCATCTCATTCTACCATGTAGGATAGAATTATTTTCAAAAATGTGAAACTTAGCCAGGTTGTCTCTGGGAGTAAAATGAGAGAGTCAGAAAACGGAGGTCAGAGGGTATATGAATAGGGAAGAAAATGATTTTTCCTTCTATCTATGGTATCAAATGAATAGACCAGTATATTCTACAGCCATTTCATCTTTCACCAGTTGGCTTTCATATCTCATAATTAAGCATATTTCTATCTTTAGTCTCCCTTTTTCAAAAAATTCGCATTCTCTATTATGTATATGTAACTCATGTTTATAATTATTGACCTTCCTAGGTGACAGTGGCCTGAAATTTAACTGGAATTTGGAATAATAACCCCTAGTAATATTTGTGAACCTCAGCTCCACTGGTTGCGGAATATGGGTTTCAGAATATAGATGTGAATGCAATGGTCTCCGTGTTCTTACCCAGATTGCCGTTTTTCTCTCATTTCCCCTCTCAACCCCTAACTTTATCCTTTGGTTTTTATTAATATAATCATCACATAGTCTGTTGGGCTTGGGATTGAGTTTATTTACTCCAGAAGGAAAGGAAAGCACAGGGAAGACATACAGGTATCATTAGTCATTCTGATAATTTATGAGCTTCCATAGTCCTGCAGGCACACAGCCTTGTAAACATCATAGTTTGCCTTTCTTGCACACGAATGTAATTTGTTTCTCATATAGCCCAAAAGTCAATTGTAATTCACAATCACTAATCTACTCAACATCCTGGAATCACTATTCTACCCTCTTAGACACCAAATTTTCTATATATTTATATCCTAACAATTTCCCATGTAACTAAAATTATGGTTTTTTCATTCTTTAAACTTACCTTTGAATTCAACATGTTTAGCATACAGTGCTCGGTGCTGGAGTAACATTTTACAAAAAGCACATTCATTTCATTTTATGTATTCAACAAATTTATGTTTAAGAGGGGAAATATTTTTGAAATACTTCCCTAGGTATCTTTTCCCCAATACTTTTCCCACATACTTTTTTTTCTTCACATTGGCAACCTCATTGTGGCTGAAGCAAAGATTTATCACCCCGGGAAGGGAAATGTGGGTACTGCCAAGAATGGTGATTTGCAATCCTAGATGCCCTTTAGAACCAACCACCTGGGAACCGTTTAAAAATTGCCAGTGCCTGGGATCCAATCCAGACTAATTAAACCAGAATTGGGGGGATGGGTCCTGAACTGATTATAAAAGTACTCCAGGCATAGTACTTTTCTGTTATGCAGCCAGAGTTGAGAATGATGGATCTAGTAAGAAATGGATGACTTGTCAACTTAATGAGATTCCTATTTCTTAAAATCCGGAATATCCTAATCCAAACTTTTGAAATTCAAGGGAAATTATCTACTTACCTATAGTTGGAAGAGATGGAAGTTAGTTTTATTATTGATGATATGCGTTTATAATTTAATCTATTAAATACTTAATGAGCACCTACTATATATATGCAAGGAAAGTGTGATTAAAAACCACTCCTGGGAGCTGTTGGTTTGTTTGTTTACTTTGGGTCATAAATGAGTCCAGGATGGATGTATGAGTCTCTTTCACAGTGGAAAAGAGATGGTAGTAGAGTGAAACTAGTATCTGAGTAGGATTTAATAAAGGAGCCGTTTATCATGATGTGGGCAAAGTTTAGGGAAATCAACAAGGAAAGGGGCAGGACCCTCGAGCTGGCCAGTAACAGTGAGAGACATCAGCGTTCCTAAGCCTGAAGGGGCCAGTCAGCCTGGCTGTATTGGGAAGCCTTCCTGACAGAAGCAGTGAACCTCTCGAGGGTGATGCAGCCAGTCCCACAAAGACCCTGGGTGATTCTAAGTTAATTCTAGTTGAGTTCCTGCCTCATACAGCCCAAATAAACCCAATAAAGGCAAGCAACTTACTGTGGAATAACAGTGTTAAGTAAGAATTTGGCTTTGACTTTAACTAACCATATAGCATCTTAATGTTATTTTGAAATTTCTGTTTTCAGTTTCCTATAGAGATGTGATTTGGGCACAGTTGAGGGAAAGATGCAAAAAAGTGCAAAACCAAATCAAAACACACATAATGTCTGTGCCATTATGGTTATTGTAGACTGAAGCCCTGGAGTACTAGGATGAAAATGTGTCCCCAAGGTATATTTTGATTGACTTTCACAGGGTCTCCATGCCCCTGGGGGAAGGATCTGAATGTTTTTTGACAGAGAATTGTGCACTTCCCACTTAGTTATTATTCTGTCTACTACCTCTATCCTACAGACCATCCAATTCAGTGATTTTCTACATGAAGTCTCTGGGGCTTCAGTTATTGGATGTTATGATCTATGATCTCTTAGATGATGAAAAATTCAAATAGGAAATAAGTTAATGGGAAAGTCCAACTATTAGGAGAATCTCAAAGGAAAGTACATGATACGATGAAGATGATACCAGGTGTGTTAGAGAAAATTTCTCATAGCAAGAGATTTTGTAAGTTTGTATTTGAAAATGTGTATGAGATTTCCTAGGTGGATTGGGGGTTTGAAGTAGAGCAATAGAAACAGAGCAAACGTGAAAATTCTTCTAATGCAGAGTTTCTTAAAGTGTGATCTGTGGACCCCTGAAGGGTCCCTGAGATCCTTCCGGTCCATCTGTGACATCAAAATTATGATGTTTCACTGTGTTGAGATTTGAATTATGATGTTTCACTGTGTTGAGATTTGCACTCATCATGCAAAAAACAATGGTGGGAAATACTCCTGGACCTCAGCACAAATCAGGACAGGGCTCCAAGGTTTTAGTTTTTTACCATCACTCACCTGCAGAATGTAAGCATGCCTGTTTCACATAAGAATGTCCTTGGGAAAGAATTAAAACATTAAATTTTATTATATAGTGATGCTTCAGTACCTATCTTTTTGATATTCTGTTGGACAGTTGAAACCACTGATAAAGCACTTCTCTTGTAAGTTCTTGTGTTGACAAAGAGCATTTACATGATCTTTTCTGTTGAGAGTGGAACTAGCTACATTTTTTTTTTTTTTTTTTTTTGTGGTACGCAGGCCTCTCACTGTTGTGGCCTCTCCCGTTGCGGAGCACAGGCTCCGGACGCGCAGGCTCAGTGGCCATGGCTCACGGGCCTAGCTGCTCTGCGGCATGTGGGCTTTTTCCGGACCGGGGCACGAACCTGCGTCCCCTGCATCGGCAGGCGGACTCTCAACCACTGCGCCACCAGGGAAGCCCCCCTAGCTACATTTTTTTAATGGGAAACCATTTCTACATACAAATAACGGTGTGGTGAAAGTAAGTCAGAATTGGTTGCTGAGGGACAATTTACAGAGGGCCTTTTAGGCATTAAAGATGATGCCCTTTCACATAGGAACAAACAGAAGCCATTTAAGGAAGTGAACATATGTGGAGATAATTACAAAAATTAATTGACCAATTTCTCTTTAAATGAATTACTTCAAGTTTAAAATTAGGCCTCAAAAACGCCCCTGCAAACTACCCATGTTTCTGAATCAAACTTACCTCCCCACTCCATCAGCTAAAATTTACTATATTATTTTATGTTCTATTTCTCATGTGTTTCCCATATGCCTTTCTCTATTCAAAGTTTAAGTTGGGAATCTCACTTGTTCCTCACTCAGTAAAAAAGAATTTACCAGATGACAAGTCCTTCATCATATTAAGAATATAATATCCAGGGGGCTTCCCTGGTGGCGCAATGGTTGGGAGTCCGCCTGCCGATGCAGGGAACACGGGTTCGTGCCCCGGTCTGGGAAGATCACGCATGCCGCCGAGCAGCTGTGCCGGTGAGCCATGGCTGCTGAGCCTGCGCGTCCGGAGCCTGTGCTCCGCAACAGGAGAGGCCACAGCAGTGAGAGGCCCGCGTACCGCAAAAAAAAAAAAAAAAGAATATAATATCCAGTCTTTAGAAGCTATCTCTATAAAGAGATGAGGAAACTACAGGCCTACTTGCCTACATTTTTTAGTTGCAGATTTAAAAACTAGATCTACTGTCTGCCAGCCTGGCAAGATTTGTGCCTAATATATTTTTAAAATACTATTTATTCTGATATTTTAACCTATAAGTAACAATATTTAGGGCAAAGCATTGGAAACTAGGAAGACATGTATTATCACTGTATTTTCACAATCAATCCTGAAGCTAAAGTGTTTTTCTCTCTTGGAACAATTTTACCTTCGATGTGGTTCCTAGCCTAGAGCTTTTAGAGCTCTTAGTGACAGGTGATACCAGACCAGGCCACTTACCAAAAACAAAACAACAACAAAAAAAGCGGAGACTCCCTTAATAGAGACTTTTTCCACATCAAAATTATAGAAGGTCAATTATTATTTTTTTTAGGCAATTTCAGTCAACAACTAGAGGAAACAATCTTCAGTTCTTCAGGCAAGTCAATATAAAATTCTTCATTTTTGTCATCAATCATTATTGTTGACCATTATCCCTAACTTCCTGTTGAAATTTCTTAAAGGTTTTATTTTCCTCATCTAATAATTTTCCTTTAATAAAGTGAATTAGCTGACCCTGAAAATATTCCTCTAACATGTTACTTGTAAAAGCTATGTACAGTCTTCAAATAAATGCCCATTTTTATCATTTATCTTTGTCTAGATAAATGATAAAATCACAAATGGATGGATATAGCATTTATCACAGAGGGGCTAAGAGGAACATTTATAAGGAACTTAGAGTTCAGACTTTGGATTAAACATCTCCATTACCCTGTACTTCCACTCAGAAGGATAAAAACAATTGAAAAATAGCTCTTTATCTTGCAGTTTTCCCCTTGAAACGTAAATGATCACACTGTGTGATCATTTTACACATCCTAATACCATAGCTACAGTTATGCATATATGCTGTATTATATACTTTTTTGTGTTAAAGATGTTTATTTGCTATATATAAACATTTAAAATACTTAGCCTTTGGTGTTGCCCTTTTGTCAATTCTTTGTTTTCGAATACACTTGAAGCCCTTATACACAGAGGTAACTCCAAATCTCTAAATCTCTGAGAATTCCAGTTTGATACAAACAAGGAAAAATTTTCCTCCTATTTATACCATTAAGTATCTGTCAGACCAATAAGAAATAAATGTATTTAGGGAAGAAGTTATAGCAGCATAAAATCAGTAAGTAAATTTTGGGTTTAAAATATAGTTTAATGTATTGTTATTAATTGTTTAGTTTATTTTACATAATGCGATGTTATTTATTCAAGAGTTTTCGATAGATGAAAACTATATATCAAGCTAAAATTCACTTCAGTAACAGATTTCCACTTTTGGAGAGAAAAGTAAAGGAAAACTAAAAGATAATATGCATTACGCAGATTCTAAAAAGGAAAAGATGTGGTGGGAAGTAAAGGAAAGCTCAGTTAGAGTAAAAACGTTAAACCTTAAGCTGAGTTGATAAAATATTAACTAAACAACCAGCCACACCTACTGGCATTTTAAAGTAGCATTCCCAGTGAGGAGTGCAATTGTGTGTGTGTGTGTGTGTGTGTGTACCCGTTTCAATGTTGAATAGATTGGAACAGATTTAAAGTTATAGCCACAATAGTTGCTTAACTGCAAAGAAATGTAAGTATAAAGCCATTGTTTTCCAGTTAAAATTATTGTTATTTCATAAATACAGACTAACTCTTCCCAAATTTTTTTTCTTGCATATGTTCTGTTTATCAGAACTATTTTTTTTAATCGAAAATTCTTCTGTTTCCAGCAATAGTAAGTTGCAAAAAGGGGCATCTGTTTTACTTCCTTCTTACGTATAGCCTTTACAGTGTGACTTTGCAGTTACTCCCATTGAGATGTGAAATCTAGTTCTCTTCCCCTTGAATTTGGTGTGTTGTTGTGATTTTCTTTGTCTAATAGACTGTAGCAGGAATGATGGTGTTCTAGTTCACAGCCTTGTTTGCTTCCACTCTGCATTTTTGGATTACTGACTTCCATGTGGGATGCCTGGGCCAGCCTGCTGTAGAATGAGAGATTATGTAGACCAGAACCATGTCATTTCAGATGATGCAGCCAAAGCTCCAAACGTTTAAGAGAAATGAATCCAGATCAGTAAAGCTAACACACAGCTTACATGCATCTGACAACATGAATGAGAGAATCCAACTTCAACCAGAAAAACCACTAAGCTGAACCTAGCTGAAATTGGCAATCCACAGAATCATAAACTAAATAAATCCTTAGCCACTAAATATGGAGATGCTGCGTTACGCAGTAATGACTAAGTTACACCAAAACCCATATTGAAGTGTGTTGACTCAAATGCAAGAACGTCGTGCTGTAAAACAATTTTTAATTAGTAAAACTGGTTATCTTTTCATTTCACTTCAAGGCAGGTAGATAAAATATATACAATTAGAAAATACACAAATTATCTGACTTTTCTTCTATTATTATTATCTTTAGAATTTTTATTTTTACATGATGTTTAAGTTTGCAAATATATTCTTATTATATGGTTAAGCAGGAAATTATGCTATTACTTTAGATATAAACCATTGTTTATTTTATACAAATTATTAAGTGAACAAAATGTTATTTCATGTGAATATTGAAGTTTGTATACATTTTGCATATTTATCATAAAACTGTTCCATTAATCATATATTTTAACCTTTGCTTAGCTGCAAATGGAAATTACGAATAAATGGTGTAGATTTAGTAAATCTACATTGAAAACTCAGCTGTTGTAAATTGACAAATAAATTGTACAGTTATTAAATAGTTAAATTCTATAATACTGAATTGTCTGCTCTAAGAATGAAATACAGTAAAATATAGTTAAATAAAATATCATTTTAGGTACTATTACTCCATTAATATGTGCTACCTTGGAAAAACTAAACTCTGACAAAATAAACTTCCACAACTGAATGAAGTGGCTCTTGTTCTGAAAACTTGAATTTTCTCTCAGAACTTATTTCATTTCCATGGCTCTTGTGTAGAACTCATATCCTATGTCACATAAAAATATTACATTTTAAATTCTTACTGAGAAATCCTTACTGTAGTGTATAGACACATAAGGATTGGGTAGCATGCATACTTAGGTAAATGTACAGAGAGATTTTCTTTGCGATTTTTAAAAAGAATGTGATGTATGATACTTACATTCTGTTTAAAATTGCATAGAAACACTGAACTTCATACAATTCCTATAAAAATAATTTAATTTTGCATTATGTTCATAAATCATCTCTGGTGTTGAATACATATATAAAAAATGTAATGGATTCAAATAACGTAGAGATATGTATGTTCAACTTATTGATGAAAATACCGGATCGTAGATCCTCTTAAGAGTAGAGAGATTTCATAGTATATACTCTTTGTATTAACTCTCGGTTTATAAAAAGTTTCCTGGTTTATAATGTTCATTTCAGTTGTGAAATATTTAATGTCACAGGATGGCACTTGATTTAGCATGAAAGGGAATCTATAGCATGGACTTGAAATCCATGGATCCTTGCGTTTCAGTCCATACTTTTAAAACGTTGTGTCAGTTTTAACAATCACCATTAATTCACTTTGCTATGAGACATGTAATTTATAATTTACCTTGTTTTATGAACAACATAGTAACTTTTATTGTTTTATTATTTTTTTGCGGTACGCGGGCCTCTCACTGTTGTGGCCTCTCCCGTTGCGGAGCACAGGCTCTGGACGCGCAGGCTCAGCGGCCATGGCTCACGGGCCAACATAGTAACTTTTAAATTTCTATGTGTAATTTTTTGAAAACTGTTATTTTTATTGTATTATACAAATAAATGAAGATATAAAGGTGAGTGCTAGGGAGATAACAATGGAGAAATATCACAAAGATTTATTTTAATCTGAATGAAACCAGAAAATTGTTATCTGTAAACATCATTGATAAGAGTTTTTAATTTATTTAGAACAATGACTACTATATTTCCCATTTTGGTTATATGACATATATTTGTGGATTTCCTTCTTTTTGGCTGAATAATATTCATATTTATATTCTATGAATGTATACATCACAACTTCTTTATGCATTCATATCTACAAATGTTATATCCTCTTGTTGGATTGACCCCTTTATCATTATATAATTATATGTATAATATAATGAGCTTATTACAGTCTTTGTAATAAAGATGCTGACATCCTTACTGATTGCAATAAAGTTAATTAGGTTTAATTAATACAAAATAATTAACAGACTTCACTTGGAAAGAACATTGTATGATGTATCAAAAACATTTTTTCTAGTTCCAGAATTTATTATTCCAAATTATTTTAATGTCACCTATATTCCAGGCACATATTTTTTGATCCCCAATCTTGGGAATTCTTCAGGTGAAATTCAAAACTGGCTCTACAGACAGAGGGAAGGGAGAGACCAAAGGAAGAGGCTGACCATTTCAGATTGGTAAGTGGCAGTTTTGATAACGTTTATACAGAGGACTAATAGGGGTTCATTCACTTATTCAGTCCAGATTATCTCAATAGCACATTACTCTCAAGTCTGCATCCCCGAAATGGCTGCCAATATGGGAATAGTAGGCAGAATGTACGGTCCAAGGACAGAGAGAGGGTAACAAGCTTCCAGTTGTCTGGTCCACCTTGTGGGTCAACTGGTGGTCAAGTCCTTCTGATGACCTCCTCCAACAACATTAAGAGGAAAAAATGTATATATATATACACATATATATATATATGTGTATATATATATATGTATATATATATATATATAGAGAGAGAGAGAGAGAGAGAGAGAGGGAGAGAGGGAAAGATAAAGAGGGGCAGACAGACTATTTAAAATTTAAATTGTAAAATTTAGTCACTTTGAAATAGTAGAACATTAAATACATATGCTTTTTTTTCTTTAAAGCATTTTATCTAAGGATTAGATTTAAATTGATAGCTAAAAGATACCCTCGTAATTATCTAATTAAACCATATAATTTCATAGAAAAATTAAGGTAATCTACTGGGATAATAGAATCATTATCTAAGATTCTATGTTGAGACTCTGGATACAGGTACAAACGTTTGTTTTAGGAAAATTTTGCTCATTGATTATTTTATTTATATTTTCTTAATTAACCGCAAGAATGTTTTCACATTTAAGTTTTAATGTTATGTTTTTTCGTGTATGCTTTGCTAATTTTTAACCTTTAGATGCAAGTATAATTAATACATGTATAACCTAATGATTAAAACTTTGAGTATGAAACAAGGCATGTGTTGTATGAAACCAAAAGTCACTCCTCTACGTCTATCATCTACAAAGAGATCATGCAAAGTTAAACATTTCAAAGGATTGCAGGCAAGTGAGGGGAACAATGTTAGTAGGTAAGGTAACAACAAAGAAGCAAAATAAATGAATATGATTTATTATGCTATTGATACAATGCTAAAAATAAATGTCACTAACATATAGACAGTTTTAAGTAAACAAGCTGACTTAAATAACTTTAGAAAACAGTGTTTTGACTAGAAACCCTAAGGCTAATGATTAAAAAATTGTAATAAAAACAAAAGCTGTATTAAGTTCTTCTGCCCATTTTTTAATTGAGTTGTTTGTTTTTCTGATGTTGAGTTGAATGAGCTGTTTATATATGTTGGATATTAACTCCTTATTGGTCATATCATTTGCAAATACTTTCCCCTATTCAGTAGGTTGTCTTTTCGTTTTGTCGATGGCTTGCTTTTCTGTGCAAAAGCTTTTAAGTTTAATTAGGTCCTATTTGTTTATTTTTGCTTTTATTTCCTTTGCCTTAGGAGGCAGATCAAAAAAAAATATTGCTACGATTTATGTCAAAGGGTGTTCTGCCTGTGTTTTCCTCAAGGAATTTTATAGTATCCAGTCTTATGTTTAGGTTTTAATCCATTTTGAGTTTATTTTTGTATATGGTATTAGAGAATATTCTAATTTCATTCTTTACTATGTAGCTGTCCAGTATTCCCAGCACCACTTATTGAAGAGACTGTCTTTTCTCTGTTGGATATTCTTGCCTCCTTTGTCATAGACTAATTGACCATAGGTGTGTAGGTTTATTTCTGGGCTCTCTATTCTGTTTTGCTTATCCATGTGTCTGTTTTTGTGCCATTACCATACTGTTTTGATTACTGTAGCTTTCTAATATAGTGTGACGTCAGGGAACATGATTCCTCCTGCTCTGTTCTTTGTCAAGATTGTTTTGGCTATTTGGGGTCTTTTGTGTTTCCATACAAATTTTAAAATTATTTGTTCTAGTTCTGTGAAAAATGCCATTGGTATTGGTATTTTGATAGGGATTGCATTGAATCTGTAGACTGCCTTGAGTAGGATGCTCATTTTAACAATATTTTTCCAAATTGGAAATTCAGAGGCCAACAGGCACATGAAATGATGCTCAACATCACTAATCATCAGGGAAATGCAAATCAAAACCACAATATCACCTCACACCTGTCAGAATGGCTGTCATCAAAAAGAACACAAAAAATGTTGGTGAGCATGTGGAGAAAAGGGAACCCTCATACACTGTTGGTGGGAATGTAAATTGGTACAGCCACTGTGGAGAACAGTATGGAGGTTTCTCAAAAAACTTAAATTAGAACTACCATATGACAGCAAGTCCACTCCTGGGTATATATCCGAAAAAACAAAAACACTAATTTGAAAAGATACATGCATCCCAGTGTTCATAGCAGCATTATTTACAGTTGCCAAGATATGGAAGCAACTTAAGAGTCCGTCAACAGATGAATGGATAAAGAAGGTGTGGTATATATATATACAATGGAATATTATTCAGCCATAAAAAAGAACGAAATTTTGCCGATTGCAGCAACATGAATGGACTTGGAGAGCGTTATAAGTCAGACAAAGACAAAGTATTTGTTATCACAAATACTGTGTGATAACACTTACATGTGGAATCTTAAAAATACAACAGATTAGTGAGTATAACAGAAAAGAAGCAGACTCACAGATATCAGAGAACAAACAAGTGGTTACCAGTGGGGAGATGGGGACGGATAGTGTTAGAAAGCTTCTTTACAGAATAATCCCAAATGATATATTGATATGGGTTTCTTCCCTTTCTGAGATGGAGCTTATTCATCCCTCCCCCAAAATGGGCTGGAATTAGTGATTGCCTCCAAATAATAGAATATGGAAATGAGAAAATGTAACTTACAATAGAGAAATTCAGCAAACACCACCTTAACCAACCTTAAAGAAGTGATCAAGGTTAACTGCATCAGCAGTAGGGCATTTTGGTATCAACCTTTTGATACCTGACACAGTATGAAGAAGAGCACTTCACCTCCATCTGTTTGTCCTCAAAATCCATAACCCAGTGCAACAGTGGGACAAAGAAAATAGCCACACCCCAATTGAGGGACTTCGTACAACTCTTCAGAACTGTCAAAGTCATGGGAAAACAAACAAAAAACAAGGAGAATCTGAAAAACTGTCACAGAATAGTAGAGACTTAGGACACATGATAACGAAATGCAAAGTGACCATCTGTGATTGGATTCTGGAACAGAAAAAAAGGCATTAATAGAAAAACTAGTGAGATTCATATAAAACCTCAAGTTTAGTTAATACTAATGCACTAACATTAATTTTTAGTTTTGACAAATGTGCCATGGCATGTAAGATGTTAGCATTAGGGGAAAATGAGTAAAATATATGTTGGAACACTCTGTACTATCTCTAAATCCTTTCTGTAAAGCTAAAATTACCCCCAAATTAACATTTATCTTATTTATTAGAAAAAAATGAGAGAGAGAGAAAACATTAGGAACAGACCATCAAGGATTCAAAACTTGAGGAAATGAAAATTTTCATGATTGCACCAGAAGGAACTTCATCTCACCAACATGCCGGCAGATATAGCGGGAGGAAAATGAAATGAATGCTATAGGAAGGAAGTTAGGATTAACATCTTAAGTCTCACAACAGTTTAAGAAGCATTACTCTAGCTAGCAGCTATGTTTTATGTGAATTAAATTTTCTTTTTATAGTCTCCCCCCACCACATAATTTATTTGAAGCTTGCCTTATTTTCAGGTGGGACTATAACTGAATTAAAATCATCCTTAATAATACAGTGTCTGATACAAAATTTGTGGCTTCCCTGAGTTGGGATAACAGGGTTTCATTCAGATACACAGTGTGGAAAAAAGGTTGCTGTGTTAAATGGAGTTGTCCTTTCACATCTATTCTCTACACTTCCCAGCTGAGGAGCTTTTGAACAGACTCTTATCACTTCTTCTGTTTGACTTCAGTTAGGAAATAAGAGGGCGGAGGAGGGTAGAATTGTAATTGATAATAGCTGTATACTCCACAGAAGCCTCCTATTGGGGGGTTTCTCCTGCTGGTTAAGCTTTCTATAGCTTCTAGCAAAGGGTCACTGCTTTGGGCTGAATTGTGTCTCCCCAAAATTCATGTCAAGGTCGTAAACCCCAGTACCTCAGAATGTGACTGTATTTGGAGTTAGGTCTTTAAAACAGGTAATTAAGATTAAATGAAGTCATTAGGGTGGGCCCTAATCCAGTATGATTAGTGTCTTTATAAGAAGAGGAGATTAGAAAACACACATGCACAGGCAAAGGACCATCAATAAGCCCAGGAGAAAAGCCACAAATCAAATTAACCCTGCTGACACCCTGATCTCAGACTTCTGTGCTCCAGAACCATTAGAAAATAAATGTCTGTTGTTTCAGCCACCCACTCTTATAATTTGTTATGGCAGCCCTTGCAAATGAATACACTCCCACACCTGTCTCTTTTAGCACAGCCTCCTCTTACTACTGTTGCTAGTTCTGAGATGCTTCACCATCTCTTGTTGGTTTCCCTTATCCCTGAAAAATTTTGTAAGTTATTTTTAATCAGTCACCGAGATTTTAGTATATTATGTTATCTGCCAGGATCCTGTTGGATGTATTACTCATCACAAAATAAACAAAGTGAACAGTCCTTTTCTCTAGATATTCTAAATAAAATATATGTCAGTTTTCTGGATTATGAATCACAAACTGGATTTTAAACAAATGTTCTCAATGAGACATAGCTGGAGTTTGGGGGTAAGTATTCCACTAATTATCATTCTCATGTAGCTTAGCATCTTTGAGTTTATATTAATACGATTAATTTATACGTATACCAAAATATATGTTTCAGTAGCCGGCCTCTTTAAATTATGAAACTCTTAAAAGAGTAAGTCAACATTTCTTTGCCAAATGTGTCACCTTCATTTTGAAACTCATTTAAATCACCATTTCTTGTCACACATAAGATAATTAATCCTATTGCTTTGTATTACATCTTGCTTTTGAGAAAACTGGTATAATTCATTTGGATTACTCTTTCTGTCTAAAAAATAAATCCTACTGTCTTCCAGTGATGATGAAGATTTGTCATCACAGGGTACTAAAGTTCTTCCAGTAATGTTTAAATTGTAAATTTATTTTTTTTTTAAATTAATTTATTTATTTTTGGCTGCGTTGGGTCTTCATTGCTGCGTGCAGGCTTTCTCTAGTTGCGGCGAGCGGGGGCTACTCTTCTTTGCGGTGCACGGGATTCTCATTGCGGTGGCTTCTCTTGTTGCGGAGCACGGGCTCTAGGCATGCGGGCTTCAGTAGTTGTGGCATGCGGGCTCAGTAGTTGTGGCTCGCGGGCTCTAGAGCACAGGCTTAGTAGCTGTGTCCCACTGGCTTAGTTGCTCCGTGGCATGTGGGATCTTCCTGGGCCAGGGCTGGAACCCGTGTCCCCTGCATTAGCAGGCGGATTCTTTAACCACTGCGCCACCAGGGAAGTCCCAAATGTAAATTTAAAAGAAGTGTGTCAAAACTGGCTATATTAATAAAGGTGATTTTGGATTAAGTATATTGTACAGCTTGGTGACTATTCCAAAGTACTACTTATTGAAATAAGTATGTTAAAAGTTAATTTCTGCTTGTTTTTGTTTGTTTGTTTTTAGTATCTTCAAAATCTGTTATTCTCTGTGATATATTTACTTTAAGGAAACATGGATTATTAAGTACTGACAAAGTCTGAGCAGAAAAAAAATTCTTTATACTAAAGAAAAGAGAGAAAAAAACATAATTTTAAATAAATTACAAATTTTGAGGTTCATAGTATTGGCTTTTTTAGGCAATGCATTTCTTATTTACCATTTCTTATATTTGAGATATTAGAAAATTTCAAAGAAATCACTACTTTTTTTTTTTTACTTGCCTCTTGCTAAATATTATTGTTTTATGGACAAGGCTTTGTAAAATGAAATGATTTAAGTTGATTTATATGTGTACAATATATATTTTTCCCATGACTCCAAATTCAGGTGAGACTATAAACCCCTTGGATTGTGCATAAATGTTCACTAGGCATTGCTGCTTAAAATTTTTAGAAAGATAAAAATTATTTAGTCTTTTATGAAAGCATTGTCCATCAGGTTGCATTTAGAATGGTACAGAAAATTCATGAGAGTAACAATTCATGTGTCTGTCAGTCAGACTAAAATGGATACATTAGATTTCATAGAGAATCAAAAATGAAACAATTGCCCTGCTGATTGTAGGACAAATCAGTGAAGCCTCTTACAACATCTGCTGGAAGTTGTTAAGTGTTTGCTGATATGAAGCCTGCCTTCTATTCCCTGCCATCACTCAGAGAAGTCCTGACCAGTTTAAAAATCAGTGTTCACAGATGCACATAAATCACCAGAGATTAGTGTTATATTTTCAAAAAGCTGACTTTTTCTCTTGTGCCTCTGAAAGTTTAGCAAATTATTTAATATTCATTTTCAGATTCAGAAGTTGATTAAATTATTCTGAAGATCTTAAGATAATCAACTAGAATTTGTCACCCAACTTAATATGTAAAGATAATAGTGATATTTACATTTTCTTAGCAATCAATAGTTTTCTTGATTCGTCGCTTTACACTGTAAAATTGAAACACTACTGGAATATAAGGAGAAAAGAGTGAGATGCAGGGCATCATCTTTATTGAAGATTTCCATGTGGTTGGCTTTGGCAAAAGGGTTAAGAATGACCAGTAGGATTTCAGCCCTTCTAACTTCACTTTTTATCCTCTCTGGTCTTTAAATTTAGCTCTATTTCATTTCTATAGTAGCGCTTATTCCATCAGCTAGCAGAAACAGACATTTTTAAGAAAGTTATAAAAGTTCTCTTTTAGATTTACATGTCCTAATAAACATATGTTAACAATAATATCTACCTTAGAATGTAGGACTAATTTAGTTAGCTATAAAATATACTGAGAACAGTGTCGAGACATATTAAGAAATACATAAATATTTTCTATCATCATCATTACCCTCATTATTATTATGAGAAGAGTTATTTGATTCACAGAAGTGTATTATAGACATCTACTTTGCTTCAGGAATTTAAAAAAAGACTCTGAAATATTTTCAAAATAATACAATAGCTTATTACCCAGTAGTATAACCTAAAATGTGATTCCTGAGTGTCCTGAGCCCTTGCGGTTTGACTCTTTTCCTCAGTGGAATCATCAGAGGATGCCCTTAAAAATTCTCTAGATTACAGCTACCTTTTCCTTTGGACCTAAATTATCAGTATCCCTATTAATGATAGTTAAGATTAATCCCTTTACTCATCAAGGTAACTCTTGCTGTTGCCAGCTAGTTCAGTAAAAACCTTATCTTCCTATTGAAGCAACCAATATGTGTATACCAGTGAAGTATTTCTCACTAGGAAAGCAAAAATTCTAAGCCAGATAATCCCAGTAGGCCAGGGAAGGGGGAGAAGGAAAAGCAGATTTTTTTTGTTTTTGTTTTTTCAGTTGAATCATCACATGTAATAGTGAAAGATATGACTGCTTTTTCCATCTATTTTTGTTCTTTTCTTTTTGTTTTTGTTTTTATTTTTTAAAACTCTACGTTCTAACTGAAGGAGAGGAAACTCCATCATGCATTGCTAGTGTATCCCTAGAGCTACTCAGCTAACGTCTACATATATTATCAGCTGACAGGCTTCATTACTAAATTTTCAATATGTCACTTCATATTGTAAGGACTGTTGTTCTAATGTGAGGGGCAGTATGATAAGTCCAATGAAGGAAGTGGGTTTTGTAAAAATGTATTTATCATATAAATAAAAACACTTTTGAAGAGTCTAGGAGAGAAATAAGGATAATATTAATAGGTTTACCACAAAAATTGGTCTAATCCAGGACCGCTTCAGACAATCCTGGATTTAAAGTCTTCCCACCAATGAATGCCATGGACCTCAACCTATCATATTAAATATATGTTCATACATTGAATTATTTGCATAAAATCATTGCCATTACTAGGTTTCTCATGATGTGATATAAGGCATTAAGCAAGTCCAAGTATGCTTGGACTAACAGAAGGTAGAAGAAAGAAATCCATATCCCAAATAATCAAGAGTAAACCTTGCTTCTCCAAATGTAATCAACCTTCCATGATGTGTCTGCTTCGCTGTGAGACAGCACAGCAGTGTGGAGATCTAGAAATCCTTTTAGCTTTATTTCCATTCAGTGGAAACTGTTCAGATCAGCACAAGTGTGTTTTTTGTGGCTTAAAGATTACTTTAAAGAACGACGTCTCTTCATTCATTTTGGAAACAGTTATTTTACATACCCTAGAACACTAGATCAACAGAAATTTTACTGAAATGACAGACACATCTGTCATTTTATGGATTTAATTTTATGGAATTAATCCCCTACTTTATGCCCCAAATAATTCTTAACAGTATATACTATACCAGATATCCTGTGTTCTCTAAGTACTATCAGTAGGGAGATGTAAGGCATTTATGCTGTAATGTCCCATGCGGTGTTGGACATTTAAGGCCCTTTTATTCTCATTTGTGTCTTAGAGCCAAAGGGTGACTAAAACCCAGTGTGATAGAATGAACATATGCTGTTATCTCTGCCTTCAGCTTCTGGTATTCTCTAACTATCGGAGTGAGAGGGGAAGAACCCCACATTTGACAGTTTAGGTGGTACTTATCAAAGCGTAGGGCTCTACTGATTTGCTCAAGTGAGGAGTACACGTCAGGTAAAATCTCCGAATTTGAAGTTTCCAATTAATGAAACATGTTAAACCACTGTCTTTCTCCCAAAGCCATGTGACTTCTTTTGAGAACAACCAGGAAATCTTATTTTATGTCTTTGTGGTGACACTAATCTCTGTGATTCCCCAAGTGAAATAGTATTGCCTTTGGTTGAGTATTTTGGGAGAAAGATGTTTCAATTTGGTCCTTCATGCTCAAATGATCATATAAGGATTAGAGCAAATATGAGAATTCTGCCGAATGCTATTACAAATATATGTTTAAAAACCAGAAAAATAATTTTAGGTAGGATTAAAAGACTCCCTAAGAGAAATATTTATCACTTGACGAAGAAAGCTTCACTCTCAGCAGTGGACCCCAGAGGTGTTCAGTTTGCCCAGAATTCATGAAGAGCTCAGAGCCAGTTTTGAATATTTTCTGTAATGTTATTTTCAAGATTTTTTTGGTGTCCTAGTACATATTTACTCTGTAAAAGTAGCAGCAATTATATTTGAGGAATTCTAGGAACAAGAATTATGGAACATACCTGCGATGTTTTATGAAATACTTTCTGAGACTTTGCTGTCCTGGGAATCCTGAGGTCCCAACTGAAATCAGAAAAGCCCATTTAACTGAAGTACCTCCCTACAGTGAACAATGAATCTACAGCGACCAGGTTCATTATGGGGGATTCATTATGGTGGCCATAGACAAGACCACTATGGACTCTGTTCAGTAGATTTCTTAATGACTTGGTGAATGAATTGACCTCTGTGTCCATTCAGAGGGCATTGTTTGGGGGCAGTGAGTGTCTTACACCTGATAAATCTACTCAAAAATTTTATTTCTCTGTGTTCTTAAAGTGTATTCACTACATTTTAATCAGGGATTTCTGGGATTTCAAATTTAGTCTTCATGGCCCACTACTGAATCCAAATATATCATCTAATCAAGAAGAGTGATTATAAACACTCCCATCTGCTTGACCTAGCACACCGAGTACAGAATATCTGGCAAACGCACTCATATTCATAAATTCAAGCCAACCAAAATTACGTTCAACCTTAATTTTTTACAGCCTTCAGAAGCCATTCACAGATTTTCTTCTCCTGATTTTATTCTAAATAATGAAATTTAGAACAACTTTAGAGTCATTAAGTCCTTACATGTAGGTCTTCTGCTCCCAGGTTTGACTTGGTAATTCATCCACAGAGCATGATCTAATCTGGTACAGTCTGGAGAAAAGGGGGAGACTTGCATAATATTTCTTCCTTCTTGCAAGATTTTTCTTTCAGGAGAGGTTGCTAATGGATCTTCAGAAGGGAGAGGAAGAAATGATCCTACTAGCAAGGGAGACTCTTCATTATAAGATAATGTTCATGACAAAGTGATATTGGTTTTTTTTCAGCATCTAGAACAGGATGTAGAATGTAATAAACTCTCAAAAGAGATTTGTTGAATGAATGCATGAATTCAAACCTTCAAATTTGACCCCCATTCTCTTTTTCAATCAATTCCCAAATGTTACATAGAAAATCTAAAAGGTTATGAGTTCAAGTGTTATTTAAATTTGGCAATAGAGGATTTGAATAGAGGAGTGGTTTCTTAGCTGTGTGGCTGAAAAAGATAAGACTGTTCTTTAGCATCATTATAGAATTATGGAATTTAGCCCAATCAGAGAACATAGAAATGTGAAGTTTGCATCCTTTTTTTAAGCAGAGTGTTTGAAAGGATCAGCCTTCCTCTATAGTATTTGAAATAATAAGGTAGAAATACTGAATTTTCTACTGTGGCAGTGACAGTTTATTCCTGAGGTCTCTAACTCATTTCTCCATTCAGCACAAAGTGATTGGTGAGAATCCATCACAGCAGTGACACAGCAGTGAATAAAGAGAGATCTTTATCCTATGGAACTAACAGTTTAATAAAATGAGACAAGCAGTAAGCAAATTGAGTGAATATATGGCACATCTAATGAAGATGGATGCTATGTGAAGGAAAAAAAATAGTTTATAGGAGGATAGGGGGTGCTGGGAGAGGACATGGGTTGCTACTTTATATTTTCTGCCCTTTCCTACATTTTTCCAGGTGATGAAAGGGGATCACTTGATGAATTGTTTTATAACTGCACTCCTTGAACTGACATAAAGCCATCCCTTGTCCTTAACTGGATCTTCACTGCTTTAAGTCCCACCCGTCCAGATGGCTTCTCCCACATGTACCCAGATAGCCTACTCTTTGTGTATAATCAGTACATGCACCAGTTGCTCTGTCATTCAGGTTTTGGTGTTGAGTGTGAAGGCAAAAAACAAAACAAAACAATAAACAAACTGCAAAATTGAAGTAGGAAAATCAAATTATTAGAAACTGGTGTTAAGATCAATGGAAGCTCAAGATTGTTAGAGAAATAAAAATGTAATTACACAGTCACAGGGATAATACCCAAAATAGTAACACAGAATCAGTCCTCTCATGGCACAGATACACTGCAGTTTCTACCAAAATTCCACAATTGTTGGATACTAGATGCTGCTACCCAAACTGTTACCACATCTACCTTTATAAATTATTGCCACTCCCACAGCGCTTGCCAGAACTTATATCATCGGATTTTGTTTAAATGATGGGGATGTGTTTATCTCATTTATTGAAATTATGATGCAATTATGACCTAGTCTCAAGGAAGATAAAAATTGCTGACTCTCTTGGTAGGTTTTGATCAGAGGATAGATCTAACCTAGATATTTCAATCAGAACGTTATAAATACAGAGGATTGGAGGCTTACCACAGTGTTTGAGTGGAGGATGAATGCCAGGAAAACTGTCACTAGAAATGCAGGAATCGTAGGAAAACAACACTAATGATCACAGCTCCCTGATGCAATGAAATGACTCATTCACTAAAGAAGAGCCATATGCTTCTAGAAAAAATATCTCATTGACTATCTGACCGTCACAAATTTTCTTTTTATGTTTTAGCAACTTTATTAAGGTATAATTGATATATAAACAACTGCACCTATTGTCTATAATTTGACGAGTTTGAAACATATGTACACACGATACCATCACCACAATCAAGGTAATAGACATATTCAACATATCGCAAAGTTTCCTTGTGTCTCTTTGGGGATTTTTTTGTTTGTTTGTTTTTGTGGTAATAATGCTTAACGTGAGATCTGCCCTCTTAACAAATTCTGAAGTGCGCAATACCGTATTTTAACCATAGGCACCGTGCTGTACAGCAGCTCTCTAGAACTCACTTATCTGGCATGGCTACAACTTTGAGGTCAGGCCTGATTAGTACTTGGATGGGAGGCCATGAGCTTTCCGTCACTGCCAAAGCAGTAACAGCTTCTGCCTCTATTTTGGTTTATAAATTTCAAGCAAGTGATTCTTGTTGGTAAACTCTAACTCAGAGGTTTGCTGTAAGTGAACTTAGAGAATGTTGTTCTAAAGTTTCCAGACATTTTGATGAGGAGAGAACATAGAAAGGGGCTGGGACTGGAACACAGATGGCAAGACTCTATCCCGTGCATTCACTTCATCAGCCTTCCTGAAGCTAATCACAGGCATATGTACTCATACAACATTTTTTAAGGTAAAAAAAAAACAAACAAAAGTAATTATGTAATCACTGTTATGAATAAGAGCAGAAAGAGGAACTCTAAGAATTTAGAGGAATATTATTAGAACATGAGAAATGAAAAATAAACTGGTAGATCTCAGAAAAGAAATGAAAGAAAATAAAGAACCATTACAGTATTTACGTGAATATGAAAGCAGTACAAAAGGACATAGCACTGTTAATATAATAAATTAAGAAACATAAAAGGCACGATCAAAAATAGTGAGAGAAAGGAAATGAAAATTAACAAAGGGTTAAATAAATTCTGAGTGAAATAATTGAAATGGAAGGCAGGGAAGAAAATCTAACTTCTGCCTAATTGGTGTCCTTGAGGACAGAATTAAAACAATAGATTTAGAAAAGAGAGAATATTGAATACAGAAAAAATATTCCAGAAATTAAAAATAATTTTTACACATATGAATTAAAAGGGCATACGTTTTCCAAGGAGATAAAGGAGATTTGGCATACAATAATCAACACAAAGATACAGCTGGTAAAGGTACTGAAATTTTGTAATATAAATAAACAAATCTTAAAGCAGAGAGGCAAACAATTATAGTAATTTCTAATGGAATATTTATATCCTACTTATCCCTTACTATACCCATTGGCAGAAAATAGTGACACAATGAGATGTTTCTCCAAGACATTTTGTAGTAAACAAACTATCGTTCCCCCAAAAAAGAAAAGGTAGCTGAAAACTGTTGGATCAAGTAAGAATTAGTTCCCATAAGCCCTTCTTTTAGAAAGTACTAAATACTGATACTCAAGCAAGCAAGAAATTAGTCAAGCGATTTTGCCAAAATCTTGGAGGCGACTAGCGACCATTGACTATTACAAAATAATAAAAGTAATACCAAAATAAATACGGTCACAAGCAAGGGTATTAATGATATAAAACTGGCATATGTAGAAATGATGTAAAAATATGTGAATAAAAGTATATGCAGAAAACTACAAAACAGTGATGCTAAGTGTTAGTGACGATCTAAATAAATGAAGAAGTAAATCATGTATATGAATTGGAAGACTTGATATTCTTAAGATGTTGATTCTTCCCAGTTGTATCCATAGAATCAACATAACACACATCAAAATCTCAGCAAGCTATCTTGTGGATATCAATAAACTGATTCTAAATTTTATATGAAAAGTATAAAAATCTAGACTGTCCAGCACAGTTCTGAAAAAGTAGAGGAATATTGGTGGACTCACATTATCCGATTTCAAAACTTACCGCAGAGGCCACTTTAATTAAGATAACATGACATCGGCAAAAGAAACGGTATGTAGATCATTGGAACTGACTAGAGAGCCCAGAAATAGATCTACACTAATGTAGTCAACTGATGCTTGACAAAAACCAAATTTCCAAAAAAGGAAATTAAGGAAGCGATTTCATTTTCAATAGCATTCAAAGTCCTAAATTAACCTACGCAAATCAGTGGCCTTTTCATAAAGAAGCCACAGAGAAAATATATCAAAAAAGTTCCATTTACAATGGCCGAAACTGTGTTAAAGCCTCTAGATATAACACAAAATGAGCTTGATTTACGTGAAGAAATATTTAAAATATTACTCCAAGACCCAAAGTGGCATAAATAAATATAATGCATAGCAGGTTCTACATAGTAATATTCAAAATGATAAGAATGCCATTTCTCTGTGTGTTCTTCCATAGTATAATGAAATCCCCCCAAGAATGAAAGTAATATTTTGTGGGAAGGAAACGAAACAATGAATCTGGTTTTAAAGGTCACATGAAAAAATAAATCAGCATGATCAGCTAAGAGCTTTCTAAAAAAATAGAGTATAGTGGAAAGACAGAAGGGGTTAACCCTATCAGGTATTAAAGCACAATGTAGAAATGCATAGATCAAAGTCAAAATTCTAGAAATAGCCTTCACACAATTCTGGAATCTACTATATGAATTATGGTACATTTATAAACCAGTGGGAAGAAAAGATGGATGATTACACAAACTGGTGGGGAAACTGGAATGCCAGGTGGTTGGGGGGAGCCATATATTTTTTACTAGAGGCAATATTTAGCTTCTTGGAAAAAAATCTCTACCAAAGAAAATCTTTACCTATAATCTATATAGGTAAAACTTGTATATGTTATACTTACGTATGTTATATTTTATGTACTTACATATGTTATGTTTTATATTTTGTGTAAGTTCAAAGCATTTGAACCATATACCATATTACATTTGCCCCAAGAACTAGAACTATTTTAACGTTGGGACAAAGATGTAACCCTATATTTGCAGCATCAGATACGGAGCAAACTTGCGTGATCTGATGTTTGGATAGTTTTTTTTCCTTTCATTTTCTACTCTATAAATTTATCAGTCAGGTTGTTTGTATAATTTCTGTTTTGGTTGTAAAAAAAATGCAGTAGAAGAAGGAATATATGACTTCTATTTGCAAGGTCTTTTTCAGAAGTAGAATTTGATGATGTGGAGAACTTACTTGTAATAAATAATCTTATTGAATATGTTAGTCACTATATTTTCTCTCCCTTATATTGATTTGCAATAAATATTGATTTGCAAAGTTTGGAACATTGAATGTGCTACATAAATATATTGATTGGGCAAATGAGATTTATATACCCCTGAATCTTCAAACAATCTATGAAATAATTATAATAGTGGTTTTCCTCATTAAATTGTACTTCAACATAGTGTCACTTATTTCTTTCTGTACATTATCTATACATTAAATTTGGACTTGATTAAATAATATATTATAAACAATAAAAGCTAATTACAACAGTTTAATAATTAAAACTGCATGATAAAATTAAACAAAAAAAATGTGTTTCACACGCTAAATTCAGTAAGTCGTTGTTTAAAAAATGCATAGAAATCAATGATCTTCTCACATAGAAGCAAACACCAGTAGCCTCTAAGGCCCAGATATATCAATGAATTGAATCAGGAGCAAACTCATCTGCTTCTAACTAATCTTTACATGGGATTCCTCAGTATATGCTCCGAGGTTCTTAAATGGTTTGGCTGTAAAAGAAGATTTGCAAATTATCATATTGCTAAAGAAATAGAAATTTGAAATCTAAGCCATTTTTCCTTTAACAAAAGAACCCTTGCAACATCTTCATGAAACCTTTAAGGATTCACAAGCTGAAGGTTGGCGAATGCTGCACTAAACTAAACAACTACCAGTGTTTTGTTCACCATTGTGTTTCTAGAGCTTAGCCTAGAGGATTGAATAAACGCATAAAGAATACATGATTACTGAAGTAGGAAATAAGGGAAAGAAGCTTGCCAGCATGACTTGACACACAATAAGCTCCAATTACTTTCAAATTAAATGGCCTAATAAACATTAAGTTGTCCTAAGTAGAATTTTACTATCAGTTATATAACCTTAAATATTAACATGTTCCTAATGATTCTTTTTATAGGTTCTAAATTCTCAGGGTAGTAATGAAGCAAATGATGCACTAAACTTTGAAGGAATTTGCTGAATGGCATAAAGCTTGTGCGTGACAGTAGCAGAACTGAGACCCAAGTTTTCATAATGTATTTTAATCATTTTTATACATTTTAATGACAGTTATTAAACAGATATTTTGAAAAATAAATACATTTTATATAGACACAGCTTACACTATCTCAGAGTTTCAGTTCGTATCTACTTTTATTATTTTCCTTCTCATTATCTTTTCTTTTCTGCTTCCTTTTCTCAAACTATATATCAAAACAATTAAAGTTAAAATGCATACCAATATAGTAGCACATTTCTCCCAAACATTGATTCATAATATTGATTATGTTTCAAAGTCTTCATACTTTAAGGAATCAAAAAGTAGAAAAGGAGTTTTGTTTTTTTTTCTGTATCCCCAGTTGTGTTGCATGATGGATATAGTGTCATACTTTATCGATTGATGAAGGCCTTAACAAGAACTTATATTATGCTTTGATAATATGTATTTTAAATAATTATCCTGAAATTATGTATTACATGTCTTTAAGTTATTTACTGAACATTGTTTATGTTTGAGGAAAATGTGCTTTCTATACTTTATAACACAGAGACTATTCCAAAGAGAAAGAAGTGGGATATCGATACCTCTGTTAAAAAGCTAATTTTCAGAAGTAGCATGAACTAATGCCTAAAATACTTTCAGATAGGATTCTGTATTTTTCTACTGGGATTTTCTTAATACATGTGGCATGATCTTTATAAATAACAAAAATATCTGAAAGAAATTTCCAGAACTTGAGCATGAGAGAATGAGTCAATTAATGACAAGTAAAGGAAATAAAAGGTTATAAAACAACTTCCAAATTGTTCATAAAATTCCTTCACTTTTCTTTTTTATAATTAGAAAACTGGATATTGTCCCTAATAGAATTACAAGTCCAAAATCAATGGAAATGTTGATAGATCTCACAATTAGGCCAACTGAAATAGTAATTTCAGCTGTAAGCCTTATTGATGGCCCTTAATTTTTCAAATACATATTGCTTTAAAATATATTAAATTGTACAAGTTTATCAGTGTTAGAAAAACAGTTGCCCATGTAAGATTAGACTATGGCCCACAAGCAAATCTATTATAATTGACAGTTAAAAATGCACTAATTTTCTTTAATCTTTGCATAACATTTCTGTTCTTCAATACTGAAGGAACTAATTCTGTTTATTTTATAAAAGTAACTATAATTTGCACATGGTTTTCATGAGGAAACAGTAATATACTGTATTTTGTAAACCGTGCCAACCACATACTATCTGGTGAATTCATTCTCCTTTCATGCTCTGGTCGTGCACATATTCATCCATTTAGTAGACTATATTAAAGATATGACTATTTTAAGTGTTCACATATTTAAAATGTGAATAGGTAACCACAACATTTCAAATCAGTAAGGAATTCATATCTAAAATATGCAAGAAATTCTTCCAAATAACATGAAAAATATAATTATCTGTAATCAGATAAATGCAAGTTTTAAAATGTGTTTTCATCAGCAGTGTATGAGTGGTCTATTTTCTCTGCATCCTCACCAGCATTTCATGGTGTTACTGTTTATTTTTCAGCTGTTCTGACAGTTAAGTAGTGACACTCAAAGTAGTCTCAATTAGCATTTTCCTTAAACTAATGACGTTTAACATCTTTTCATGTATTTGTTTGCTATCCATATAGCTGCTTAGGTAAAATATCTCTTCCTCAGTAGTGTTTTGTTGTATCCAGTATATAAATTTTGTATACAGTTTGTGAAATTTACATCTAAGTGTTTTTATTTTTAAGAAATGACAGATGAAATTGTATTTTTCATTTCAGTTTCCACATGTTGATTGCTAGTATATAGAAATATACTTATATTTTGTATGTTGATCCTTATATTCTATGAACTTGCTGAACTCACTTATTAATTCTAAGAGAGTTTCTTAGAGATCCCTAGGGTTTTTCTAAGCAGAAAATACTGTTATCTGAAAATAGGAACAGTTTATTTCTTCCTTCCTAGTATACATGTCTTCTGTTTCCTTTTTTCCCTTATTGCACTGACTAGACTTTGAGTATTATGTTGAGTAGCAGAGATGAGAGTGGAAAATTATGCCTTGTTTCTGATTTTATAAGGAAAGCATTCAGTCTTTCACCAAGCATAATGAGAATTCTGGGGTTTTGTAGATTTTCTTTATAAGTTGGGGAAATTCCCCTCTTCCTAGTTTCTGAAAAGTTATGAATGGGTATTGGATTTTGTTGAACATACATTTCTGCATAAATTAATATGATCATATATTTTTCTTCTAACGCTGTTATCGTGGATTGTGATAACTAATTTTCAAATATTGAATCAGCTTTGTATACATTTGATCATGATATATAATTATTTTCAAATATTTTGAATTCGACTTAATATTTTGTTTGAAAAAATTTACACTATATTAATGAAGGATATTGGCCGATAATTTGCGTCCTTCCTTTCCTCCTCCCTCTCTCCCTCCCTCCCTCCCTCCCTCTCTCCCTTCCTCCCTCCCTCCCTCCATCCATCTCTCTCTCTCTTAAATTATTTTCTTTTTGGTACTGCCTTTGTCTGGCTTTTGTGTCACTGTGATGCAGGCTTCAGAGAATGAGTTGAGTGGTGTTTACTTCATTTTTTCTCGAAGAGAATCTGTAGAATTGATGTTAATTCTTCTTTAAATATTTGATAGAATTCTCCAATGAAAGCATCAAGACCTGACAATTTATTTTTCCAGAGGTGTCAAAGTATGAGTTCAGTGTCTTTAGTAGTTAAGGGGTTATTGAAATTATTTATTTCATATTTAATGTTTGTTGAAGTAGTTCTTACTTTCTGACTAAATCAAAGTGTGAAATTTGTGTGTGTAGCACTGTTTATAGTATTACCTTATTATCCTTCTGGTGTCTGCAGAGTCTGTAATCATATCTCGTTTCATTCCTAATATTAATAGTATGTCTTCTCTTTTTTCCCCCCTTAGGTGTCTTGCTAGAATTTTGAAAATTTTATTAATCTTTTCAGAGAACCAGCTCTTGTTCTATTAATTTTCTTCTTAGTTTTTCTTTTCAGGTTTCATTGCAGTCTCTGCTCTTATTTTTATTTTTTCCTTCTACTTCACTTTGATTTTTGTTCTACTTACTCTAGTTTCTTCTGATAGAAATTTAAATTATTTATTTGAGACCTTCCCTCTTTGCTAATATAAGCATTTAGAGCCATGCATTTCCAATTCAATACTGATTTAGTTGTGTTCCACATATTTTAATATATTGAAATTTTCATTTTCATTCAGTTTAGTTATTTTAAAAATTTCTCTCAATGCTTTTCTTTAACCAAGGGATTATTTAGACGTGTGTAATTTAGTTTCCAATTATTTGAAAAGTTTCCTGTTTTCCTTCTGTTATTTCTCGTTTGATTCATTGCGGTCAGAGGATGCACTCTGTAGGATTTTAATTCTTTTAACATTATTGAGGTTTGTTTTACAGCCCAGGATATGGCCTATCTTGGTATAACTTTTGTGGTCACTTGAAAAGAATGCCTATTCAGTTGTTGTTGGATGGAATGTTCTATAAATCTTGATTAGGTACTGTTGGTTGATGGGGGGATTGATATCTCTGCTGATTTTCTATCTGGTTGTTCTTTCAGTACAAACTGTTGAAGTCTCCAACAATTTGAATTTTGCAGTTTTTATGTGTTCTTGCAGTTCTGTCAATTTTTGCTTCACATGATTTGTAGCTATTTTGTTATTCTAGATGCATAACATTTAGAATTGCTGTGTCTTCTAGATTGGTTGAATTTCTATGTCTCTAGTAATTTTCTTTGCTTTGAAGTCTAATATATCAGATATTAATATAACTACTCTTGCTTTCTTTTGACAATATTTCCATGGTATGTATGTGTGTGTGTTGTGTTCTTTTATTTTCATACTACCTATGTTATTATATTTGAAGTGGGCTTCTTGTGTACAGCATCTAGTTGGTTTATTTTATTAATATACTCTGCTAATCTCCTTCTTTTAATTGATATGTTTAGACCTTTTACTTCTCATCCAATTATTAATATGTTAAAGTTTAAATCTGACCTTTTTTTCCCAGTCAATTCTCTCTGTATTTTGTGTCTGCTTTCTTTTCCCTTCTTTCCTGTGGGTTACTTGAATATTTTTTAGAATTCCATTTTTATTTATCTGTAGTGTTTTTGAGTATCTCTTTTAATACTTTTTTTTGGTGGTTGAGATCTATCTATCTTTCTCTACACACACACACACACACACACACACACACATACATAGTCTTAATATTTTAATAAGAAGCTTAAGAATCTAAATGTTAGAATGTCAAGTGCAATGACATTTGTGTGAAGCAAGAATCATTTCAATTCCATGGAATTATAGTAATTTCAAAACTAGTAATTTCTAGAAATAATTAGTATTGTAAGCATCCACGTGTAACAACTCTAAACACAAATCTGCTTAGAGTACCTGTACTTCAGTTTCCCATTTCTGTGATGCTCAGGGGTTAAAATGAATTTTGATCCACAGTGGCTTAGAGAGTCTTTGGCTTGAGATTGTCTTTAAGATTGAAAGTGTTAACAAAAGAAATATTCCACAAGAGTGATCTATAAGTCTGTAAACCCTCCCATGGCTACAGAATCTCATCTAATGGTACCCCTTGACTACCTAACAATCTGAAATAGCAGTTCCCGTTGCTGCTGCTCTTGCCATGTATCTGTTCTAAAACCTGCAGACTGGCTGCTTCCATTGTGCCATCCAACTGCACGCGCATGTCTGAGGTTGATATACGAGATTGAATTGCCCGCGTTTATCACAACTTGGTTTTCCAGCCTTAGTCCCCTCCACTCGCTATCACTCTGTGGCAGAAAATACTTCCATTAGCTCAGCTTTGGGAACTTGTCCCTGCCCTACCAAAGCCCACATCAGTCATGTGCCATGTTGGTGATTCTTTTATTCCAACTCCCTAGCTACAAGCAAAAAGAAAAGTTAATTCTCTGCTTTCTTTGCCATAAATGTTTCATCAAATCACAGAGCTTGAGGGGTTGATATATGTAAACTAATAGAACTGGTACCACTTCTTATGAGCCCTTATACTTCTAAAAACATCTTTCTCCCTACACTCCCAGCTCTTTCGTTCCTCTGAGTTTGTTTTGCACATTTAACTTCAATCTTTCTGCTTTTTCTTAAAACTTTACCTCCACTTTTATTCAATAAATAATTCATATTACGACGTTAATCTATTCATTCACTCATTGTAAAAATAATTCCTTCAATGAAAGCATTATGTAGTACTGAAGACAGGAACACTCGTTTTAAGATTTTTTTTTTTTATTAATAATGAAAAAGAAGGAGATAGCAATTTGCACATTGTAGGCACTTGGTATATCAGGTAGACTTTGCCTGGAATAATACACCTTAAAATAGTACTTCTCAAACTTTATTGTCAGGGATGTTGTTAAATGCAAATTCATATTCATTAGGAATGACATAGGGCATGAGACTTGCCATCTCTAGAAAGCCAGGCAGAGTGCTACAATTGGAGTGGGATGGTCTTAGGTAGTTTCAGTTGAATATATCATCTTTGGGCAATCTGTGTTAGTGGTCTTTTTTTACATTAATAACAACACTTGAAAATAATATAAACCAAGTTAAAACACGGACCTGGAAGAAGAGTACACTGTGCATAAAAATGGATAAATCTTTATTTTGTTTTTAATTGTATCACCACCATTATTTCATTTTACTTTCTAATTAGTTCCACACAACTTGAATTGAGAATTCATAGCTTTGCCTACTCCAGATTCATTTATCAGAAAATGACTAATATGACACAATTTGATTAAGTAATAGTCATTCTCTTGAAGTTTTTCTCTAAGATATTTCACTTAAAATTTTTAAAAAGATATGAATATATTCTGACTTACCTTAAGTACTTTATGTGCATTGACTTTTTTAAAAGGAACTTCAAATTATTTTGTGTAAAGATAAGATGTTGAAATTCAATTTTTTAGACCATTCAAGTATTCATATTCTTACTTGTCTAATGACCTATTACTTTTTAGAGCATTTATCATTATTTTAGTAACTTCTATAATTTTCTTCATAATATTTGATTGAATAACAAAACTATAACTCATTATCTGTTTAAGGTTTATAAAAAAAAGAAAACTTCGGATTTCCTAATGGCACTGCACCCTTAATTACACTTCAAAAATGACTAGCCCACTTAGAAATACTAGTAAAACATATTGAATATGCCTTTGCAATCTATTGATCTAAAGGAGAAAATTACTCTTTATATTAAATAGCTCTGCAGCTTGCTGTAAATGGAATTAGATATGGACTTATTTTAAATATATATATGTTTAAAGTTATTTGCAAGATTCAAATAGCATAAGAATTTAGTTTCATAGAAGAAACTAAAATTACCACCACGCCCTCACACTTCAAAATCTTGCATGACACCTACTTTTCAGATAGATTACGCCCTTCAGAAGCTGAATTTTTATTGCTATTATTCTGGCTACTTTCAATATCAGCCAGGCAGCAAAGGTTTACTAATTTTTTACCACTAGTAATTCTACTCCTAATACTACTCTAGGTGGTGGATTTATGGAATGCAGTCACATAATAGTAACTTTTTAAATACAGACACTTACTCAAGTAGTCCACTTTGGGATGCTATCCATTGATTCCATAAAGCTTTGTAATCCACTTTTTTAAAAATTACTTTTAGATGCCACACGGGTCCAAGCTATAGCTTTGGTGTAGTTCATTCAGATCTTCAAGTATAGTTACCTTCTTACAAAATTGTTTTATTATAATGTAAATAGTTAAGTATAACCCCTCAGTTTTCTAGATCTTGTTATATAATGGTGTCTTGATGGGCTGTAGAATTTTGTTGCAGTTTCAAATAATAAAGAAATGAGCAGTTTCTTATTAAAGAAATTTCATTATTCACAGTATTTCTGAAACTTTTCTTTAAGGAGTAATCTTAAAGCCATCAAGCAGCAACATAATAAAGTCGGTCTCATTAATCTGTAGTTTCATCTTATCTCTGACCTCAGATATTTCGACTCAACTTACTTGTCATATTAACGCCCATGTTCTAAGAGAAATTACGACATGAGTGCCATATTCTCTAGACCTATATATATATAGACATGAAACTAAAAGCATCAACTCATGAGTCTAAGAGGTTAGATGGAGCTCGGAATCCAGAGGCATATCTCAAGAGTTCATGTAAGTCAGAATTTAGGGAGATTTAATGGGTAAGAAACAATCTAAACAAGGAGAATTTGCCAGTGGAGATAATAGAGATGACCAGAGTTGGGAAAAAAGGATTGGTTTACCCTGAATATAGCTCGTGTTTTTTGCTAGCCATGCCGTTTTTCATATTTTGTGGAGTCCATCTATTTCAACTGCTTTCCATCTTTGCTTATACACATGTTTTATCTTATCCATGAGCGACTGAAATGCCATTACTTCCTCTAGGGACCCTAATTGATTCTTTTACGACACTTATTCTCTCTTTGATTAAATGTTACAAACAGCATACCATCGTATAATAAATACTACTAAAATTTATCATGTGTGTTCTTATTTTCACAGTTGGATTTTGTATTGATTTGTTTTTCAAAACCTCATAACACAGAGCTCAGAAGTAGACACATGGTAGATATTAATTAAAATAATAATTGACACAATATATAAAGAAGTAGTTGAGAGAAATGACTGCAGCCAAATTGCCTGGGTTTGAGTTACAATGTTATCATGTTTTAGATGTTACTTAACCTCTCTCTGGTTAGTTCTTTTATCAGTAGAAATGAAAGTAATGTTACCTTTTAGGTTTGTTGTACTGATTAGTGAGCAAATATGTGCAAGAACTTATTCCAGTTCTGGGAGAATAATGAGTACTCAGTAAATGGTGGCCACTGTTATTCAGCAATAACTTTTGTGTTGATGATCTTTTCATCCTATCACAACTTACTGCTTACTTCATATAAGAATACAGTTAATGACTAGGTAATTTATCTGTAAGATTCTGAGATATTAATTACAACTATGAATAATAATTTTCCTATAAAGAGTAAATATAGAATATTCAAATAATGCTCTGACATTTTGGTTCAGATACACTTCATTTCAACATTACCTAAGTTAATTTTCTCAGTAAGTCCTCTTTATTTAAACAATATTAGTTTTACATGAGCTCTGTGAGCCTCTTCTCTGTCATCCGTACACCGTGCTTAGGACTAGCTTTTTGCCCTTGAGTATCAATGGTCTGCTGCCAGATTGCCCTTCTCGAGCACAGAATAGAACAAATGGTCGTATTAAGTGAGTCAGCGAATCAGCAGCACTCTTGGGAAGAGGGTAATGATTGACATATACTTTCATCAGGCATGGAATAATTAGAGGCCAGCTGAGCGTGGTCTCAGATGTGTTACCAGGTACTCACGTCTGATCTCACGTAGGGATGCTCTCGTACCTTTGACTTTAGATTTGTATACCCGGCCACAGAGAAGCCACTGCCAAGTATAACAGTTGATGGTGTGGAAATGTACAATGTCTTTGTGCCTTAGATACATGAGCAGGGTAAGAAGATTATAAATCTAAAATCAGATTATTTGAAGGAAACTGTAGCTGGTTGAGTATTATTAATACATGCAGATTTTCAGGAGTCACAGAATACTTTAATCCAGTGTGTGTGTGTGTGTATGTGTGTGTGTGCGTGTGTGTGTGTTTGTGTGTGTGTTTGCTTGTTAGTTTTTTAAACTAGAATTCTCTTAACTGAAGGAAGAGGGAAAACACTTTTTTTTTCAAATAACTGTCTATGAATCAGCTATATATAATCAGAAAAACAAACAGTGATGCAAAATTGGGAACAGATGCTAGTCAATACATAAGGGATGCACTGTGCAGTGTGATTGCTTGAACAACCCAAGTAATTGATAGAAATACATTCAAACACTGCTTTGTGTTTGGCAGAAACCAAAATAAATCAAAAGAGGAGAAAAAGGCATTTTTGATTGAGGGATAATAATTTTCCCAGATTATGTAGAAAATTGTATAATTTTACATAATATACAGTGGCCTTTGTGTAACTTTAGAATGCACTATTTTGATAAAATCGGAATGTATGACTGTTAGCCATTCTGAAGTAGCTGAATCATTCTTCATTTGAGTTAAGCCTTTTAAAGAAATCTGTATATAATGTATGTATATTTTTATATGATTAAATAGCTAGAAATAATATTTAATAATGACACTCTTCCCTGGCAACATTATGCTATATAAGTTATGAATTAATTGTTTATAGTTGTAAGTCTAAGTGTATATTTTAGCTTAATATTTTACGTAGCAGCATTCTGTGTAAATATCTTTTGATCATCAAAACTCAGCTTAATGAAGTGTCTGGTTGAAGCACGGGGCGGCGTGCAGCTCTGTATGAGAAATCGAACCACCTTTTTAGTTTCCTCAAACTGGGTTCTGGGTATTATCAACACTGGGATTCTGGGTATTATCAACACTAGTTTATTAATCAAAACTTCATAAACATAGTATCTTCTCTAAACCAGAGAAGTTCCTTTGTCCATTAAAAAAAAGGGACTAATAATAAGGTGAACAATCTGAAATTACCATTTTGTACTTCAGAATGACCAAACAGCAGCAAATTCATGTGTTTTAAATCTTTAACTTTCCAGTTTTAGTGAGAATATAAGCTTGATACATTAGTAATGCTTTCAAATGTTAGTTTTATTCATTTCAGCATTGCTTTAATAGTAAAAGACTATGAACATTCAATATCTACCAGAGAAAATTGTCTAATTAAATTATGATATCTAAGCTAAGCCTCAAACTAGTAATAATAGTAATAAAATAAACCAAAAATATAGAGTTAAGTAAAAAGAGAAAGTTAAGCTTAGTTGTTTCTTTTTTTACATTTTGTATTATAATGAACTAAAAATATATACTCCTATTTTTACTTGTATTGATATAAAATAATCTCTGGAAGCGTAAACAGCAATAATGGAGCTTCTGTTATGTAGAGGATTGGAACTTGTTCCATGGTGGCAAGAACGAAGTCTTTCTTTTCTTGCTGTATAATGTTTCAGTTTTAATAATGTTGAAGCACTTGGATGCATTCAGAAATTAAAAATAAAAACCATAGATAAAGTTCATTGCCTTTCTTTTCCTCATGGTCACTTCCCTTTTACCCAATCTTTTACATCACTGTAGTTGCACTAATAGTAATACAACTTTTCCTGATACAGGTTTCAAGTACTTTAGACTTCCCTTTAATCGTGTAGCTTCTTCTAATATTTAGATTTCCAAAATGGCAACATATATAAGAATTCATGGAAAACTCCATCAATGGCTCATCCCATTCCAAGACACAACAGAAGTAGCCCGGTTTACTTGTTAATCTTTCATCCATTTAAATTCCTTCAGATTTCTCCCTTCTGCTTTTTTCTCCTTTGTATAGCAATATCAAACTTTTCAAGAGAGAAACACCCATTGGGAGTGTCTCATCAGCAGTTTAATGAAGCATCCACAATGAGAGGTATCAGACCACATCCACATGCGTGGGTCCTTTTTCATGCCTAGTCTACAGCTCGTCGTTTTGGCTCAGGCATCAATCCATAGAAGAGTAAATTGTGGCCACAATAACATGGCGGCATTGCATCAGACATGGCAAAATTACACAAAAAATTCTCCTGTGAATATTTTTCCAGATTGGATTGGCTCTGGGCATAGCAAAATTTTAGTGTGTCTGTGAATATCAGTTACACAAACATCAAACTTACCTTGTAGAGTCTATGTGAATTTTCCCACAGCTTGAGTGGCTACATCACGTGGACCTTCAAGACAATGATAAACCATTTATTGACGAGGAGGTATTGAAGCGTTTGAAGAGCATAATGATATAATGTGATTTACATTTTTTAATGAACCTCTGACTCTCCACAGAGAACAAAATTTGGCGGGGGAAGAATGGAATTGAGAAGACTGGTGATAAAGTTCTTCCCCAGGGACAGCAATGGGGAGGAGATCAGCCTAAATCGTTTACTTACTGACTAGGTTGATAACTGTTCTTAAAATTGAGGTTTGAAACATAAAAGTAGGAGCAGTTTTGATACAGTTTACGGGATAAATTTGGACTGTGTTTTTTGCTTATGTACATCCAAGTTGTATTATAGTAATAATATTTTGTTACATGAGAGAGAAAATTCATATGAAGATATAAATTTATGTATCACCACAGTTAAAAAGAATATAAGTACTCTTTTAAAAATACATATTTAATCCTAATATAACATCAAACTTAAATTATTACTTTAAATACTATTTTTTAAAACAAACAGAAAATTTTTTTTACTTTATTCCCCAATTCAAAGCCAAGTGCAATCAGACTGTGCCATCGCAATTGTAGAAGTGCTCGTATGGTAATATTGATGAATTGCAGGAGGTCGAGTGTGGACTAGCGAAAGCGTCGTAATCTTCTAGGGCATGAGATGACTGCTGCTGGGTATGGGGTTTCCCACACAATCCTGTGAATATACTAATACACATTGAATTGTGCAGTTTAAATGGGTGCTTTGTGTAATATGTTAATTACATCCCAATAAGCTGTTAAGAAATGGAACACAGCAGGTACTCTAGAGTCAGACTAGAGTGGCCAAATCATTATACGTCTCCATAAATCTTTAGTTTCGTCTCTAAAATTGGAACAACATTCTTCAAATTAACTATACAAATAATACATGATAAAGATAATTATAGAGCACTGAGAGAAGCGCCTGGCCTATGACACTCAATCATTATTAGTTATTATAGATATCTGTTAACCTTTGGATGTGAGGTTCCATATTCGAAAGTTTCTATGGAAAGAGAAAGAAAACCTCTCTAAGAGAAATATCAGACTCATATTTGAATAAGTTGTTGGTAGAGTGTAACACAAACTGGCAAAAGCGAGGTTATTGGAGTCTATACTTACAGTTCCATTGTGTTATGCATCTATTTGTTCATTTAAGTAAAAAAGTAAAACAGACTGAAGAACATCTGTATGGATGAAACACATACACACCAAAAAGGTCAGTAAGAAAGTGCGTTGGAATGACACTGGGTTGAACTGCAGGGGCCAGAGTCAGCCACATCTAAGGCTTTAAATTTTATCCTAAGTACAAAAGTCGTCTGAGGAGGAATAGATTTCAGAGAATACTCTGTGGCCAAGGTCTGCTGTAAACACGATTTGATTAATCAAATAAGGTATAGAAAATGGGGTCATTGACAAAATGATATAAATAAATCTGAGTTGATATGAAGATATAGAAAATGTTTTATAAGAGGAGGAAGCCTGTTCAGAGGTTTAGTAAAGGTTAAGTGTTAAGCAGATGCATATGTGTGTATTGTATGTTTATTTCTGGAAAGTAAACATATTCAAATTGATTTAGGTGCATTACATGTTTTAAAGGATCTGTAAAATATACCTAAGAATTAGATGATGTTTAAATTTGCGATGTTAATTTAAATCAGTGCTGTGCAACGCTGGCTAAACAGTAAATTGCTTGTGAGACTTTCAAAACCAAATAACCATGCCAAGTCTGTTAAATCAAAATTTCTGGGCTTTAGTAATGGATAGAGGTATTTACATTTTTTTTAAGTTTTAAAAGTTTTTATTTTTAGGTTCTCCAAATGATTCTTAAATTAGCCAGGTTTGGGAACCATTGATTCAAGTAATCCAAATGGTAAAGGGCTTTTACATAAAGGAATTTTTAAAATATAATTGTTTTTAATTAATTTATTTATTTCTGGCTGTGTTGGGTCTTCGTTGCTGTGCGCGAGCTTTCTCTAGTTGCGGCGAGCGGGGGCTGCTCTTTGTTGCGGTGCGCGGGCTTCTCATTGCCGTGGCTTCTCTTGTTGCGGAGCACGGGCTCTAGGCGTGCGGGCTTCAGTAGTTGTGGCACGCGGGCTCAATAGTTGTGGCTCACGGGCTCTAGAACGCAGGCTCAGCGCTTGTGGTGCACGGGCTTAGTTGCTCCCCGGCATGTGGGATCTTCCCGGACCAGGGCTGGAACCCGTGTCCCCTGCATTGGCAGGCGGATTCTTAACCACTACTCCACCAGAGAAGTCCATAGAGGAATTTTTTTAATTGGTAAAAATGGAAGCTATGATGGCTTACTATTAAACACAGCCCATATTTTAAGACAATATCTTTATTTAGTAAGAATACTATTTCAGAATTAGAATGAGTTTAAATAAATGAATATTTGATTTATCTTTGTTTTAAGCCTATTAATTCAAGAAATTCAGATTTATTTAAAATCTATAATTTCTTGATTACTAACAAGAAAAGATTGGATCTTTGGGCACACCCAAAGATCATTGTGATATTAGTAATCATTGTGATATTAGTAATCAGGTCAAAAATTGGCATCATTGTGATATTAGTAATCAGGTCAAAAATTGGCAAAGTTTAATAAGGTTGCTGATCATGGGGAAATGTATAGCATTGATAAAATGCATTGAGGGAAATGGTGAATGCTAATATACTGGTCTGTGTTCCACACTATGAAATATGTGCATATTTAATAGCCAATTATGCATATTGTTAAAGATTATTTTACTGGCAAGTGATGGAAACTCAACTCAAACAGCTTCAGCAAAAAGGAATTTTATGTTAAGTACTGAGTACGCACATGTCACAGGATCAAAGAAATAACTCAGGTTTGATCTGTTGGTTGTTTTGACTTTATTTTGCCAACAAATTCTGTCTCTAAATGGTTCAAAGTGCAGTTTTACATCAGCAGAAAGAAAAAAATTTCCCAATGTTTATATAGTAGTTCTGGATTTTTTTTAAACTGCTACTACTTGGTCATTTGTCCATCCATCAGGAAGACAGGCTTGATATATAGATCAGCCTGAGCCAGATGTCTATTGCTGTGTGTTTTCTGTAACTAGAATAAAGAAGTTGGGAAATTTTACATGCAGAGGAAAAATAAGCTACCACAGTTCACCCTACAATGATTAAAAAAATAGTATAAGTATTGAGGTAACCATCTCTTCATTTTATCAATAACCTATCTTGAAAAATCAATGCCCATTTCTTTCTTTTTGAGTTATGTTACTGTAAACAGTAAATCTGTATTTCCCCTAAAGGCCCACCAATGTTTAGTGCTACACAATGTTAAATTTATTTTGGATTGTGTGGTACCAAATTGAAACTACTGATGAGTTAGTTAGATAATAGTAATTCTTCCATTCCCTTAAATCAGTAGTTTTCAAACTTGCTTCTAACAAGTTCCCAGGTGTTGATGAGGATGCTGGTCTGGAGGTCACATTTTAAGAACTACTCTCCCTGCGATCTATAAATTACACAAGTATAAAAAGAAATGTTTCTATTCAAAATTTTATTTCAACCTTATGAACACCATGGTTATTAGGAAATATATAAAATACTTTATGTTGAACAAATCTTGATAATATCTTATAGAAGATAGCGTAGCATTTATGAAATACTGAGAGTTATGGCAAGATGTGATATGTAATATAAAATCCAACTCAAACTGGCCTTGACAAAAACTGCCTTTATTGATTCAAGTAATGAAAAATCCAAGGATGGTGCCGGCTTCAGTCAAGACTAAATCTAATGACTCAGATGATGTCAGCAAGGTCACAGTTCTTTCTTTTTCTGTACCTTTGCTCTATGGGCTTCGTTCTCAGGTGATGATGAGAGCCTTTTACTCACCCAGCCAACACGGACAGCTCCAGGCACTCCACTATTGGTCCAGAAGAGTGGTGGAAGCTGCAGCTTCTCATTTTGGACCATGGCATGCGAGAGAGTAGAGCATGTACTTTATTTTCCCACTGGCTATAGCAATATCTGCTCACGCCTCACTGGCTCTGCTTGATTGTCATGCCTAACCACCTAGGCTAAGAAGATGGAATACACAGATTCCCTTAAGGACATCAAAGGCCCATTCTGTAGCCAAGATTGGGGACAGTTGTCCTTAAACATAATGAGTCCAGAGAAAGAGAATTGCTTCCTCTAGAAGAAAATTAAGATACTAGTTTATTAAAAGAAGTGTGACTAGTGTGACTCAAGATTGAGGAGGAAAGGAATTCAGGTCTACTGTGCTAGTTAATCAATATCAGATATATCATCTTTATGAATAGACTTTTCTAATTTTATACATTAACAAATACATTCTAACATGTTCTTATACATGAAAAAGAGGAAAACAAATACATTCTAACATGTTCTTATACATGAAAAAGAGGAGAACAAAATAAGTTTATAAGTTGGTAAATTCAATTTGCAATTATATTCCATTTTAATTATTATTGGAGGAGTGATTCCAAATTTTATGAATAACCTCAGAATTTTATGGTACGCGGGCCTCTCACTGTTGTGGCCTCTCCCATTGTGGAGCACAGGCTCCGGACGCGCAGGCTCAGCGGCCATGGCTCACGGGCCCAGCCGCTCCGCGGCATGTGGGATCCTCCCAGACCGGGACACGAACCCGTGTTCCCTGCATCGGCAGGTGGACTCTCAACCACTGCGCTACCAGGGAAGCCCCACACAAAGATTCTTATTCACAAAGAATATGGTGGTTCTTCATTCTTGACTTTTAACAAATCTCACAAGTGAGTCTCCCATTCAATTGATTCCCCTAAAATACTGTGAAAGTTTTAAAATTCAATATTTATCTTTAGGTTCAGAATTTTAAGTGCAAAATACAGGTAGAAAAACATGTGGTATATACATTATACTGTTTTTATTTCAAGGGAGAGAACACAAACTCAAATTCACAGGAACAGGAAAAAGGACATTTTAGGCTTAAGGGAAGAGGATTAAAATAATCTCTGTAGGATCAATATCTTCTCAGGCTCTTTGTGGTCTCCCACTGCTTTAGACTGTCCACTTATGGACATAAGTTGGCTACAGCCTCAGAATTTACCATGTCACCCCACCAAATCCATGAAAGAGAGAAAAATGCAATGTAGCAGAAACTCTAACAGAGGTGTCCAGTATTTCCTTCTTAGGCCATGTGTTTATTCCTGAATGAAACATATTTGCTAGAAGAATGAAATATATAGAATGGCCAATCAGAGCTAATGATGGTGTCAATTTACCCCCAACCACAGAGGTTGGATGGAGGAGTTGTGATTTTTCAAGTGAAAATCAGAAAGCTGTGCTTGGAAGAATGGGGAGATGCATGTTGTGAACAAAGTTAACTTGATAGAGGGTAATATGGTATATTTAGTTTCTATTGCTGACATTAAAAATTACCACAAACTTTGTGGCTTAAGTCAACACAACTTCATTGTATCACAGTTCTGTAGATCAGAAGACTGAAATAGTTCTCACTTAGCTAAAATCAAGGCGTTGATTGGGCTGCTGCATTCCTTTCTGAAAGCTTTGGGGAAAGGGACTTTGTTTCCTTGCTCATTCAGTGGTGGGCAGAATTCAGTTTCTTGCTGCTGTAAGACTGAGGTCCCCATATTCTTTCTGACTTTCAGCGTAGCCCATTCCCAGCTTCTGGGGGCTGCCATCATTTCTTGACTCAAGATTCCGTTTCTTCATCTTCCAAGCCAACAACAGATATCTCATGCTTTGCATCTATTCTGCATTTTCCTCTGTCTTTTCTCTCCCTAACTTTATCTGGGAATGATTCTTTGCCTTTAAGGATTCATGAGATAAGCCAGGTAAAGTCTCCTCATCTCACCATGTCTACTTTAATCACAGCTGCAAAGTCCTTTTTCTCTGTAATGTAGCATAGTTACAGGTTTTGTAAATTAGAGAATAGACTTTTCTGGGAGGGGAGAGTCATCATTCAATCTCCCAAACATTGAATATTGTTGTAAACCAAACCTCTATGCTTTGCTTTCCAACGTTGTTTCGCTAACTTTACAAATGTAAATTTGAGGTTTATTGTTAAGTCAGAAACTGAAGATCTTACTACTTGCAAGGTAACAAGTACCCTGTTACAGCATGAAATATATGTATATAGTGCGGTAACACTACAAATATATTTGTGTGTGTTACAGAAAGACACAAAAATTTTAAAACAAAGAAATAGGCCTTTTATTATTCACAGCAGAAACAGCAACCAGAGCAACATCTTGCTCTGATGATGGCTGGACATTACCTGTGTGCACAGTGGAAGAACCCCCAAATTAGGAAGTGCTGAGCTTTTATGGGGCTGCTGGCATAGCTTCCCATTCTTTCCTCCATAGAGAGAGATTACACAGTACCCTTAAGTATAAGTAAGTCTTCTTTGGGAGTAAAGAGGGAAGATATCTTAGGCTTATTACTATGGAATGTAAGCAGATGTGTCTGAAGAGTGGAAAGATAGGACTTGAGCTTTAACACCATGGTATGCCCCCCGGGAGTATCTCTAGTTCTCCCTGGGGCATGTACTAACTGTAGCTTCCAAGACATATATGCTATTCAAACATATCCTTTGTTCAGAAGCCCAAATCATGCAAACAACCCCATAAATCTATAGAGGATTTATCTCCCAACAGTGATATTCTCGTTTTAATAATTCTGTTTTTGAATCAAAACCAGACTATTCAAATCTTTAAATATAAGTAAAACTTCTAGTGGAGGAAGTGTTTTATCTTTATTAAATATAGGTAAGCTTATAGGTGGACATATGTTATTTCTTTGAACATCATAATTAATAATTGAGTATGTATATTAGGTATTATAAATCAGACTCTCTCTAGCTACATTCTTTATGACATAGTTAAGAATAGGTCAAATGTTGCAGTTTTTAGGATGTGGCAGTGAAAAGAATGGTGTAAGTTAGTGATAACCAAAACTGTTACATCTTCCAAACCTCAGTTAACACAACTTGTTTTCTGTGATTTAGTTATGAAGCATCAAGTAAAAAAAATATTTAAAGAAGCGTATTTTTAATCTATATATATATATCAAAATTTATTTTTAAAAAGTATCCAGAAAGATACTCATGCCTATTTTTAGATAGTGTCTCATCTCTTTTGAGATGTGGAGTAAAAAGTAATTAATTTTTCATCTATATAAGCTAAGAATAAAGGAAATTTTCAATCCATTGTAAAATGGCTTCTTACATCTTTTTTTATATTGCAGTGTAAAGATTTTAACATTGAATTTACCCTCAATAATATCTCAGCCGTTTTCCCTTTGTGATCACTAAACTGTTGCTTTACCTTAAGATTTTATCATTATCTACAAAAAATTCCTACTTTTTATGAAGTCTAGAAAATATAGTTATTTTAATTGAGCATATTTAAATTATTATTTTTGATGCATTGGTTTATCTCCTTTAAAAAAGCAGATATAGTGGTTGCTACTGCAAAAAACTGTGGCCAAATGAACAATAAACTACTTTAAAATAACAGAAGGAGCCAGCAGCTTTTCACATTTAAATACACTCTTTATTCCACACATTGAAATGGCATCTCATTTTTCAGTGAGTCCCAGAACAGCAGGCATATATATACAACTCCATCAAAGCACATGAATCAATAGACTAAACAAGTTACACTGTAGCAGTTTATACATCAAAACCACTTGTCTATTTCTTGAGCAATATCGTCAAAATCAATGTATCCCCCAGTCTACAGCTATTCCCCGAACTATCCTTTCATATTACATATTCTAACAGCTGTAAACAAATTAATAAATTGCTGTGGACTTTTGTTTTCTCTCCTCCTGAATTTTAATTGATTCATATCATGAGAAAATCCATGCAGGCTTGTTATCTTGGCTTTTTCCCCTTTTCTGGCATGAAGATGAATACAGTGAATAAGAGTTTCAACCTCACACTTCACTAACCACTTGTAGTTTTGATGTTAAACTCAGAGTTCTTCTGTTAAACATTTAGTATGCAATTTTCTTCTATCATTGAAACACAAAGCAAAGAGTTTTCTTATCCAGACCATAGTGATGAGCCCTGTAATGCCAGTGAAGCACAAAATGTACGGATGTCGTTAGAAGGCATCCAGTCTATGCCAGCTAATAAAGCAGTGATTAGATAACTGACATCTGCATAAGCTAGAACACTCAGGAGGAGTTTATTGCTAAATGTCTTACTTGCATGTTATATTAAGGAAATTACCCTATTGAATTCTTTTTTCCTTTTTATTGGCTTTTTTTTCTGTATTTATGTGTGTTTTGTGCTCTTATAGTGAAATGTTATTACTTAAATTTGAAATATTATACCTAGAAAACAAACTTCAACCAACCAGCAGTTTAACTGTATTTAATCTTTTGTTGCTGTTAAAAATCATTAAGTTGATTTCAGATGAGGTTCGTATTTGATACAATCCTAGGTATAAAATTATAGATATTGTGTAGTGGTAAACAAGAAAGCATAAAATGTATGGGATTTGGAATTTTGAGGCAACATAGCTATCAACCTGGCCACGTGGTGTGACTGATGTTAGCCACAGGTTGTTCAGCTGTTGAGTGATGATAATGATACACAGCTCTTATGGTTATTTTCAAGGTTAAAGATGAAGTATTATAAAGTATTTATCATACTATTCAATAACATTTATTTTCTGTACATCCTCAGTTCACCACATTTATTTGCTCAGTAATCAAAAGAGTTGCAGATTTTGTGTGACAAGCATCGAGTGGACAGGAATCTCAAGAAACTTGACGTGGTCACACAATGTCCAACCAAAAAACTTCAGGTCACTTTTCTATTTGTGTTAGGTTATTTAGGGTTAGTTCATCAAGAGGATAAAACAATTATAAATGCACACATTGGGACACCTAAATATATAAAGCAGATATTAACAGACCTGAAGGGAGAAATAAACAGCAATAATACTAGGAGACTCTCAACAATTGACAGATCATTCAGACAGAAAATCAGTAATGAAGTAGTGGATTTGACAGCATTATAGAATCAAAGGGACCTAACATGTACAGAATATTCCATCCAACACAGCAAAATGCATATTTCTTTCAAGGGCACACAAACGTTCTGCAGGGTAGATCATATGTTAGGCCACAAAACAAATCTTAACAAATTTGAGAAAACTGAAATTATATCAGAAATCTTTTCCAACTACAATGGCATGAAACTAGAAATCAATAACAGGAGAAAACTTTGGAAATTCACAAATATGGGAAATTAAACAACACATTCTTGAACAGTAAATGTGTCAAGAAGAAATCAAAGGGAAAACAAAATATATCTTGAGAGAAATGAAACTAGAAACACAACATACCAAAACTTACAGACGCAACAAGAACAATTCTAAGAAAGAAGTTTATTGAGATAAACACCTACATTAAGAAAAAAGAAAGAATCTCAAATAAAAAACCTAATTTTACACTTCTAGGAACTAGAAAAAGAAGAAAAAACTAATCTCAAAATTAACAGAAGGAAGGAAATAATAAATATTAAAACAGAACTAAATGGAATTAAGGCTATGAAAATAATAGAAAAAATCAACAAAACTAGGAGTTGGTTTTTTGAAAAGATAAATAAAATCTACAGATCCTTAGCTAGACTAAGAAAAAGTGAGACTGAAACAAAATTGGAAAAGAAAAGGAGAGATTACAGCTGATGTCACAAAAACAAAAAGTTTTGTGAGAGACTACTGTGTATACTTATATGCCATCAAATTGAATATCCTAGAAGAAATAGATGCATTCCTAGAAATATACAACCTACCAACACTGAATCTTGAAGAAATAAGAAGTCTAAAGAGATCAGTAATAAAGAAGGGCATTGAAGCAGTAGTCAACAATTTCCCAAAAGAAAAGCCTGGGACCAGATGGCTTCACTGGTGAATTATACCACTCATTTAAAGAATTAACACTGATCTTCTCAAACTCTTCCTAAAAGCTGGAGAGTAGGGAACACTTCCAAACTCATTTTATGATGCCAGCATTAACCTCAAACAAAACCAGACATGGGTACTAGAAGAAAATACAATTAATGGCCAATATCCCTGATGAACATAGGTGCAAAAATCCTCAACAAAATATTAGAAAACCTAATTCAACAGCACATCAAAAGGATCATACAACATGATCAAGTGGGATTTCTTCTAGGGATGCAAGGATTGTTCAGTTTCCACAAATCAATCAGTATGATACACCACTTTAACAAAATGAAGAATAAAAATGATATGATCATTTCAATAGATGTAGAAAAAGCATTTGTCAAAATTCAACATCCTTTTGTAATAAAAATTCTCAACAGATATAGAAAGAATGTACCTCAACATAATAAAAGACATGTATGACAAGCCACAGCAAACATTATGCTCTACGGTGAAAAGCTAAAAGCTTTACTTCAAAGATCAGGAAAAATGCATGGGTGCCCACTCTCACCACTTTTATAGAGTGCTGGATGTACTAGCCAGACCAATTATGCAAGAAAAAAAGGCATCCAAATCAGAAAGGAAGAAATAAAACTGTCTGTTTGCAGATGACACGATATCATATATAGAAAACCCTAAAAACACCATCAAAAATCTGTTAGAACTAATAAGTTCAGTAAAGTTGTAGAATCTGAAATCAACATACAAAAATCAGTAGTGTTTCTGTACATTAAATGAACTATCTAAAAAAAAAAGTAAGGAAACAATCTCATTTACTGTAGCATCAAGAAAAAAAAACGCTTAGGAATAAATTTAAACAAGGAGGTGAAAGATCTATACACTGAAAACTATAAAACATTGATGAAAGTATTGAAGAAGACACAGATAGATCGAAAGATATCTTGTGTTCAAGGACTGAAAGAATTAATGTTAAAATGTCCATACTACCCAAAGCAATCTACAGATTCAAGATAATCTCCATAAAAAATCCAATTGCATTTTTTACAGAAATAGGAAAAATTCTAAAATTCATGTGAAGCCACGAAGGACCACAAATACCTAAAGCAATCTTGAACAAAAAGAGTGACACTGAGGAGAGTGCACTACCTAATTTCAAAATATACTACAGAACTATAGTAATCAAATCAGCATGGTACTGGCATAAAAGCAGACATATAGACCAATGGAACAGAACATAGACCCCAAAAGTAAATACATGCATTTGCTATCAATTGATCTTTGACAAAGGTGCCAACACACTGTGGAGAAAAGACAGTCTCTTCAATAAATTTTACTGGGCAAGCTGGATATACACATGCAGAAATGAAATTGGACCCTTACCTCACACATCTACAAAAATCAACTCAAAATGATTAAAAATTTAAATATAAGATCAGAAACTGTAAAATTACTAGAAGAAAATATAGAGGGAAAGCTTCTTGACATATTCTGAGCAGTGTTTTTTTTGGATCTGACTCCCCCAACAGCACAGGCCACAAAAAGCAAATATTGACAAATGGGACTGCATTAGCCTAAAAGCTTCTGCACAGCAAAGGAAACAATCCAAAGAGTGAGGATACAACCTCCATAATGGGAGAAAATGTTTGCAAACCATCCATCTGACAAGGGTATCCAAAAATTATAAGGAACTCAAACAGTTCAATAGGAATAAAGCAAAAACAAGATTAAAAAATGGGCAAAGGACTTGAATAGACATTTCTCAAAAGCAGACACACAAATGGTCAACAGGCATCTGAAAAACATGATAATATTATTAATCATTAGGGAAATGCATTTCGAAGAAAGCTACAATGTGATATTGTCTCACACCTGTTAGAATGGCTGTTATGAAAGAGACAAAAGATAACAAGTGTTGGTGAGGATGTGGATAAAAGGAAACCCTCCTGTGCTGTTGGTGGCAATATAAATCAGTACATCGTGGAAAACAGCATGAGGTTCCTCAAAAAACGAAAAGTAGAACTGCCATATGATCCAACAAAATCAATTCTGGGTATATATTCAAAGGAAATGAAAACAGAATCTTGAAAAGATATTAGCACTCCCATGTTCATTGCAGCATTATTCACAATAGCCAAGATATAGAATCAGACTAAGTGTCTATTGATGGATGAATGGATAAAGAAAATGTGGCATATATATATATATATGTGCACTTACATATATATTTACACATATATATATATATATGGACACATGGAATATTATTTAGCTTTAAAAAAGAAAGAAATCCTGCCATTTATGACAATATGGATGAACCTGGAGGACATTATACCAAGTGAGATAAGTTAGGCCAAGAAAAAAAACAATTACTGCATGATCTCACTTATATGTGGAAGGTGAAGAAGTTGAACTCATAGAATCAGAGAGTAGAATAGTGGTTGCCAGGGGCTCTGGGAGGTGAGGGAATGGATAGATGTTGGTCAAAGTATATGAAGTTTCAGTTATGTAGGATGAATGATTTCTGGAGGTCTAATGTACAGCATGTTGACTATGGTTAATAATACTGTATTATATACTTGAAATTTGCTAGGAGTATACATCTTAAATCTTCTCACCACACACATAAAAAATACCATGTGAAGTGATAGATATAGTAATTAAATTGATTGTGGTAATCGTTTCACAGTTTTCAAAACATCTTATTGTACACTATAAATATACATGATTTTTATTGGTCCATTATACCTCAATAAATCTCGAGAAAAAAGAAAAAAAATTGGATCTTTGTATTTTGAAAGTTTCTCCTAGACTAATTTTCTAGACAAGCTTGCATCATGTAAAATATTCTCATCAGTCCAATACCAGGTATCAATTAAAATAAGTCTTTTAAGCAGATAGTTAAACATAGGGAAGTGGAATCTCATATATTTTAAAGTGCAAAGAGAAGGCACTGGTGCCAGCTATCTACTAATATTTCTCTTTCACCCATGGTTTCTGAGTAATAGATTTTATAGACTAGGTGTTCTTTTCTGTAGGATGGATTTGGCTTCTGTGTGTGCCGAGGAAGTCAGTCTATGGTATGTCATAGACACAAATTCCTTTAAAATCCCTCCAAGAAGACATAAAGGAGTAGTGTTTGATCTCAGTTTGGCAAGGTTGGATGTTCAGTACAGCCCATGGCAAGAGTTAAGACCTTTTACAGAAGTTCCCCCCACCCCCGTCCCAATTTTGCAAATCCATCAGCACTTCCCTGTCAGAATAAGGATAGTTCTGTAACTGGTCCTTTTTCCCTCAGCTTGTTACATCACTAGAGGCTTTTCTCTAATTGACCGTTTCTTCCCCCTTAAACCCAGTCTTAGGCTTGAGAATTAAAATTACTTTTGGTTTAAGCATTTTATCTTACTTATGGAGACAGGTATAATAAATCAAACATTCTTCTAAGTTATGATAATCAGTATAAAATTACCTGGGCTTCATAATGTGTTTTATGCTGAAACCCACTCCCTATCTGAACTGTAAACATGCCAACTTCTTTTTGTTTTGCTTTTCAAAACACAGAACTTAAAATATTATATGTATAAAATCATTTTCATAAGATCCATATTTTCTTTAACTCTCTGGCCTGCCTGTTGGCTTCATCACGAACAAAAGGTTTTAAAAATACCTTAAAAAAAATTTGCATTGAGATATTCAGCCTGGGCACTAGAGAGAGGGAAAAGAGTTTCATTCGGTGAATATTTAACTTTGATCAGCTTCTTCCTCATTTGAATCTCAAAGCAGTGTCTGAAGTAGGTATAACTATTTCTTTTTGCAGATTAGAAAATTGAAGGACTGTGTGACTCATTTGAGTCACTCATTTGAGGTACTACATCTGTTGAGTGATGGGACACAATTTCCATCCAATCGTGTTAAGCTCCAAAGCCACAGTATAACTATGGAATGACATATGAAACAATACAACATACTGATAATGAATTCTAATTCTGGGCTCAGAATACTTTAATTTATACCCTGGTACTACCACATAATTAAAAGTATCCTGGGAAAGTTACTTAATAACCTTATACATCAGTTTCTATGAAATGTGGATAATAGCAATGCCTATCTCAAATAGCTGTGAAGACTAAAAGAGATAATGCAGGTAGAATGCTTAACACACAGCCTGCCTCAAATTTATTAATTTAATATACATTCAATTTTCAAGTTCCATTTATTAAAACCATGCAGATTCAACTTATGTGTTTCTACAACTAAAATTCCCTTTCTAGTGGATGGCAGAAAGAGGAAACACCAACATTTTGATAATTCAATATTTTTAGAGTGTTTGTAATATATCTGGAAATTTGAAATCAGATTTGAGATTTCAGGCCATTTCAAGCCAATTATGTTTTTGTAAAAAAAAAAATAACTAGGGAAATTAATTTGAAGAAGTCATACTAATAATCTCTATTCAAATCCAACTCCCAAACCTTTCCTCTTCACTTCATCAAGAGTTATCAAGGTTTCCTAGTTTTTGTCCTAGAAACCTGAGACTCCATCTTGATTTTTCTTCATACTGCATTTTCCACAGCCATCAGTGTATTTCACTGATTCTGCCTTCAAAGTACCTCTTAGAGCTATTCACTTTTTCCCACCTCACTATTGTTCAAGTGGACAATTTAAAAAGCTTTTTAACCATTCTTCTTACTAAATGTTTACCTGACCCTCTGCAATTCTACAAGACTATCAATTGCAAATATAAATCTGATCATATCACAACGCTTTAAATATTATTCAAGGGGCTTCCCTGGTGGCGCAGTGGTTAAGAATCCGCCTGTCAATGCAGGGGACACGGGTTCGAGCCCTGGTCCGGTAAGATCCCACATGCCGCGGAGCAACTAAGCCTGTGCGCCACAGCTACTGAGCCTGCGCTCTAGAGCCCGCGAGCCACAACTACTGAAGCCTTCGTGCCACAACTACTGAAGGCTGCGCGCCTAGAGCCCGTGCTCTGCAACAAGAGAAGCCACCGCAATGAGAAGCCCGCGCACCGCAACGAGGAGTAGCCTCCGCTCGCTGCAACTAGAGAAAGCCTGCGTGCAGTAGCAAAGACCCACCGCTTCCAAAAATAAAAAGAAATAAAATTTTAAAAAAATATATTATTCAATATATTACCATTAGGTTGAGCATAAATCCCAAATTTTTTATCATGGTGTATTATTAGATACAAACCTGTGTGCTTTCTAGGAGTCCTTCAATATTGCTTCCCTCTCTCTCTGTTCTGCTTTCTTCTGTTAATCATTACCCTTCATTTTTCATATCATCCCTTCACTTGTGTGCTTGATGAAGCCGCAAACTATGGGGTTTCAGAGCCTGATGACAAAACCTGAAAGTGGAGGGATGTGAGTGAGATCTTTGGCTAATGGAAAACAAGAAATGGAAGGGATTTGCACAGATTAACTCTCGCCCAGACCTTTTTTCTTTTCACAAAACTATCCAAGTTTAGTTTCCTTCTTAAATCCTCTGGAGGAAGCCTCACTTTCTGAGAAAACATATTTACTGAGAGTCCAGCTGTGTCTCTTCTCAGCATTTTATAAAAAATGGGCCAACAACATAAATTATTGCATGTAATTTCTTTGCATTTTTCTTTTCTGTTTGCTTCTGTTTATTTTTCAGCCTCCCACTGGGAGTGCAACTCACAAGTAAACTCTCAGAATTTTCATCCTTACTTCGGATTCTATGACTGTGGACAAGGGCTCGGGCATATAGTCCATAAATGCCTGAAAGATGGATTCCCGGCCTGACACTACCACATTGTCCCCTGACTGGACCTTGAAGACTAGGTGCAGGCACTCTGTTTCTCATTGGTATATGAAAATATAACAAGTTTTTTCTTGTCTCAGCCCATAGCAAAAGTCAGTCCTTTTCCTAAGATGCTCTTCCTTCACACACCTTGATTCTTGTCTTTCTTCCTTTTTCAGAAAAGCTTTGGCACAGTATACAAAGCAGATCTGGTACACCATTAATCTTTCTAACATCATTCTGTTATTCATGTATCTTTTCACATTTGAAATTATAAGTTCATTTGCTTTGAAATTATTTTTAGTTTTCACCAAACTGTAAGATCCATTAGAGTAGAAACTGTGTTCTTTTCTCTGCAGAGTCTGATCCTGACTGTGGTATTCATTAAGTTTAACTGTTTTCTAATTAAAAGGATAAATTTCTATAATTACTGGCTTGGTCTCTAATCTACCATGTATAGAGATACAGAATATATCATTCCATGTACTGAGGCAAATCGCAAATAATGCTGAGCAGAGATTTTATAAATCCACTAGTTTCAAAGCATTTTAGAAGATGCAAATGCCACAATGAGTATTGACTTCTTCTATTTGCTTCATGAATAAAAATATTGAATGGGAATAATGCTTTAGAGTCACATGCTCAATGGTACATGCTTAATAAAAGTATTTTTTTCTAAAAGTCTAAAAACCTTTGTCAAATATTTATTGTTATGACAATGTCATTTTATGGATATTCATAACTGGACTTTCTCTTATATCTAATTACAACCAACTATTATTGATTACTTAAAATCATCAAACTTTTAGGTAAATATATAAGCAAGATTTAAGGTGATTCTTTCTCCCTTAACTCACCTCATCTCCTCAATTATACTTTTCCTGTGTCTTACCATTTACATAACTGAAAAATTAAATGTGATGGATAAGGAAATAAGATGATATATGTAGCTTATCTATACAGTGATAAGTATACTTGGAAAATTTTGAATTGAAGAGATAAAGAAATATTCCTAAAGACTTATTAATTCAAAAAATGCGTTATCTACAAGGTAGATAAGTCAGTCTGGCCTCAGATTTAACTGCAAAATGAAATTTGAGCAGAAAATGAATTATTCTCTACTGAATACTGAAGAGAAAATACTATAAAAAAAAAGAATAAAAACCCATCAGTTGTCATTCAGTTAGGACATTTACAACATGTTAAGCCCTGAAAAAACAGCACTAAGACAACCTTGCAGGAAAAAAGCATATGCATGCATATATAAACATATATGTGTGTGTATGTCTATACCAAATAAGTTCTCAAAAAAATGAGAACCGAATAATGGGAAGTCATGGAATTAAAGAACTTAAGTTTAGCATGGAAATTACTTAACAATATTTTCCTGTTGCATTTTTCATGGCTACCTTGATAACCTAAGTGACAAAAACTTAACTGAAGCTAACCGAAGCAAAACAAAACAAAAAATGGCAAAGGGGATTGACAGATGTAACTGAGATGTTTAGAAAAGTCTTGAGGTATAAATGAAATTTAGATATATCTAAATTTCACAAAAGTTTCCCTTTCCCATTCTCAGCACACAATTTATATTATTTTCAAATATACATGAGATACTTAGCAAAACTAATCATGTATTGGACCATAAAAAAGCTTCAGTAAAATTTCACAGGTGAAATCATTAAGAATTTATTACCTGAACACCGTGGAATTAAACCAAAAATCAATAACAAAAGTTAAGGTGTGATTTCAGCAAGGAGGCAGGATAAACAAGTCTTATTCAAGCTGTTCAAAAAACATTACTGATTGGATAAAATGTGGATAGAATATGTAGTACAATAAAGCAAGAAGTTTTGCTAATGAAGATTAAACAAACTTTAAACAAAACTTTTAGAACAAGATTCCTCAGAATATGTAGTACAATAAAGCAAGAAGTTTTGCTAATGAAGATTAAACAAACTTTAAACAAAACTTTTAGAACAAGATTCCTCAGAATATTTAATAGGCAAATATAAATTGTTAATTTTCAATTGTGAATAATACACAAATTTAATTATTTGGCCCCAGAGCAGAGCGCTTCTTTCCAGGAATAATTATTATCACTCTACACATTGGTGTCCAATGGAATACAACCTGGGTCATTTTGTTCTACTAAAGTTATTATTCCCAAATGTTTTCTTTGTATTTTTGCAGTGTTGTCATAGGATCTGCACATGATTGGAAGAGAGAGAATAATGGGGCGGGGGGGCTTTTTAGGTGTCCCAAACCCCATGATTCTTTGTGTTTAAGATAGACAATGTGGAAATATATTTTTTAAAGTCTCATGATAAACTTATTGACCATACTTAATTTGTTGTGGAACCCTAAGCTACGAATAATTTGTTGTGGAACCCTAAGCTATGAAGTAATGTGATTTTAGATATTGATCATTTTTATCATCTACTCAGAGTAAACAGATTGACTTGCTCCAAAATGTTTTAAATATTTTTGCAATTTAGTATATTGGCATGTGTTAAAACATGTAGTATCAATATTTACTATATGCGTGAGACACAAAGAAATGAAAAATGAAGATGGAATAAACATTTTTAAAACTTACATTTTAGCAATGTAAATAAAAGTATAATAAAGAGGAATGATTGATACAATTCAAACATAGTTGTGAACTACTTACTGATCTCCTTATTGCAATAAAATAACCCTATGATCTCATACTGAAAGTAACCAAGTCAGCTGACTCTTAGCATATTTTGAAATTTCCTGGAAGCTTAGTTCATCAGAGTCATGATTTCCAAATTGCTCCTACAAGCTGACTGCTCAGACTTCATGAGGTTGAAAGGACATTTTGGCAACAGTTTGCTTTCAGGTAAATGAAACTGTATTACTTAAATCTCTGTACGGAATATGAAATGTTAAAATGAATTAAGTATGACCGAGTTACTCAAATGTCCTAATTATTTAAACAACATTTTTGGTTAGTTTAACTCTAGACGTATGCCACAGTTTTCTTCCTGTGGAAAAATTAGGTGGGAATTTACCATAAAATATTGTTTCCTCCACGTTCAGTTCAAATGTCACCTCCTCTATCATTCTACTCTTGTAGGCATGGACTTTTCTTCCTGTTGATATGTAGACTACAAAATAACTTTCCCAAAAAAATTCCCTTTCTGTTTAGGTTAACCCTAAACACATGGTAGAAGTAAAGATGGTGTGTGTGTGTGTGTGTGTGTGTGTGTGTGTGTGTGTGTGTGTGTGTGTGTGTGTGTGTGTGTGTGTGTGTGTGTGGTGTGTGGTGTGTCTTTGTGTGTATTCCTGGTAAAGATATGCCCATCAGTTCCTGTTCTACGAATTTGGTTTAACCAGAGTATGCATGCATATGAAATGTGTGTGTCTTCCTTGTAATTCTATAAGAGACCTCTTTCTCCTGGTGAATGGTATTTTAATATGCTGCTGTTCTTTTTCTAATAATTTCTTTATCATATTTGCATTTTTTTTATGAGTGAGAGTTGACTATAGTCATTTATAAGTGTTTTAGAAAGTAAAACAAAAGACAATTGCATTTTTGTATTATACAAAGTTTATTTTGCAGTGCTTTGACATTCATACAATATTTAGATTATGATTATTAGTCTGTCATTAGGGATTAGATATTTGAAGTATACACAAACTTGAACAAAAATTTTAAGATGTCTGGTTTTTTTCCTAAAAAATGTTATTTATTTCTGTGTTATGTACTTCTTATCTATTTTATGTAGTTCTTACTGGTTTTATGTAGTGTCGTTCTCATATATTTTCTTTGGGTTTCAAGACAATTTTCCAGGACTAATCAATAAAGTAAAGAAGCAAGCTACTGAAATAATACAAAATACAATAACATTTTTTTCTGATTAAAATAGCACACAAGCACACCCACACATTTTGGAGGAACATCTTGAAAAATAATTTCCCATCTTTAGCATTATTTTTGGACAGTAAAGATGGTCACTGAGTATGTTTAGTGTTTATCTATTATAAAATTACTCTTTTAGTTTTGAAATGTGAAAATAAGTAAGGTATAATAATGACACGAAAAATGACATCATTATTGCGTGTGTTTATTAAGATTTAAATCCAACAGTGAGGTTGAAACATTGGAAGGTACTAAAACAAAATTGAAACAGATATTGTACTAGATTAGAGGAATTGTGGAACTTATTCTTTGTCCAGACGTTTTTAGTTAGTTCTTTTTTTTAAATGTAAACATATTATCAAAAGACTTTTTGTCATGTGTTGAGCAAATTTTGAATCAAAATGTTTTTATAGAGAGTGATTTAACATGATCAGCATGTCATTGATATCGTTAAGGGACTGTTTACTTCCTTGGAGGGAGCATGTTATTTCTCTAGGAGTATTTACTAAACATCACTTGTAAAGAGGTTGGATAGACATAAAATTACTCAATATGCTCATTCAAACATATTGGATAGCGATTAATTCAATATTTTGTAGCATTTTTTGATATAAGTCCAAGTATTACTATTTCAATTTGCAAATATTGATAATAAATGTGCAAAAAAATTTAAATGTGTGTTTAAAACATATTTGACCAGATCTTATCAGAACACGAAATATATTCAGTGAAAATTTTAATCAGTCTTTTGTATATTGTATCATTTTACCAATGATATACAGTTATATAATTCAACTCTTAAGAATGAACTGCAAATCTCCATGTTATTTGTTGTAGTTACTACATTGAATTTTAATTATTTAAATTCTGTCTTGGAGGAATGTCAGCATAGTAACTTGCAAAAGGATGAACATAGCTGGGTATCATTTTTTTATGTGTAGAATATGGACCCATATGATAGATTTTTAAGGTATTGATGACTACTTATGCGAAAAAAATTATAAAACTTAGTCCACATTTGCAAATAGGGACAAATCTTCAGATATAACTGAAAAATGTATGTATTGTCAACATTTTTAATTTTTTTTCAAAAGTGAGTGGTAAGCATTTAATTTTTTCTTGTTTATGTACTTCTCATTCCAACAATGAACTCTCAGCTAATGCTGATGGAATGAAGTCCTAAATAAGACTCCATAATAAAAAGTTTTCAAGCTCTTTTTGCTTTGCCTCATTTTCCCTTATTTTTTAAATAGTTATGTCATCTATACATGGAAAGGAAGATGAATAGTAATGATTTTCTTGCTAGATCTTCTAATTTTAATTAAAATAGCCTTGAAATATTCTGAGAAGCATCATTTGGTGTTCAGTTTGCTCAACATTCTGGAAGCATTATATGGCATGTAACACAGTTTCTTTGTATTTGATACAGAAACTCTACTGAATTTGTCTCTTCTTTCCTAGGTATTCTAAACTTTCCTATCCAGAGAGGAGGGGTTTTTTTGTTTGTTTTTTTTTTTTTTTTTCCCATTTAAGAAAACCAAAGTGAGAGAGAAAGTAAATAGTAATTAGTTAAGAGCTTCTGTGGATTCACCTCTCTTTTGGAAAATAAAAGGAAATAAACCATTGTTTAAATGTCCCTTTCATATTGCAAAAATAATAGTGCAAAATATCTACCTATTTTTTTTAACAGCTGGGCTCACTACAAACTTTGAAAGACTACAGAGAAACAGATTGAGACCTCGCGAAGCTGTACATGTCTTACTCATGCATTACACATGGTCTAGTCGTAAGGGAGTCAGACATTTTTAACCTAGGTATTTAAGAAGACTAAATTATATATAAACTTACTCCAGATTAAATTTTGAGGTTAAAATAAAACCAAAGCCCACCTGATCAAATATCCTGGTTCAGAGGATATAAAGACTTTGATAATTCAATGAAAATTTACCCCAGAATTCAAGTGCTACTGGATTTCATTCTGTGAGTTGGTCTCTATGTTTTCATATCAGTTAGTTCTTAGTAGACTGATACATATAATGTTATTGGGAGATATTCTCCACCTTTTGACACCTTTTTGTTGACTTTCTTATTTACTTTAATGTTCTAGTATTTGAACTTCCCAAGTGCATGCTTTGCAACTTTTTTTATCTCCTTTTCTACATTATTTTTAATGTCTTATGTATTATGGTTATATGTTTACTTTGTCAAAAAATTGTTATTTCCACTTTGGAAAATGTGTTAAAACTTCTAGCTATTAGAAAGTTTTATGTTTGTGTGTGTGCATGTGTGTGTGTTTTCCCAATCTCTCCTCAAATCAATCTCTTGTTCCTATTTTTCTCTATATCTAATTTATTCAGATTCTGGCAGGCTATGATGATCTGTTCTATTTCTGGTTTATGGCTGTTTTCAATACAGTAAGCTAGTAGCTTTGGATTTCTTAGAAATTAAATTGAAAACTTTGTTTCCATTGGGTTTCAACTTATTGATAAGCATATCATTAGTTTTGCTGTAAATTGCTGAAAACTTATAATAGTTTTTAGATTAACAGAACAATTTTCCAGTCAGTAATGTAGTCTGGAACAGTAAGGGGTGTTGCCGGTATTGAAGTGGTTTAATGGTTGATGATATAAGATGGGACATTAAAAGTTTTCCTTGTGTAACTCATTTTATTACAGTATCAATATTTTTCTTTCATGTGTGCTGTATTTCTCCTAATGGAAGCAGGGAATTCCAATGGAAAGCACATCAGACAGAGAATGGAGTGAAGTATATTCTGTATCGGTTCTGTCACTGACTGTTTGAATGTTTAAATGTGCTTGCTATTTTGCCAATTTAAATCCTATTAAGATGAAATACTAAAAAGCATAGAGAGTTTTGAGATGATTGGGAGGAATAAAGAAAAACATTTTATTTCTTATAATTATCAGCTGTGAAAGGCTGCCCATCATGATAATATAAAATTTATTTATGTGATTATTTTATCTTAAAATTATTCATAACAATCATATGAGTCTTAAATGATTTATTTCATAATAAATAATATCTATTTTCTATGTTATACTTTTATAACATCCTTAAACTCTTTTCTATCTCTAAAGTATTAACCAGTTAGGGACTTCCCTGGCGGTCCAGTGGTTAAGACTTCACCTTCCAATGCAGGTGGTACGGGTTCGATCCCTGGCGGGGGAGCTGAGATCCCACCTGCCTCACGGCCAAAAAACCAAATCATAAAAGAGGAGCAATATTGTAACAAATTCAATAAGGACTTTAAAAATGGTCCACATCAAAAAAATATGTTTTAAAATAAATAAAATGTTAACTAGTTAATGAGATATAAGCCACAAATTTGTACCATGAAATATTAAATTCACTTTCCTTTTAATTCTATTGGCTCATAGCTATCCTTTCAAAGAGTAAGGTTGAAATAAAACTCCAGAATTATTTAAGGACGTGATCACCCTGGTCTTCTTTACATAAAAAATGCGAAAATGAAGATTGATGATTACAGTGATTGATTTTCATAAACTACTTTTTATTATAGTAATGAATATGTACCTATTCTTATATTTTTATTAATTTTTTTAAAGGAAGAAGTGTTTTTTTAAACTGTAGAGCAAGAGAATTTTTTATATTCTAATGAGTAATGCAATATAATTGTATTTTGAATTATTAACTTTTTCTTACATTAATCAGTGTTTTCCTGTGGTCAGAGCCATATGCTTGAAATTTGTATAGTGACTGTACTTAAATACAGAATGTTTATACTGTCTGTGTGGAAAGCAGAAGGTATAATTATTATATAACAATACCTCTGGGTGCTTGAAGGCACATGGCTGCATCTGGCACAGATATTCTCTTTAGGGATGTTATTAGGTCATGATAACTATTATACCCCCATGGCGTGTTATTATTTAAGCTTATTCTTACCCCTAAAATCTACTACTGAAAAGTCTATGCTATCACAAGCTATAATATCACTGATTTAATGACATATTTTTTCTTTTCTTGTTTAATTATATCAAAAGCTATCTAAAGTTGTTTTCGGAGAGTTTGTTACTAGTAAGTAAACTTGAAAATGGAATGATTAAATCTCCCGCTCTGTAGTGGATTTTTCTGTTAACTCCTTTTAGTTCTTCCGGTTTTCGTTTATGGTATATTGATGTTAGAATCTGGTAGCTTACACAGTTAGTATTGATATAGCTTCCTATAGAATTGTCTCAATCATTTTTTTTTCTTTTTTTAACATCTTTATTGGAGTATAATTGCTTTAAAATGGTGTGTCAGTTTCTGCTTTATAACAAAGTGAATCAGACATACATATACATGTCCCCATATCTCATCCCTCTTGCGTCTCCCTCCCTCCCACTCTCTCGATCCCACCCCTCTAGGTGGTCACAAAGCACCTAGCTGATCTCCCTGTGCTATGTGGCTTCTTCCCATTAGCTATCTATTTTACATTTCGTAGTGTATATATGTCCATACCGCTCTCTCACTTTGTCCCAGCTTACCCTTCCCCCTCCCCATATCCTCAAGTCCGTTCTCTAGTAGGTCTGCGTATTTATTCCCGTCTTGCCCCTAGGTTCTTCTGACCATTCTTTTTTTTTTTTTTTTTAAGATTCCATATATATGTGTTAGCATACGGTATTTGTTTTTCTCTTTCTTACTTACTTCACTCTGTATGACAGTCTCTAGGTCCATCCACCTCACTACAAATAAGTCAGTTTCGTTCCTCTTTATGGCTGAGTAATATTCCATTGTATATATATGCCACATCTTCTTTATCCATTCATCTGTTGATGGACACTTAGGTTGCTTCCATATCCTGGCTATTGTAAATAGAGCTCCAATGAACATTGTGGTACATGACTCTTTTTGAATTATAGTTTTCTCAGAGTATATGCCCAGTAGTGGGATTGCTGGGTCGTACAGTAGTTCTGTTTTTAGTTTTTTAAAGAACCTCCATACTGTTCTCCATAGTGGCTGTATTAATTTACATTCCCACCAACAGTGCAAGAGGTTCCCTTTTCTCCACACCCTCTCCAGCATTTATTGTTTGTAGATTTTTTGATGATGGCCATTCTGACTAGTGTGACGTGATACCTCATTGTGGTTTTGATTTGCATTTCTCTAATGATTAGTGATGTTAAGCATCCTTTCATGTGTTTGTTGGCAATCTGTATATCTTGTTTGGAGAAATGTCTATTTGCATGTTCCACCCATTTTTGGATTGGGTTTTTTTTTAATATTGAGCTGCATGAGCTGCTTGTATATTTCGGAGATTACCCCTTTGTCAGTTGGTTTGTTTGCAAATATTTTCTCCCATTCTGAGGGTTGTCCTTTCGTCTTGTTTATGGTTTCCTTTGCTGTGCAAAAGCTTTTAAGTTTCATTAGGTCCCATTTGTTTAATGTTGTTTTTATTTCCATTACTGTAGGAGGTAGGTCAAAAAGGATCTTGCTGTGATTTATATTATAGAGTGTTCTGCCTATGTTTTCCTCTAAGTTTTATAGTGTCTGGCCTTACACTTAGGTCTTTAATCCATTTTGAGTTTATTTTTGTGTATGGTGTTAGGAAGTGTTCTAATTTCACTCTTTTACATGTAGCTGTCCAGTTTTCCTATCACCACTTGTTGAAGAAGCTCTCTTTTCTCCATTGTATATTCTTGCCTCCTTCATCAAAGGTAAGGTGACCATATGTGCGTGGGTTTATCTCTGGGCTTTCTATCCTGTTCCATTGATCTGTATTTCTGTTTTTATGCCAGTGCCATACTGTCTTGATACTGTAGCTTTGTAGTATAGTCTGAAGTCAGGGAGACTGATTCCTCCAGCTCCGTTTTTCTTTCTCAAGATTGCTTTGGTTCTTTGGGGTCTTTTGTGTTTCTATGCAAGTTGTAAAAATTTTTTTTCTAGTTCTGTGAAAAATGCCATTGGTAATTTGATAGGTATTGCACTGAATCTCTAGATTGCCTTTGGTAGGATGGTCATTTTAACAATATTGATCATTCTGATATATCAATTTAACAAATGTATCTCTCTGGAGGGGAATGTTGATAATGGAAGAGTCTGTGTCTGTGAGTGTGTGTTTGTGTGGAGGGGGGCTTATAGAAAATCTCTATACATTTCACTCAATCTTGCTATGAATGTGAAAGTGATATAAAACTTCCAGTCTATTAAGAAAAAAGAGAAAAATCCACACAATCATCCCAATAAGTGCACAAAAATCATTAAAAAAAAAATTCAATGAACTTTCATGATAATTGCTGTTAACAGACTAGTTATAGAAGAAAATTACCTCAAAATAAGAAATGCTGCATATGAAAAACCCACAGCTAACATCATATCCCATGATGAAAAAAATGAAAGCTTTTTCTTAATATCAGGAACAATATATTTGCTTCAGTGCAAGCCTTTCCTGGTGAATATTAATTGAACTGACTCCAGTGTGTGTGCTGTTAACCCAAAACTATATACTGCTTGAAATTTTGCTCATAAATTTTGTAATTATAGATTAATATTAACTTTTTTTGGATGTTAATTGACATATGTTTCCTCAAATACAATTTTCTTACTGATGCAAATGTCACTTTTAAAATAAATTCTGCCAAGGGAAAGCTTTTGGCAGCCCTTTAGAAGCATCTTCTCTTCTGCCAAAAAATTGCTTGTAGTTTATAAAAGGAAATAGACAAGGAAAATTAATATTTACAATGTCATTTTTAGCAGGGCATATGGGCAAAATTTCTGAGAGAATACCCATTAGGAAAATATACATAAGTTCTGCATGTCTAGTAGTTCAATGGGAATGTCCTTGTATCTTTCATATAATATAATGACAAGAACAATCCTATTAAACTGTCCTGCTGTATTCACATTTATAACATGATATTGAATATAATCCGAGTGTGCTATAAATTTAATAAAACAAGTTTCATTCATTAATAACAAAATCAATTTTATATTGAGAGAGAAGGAAGAAAAATACTTATTTTTCTAACCCATAAGACCTTTTCAAAGATGGTGTGATGCTCTAAAATAAATTAGATTATTCTAATGCATGCTCCTATTAAATACCTTCTATTTTAAAAAAATTCTAGTTTTCCTACTTCCTCCTCCTAAAAAACACTATTTTAAAAGCCCAGTGATTTTCTACAGAATATTTGAAAAGTGTTACTGAATCTATCTCCTTATCCAAATACTTAGCAAAGATAAATACTTTTAATAGTTAATTTTACAGAATTTATCATTATCATAATCATCATTATTATTCACTTCCAAAAATGAAGGTTTCATTGGAGATAATTCTGGAAATTTTCAAATATTTTATTGTCAGCATTAATTTTGAAATTAGAAAACCTTCCCAAAATCATATAAGAAATGATTTATATCTCCAAGGAATAGAATTTAATATTTTCAGATTTCTTCAGTGGGAATGTAAATGTCAGCATCTTTTCATACTTTTCCCTTAATCATTTCACATATAATCAAGATGTTTTAAAAAATGTCTAAAATAGTATTTAGACTGACATGTAATGAAATATTCTTAGATACTTGGATATGAATTCAATAGCAATTAAGGGATAGGAAGAGAATTGGAACCAACATACTATGAGGATAGTAACCTTATATGAACTTCTAGAATAAGAGTTGAAAAATTGTAAAAATGGAAAAAAATAATATAATATATAAAATATTCTCCAACCAACTTAATGAATATCTGTCTATCTATGTGTCTATCTATCTATCTCCATGAACTTCCATTTGAGAAATATAAATTTGATAAATATTTGCTTGCTAGCCAGAAATGTGGCTAAGATTATTTGGATATCAACCATCACTCTGACTGAAAAGATTTAGAATGGAATATGATAGAGACCAAAATCTATAGACATACACAGCTAATTGAGAAATAATAACTAGTTAAATTCTCAGATATGTCAAGGATGAATATAACAAAATGGCTGTGCAACAAAAGGGGACCATTAGAAGTATGTGGGAAATAAAGAAGAAAATAATTGCCCTCAGTGCTGTGAATAATGGCAAAATACTGGTGCAAAATATTTACAATAGGAAATACTAAAATAATTTTAATTAAAAGCAAAATCTAAATATGTCAATTGAAAGGGTTCATTTCTATTTTCTTCAACTTCCTGATCCTTCTAAAGTCAGTTGTAATATATGGTTTGGCATATTAATGTTATTCTTTTTATAAAACCTAGGACTTTTAAAATAATCTATTACTTGTTAATCGATTTGCAGTATCTAATTTATCACATGTAAGGTATTATATACAGTAAAGTTTGCTAGAAATTTTTAATATTTTTCTTGTTTATCCATATGTCAATAGCATCTCTGTATAACATTGTTTTAAGAGATATAAAATTTTATAGGATAAAGAACTTGAAAAAGTAATCCATAGTAGAAATATATTTTAAGAAGGTTCATCATTACATCCTTTAAATTAAATTAATTAAAAATGATCTTCTGCTTTAAACTAAAACATTGTCCATAAGCAAAATAAAACTATAATATTTAGTGAGGCTCAGATAGGGGTCCAGTTAATCCAGGAGTTGGGAAATTTCAAACACTGCAGTCATATTTTATTTACATTGTTGACCGATAATGATCTATCCAGAATTAACAGTTTTCATAGCTTTGCCCTCTCTCATTTTATTACAAAAAGCTAGGTCTATGGAGTTAATTGGTGTTATAGACTAAGGTTTATTTTTCTTGATACAGTAACTGTGTCAGTTAGGGTTTGACCATGGGAGCAGGACTTCCATGAGTGAAGTGGTCACAGAGATTTATTATGGAATTTCACCTTGCCCAGCTACGGGAGTTGGTGAACAATCTATGGAAAGATGTTGCCTTTCATCTGGGGGTGCATCTAGAGTTACCAGTGTCATCAGGAGCTGCTGTTAGTAAGAAAACTGAACCTGAAATCATGGGGTAGCCAGAACACACTGGGAAACATAAGGAGAACCTGAACCCATGAGGTTAGCCTCAGAGGTGACATGTCATCACATGCAACCTTAATCTATGGAGTCTATGGAGTCACCTGCTTGACTACTTCACCATGGGGTGAAAAGTGTAGCTCATCCAGGATGTAGAGTGGTTGAGGGAGAACATTCAGTGGGAGAAGAAGGAGCTTTGGGCCTAGAGCACTGCCCCACACCACACACACACACACACACACACACACACCACACACAAACACACACACCACACACACACCAGACACACACACACACCACACACACACCACACATGCACACACCACACACACACACCACACAACAAACACACACACACAACACCACACACACAACACACACATACAACACACACACAACACACACACACAACACACACATACAACACACACACACGCACAACACACACACATACACAACACACACACACACGCCAGTAGCTAAGGCAGCAGATCATTGACAACATGAGCAACATGAGGGGCCCTTCTCCAACCTTCAGAATCTAGTGGACGTCACTTTCCTCTGCTGTGCCATCTTACACCCATTTCTCTTGTGGCTGATTCTACTCCAGAACTTTACAGGGAAAGGAATTGTGGGCATGTAGTAAAAGCTTATTATTTAAGTTGACAAAGATCAAAACCACCACAGGGAAAGTAATTGCTTAACTTGTTTTCAATAATAAAATTATTGAATAATAAATAATTTTAAATAATTTTAAATTTTTAAATAATAAAATTAAATTTTAAATAATAAAATTTTTTAAATAATAAAATTTTAAATAATAAATAATAATTTTAAATAATAAAATTTAAATAATAAAATTTTAAATAATAAATTTTAAATAAAATAAAATTTTAAATAATAAAATTTTAAATAAAATAATTTTTAAATAATAAAATAAATAATAAAAATTTTTAAAATAATAAAATTTTAAATAATAATATTTAAATAATAAAATTTTAAATAATAAAATTTTAAATGAAATATTTTAAATAATAAAATTTTTAACTAATGAAATAATATTATTTAAATATAAATAATAAAATTTAAATAATAAAATTTTAAATAATAAAATTTTAAATAATAAATTTAAGTAAATTTAAATAATAAAATTTTTTAATAGTAAAAATTTTTAATAATAAAATTTAAATAATAAAATAATAAAATTTTAAATAATAAAATTTTAAATAATAAATAATAAAATTTTTAAATAATAAAATTTTTAAATAATAAAATTTTTTTACCATATACTTGTCAAGAAAAAAAGAGGATTGTATAGTTGAAGATGCAATATAATGACAATAATTAATTGAATAAAAGAAAACTCTCATGATAAAAGCAGGTATAAGATATGGTGGGATGGGGAATGATTTTTATTTTCCTTTCAATATTTTTGTTTTATATCCTCCAATAAGCAAAAAGTGAAATAATGGTATTTCGCACTTTAGTGAAAAATGTTACTCAGGCCTCTAGTGCAGAAAATAAAAATAATTTTGCATAAGGATATTTCTCTACTGATATAAATGATACCATATGTGTGACCTGGTGATTATTCTTAAATGGTTCAGCTTTGACTGTTCTTGTGTTTTTCTTTTATTATCAGTTTCTGCATTCATTCACACATCTCTTTCCAGGAAGTATGTCTGACATTGCAAGGAAAGACCTGGCCTGATTCCTTTTCTCACTCTGAAGTTTTTTTGCACTAATGCTTTTAAAACTATGGCGGCATTCATCAATGAAAGGCTCTTCATTCTCAAAACTTAGAATTTGACTTCATTTCAACCTCAGAGTTATCATCTACTAATAGTGCCCCTTCCTTTAGTGCAGTCCATGGAGGTTTAGAGAAGAGACGGTCCAGTGAACACCTCCTGGGGAACATATTCAGGTGGTGACTACTCAGTGCTCCATTCTGGGGTTGTTACCTCTTTGAGTCTCCAGATCCCTACCTTGACCTGGTGGATTGTGTTCGCCAAAGCTCTAGCATCCTCACCACATTTAATGCAGACTATTTCTTTTTTCCCTGGTCTTAAGAAACCACAACGGCAAAATATTATGACCAGCCGCTCATTTCCAGAGTTCCCTGCCCGATCATGGAATCCCATGCTATAAGTTACAGCCCCACTACCAAGGCATTCTCCCTTATTCCGTCATATTTTTGTCTCTACCACTTAACACTGCCCCAAATATTTCCCCACTTACTTCAAGTATTTTGGTCTTTGAACCATTTCTTTCCAGAGCTGAGTTCATACTTCCAGGCTCTGGCTGTGCTGAGAACTGACCCTGCCATTTTCCTGAAGGCAAAGAGAGAGAGTGAGTGTGGATGTCGAGGTGAAAGAGTAAAACCTTAGACAAATGCTCCATTTGTGATTGTCACAGAGTCTTCAGACAAGACTATTCTGCTTGGCCCAGTGGGATTGGGATCCTTCTGCCAGCCAGAGAGTTTCAGGGAATTTTGGTTGTTAAAGATTCCCACACCCTGAGCATAGCATTTTCTTTTTGTCTTTGCGAGACCTGCAAAGTCGTGAAAACAGTCACCCACATCATAATCCTTCATAAGTGTCATAACCCTTAAATCAGCAAGTGCAACAGCTGCTTGATCTTCTGATGCCTTGACTTCTATCTATGCCCCAAACCAGTTCACAAAGTTGGAAGCTTTAATAACGGGTTATTTTATGGCATGCCATAACTGCACCACTTAAAAAAAGGTGAAGGGGTCTTGTTGCTTCCAGATAGGTGAGATATCCCATCCAAACGCCCATTATGAGTGGTTCACTTTCAGGACCATTCCTGGTACTGTCTTACTCTGGGTTCCCTAGTAAACAGAGCAAAAGAAAAATCCGTATTTGATGTCTGAATACAATCCCAGGTGAACAAAAACAGGGGAGGGAAAGAGAGTGTGTCAGGGAAAGAGGGAAAGTAAATTCAAGGAGGTGTCTGGCTAAACTGCTCATAGACTTTCAAAATATTACAGTTATTTGGATACATAGAGGGGTTTTATGGCTACTGCACGTTATAATCAGCTGTCAGGGAGAAGAAGTGTATGAGTTTAACTTCTCAATTCCGATTGTCTCCTTTCTTTCACTAACAAAGTTCACTTCATCATGCATTATTTTTCCTTCTCTTCTATGTTGAGTTATAAGGTCCTTCTGTGCAGATTCTGGGGAAAATGAGGGACTCTGTGTTCTGAGAATTTTTATGTTATTGGACCCAGGTGTTGGTAGTGCCTGGGCTCTGACCAAAGTGGGCACAAAAAAGGCTGAGCCAAAGCCATCCTTATCCCGTGGAGGAGGCTAAAATAGCCAGTAGTATTAAATAGGGAACGATATAATCAACCTTCCAAGTGCAGGCACTTCTGAGATGGAAAGGGGTTATTATTAATGACACTAAGTATAATAATTATACTAATGACATAGGTATAAACTGGGTTGGGCACACACTATGAGGCATTTACTATTATTATCCACTTTTATAGGTGAGGAAATTGGGTTACAGTATCCTGTTGTATGGGGTGGAATTTGTTGGAAGTACAATAAATATAACCCCTCCTTCTCTATCCTATTTAAAAATTGGTAGTAAAAGAATAAGTAGATGAAAAATAAGAATATAACTAATATTGATCAAAGTGATACTTGAGAATTTGGCTTAGACTTGGAATACTCTTGTATTTTAAATACTCGGTATAAAAATAGTATTCAACTGATTAGATACAAGTCCCATGGGGTAGAGCCTTTATGGCTAACTGGTAGCATGTTAGAGAGTAGTTAAAAGTGTTTTGTTTAGTTTTCCTTAGTGGTGGTCCTAAAGGAGAGTGGTAGATCAGTAAGTTGACAAATCTTGCCAACTTCTTCATCCTAAAGCCACATGAGCAGACTGGTAGAATCCAAGAGTCTTAGCTTGAAGCTCCCTCTACATGGAGGGACATATTAGGAAAGAGATCCTCCAAGAAGAGATGTTCAAATTGTTTACCAAAATTATCACATCACAAAAAAGATGCTGTAATAGGTTTCCAGATGTTAATTTTTTTTGCATATAACAGAAGGTGATATAGTCCTATCAGTGGAATTGTTGGACCAAAGTGTATGCATCCTTTTTAAATCTGGGTTCATAATACCAAGTGTGCTTGGTAAAAAGGTTGTGCCCATTTATACTCCTGTTCACACAAGGTAGATACTAAATATATTTTACAGTTACTAGAACACAGACACTGACCAATTAGAACAGATGCTGGTAACAGTTGGAACATATGGTCACACTGCCGCATTGTACCTCAATATCGCCCGGCACAAACAGTACATGAAAAGGACAAATTCCCCCACTCACTTGTCAAGATGGGGTAGTATCTAACTTTGATTTGTTTCCAATTCAATACAGGAAAAATGGTGTCTCACTGTTATTTGATTTGCATGTCTTTAATTAGGAATAAGTATGAGAATTTTTTAAAATTTCACTCACTATGTACTTTTAAATCTACCATATTGGCTTCATTTGTCCATTTTTCCTCTCGTATGTTTCATATTTTTTAAATTAATTTATGAGTTTCTGGCAAGCTAAAGAGTTTAGACTGATATCCTTCATATATGTTACAAATTCTCTTCATACAAATATATTAGTTTTCATGATACTTTTGCTCTACCGGATTTTCAAAAAAAAAGTTTATTTTACTTAGTCATATCTTTAGTGCATTCTTTATTGCTTCTTGGTTTTCTTTTTTTTTTTGAAATCTCTTTTCAACCTGATGATTAAAAACCCAAATAGTTTTCTTAGTACTTATGTAAAAACATTAGCTAATCCATATAGAAATCATTTTGGTGTAAAGATTAAATTAGTGATCCAACACTTTCTGAAAAGAGCATGCAAGCTACATGCCCCATTACCATTTATTGTATAACTCATCTCTTTTATCACTAATTTAAAGTAGGTCTTTATCATTTACTAAATAAAAATAGCTCTCAGTGTGGACTCATACTTTATTTCTACTCTAACAAATCCCTACGGTCGTAATCATGATTCCGAACAATGTCAATGCATTCACTCATTTGATCTATACTACAGAAATGAAAGTGGTTTAATTTCTATACCAACTACTCACAACAAATATACTAAGTAAACTTCAAGATTCCTTTGTAGTTATTTTGTCCTAATAATAAATATCCCATTGAGAGTGAACATAGTGTTGTGTTTTAAAGTTAACTAAAGTAGTTCTTCATATGTGTGGTTATGTTTTGAATTTGATACAGGTTTTCTTTTTTTGCTGTTTTAAAGGTTCATTATAAAGTTTTTACCCTTATTTTAAATTTATTTTACATTTCAGAAAATGTATCTTTTGAACATGGACATCATTAACATGTTAGGTCAAAATTATCTTCTATCCAATTTTACCCACCTTCTTAATAAGCATTTATACTGATTTCTGATTTGTAAATGCTTTCTGTCTCTTGTATTTTTTTGCAAAAGTAAACGGATACATTTCAATATGTTTAATTGCTTTTAGTATTCTGCACATTGCTGTTTTTCACTCTCCCTTAGCCGATTCTGCTGATGTAGATCCTTCTTATTATTTCTACTGCTGCACAGAACCTCATTGTGTGGATGTGAACCAAGTCTTCTATACATGGGTGTCTGGGTGTTTTCCAGTATATTGCTATTACAGATTCTGCTACAATATTTTTTTTCAAAAATTTCAAGGTATATCCTTAGATTTACGCCTAGAAGTGGGATATCTGGGTCCAAGGGTGTGTGTGTGTGTAGCTTCATTGGATGCGCTAAATTTCCCTCTCTAGGCGGTCCATGTTGCATTCCTGCAAGCAGTGCGTGGGCAAACCACATTCCCCACAGCTGTGCCTCCTTAGTTTGCTCTGAAGCCTTAAGCATTTCTATAATCTACTAGGAGAACAATTTTTATCCTTGGGTACTAGTTTTACTTTGCATTTTTTTTATGTGTGAAAGACCATTTGAGTGAAGCGACTGTTCATGTTCTTTACCAATTTTCTGCGTTTTTCTCCTTGACTCTGAAAACATATTCTATACGTTAGGATGTTTGGTTTGGTTTTTGATTTCTCATATCTGGTGCTGCTATTGACCAGTCTGATGATGTTGGAATCAAGTAGCTTTTTGGATGGCTGTTCTTTTCTCTGGAAGCTTTACAAATGTGTTAATTTTCTTAAATTTAACTAAAAGTTGTCTGCTTCTGTAATTGTCCTTATCTCTTCTTTGGCATTTTTTGAGCCTTTTAAATGGAAATTTAGTCTTTATTTAATTCTGGAAAATTTATCACCATGTTTCTTCGAGTACCTTTCCATCTACATTTGTGATATTTTTCCTTCAAAACTCCTACCCTCTGGTTGCATTTATTTTATATTATGTTTTTCTTTATCTTCTCGAACTGCCTTCCAAAGTATTCCTCTCTCTCATCCTTCTGTTTATTAATTTCTTTGCTGCAAAATTCATTCCAATGTTTTTCTCAACGATTTTGTCCTTTACTTCAACAAATAAATTTTCTTGTTAATATTTCCATAAGTCTTTTTTATTTTCTTGTTTTTTAGTCATATTGCTAATAAATCTCCTTATTTTCTAGGTATTTTTTTTTCTGCCTATTTAAAATTCTTGGTGTACATGTTTCACTAATTCTGCTTTCAGTGGTGTACCTGGTTCCAATCTGCTTTCTATCTTTTGAGGGGCTGTACTTTTCAGCCAGTGGTCTGCTTATAGCCCGTAAGCTCTTGCTCTGCTAGACACGGCAGCTCTCTTTTGTGAGAAAGTACCCGGGAAGATTTGAAGCCAGGGTTACCATTTATATTCAGTTTAAAGATAAGGGTGTGTTGAAGAAGAAAGATGAGAAGAAGCCCCACAGAACAATTTCCCAGGCCCCGGAGACGATTGCTAATCTCTCCCTTTTACAGCCATCCCGTTTGCTTCCTCTGGTCCCAAAGGTTTACCTCAGGGAGAGCAGCTGCCTCAGAAAGGGTAGGGGGATGCCTGTCCCAGTGCCTCTCTTCAGCCCCTCCCTGTTTTCCTCAACTCCTGGCCCTGACGTGGGTTGTATTACACCCCTGTCTGTGGAACATTAGCCCCATTATCTGACCTGAACTGGCCACATATTTCTGCCACAGTGGGAAAAACCAAGAGCGGAACTTAGACAAATTTCTCTTGTGTGTCTTTCCACCACTTCCTCAAGCACGTGCTGCCCACTCCACACACTGCCCCCAAGGCGATACCATTTCCAGTGTCACTGGGTGTTTCTCATTTCTTGGTTTGCTTTCGGAATTCTAGTCTCCCTTGTGTTTTGTCACTTCTTTAGACTGACTTTGGAGTAAAAGGACAGTAGCTCGTACTGGTTTATCTTCTTAAAGAAATAGAAGCCACTTCTTATATTTTTGTTTGCTGACTAGTTCGCCCGACTTCTGCTAGCCACCTAAACCCTATCTGATTACTGATACACTTAGGGACGCAGACCCTCGGATACTAACCCCAGAAGCGTCCAGTCAGCATCTCTGGGGCTGTGGTTCAGAGCCTGTGCATTTAAAACTCCCCAGGTCCTCCTGATGACCAGCTCCACTTGGCAACCAGTTGTCTAGACTGTAGGATCGAGCAGTTAATTTATTACTCTTCATAAATACATATCTTTTCTTCTTATTGTAAACTAAGTTATCTATTTGATAGACAGGACTGTGAGACACACAGACACACACAACACACACACAACATGGATAATTTAACACTAATGTGCTGAAAATTATTAATGCCATAGGTCAAGTCTAATACAGAATTCTCTGCTTTGTTCCCCTTTTTTTCAACCCTAAACATTCAGTTGTGGGTTTTGTTGATACATGACTATAGTCCGAATTCCACACTCTTCATTTCTTTCATTTAGTCTACAAATATTTACCACTTACTATATGCCAAACATTGTTTTAGGTGCTAGGATACAGTAGTGAACAAGATAAAGGCATTACTGTCGTGGCACATTCTGCAAGGAAAGGGAGATATGCAATAAACAAACAAACAGACTTAGACTACATCAGGTAGTGGTAAGAACTATGAAGAAACAAAATAGCTAGAGAGTATGAGGTGTGCTATTTTAGACAGGAATGTTAAGGGCGGCCATCATAAGGAAGTGATGTTTTGTATAGAACCTAGAAGTGAGGGCTCCGCTCACGCATGCAGGTGGGGAGAGCAGCAAGAGTGAACACTCGCACAGCTTCTCTTCTCTGCCCCCGACTTCTTTCACACAAGGACCCCTGTGGAGAAGGTGGTACACTAGGATAACAGCTCGTGGCCCAACTGTCCCGGGGTCCATCCTGACCTTTGAGAACCGTGCGGGGAGGGTCAATATCTGAGTATTTGTTAGAGCAGTTCCTGACACCAGGCTGGGAAGCTCTGTTCTGGGTCCTTGTAAAGGTACATGTAAAGGTATAGGAGTTTGTTCTGAACAGGGGGAAAAATACTGGATGCCTTTGTGTTTAGGACTTTCGCTGACAATTTCTCACCAAGATTACCAAGAATCTCATGGAGCCAGAGTGTTTTTTCAGATCCTGTCTTTTTTCACTTCTCCAGATTTCATACTCCTCCTGTCCAAATTTTTTTTTTGAAAGCTTTGTTCTCCTGTGGAACTACCCTCTCTTATTCCTCCTCTCTGTGCCCATGACTTTTGACCACTGTTTGTTACTAACTTTTTTTGCTACTCCTTCATTTTGATGCTCCCCCGGGCTCTGTCTTTAGAGTTCGCTTCTCTTAATACATCATATCCAAATATATGAGTTCGAATACGTGGATACGCTAAGGACTTTTCTGATTTTTGACTCTAATTCAGATCTCTCTCCCGAGTTAAAAAAACTCTGCATCGACACTTAAAAATAACATATTCACCTTAAGATCATTAGGTTCAGGCTAAAACTAACAATTCCTTGAAGCAAGGAAAGTACTCCTCTCTGTGTGTTTCTATCTTTTGGAATAGGACCTTTGACTCAGAACTGTCCCAGGTCACAAACATGTACGACTATCACCTCTCGTATGCTTCGTACAAATCAGTGACTGTGCTTTCTTGTCTATTCGTTCTCTAAAATATTGCTTGTGAACCCCCAACATTTTCTCCATTGTTACATCCATATTGGAGTCATGATCCTTTCCATAAAACTCTTTAAAAACAATGGATTCATATACGATGAACATTAAGTGTATTAAACTTCATATGTGACAAGAGAAGGAGGGATTGACGGGGAGGACGGCAAAGAGAAGGAGTGAAACACATGGCAGTCATGCCTCCGTTTCAGTGGTGAGCATGAAACAGGATTTGGAGTCTGTTTTTTTCAGTCTTAGGTCCCAAATGCCTCCCCTTATGTATGTAGTTTTCATATGGTAGGGACCCGAACCGTAAGCTAGCGACTTACATCTGGCACTAAGCAAAACAACAACAACAGCAAAATAAAACGAATAAAGCCCCTCTCTCTACTAGCACAGGAAGACAACTTAGCTATTGTTAACTAATTCAACTATTCAACCGATATTTACTAAGTATGCGATAGTGCCAGACATCATTACAGGCTCTAGAAATGTGGTAGTGAACAACATAGGTAAAATCCCAGCTAGCAAAAGCTTTATTTTGCATTTACAGAGAGATGATACTTTGGTTTTGAGTATGTCATATGTCTAACTAAATTTTCTGGGATGTATTGACTGGGTGTTTTTCCTACCTTAGGTTGTAAATTTAGAATCAAACCCTTTTGTGTAAATGACTCCATTGTAACCTACTTATGATTCTCCCTGCCTCAGCTTCTAATTAGCTTCACTCTTTCAATCTATTAATGTCTCAAATAAATGTCAGTGAGCTATCTTTAACAAATCAAATATTGCGTTCCTCATTTTCCCGGGACTCCTCATTTATTCTAAAAACAAAATCCATATTCCTTATTGCTTTCAACCTCGCTTATGTTCCCAACCTTATTTCTCAATTATCTCCCTTTTGAAGTTCAAGCTCTAGAGTCTCTGATGTGCCCTTAACCCCTGACCTCAGGCGATCTTTCAGGATTTGGTATTTTCACGTCCTTGCCTGTGATACTCTACACTGAGAGTCTCCCTGACAAAATACTACTCAGATTTTCACTCAAATATCTTCTTCTTTTCTCTGCTGCCTACTTGTACCCTCCTCCTCTAGGAAGATGGAGGGGCTCCTCCTCTTGTATTCCCAAACTGTTAGCACACCCCTCTACTATAATATATAGTTTATACTGTAATTCTTGGAATGTTTTTCTCCTCTGTAGTTTATTAGTTTTCCTTTAAAAAAAAGACTTTATTTTTTTCTAGCAATTTTAAGTTCTCAGGAAAATGGAAGGGCAGGTACAGAGGTTTCCCCTGCCTCCACACATGGGTAGCCTCCTGCCGTATCAACATCCTCTACCAGAGTGGTGCATTTGTTACAAACTAATGGAACTACATTGACACATTATTACCACCCAGAGTCCATAGGTTCCCTAGGGTTCACTCTTGGTGGTGTGCATTCTGTAAATTGGGACGAATGTGTAATGACATGAACCCACCATTGTTCACTGCTCTAAAAATCCTCTGTGCTCTACTATTCAGCCTTCCTCCCTCAACCCCTGGAAGCCACGGGTCTTTCCAGTCTATATAGTTTTGTGTTGGTTTTATTTTGATGACAAATACTTATCTTTTCATATCCTTGTATTTCTGTCATCAAGCTCAATGCCTGGTGTGTGTATGTGTATATATGTATATATATATATATATATCCACAGATACTGATATTTGGGAAAGAACACAGTTTCTCCTGTGATAAGTTGAGTACAAAATTTGCACCTAACCTATGCTTGAATGTGTGATTAGTCAAACAGCTCATAAGAAAGCAGGTACAAGAAAAGAATATGTTTTTAAAGAAACTGTGAAGGGAGTAGAAACAGGATACAGAGAGAAAAAAAGATAGTAGAGTTAGAAGGAAAGAGAAAGAGAGAATACAGACAGAGAAAATAGCTTGCGTCGGTCAAGGATAAAGCTGGATAATTTTACATCTCAACAACCACCATACCACCACCACTTCCCCAAAAGAGGACGCCTCTGCCTTCTGAAAGCTTTATAGACTGATAGGTTCCCATTGTAATAGATTTATTTTACAGGCATGGTGAATAACAAAAATATAGAATGCATTTATTTCTTCATGAGGACATTAAATATTTTAATACTCTGTAAGCAAATAGTCTTTTGATTTGTGATATTATTTAGGGGAATTATGCATAATTCAGCTCATGTTGATATAAACAATAATAATTGATGCTTTATAACGTATTATATAGTCTAAAAAACACTTCAGTATATACTCTGTACATTAGTCCTAGTAAAATCGTTAAGAGTCTGTCTTTTCCAGACAAAGAAATGGGCACAGGAGAAGCTGACTGACTGATCAGCAGAAACGCCACACCTAGATCAGGTCAACACTTCCCAGGTCAATTCCATGGCATCGCCTCTTGCCATAAAATCATCTCATTCAAACATCTTCACCAGCTGGTTCAAATAAAGTTGGCATATATGTAACTCATTTCTTATTCAGAATTCCCCAACACCTGTAACCTGAGAGTGGGTTCTCAGAAGAAGTCATTGCATGAATTTGTTGTGTAAAAGCTAATACTTTAAATTGAGAGTATATGTGTTGCCACTTTTAATTGGCAAATTGACCACCTCCAAGAAGATTGCATTCAAGTTCATAGTGTCAGTTATTATCTCTGTGAGAACAAACACTTAAAGCCAGTGAAAATTTTCAATTTTTGATATTTATAATTTATTTTCATGTGATTCAGTGTTATTTTGAAATACCAGTTTGCCTGAAACAACTTTATGAAAGATAGGAATGCTTTTCTGAAATAATACTTTGATAAACTTTTGCTACAGAAAGTTAATTTTTCTAAAGTTCTAAATTTTAATACATATATGTTAGTTTAAATTAAATATGAAAGTAAACACTTATAATTGGCTAACTTCGCTGACTTTGTAAGGAACATTTAGGGAAATATATTTTGTATTACTTTCAATTGTTTAGTAGCAGCATGAGGTCACTGCACTTATAGTAGGTAATTAGATAGAAGGTTCAAAAACATATTATCCAAATATCACATTTTCCATTTTAATTAAATTATACTTGCAGACACGGCAGGTATAGGTACCCAAATTAAGTTAAATTGTCCTATAATTTTGTAATCATCTTGGCTCTAATCCTTCATGGCAGAAAAAAACAAAAACAAAAGCTTTGTCTACAATAGTATATTTGTATGTATATAAATATATTTTCTTTCTCTTTTGCTCCCTCTCTACTGCAAAGAAAATATTCCAAACGAGGGAAGTAGAAGGTGCTAAAATGTATGGCATTATTTAAACTCAAAATCTCTCCTTAGTGTGTCCCAGAGTACAGCACTGGGGTCATTTGCATCAAAATCATGTGGGGAGGGCTTCCCTGGTGGCGCAGCGATTGAGAGTCCGCCTGCCAATGCAGGGGACACGGGTTCGTGTCCCGGTCCGGGAAGATCCCACATGCTGTGGAGTGGCTGGGCCCGTGAACCATGGCCGCTGAGCCTGCATGTCTGGAGCCTGTGCTCCGCAATGGGAGAGGCCACAACAGTGAGAGGCCCGTGTACCGCAAACAAACAAAAAATATCATGTGTGGAATTTGTTATAATTTCAGACTTCTTGACCCTACCACAAATTTGAATCATAATCTCTAGGTATGGAATCCAAGTATTTATATTTTTAGCAAAATGTTATGTAAAACTTGACAACCAGTGCTATAGCATATTAATTTAATATCAAGCAATTTATCTCCAATACTTTCTGTCTCACCTAGAGAAGGTACAGTAGCTATAAACGTAGCTGGACAGCTGGAGAGGTAAATAGGGATAAATCGATACTCTTTTACTTAGCAGAGCAAGACGTGGAAGACTGGGAATTTCTGGTTTCTCTTTATACAAAGCGCATGTTGAAATTGCATAAGTAAGTAATGCTTATGTGAGAAGGACACTGCTAGGAGAACTCAGGCCACTAGAAAAGGGTGGGTTTTGTGAAACCAAAATAGAACATGAGTGAAGCAAGTGGCTTCTTCACCACTCTGAGCTTGTTCCATCATCTTTAGAAGAGCCGTGGGGGTGGTGTCTCAGGGCTCCACAGACTTGAGAAGTGAGACGACGTGACTGGAAGTGCCCGATACAGAGTATACAGTCCCTCTTTCGCTCGCTGTCTCTCGCTCCCTCGCTGTCTCTGTCACTCCTCTCCCACCCCCCGTATGAGTGTATGTGCTCTATAATATGGTGCATGTACATTAACATTTGTAACATTAATTTCAGTAGGTGTCAAACAATAGTCCCCATACTTTTGGGGGGTGTAAAAGATAAGCATTTGTACGTCAGTTTATTAAAGAAAGAAATCTGTTTTTTCATTAACACAATGTAATATTTAACACTAAGCATTATTCTATCGTTTCCTTATTTATTTGTAGTCATTTGTCTTAACTTTAAGAAAATAACTCACTAGCATGCACAACAGTATCTGATTTTGCTGTTAAACGTTTGAATATTAAAACTTTCGATGAAAGTTTCTTTTGGCTTCTTATCTCACGGACATTTTAAGCTTATTCATTGTTAAATGTGTTTTGTCACATTACATCTCTTGACATGGTTTTTCTTCAAACAAGATGTTTCAAAATTAAACTGAGTCAGAGAACATCATTGTGACACAAGAAATATTTCTCAGCCAACTTAAACTGGAAACCATGTTTTGCACCATGGCATTGTCCTGTCTTGGTTTCAGATACATGAGGAATTATGTGTGAGGAAGGACCTGCTGTTCTCCCCTCCTCACTGATATTTTCTTTCTCAGATGAGACAAGTGACATGGGCAAATACCTGCCAGAACAGTCATGTACTGCTTTTCCCCCATCTGTCTGATACGGCTATTAGGACGCCACATCACACAGTTAATATCAGATGGTGCGAAGAACAGAGCACCTTCATTGAATCTGGCATCTAAAATGAGAAGTGAAGTCTTGGGTTACCCAAGGAAGCTGAACGTTGCCATTAAATGCTGGAAGTATTCAATTCTCCGTCTTACAGACTCTTTACTTTTCTAGTCTCTGTTCTCTTCAGTTAGACCTGATGAAAGCCCGACCTTTATGGTCCATTACCTGTATGTAGTAGAAATCAAAGAAGTTGAATATAGGCACCCTAATTTGCTTTTTATTGAAAGTTTAATTAAACAGGATTGCTTGGTTGGAGAGAGAGGGGAGCATTGTTTGACCTCATTAAATGAAAACTTCAGAAATCTTTATGTGTTGTTACCTTTCCCCAAAGTCCCACCTCATCTTCATGATTTCATAACTAGTGACGGCTTCTCTTCCATCATTGTTGTTTCTTTCTCATCCTGCATCAAAAAAGACTGCTAAGAAAGAAAGGCCACTTCAGGTTCAGAACCTTCCTCCTAGTAAAAGGTCACCATAAAACTGAAATATGGGGAAAAAAGACTACTCATTAGCCTCAAAAAAAGGACAGGGAGAGACGATAAACTCATCTGTTATATCTTTCATTCTCTTAACATCGAGAATAATGTCTTGCTTTTTTCATCTCAGTGTTTTTGTTTTTTTTTCATTTTCATCTATTCCTATGTCTGTGTCTTTGTCTGTGTCTATGCCTCTGTCTGTCTATCTATCTATCTATCTGTCCATCCATCCATCTTGGAGAGAGTTCTTCAGGAACCTCTGGGCTAAATTGTTTTCATCCACAGACGCCAAAGAATATCTGAATTTATTTTATTTTACTTTTATTTAGTCCTATTTTATTGTTTTTTTTACATCTTTATTGGAGTATAATTGCTTTACAATGGTTGTGTTAGTTTCTGCTTTATAACAAAGTGAATCAGTTATACATATACATATGTTCCCATGTCTCTTCCTTCTTGCGTCTCCCTCCCTCCCACCCTCCCTATCCCACCCCTCTAGGTGGTCACAAACCACTGAGCTATTTTATTGTTTTTGATGCTACTGTAAATTGGTTTTTTTTTTTTCAGATAGACTAGATTTTATTTTTTAAATTAAAAAAATGTATACAATTTTTAAAGGTTACTTTCCATTTACAGTTAATACAAAGTATTGGCTATATTCCCTGTGTGGTACAATACATCCTTGAGCTGATCTTACACCCAGTAGTTTGTGCCTCCCTCCCCTGCCCCTTGTTCCAGGTGCCCCACTTTTAAGATCTGTGAACTCTGTTCGGCCCTTCAGCCATCTCCTCCAGAACCAGCGAACCACCCTAAGTAAAAGTCTGTTCCTAAATTAAGCTTGTATCCCAGCTCATCACTCTATTTTAACTTAAGTAATTTCTAACTATTTTCTAGCTCTTTCATGCAGATGGATTTTATACTTGTCCAGATTTTTTGCTTTCTTTCAGCTGGAAGGTAGGTCTGGATAATTTAGTTAACAATAAGCAGAGGTTTCAAAATGGTCTTTTTTCTCTCAACTTCTTTGCAGAAGTAATTTTTTTTATTGGATTCATGATGCTTCCTTCTTACTCATGCTAATTATGGGTGGTACTACTAAATGCATCTAAATTTTCAAACCTGATAGAGTGAATTATCTATCCTGACTCCTTCTGTAGGTGAAGTTCACATTTTAGTCCAATAAAAATATAAAGATTCTGTCTCCCCCTGGCACTATCAATGGTTAGGAAAATTCTCCCTAAAATGGAAGGGAATGTGTCTGTCTCCAAATTTATATGCTTTTAACCTTTGCGTTTTTACCGAAACACAAGGGCTAATGACTGATTAACAGCTTGTAGTAAATTGGAATCTTTAACAGAAAGAAGCGCACAAAATTATTTTACAGGATAGGATACATTTTCCTAGTTAGAAGTGTTCTAGTTTTATTCGAAGGGAAACAAATTTTTTTTTTTAATATCAGGTACATTTATAGTGTTGGACTAACCACTGAACACAATTAAAATGCCACCATTTCTTGTGATGAGATGAGAGCTTGTTAAATCATGGAGCCCTGTTGATGTATTGTCATCAGCAGTGTACAGGTAAATGTATCATTTCAAAAAGAGAATTTTGGACCAGAATTTTTTTTTAGAAACAAGTGTTATTTTGTAGATATGTTGTGTGCATGTAAAAATAGATGTACATGATTATTTTATACTATTTTTTATAATGTTAGATTAAAAGTGGCATTTATGTTTAAAGGTAGTTAAAGCATAAACATTGAAAGATGGCATTAGAGGGAACCAATGAATAATTATGCTCTGTTCTGTGCTCAGAAATAGGCAGGATTGAGAGATGACACAGGAATCAGGCAGGTATAAACTCATACTTGTTTTATGGCTGGCTACAGTCTAGACTTGTCCACTTACTTTATCATGGTATACCTTGAATTTAACTTATGCACCCCTCATGGTCACAGACAGTATGAAGATAGTGAATAACTACAGCCCTCCACTGTAGAGCCTGCCCACGTATACGTACTGCAGGGAGCAGCGTGCTGTTTCAGGTAGAAGATCCTCCTAAAGGGAGAGAGTGGGACCTAATCAACCACGCTCGGTGCTTCTGCCAGACTCACCAGCCGTATATGTCACTGCCTGCACCAGGGGGAGAGTTAGGAGGCTGAGGCAACAGGGAAGATTATTGTACTAGGGGACCTCCCTGTAATTTTTATTATATTTTATCATAGTTATTATGCACAATTAATTGTTATAATTACCTTATATTATCATTGTACATACGGCAACATGTAACTAGTGAAAAGATGCTCCCAACCAGGAACATTCTTCCCTTTCCACTAATCCTACTGCACTTAATCCCACGTCCAACAGCTTTTGCCTAAAAAGTTCCACTGAACTTTCTCTTCCAAACCATACCAGTTCCTTCTTCAAAAGCTTTTAAGACAAAATACCCTTGTGATTACTTCATAGCCACCAGTATCCGTTCCCTCTCAAACTCTACTTTATTCTCTTTCCTTGTTTGCATGCTGTTTTCTTTGGCTGCATTTCATTATCCTGCACTCCCTAAGGATATAGACTGAATCTTCTGTGTCTTCTGTTCTTCCTAATTGTGCTGAGTACAAGAGTGGATATTCAATATTTTTTAAGTTAAGGTGAAATATAAGGAATGTCTCCTAGTAAATATTCTGGAGCATATAACTAACTTTAAGAGAGTAAGAGCCTATCTCTCCACTGTTGCTCCTCAGAAATTATGTAATTGTTGTCTGGTAAGAGTAACCATGTAATACTTTTTTATTATTAGTGGTGAGTCTCCCGGCCTCTGCGAAGAGGTGCGGATCGATTTTCAGCTTATGTTAATCGACACCATGAACCTTATAAAGAAAGCTGCTCATTGTTACCAAGAGCAGATAGAACCCAGAGGGTGTTCAACAGTCTGTCAGCGACAAATGAAACTAAGCCAAAGTCACAAATTACACAGAAACGTGCTCTTTGTAAAGGAGTGTGACTGTACATGTAGGTGTGGCTGTCTGCATGTATATATTCAAACAAATTTTGGTAAGCTTTGGACTGTGTACTGAATTCTTATTTGACTGTAACATGGCTCAGCAAAAATATTTATTGATATTTCAGAAAAATACATTTAAAACACCTTGTAAAGAAGTTATCCTGGGAGAAAATTATACTCAAATCAAACCATAATAATTTAGTGTTTTGGGCTTGGAAGGATAATATTTGTGATAGGTGAATAGGGCATTTATTATTTTTCCAAAGTTGAACTATATTTTAAGCAATGTAATTACTCCATACATAAGAATTCAGAATACAACATCAACAGAGGGAAAAAAAGAAGTAGAAAAGTGTACTTATTCTACACTATAGCAAACTTACCAAGGCTTTAAACGAATATATATTTATAAAATTGCTTCTGACAACTCACATGATCTGATTATGTGGCAGGATACTCTGACGAAGGATTTGATTACATGGTGCATTGAGCTGTGGCTGGTAAATAATAGCCTTCCCTGTTCATGCTTCTACTTATTGTTGGGAAAGAGACAGAATATTGAGAATTAGTTTAGATCATAAACAAATCAATTACTGATTCAAGACCTAGGATGGCATGACATTTATGTTATGCCACTGAATTTTGTGAATGGATAATAAATTTTTCTAAAGAGGATGTTAATTTTGATTAGGTCAACTGTGCTTATAGTAAGCGGTCCATGTCAAAGATTTCTTCCATCTGTGCTGAACGATTGCATAGGCCTGTAAAGACGTTTCTTAGGTAGAGGTGAAAAAGTCATTAATCACGCTTTTCTGGGGCAAGAATTGCCTAAGACTCTGTATTCAAGTTCTGTGTAAGAGTTAAAATAAGTGATAATTTACATATTAGGGGATAATTTAAATATTAGGGGAAGAGTTTGAATTTGGGAGAGAAGAATTTCAGGAAAGCGTACAGTTTAAGCTATAAAAATCATAATTAATTTTAATATAATTATTAAAAAACTAGTTGTCTTTATATTGCATTTCCTGTTAAGTAAATGTGCTTGGCACAAAAACAGATGCCATGGCAAACCCCACTGAACTCAATTATAGGATTTATATTATAAATAAGTGTATACCTATATGTGTGTGTTTATGTATATTTACAAATGATATGAGGAAAAATTTTATATATAATATACATATATATCCCAAAGAATCAAAAATATTGCTGTAGCAAGTAATTCATCTCAGAAATGCAAAGTACTCACAATGGGAATAGTGATGTTAGTGAATGTGAATTATGCTTGTAAATTGTGAAGGTTGTATGCATTATAAAACAGATTGGGTAAAGTTTAAATTTACTTGGCTTTATTCAGTTTATTTTTTGACTCGAAGTTTGTGATGTGTAGATATTTTATTTACATATGGCATAGTGTCTTACACCAGTAAAGGTGTTCAATAAATATTATTTGATTTTAACTATGAAATTTATAAATAATTCCACATCTTCTGACACAGATAAAAACTAATGATTTATGTGACTTTTAATAATGAAGATTAATATGATTTCCAACAGTATCTTTACTGTATGATTTTTACTGTTCTTATTGCATAGACGGATCATGGTAGAAATGTTGGATCAGCCAGTTGATCCAGTCTCATTATCATCTGGAACTGCAGGGAAGATATAGACAGCATTTCCTAGACCATCTTTAAGCTAGGAGTCCTGATATAGTGGGTGAATCACTGTTCCCACGTGGCAGCTGCCGCGTGGCTCTGGAGACAAGTGGTCTGGAGCACACTTCCTGGTTCCCAAATTGAAGCCAAGTTATTGTGTTCCTGAAGCCAGAATTTTACGAAGTTATTTTTTATCCCGAGTGTGGATAAAAAGTAGTCTTGTGTCCAGCATTGACACAATGGCTTTCTGAACACAGTAGTTCCTTCTCATCTGAAGTTTCAGTTACCTGTGGTCAACTGCAGTCTGAAAATATTAAATGGAAAATTCCAAGAAGAAACCACTTGTACGTTTTAAACTGTGCACCATTCTGAGTAGCGTGATGAAATCTTGTGCCATCCTGCTTAGTCCTGCCTGGGAACTGTCATCCCTTTGCTCAGCATATCCCACTCATTAGTCACTTAATAGCCGTCTCAGTTGTAAGATGACTGTGGAAGTATAGCAGTGCTTGTGTTCCAGTGGCCCTTATTCTAATAATGTCCCCAAAGTGCAAGAGTAGTGATGCTGGCAATTCGGATATGCCACAGAGGAGCCATAAAATGCTTCTTTTAAGTGAAAAGTTAAAAGTTCTCCACTTAATAAGGAAAGAAAAAAGTTGTGTGCTGAGGTTGCTAAGATCTACAGTAAGAGCAAATCTTCTCTTTGTGAAATTGTGAAGGAGAAAGGAAATTCGTGTTATTTTTGGTGTCACTCTTCAAAATACAAAAGTTATGGCCAGTGTGTGGGAAGTGCTGGGTGAAGATGGAAAAGGCATGGTTTGTACAATAAGATATTTTGAGAGAGAGAGAGAGAGAGACCACACTCACATAACTTTTACTATAATATATTGTAATTGTTCTATTTTATTAGTAGTAGTTGTTGTTAATCTCTTCCTGTGCCTGATTTATAAATGAAGCTTCATCATAGGTATTTATGTATAGGAAAAACAGTGTACATAGGGTTTGGTACTGTCGATGGTTTCGGGCATCCACTAGGGGTCTTGGAACGTGTCCACGGCAGCTAAGTGGGGACCACACTGCAGCAGAGGCAGCAGCTCTCCTGATGGGCAGGCTGTATGGTGATGCATGGGAAGGCGTTTACCAAGCCAAAACTAGCCCCTACGTCTACAGCCTTCTCAACAATCTTGTAAGCACCTAAATTCCTAAATTTAATCGGTTAATGCTTGTAATACCTAAAGTTATTTCTATCAATATTACCTACATACAAATCTTAATTGTTACGCAGATTAAGTTACTGATAAAACCTCGTGTCATTTCCTTAATTTTATTATATATTATGTTGCTTAAGTTGAGCAGACTGGGATTTTGGAATAGTTTCTAAAAATTTAAATGCTAGGATACCTATTTTGGAGGTTTTGATGAAATAACAAGAAGAATATATTTTATCTTTCAACCAATATATATTTATTCAGTGTGGGTCCCATGACACCCACGGGGATAGATGCTGGGGATTTAACTGTAAACTATACAGAGTTCCTACTCTCTAAAATAGCAGTGTATATTACGGGGAAAAGATAGGTAAATACAGAAATTAATATGCAGTTTAGTAATACAACAGCGAAAATCATGAGTGAAATTTTTTTTAAAAAATGTGTTTTTTCTGACATATCAGGCAAACTTCTATAAAATAGACACTTGGCAAGAGTTAACCGGTCAAGTCCTGTGGGGAGTGGAAGAAGGGCTCCCGCAGCACTCCTGGCTCTAAGAATCATTAAGCTGTTTTCCTGCAACAATAAACCATTTCGTGTTGCTCGACCGTAAAATACAAAGGGATGAGAGGTTAAGTAGAGACTTAGTAGTCCAGCAGACCCCATCATGAATGACATTTTGTGGCTTTATAGCAATTTTCAACAAGACCCAGGAGAAAGGGTCAACACTGGCATGATTCAGACCAGGAAAAGATGACCTTATGTTAATGTGGATAATATTTTTTCAGCGTTTGTGAGGAGGCTATGTCAAGGATATGAGATGACAACTAAACAGGTGTCGAAATAGAGTAGGCCAAGAAAGTGAGAGGCGTTTGAAGGTAATTTCCAACTACATGCCGACTGGAGCAGGAGCTAAAAGGAAAGAAGGTGTCTAAGCGGGTTATCAAGTTCTGGCCCGAGTGGATAGATGTATGTTGACAATACTAAGATTAAAAACAAAGTAAAGAAAATATAGATAAAAAGTAGATTGGGACTGCATGTGATTGATGTTCCATATTTTACATATTTGCATATTAACTTGGGTTGTAGCCCAGTTTTACCTGACAATCATCTTTTCTCTTCATTATGTTATTTTACGTATCTTTCAACGGGTATTTTGTTGTTGTTGATCTTATACGTCTGAGGAGGAAGCCGTTAATTCCCATGTAGATCACTAGAATGTGGCTATGTAGGCATATTGATTCTTTCCTTTTTTGTAAACCTAATATTATATTCTGTAAAGGCATAGTATATTATACATGTCCATTCTTATTGCTGACCTGTATGTTGCTGGAATGATTGTTTAAAAAAAGACAATGTAAAGTTGCTGGCATATCAATACTCTTTCTCATTAAATATGTTTATATTTATTTTCCAAAAACGATCCCATTTTGGAGATATTTGAGATTAAAAATGTTATAATCACACAGTGTGTGTGTGTGTGTGTGTGTGTGTGTGTGTGTGTGTGTGTGTGTGTGTGTGTGTCTCGCAGGTATCTCAAACTTTTCAAAGAGTTCCATATTCTAGCACATACGCAAGCCAGTCCATGTCCACACATGTCCCCACACACACACACATTTGTAGGCTCTGTATACTTTCAACCTCAATGCAAACTTGACTAGATTGCTAAGTGGAACTTTTAGAGAAGGCTAAGGAATGAGAACTGTGAAATTTTCTTTGTAGTAGCCTTTTATACTTTAAAATATTCATAACTATTGAGACAGTACCACTTCACAAGATTTATTATATGGAAACTATTATAAGTTGAAAAACATTTCTGTGTTATGTGGTTTCTGTATCACCATAATATGAAAAGTAGAAGCTACATTTAGGTTCATCAGAGGGAAATGGTTAAAAAAAAAAAGTAAACTTTCATATAATAGAATATTACACAGTTCCTAAAACTAAGATCGTCGAGTAACTAATAATGTATTTATGATATGAATAATATGACATAGTAAAAATAAGTATTATAGAAAAATCACCTTTATAATACATTAACTTTTAAATTTCTTATTAATGAAGTTATAGGCAGTTTTACTTCTATATATTTTCAAAATAAAAATAAAATAATTGTATAAAAACAAAGTGGAATTCTAGAAATTGTTCTTGAATTCACTAACTTTTATATAAGTCTCATCTCTTTCATTGTATTTTATTATTATAATTAAACACAAACAAGCAAATAAATAATACTGGCAAAATTACCTTGCTCCACCTTTTACTTGATGTGTCAAATCAAAATACATACTGAAAAAGCCTTTTGAAAGGTAACACATTATTATTAGTTGGCAGAATTAGAAGCATCGGTGTCATTTATATATCACTGCAACGGTGAACCATATCATAGAAAGAACATATAAATTCTTCATATAAATTTTTCATGTAAAGAATCCTGAACTAGTGGTAGATAAACTTGGTTTCAACACAATATCACCTTGTTCATAAGAACTGTAGCCTTGAAACTTTAAAATATGACAGACTAATGTTTTCATGAGTAAATTTAATGTACTGAAAATAAAAATTAAGAAAAAAAAGAATTATAGCCTTGAGCCAAGAACTTCATGTTGGTGGGAAAACATCAGTTTCCATATGTATAAATTGAAGAAAAAAAGTTAGTGCTTATTAATAAAGATATATAAGTGTTTCTTAGAGGGAATATAATATCTGATCCTATACGTTTTGCCTTGGGAAATATTCTTCTCATTTGCAGTGAAAGATGAAAGAGTCCTATCAAACATTTAGTGTTAGCTGAAGAGACCAATCATTTTTTCTAAGTGATTTCTTCATCAAATTGGAAAATAAAGAACAAATAATAATTTTTGAGATAATAGAAATATAGCTGTATTTAATAATATGTATTTTATCTCCTAGTATGTTTATGCATACCATGGTATAATGATATAAAATAAAATTAGAGTTATTCCAAATTGTTAATTAATTACAGAACAATACTTCTCTCTTTGGAATGGGTGACCAGGGCTGCCATTCATGGTGTTGCAGAATGGGCAGTGCATAGCCAGCCCTGCTCTATGCAGAGGAAATGGAGACATAGAATAACAAGGGCAAATTTAAAAATCACCAGGATAATTTTGGCAATAAAACAAAATATGTACTTTTTTTTTTTTTTTTTTTTGCTTAATCATCTAAGTATTTCACAGATAAAATCTGGGGCTATTCTACTTCTTGATTGTTTTAATAATCCATTTCACTTTTGACTGCTCTATGTAACTTGTAAATTTAATTCTTGAAAACAGGCTTGAAGTACAGAACAAAGATTATAATGGTTTGCTTTTGGAGATTATCAGTCTTGCTCCTGGATGCACATGTGAAATAATTCTCATGATCTACTGGCTAGTAGTTTTTGCTACACTAAACTTTCTCTCTCATTAAGTTTTTATATATACATATATGTACATTTTAATACTATATATTTTTATCTCATTAAGTTTTAACATAGACAGATAACAAGTCGTGTGTGTGTGTGTGTGTACCATCTAAAACCTTAACTGTTAAGACAAAAAATGGGTGTTTTGAAATAAGGTATATTGGTGTTATATAAAAAAAAATGTACGGAACACAAAAATAATGTAAGACCTAAGGCAGGTTAATGGGAAAAAGTTTAAGAATCAGCTAGAAGAGTGTCCTTTTCTCAGGAGGGCTCTGCTAGTGAGATTGCTCTAGTATGATCTTATGTTTCCCTGGTAGGATATGTTATCACTTAACAACCAGTTGAGAATCCTGGTACTAAGATATTGTAGATGAACTCAGATAAGGGAGTGCTTTTCCTCCTGCCGTGTTACTGTATTAATTTCTTAAGCTCAGTTGTTCTTTCTGTAACTTATCTTAGGTCTCTTGTGTGCCACTGCTTCTTACTTTAAGTATATGACAGGTATCGTGTTGACACCTATAAACGAATGTCTGATATATTGTATAACTTAAAAACCAAAGGAAGTCACAGATATTACAATATACTTTAATATTTTATCAAGGAACCTTTGTGATTCCTTCTACTGGATACATATAAAATAAGTGCTTCTTCATCACGTTCCTAAATAAAAAGAAAAAATTAAATAACTGTTCAGAAATATTACTTCTAGATATGATTAGTTATATGGAAGATATAGATTACTAGTCTCGTGATCTTTTGGAATTTATTATTATAATCATTATTATTATTGAGAATGGAGAAATACTATATACTGATTACACAGCATGACAGATAAAAATGTATTTATGTATTACATGACTACCATTCCTAACAAGAAGAATCTCCAACAGATGTATAAAATTTTCAGATTTGATCTCTATTTTATGAAAATTATTCAGTGGAAATTATATTAAGGAGGAAATAATAATTATTTTGAAGGAAATGTTTCATACAAATAATTATCTTAAAATTACAAATGTGCAAATATTTGCAGAAAAATTAATTTACATGTTTTCCAGCTAAAATTCACAGAACGGACTACTGTATTCTAGCACATTTATAAATAACAAAATCACAAACTAAATAATATCCAAATGCTATAGGAATGAATTATTATTGAATGCAAAGAGTATTTTATATCTGTTTTCTTTTTTGGTAAATAAATTATGTAATATTCTTCATAAACAAAATTAGATTTATTTAGGATAAGAGTTCCATATGGGAGGAAAAAACACTATTTTCAAATTTGATTTTGGCTTTTATCCCAAAACAGGAATCAGGATTCATTCCATTGAAGGCTACAAAACAAAACCAAGAAAATCACTGAAGGATTGGTTTTCCTATATTCCAGGTTTTTGATGCATCTTCTGTGCAAAATGTGGTTCCTCTCAGCAGTATTGATCAAGTAGCAAGGAGCTAGCCATAAGCAGCTTAGAGGTAAGTGGAGGAAATGCAAATTTAAAGCAAACAAAAGAACATAATAAAATATCATAATGGTTGCAACAGAATAAATCCTGAGTGTTACTCTAAACAAGAGATCTGAGAAAATGAGCAGATAAATGCCAAAGGACAGAAACGCTGTTGGGGAATTTAAACAGGGTTATCTCAGAGCGAACTTTGCAGGAAGAGACAAAGCACATGAACAAAGGCCTGGAAGAGTGTGAGAAGGTGACATCACAGGAACCTGCAAGTGTTTTAGTATGTTACCCTGGAACCGGGAGGAAGCAATAATGAGTGATAATGGAAAAGGAAACATAGGTCAGATCATGAAGATGTGCACCACACTGAAGCATTTTGTCTTTTGCTGAGAGAAATTGGGTTCCATTGAATAGTTTTAAGCAAGGGAATGTGTGTTTCAAGTTTAGAACAGAGGTTGATCAATTTTTAAAAAAGGACCAGATGGTAAAAAAATTTGTCTTTGCTTTGCAATACTGTTGCTGTTAGAAACTGCTCAATTCTAATACTGTAGCTCAAATGGAGCTGTGAACAAAATATGTGAGGGCATGTAATTTACAAAACAGCAGTGTTGGATTTGACTCATGGGCTGTGGTTTGCCAACCCCTGGGTTGGAAAGATCAATTTAGAAAGATCAATCTGGGCTCAGTGAGGATAATGGCTGCTCCTGGGGACACAAACCAAGTCACTGTAGGCCACAGAACGAAGCCTTTGGGAATGAAGAATTACAAAGTTATTTAGGTTATAAAATACAAAGAACACAGCACCAAATTAGGTGTGAGGGTTATGGGAGAGACTAAATGGGGGACGGCTCCCAAATTGTTGGCACTGACGAGCAGCTGCATGGTGGCAATGCTGTTGGGTGTGAACAAGAGTAGATTCAGGAGTGTGAGGGTGGATAGAAGTTAAACTCGTGTGTGTTGGGTCTTGGATGCCACTAGATATCCAGGGAAAACTTTCAAGGAAGCAGTGAAATGTGCATCTATCTAGAGAGAAAGATCTAATCTGGGCTTTAGCATGTAGGGGCTACCTGATGACATAGAAGCAAATAAAGTTACTCAGTGATAACATGTAGTGTGGGATGAGCTTAGGGCTTAGGACAATATCTTAGAAATGCTCACATTAATGTTATTAGCCAAGAAGACTGAATATGCAAAGGAAATGTAGGAGAAATAGCCAGAGAAATAAGGCAGGTAAACAATTGTGTATTGAAAGTTAGAGATATTCCAGCTCCCAGGTTGGAGAGAGCTCAAAGAAGCATCAGTCCTACTCCAACAACAACAAAAAAGCTTACCAAACTTCTAGATCATGTATTTATTCAGATATAGAGAAACCCAAAAGTTTAAATTCTAAAGCAATACAGGGCACGTGGTGCCTTCAGGTAGAGAGGACAGTGGAGCAGACACTCATCTGAAGTCGATGCAACTGGATATGGATAAAAAGAGTTCTTCCTGAGAAATTGACAAGTGAGTACTGAGTGCTGAGTGGAAGGACAGTGTGAAAACCATGGGAACTGCAGGACTGGGGGAACCTTGCAGGTCTTTGTGAATCCCACTGGGCACTCCCAGAAAATAATGGAAAAAGTACTAAGAAGTGCCCGCTGGGGATGCTGCTGGAAAGGAGAGCAGCAGCTTGTGAGAAAAACATGAACCTCTACCTAGGTCCTTCCCTCCTTTTTCTACTGTGGGGGAAAAGCCTTGATCTGTGAAGGAGAGGGCAACAGACATTGTTGTTTTTATTACAGTGATAAAAACATAAGGCAGCTGCAGGGAGAGCACAGGGAAGAAAAATATTTCTCTGAGCTCACAGCCACATGGAGGGGGGAGGGGTCAGGAAATCCCAGGAGGCCAGACCCCCACGACCTAGGAACATTATACCTGTCTGAGACTAAGGTGACTTTTCAAAACAAAGAGACATACCCCGCACAACCCCTCATCAACAAGCCAGTAAGATTGAATAATAAGACAGTGGACAATTCGCTGGGAAGGGACAGAGGAGGAGAAAGAGGACACAAAGATATCCTCTTTGATGCACAGCACAAAAATCTCAAAGTCAAAATTGAGCGGACAGGCTCTGGGAAATCAACTCTCATCTGAATTTCAAGGTGTCTCTATAAGAATTTAAGGCTGAAGGGCAAATATGTATAAAGACAGCAATCATATATCTCGGCCCCAGCCCAAATCTGTATAGATGAGCTCAACCCCCGACACTGAAGGTCTAGCAGGAAAAAAAGGTGTGATCAACTTCCTGATACAAATATTTATCCCAGATACAAATATTTATATAAATATGAATATTTATATACAAGATATATATTGTAAAACTTATTTAGATAAACCACTATTTTTAAAAGAAGGTATAACTAATACATCAATACAGGAGATAAAATGGAATCAGAGAGAAGACAGCTAGTCTTCTTGGTAAGAGTTGGTAAATTATAATCTAGCGTATCACCTTCAGTGGGAATAATTTTACACCCCAGTTAAAGGAGACTGCCAGATTGAATAAAATAGTACATCCAAATATATGTTGCCTACAAGAAAATCACTTTAAATATAAAGAAAATATTATCCAATCACATTTATGACATATGACTTGAATTCAGATTTTATAAAGAACTTTTAAAACAATAAAGAAACAAATTTTAAAAAGTGACCAAAAATGAAAAGCAATTGGAACTCTCCTATAGCACTGATAAGAATAAGAGCAGTTTTGGAAATCAGTTGACAAATTTCTTATCTATTCATTAATGCTCCTAATATATGGCCAAGCAATCTATCTGCTATCCTACTGCTAGGTATCAATGCAAGAGATAAGAAAACTTTATAGTTACACAGAATCTTAATGTGAATGTTTTATTCTATCCATAATTATAAAATAATGTGCATGTCCTTCGACTGGAATATTAATAAGCAACTATGATATACCAGTAAAAAGGAATGTTAGTACTTAGTGAATGAAAGGAATAAACTGTTGATTCTTGCAAAAACATTAGTGAAACTTACGTGCAGTTTTCTAAGGGAAAGAATCCAGTACCCAAAGGTTACATATTGCATGATTCCATTTATGTTATCATCTGCAAAGAAATTAGATCAGTGACTGCTAAAGGGGTGGGGTGCATTTATATATACAGGTGTAGCCTGAGGGTGTATTTGTGCTGATGAAACCGTTCTGTATGAAATTGTGATGGTGGACACATGACTCCACATATTCACAAAACTGCACACAAGAAAGTAAATGTTATAACCACCTTCCGAGCTCACCCAAAATTTGGTTTAGATGTGCAGACAGATGACTCCACGTGTACATACCAAGAGGGTTTGGAAAGGTTTATTACTTGCATATTCGAAGTCTCTAGGGAGAGCAGGGAAGTCCTCTCAAGGAGCTTTGAAATGCCTTGAGACAACAAGGAAAACAATCAAGGCTGGGATTTTATTGGAGACGGCTCATTCACCTCCCCAAGGGATAATTAGAAAAGAATAAACTGGTCATTAATTATTTTAAAAAAGGAAAATAAACACTTGCAATCAGGGAATCAAAGGTTTTTGCAGTAAAACATTTGGAAATATAAAGGAGGAAATATCTAAGAAACATTCAGCACACCCATGCATTCCCCTATTCAGATGACACATCCAGTGAGGAACTGAGTTGAAATATATGTAAAATAAAAATTTCTGGTCATATGTCACCATGGGTAGACTAATAATATAGCTCTAGTATTTGGGCTGGTTAAAGGAAAACATTTTTTTCACCAGCAAAATTACTCTGAATCTCTGGGACCATAGCTAGAAGCAGGGATCTGGAAGAGATACTCAATGGCTTCCAGACAGGTAATTAAAAAGAAAAAAAGTACTAGTACACTTTTCAAAGGAAAATTAGAATGCCTTTTGTATGCATTTTATCTGGAACAAATTTAAATGAATTTAAGATTATCTCCTTGAGAATAAATAGAGTTACAAAGTGTTTTCAGTTAAATCTAGGAAAGTGATTGACAGATGGATTCAGCAGCCATTTATACAGATTTAACCTACGTAAGTTGCCACTGTATTCTAAGATGCTTCTGAGCTGCGCTTAGTCACGTGTGCTCACTGCAGTTCTCCCTAGTCCATCTTCGTGATTCAAGTGAATTGTGTACTTTTTTACGCCCGGGACTAAAAAGGAAAAGGTAGTAGCTGATGAGTACATGAACACATTGGAAAAGATAAGCTTGGAGCCAAGCCTGCCTACCTCCAGGACAGAATACTTTGCCCCATACGTTCGTGTTTCTCATTAAGAGAGAGGTGGCTTTGAGATAAAAGAACATTAGTAGCTCTATGTTTTAGTAGATAAAGTTAGTAGTTCTGTTGAATCTAGATTCAGCTATATGAGTCACTCCTTGCTTTTCCAATTCTAAAGAGGCCTAGCAGAGAAGATTGGAGCCTATGGTATTGTCCTAACAGGTGGAAGTAACTCCAACTGATATAGCTTCATTCTGTGATCAGAGATGACACACTTCATAGTGCCATCCCCACCACACGTACACACGTGAGTTCACGCCTGCACACTGGAGAAAATTCAGTTTCGATTCAGCTTCTCATTCGGCTCTGTAGGAGCAGATGGCATCTGAGAAGGGCAGCGGGGACGGGAAGGCTGCTACTCCATAGATTGCCTCTGAAAAATACAAGCAAAGGACAGTGGAATCTAACTTTCACTGGAGTAATAATTTATCTTATTTAGGGACACAGTTTTAATAAATCATATTACGTGGCTGGACCATATTACCAAACAAAAAGGTTTATTTGATTCAGAATATGTTTCAATGTTTACCCATTATTTAAACTAAACCTTATGTGGCATGGATTTTCTCTTTTTCAAAGGGCAAAAAGTTATCTGCAGGAAAAGATTCTAACAAACAGCCTAAACGTGTTTTAATTTTTAATCCAAAAGCCCCAGGTAGCTAATCACCAAAATAGTTGGGAGATTTTTCTCTATAAGACATATTTGATATTTATTTCAGTGTATCTAAAAATCATGATAAAGGCTCTCAAGGATCCTTATCAAACCCAACCCTCCGCCCCACACCCGCTCCCCCAAACCTAACTGTCTGTACTTAGGGAAAGAGTAATATGAAGTCTTTGTTGTAGAAAGATTATGGGACAGATTCATTATCTAAATAGTATGTCGTACAAGCATGCTCTGAAAATACAAGATGGCAAGAAGTTCAGATTATCCTCAATATAAGAGAATTACCTGTGCAATTCCGGCAGAAAAATAATTTCTCAACTATTACATCTAAAACAGCAATGTACAAGTAAATGAGGGATCTCCTCACACCTGATTTCCTCTGGCGCCTCATTGCTGCTCACAGACTAGTATGTGACTTTCAGAATTAAGGAAAAACAGAGTCTCACTCTGTTTGCAAACACTGTTTATTTATTCACATAACAGAACTGGTGCCTGCCAGCTTGAAATTGTGCGATCTTTTTTTAGTTGGATCAACTGATTCACTCTGACTGAAGGACGTTTCCCCCTGATGCTGAGTAAATTGTTCTTGGTTTCACTGGGGTCTGTATTGTGGCTATCTCACATCAACAGCTTTATCCACGGCCATTTTTTAAAAAACCGTAGCCATGGCTTCTTGGGTTCAAGAGACAGACCTCATGACTGGAAGAAACTTAGGATATTTCATGGGTCACAAGTCACTCAGCATTCTCTGTGCCATGCTCAGTTTATATCCTGGCTCAAAGAAGGAGAATGTCATATAAAATTTATAGGCTCCAGTATTACAGTATTTCCTACTTGTTCTCCAGTTACAACAGAGGCACCAGGAGAGTTTTCTGCTGCGATTTTATCCGTGGGATTTGTTCTCATCTTTTCATATCCTAAGACTTACAACTCTATCAATATACTCAGCATTAACCATCCAGATATCCGCACTGACATTTTATGTGTCGATGAGGATTCAGAGTTCCCATGAGAGGAATTTGAAAATAAAGTTTTCTAAATTAGTGAATTGTGTTAAAAGACACACACAACCTAAGACTAAGAACAATTGAAAAATCTTTAGGCAAAATCATCTCCATTCGAGGGTGTTCTGTTTTGAGGAGATGTCAGATTTCTAGCAGAGAATGAGGGAAGTAGAGGATTATAATTTTATTTGAATTACGAGCACCTCTATGATTAATATTAATGCCAATAACCTCTGCAACTAAAACAGATAAATACCCCTAAACACCTACAAGGTGGCAAAGTTAGGCAGGGACTATAAGGCACTCTTCCTACTCTGCCTTCTCTTCTGTTAAAACATTTTAATGCATTGCCCCAGTGCCTTTCCGTTTGAAATGTTTCCTCTGGCGCTCCACCCAGATGCCCTGCCTTGGCTGACCCAACGGGCTCATGTTTTGGTTGTGATTCTCAGAACACCAGGCCCTACTAAAATATCTCACTCTAGATCTGCCCTGCTTCATTCTAGCTATGCTGGATTCTTCAATTCTGTGATCTCTATACTTCTATTATTCAGCCTCAGTCTTAAAGAAAATTTGGTATTTCATTTTCTCAGAATCTTCTAATCCCAAATTTCTTTTTCAGCTGTGAGTGGAGTCTACCCCAAGATATTCTCCCTAGGTTTTCTGAAAACTCTAAGGAGGCATGTGAAGGGAGAACTCCTAGAAAAAGCAAGAGGTTTTATGGAAATGTCTAAGTGACGGTTCTCTTCACTTTACCTAGCAAATAAAAGATACACATACATACCTTTGATTACCTAATAAGGAAAACCTTTGTATAATTAGAAGTTTCCTAGGAAGCCAACCAAAAAAAGCAATTTATTCCACAATAACTAAATTTTATTTGCATATATTGACATGTTGGTTCAAAATACCAAAAGTGATATTTCCTTGTTACCTTTAACAAAAGAGAGAAAAGGAGCACAGAGAGGCGTACACAATAAAACGAACTGCAAATAACACATTCAAGCGAGACTATTTTATAGGTTTGTTACTGTAGTCAGTATATATGATGGTACCTTGTATATTTTAATTTAAATGTAACTTTATGATATCAAAATTAAAGTTAGAGTCACCTTGTTTCTGTAATTTCAATAATTCATTTTATATTAATTTCAGTGAGGAATACATTTCCAATATTCATCAGATTTCTGTTTGCATTATTCATTAAATAATAAAATGACAACCTTTATAGATGCAAACTCGCCTTCATCCAGTGGGTGCTGAGAGAGCAAAAGGAAAATGAAAGAGCTCCAGAAATGGTGCAGATGTTGGCTTGACTAGAATGTTAATACGTTAGTGCTTCCAAATGCTACTTTGTCTGAAAGAAGAAAATGGTGCTTGTGTTTCAAGAGGCTGAAACATAATATGCCATACACAGCTGGCTGAAGGGAGAAAGGGAGTGAAAAATTATGATTAGGAGAGTTTAGATAGGAATACAAATGGCCCACTATGGAGAGATATTGCAGTTCCTCTGGTATTTGGTTTTCAGTTGGGATGCTTCGGGAATGAATACCTAAGGTCATTTTGGATAGTCTCCAGAATATCTCCACAGTAACAAAACCAGGTAACATTTATCATCGACTGCTGTCATCCGTTAGCAATAGAAAACTACACATCACTCTTTATTTCTGACTGACATATTAGAAACACAGCTAAGCACAGAATAGTTTAATCCAGATGAAGAAGACCATGGAAGGTTTCACCATGTCCAACTGAGTTGAGTTCATCATTCTTCCAGTGTGTCCTCTGTAGCTGTGATCCTGGGAATAGACTCCAAAATTATGTATGCCAGAAGAAATCCTGAATTTTCCACTCAATAAATAAATGATATTTATTGATTTAACAAATTCTATTTAGTCTTTCTTCTAAATAATTATAATATAACCTTTCCTGTTTTTATTCTGTCTTTGTTCAATGCCATTTCCTGTAGTCTCCTGTCCCTTCTCACTTAATCACCCCTCCCCATTCATATCAGTCTGTTCTGTTTCTTATAATTTCCCTTCATATCGTGTTGTTGCTTCACAGTCTGTCTCCATCTGTCTGTCTGTCTGTCTCTTTCTCTCACACACACAGGTAGATTATCGAAATTTGAATAAACAACAAGGATCCAGGTTTTGTTTACAAGATACAAACCACTTCCTCATACCTTTCTAAATATTTAACTTTTACTTTAATTCCTTTTTAAAATTCAGATTTACTTTCATACTATAAAATCCATATTTCAGTTTACAGTTTAAGGGGGCTTTGGAGACGCATACAGTGATTTAATCACCACCACAATCAAGATACAGAGTTTTTGCATCTGAAGGATTTTAGCAATATTTTGAAAGAGCCACTTCAAAGTTATATGATTAAACCAAGTTTAATCACAAGTGACATGTCCCAGGCCATTTCTGAACTCCTGTAGCTTGTGACCCTGGATGTTTTCCTAGCCTTCTTTATGTTTCATGATTATCTGTTGAAATAGTTGCATCTACTTCACTAGAAATGTGTTAGTATATGTACAAAGTTTAGACATTGACTGGCACAATTAATGCTAAACGAATCAAAGTAATTATTATCAATATCGTTATCACCACTATGACAGCCTTTACTCCAGGAAGCCCTCACTTAAGGACAGACTGATTGCTTTTGTGGGGGGAATGAAGAGTAGGAGTCATGACCGGTGACAGTGCTTGAACTCAGAAATATCTGCTCTGATACCGAGCTGCTGCCTATTTTCTGCTCTCCCTTTGAAGCAACAAGGGTATCATTCTGCGTTGCTTTCTGTTCTATTCGAAGGTGTTTTCCTACCACTGGGATTGTTGTGGAGCCCTCATGACAAGCAAATAAAGCTCAGGTCCAGTAGTGATTTTGTGGAGAACTGGACCAAGCACGGGTGAGTAACAAAAGTAAGACATCTTCAAAAGTTTATGATGTTAGTATATAACCTCAGCATAGCTATTAAAATAATAAGTAGCAAATATTGGAAATTTCAGTAATTCACGTATATTCCTGATGCTAATATTCACCAGACTCCCTGCATTACCCTCAAGATTGCCCTTTGCATAGACAAATGTCACATTCCTGTTAGATAACTTGTGATTCTAACCCCTGTCTTTATTCAAATCAACTGGATAAAATATTGTGTCCTTTGCCCAAATAAGCTAATCTACATTTATGAAATACTACAGATCAGTGATACCCTAGTCTGGGTATTTAATGGAAATTGTTTCTTGTAATTGACCAGTTCCTTTCAGTGAGCCTTACATATGGGATTGTCACACTATTTGGCATCAACAGGTCACAGAAGGTCAGAAGGCATCTTGTAAAAATCATGCGAATAGGAGACATTCTGGGGAGAAGAGGCGGGATTTCTGACTTTGGCATGCACCTAGTTGATATTTTCAATCTAAGTTTTTGTCCAACTGTTAGAGGATAGTATTCATTCCATCTTATATGAAATGTCTAATAGAATACTCATTTTATGGAAAAGGAAATCAATTGAAGTGTTATCGCCTTGCTCTTATCTAGATCATTCTGTGAACAGCTTTGAAACTCATTTATGTTCCTAAAGGCCTCAGGCATTTTCTATGGCAATCACTGATGGATTTTCAATCAGAGGAAAATAAGAGGCAAATAAGTTTACACATGTATTTTTTCATTGAATTTTCACAATGTGTTGTACCAAAAGATGTGTATGGAGGAGAGAAGAAATAGGAACAGGTAAATAAATGTCAGAAAAATTCGGCATAAAACAAATGAGAAGCAACGTATGGAGAAAGATTAGTAATTGTAGTTTTGACTTTGCAAGGGCATTTTTACACAGAAAATCATATATGTGTGTATATCCATATACGTAGTATAATTTACATATGTGAAATATAATTTCATGGGTCAATATATTTTTTTATATTTTTCTTAAAGTACTCAGTGCTAAATTTTATCATTCACATCTTTGCATCTACATAGCCAAGTAGGGAGCCAATGACGCAGTTTTCCTTTTGTCCTGTATTACAGGCAAACATGCTTTTAGGGTTACTTTTTTCCTTTTCTTTCAAGTTCTATAGAAACTTCTACAGAAAAAAAAAAAAAAAAAGGACCTTAGTTACCAGTGAGCCTCAACCCCACCTGCATTACATTTAGTGTCTTCTCCACGCTGTAGAGCAGCCATTCAGAAGTAAAAAAAAAAAAAAAAAAAAAAGTTTTTTAGCCTGTTACCAATTATTAGTTAGAAATATTTACTTCATATCTACCTACTCATAAACTACTTTGAAAGAGGATGCTTTGTGTCTTAAAACAGAAGTGCTGAATAATAATTTGTGACATCAAATACACCTTTGAATGATCATCCCTGTCTGTTATATCCCAAGAGCACCTGAAAACTATTACATTGGTTATTGTGGTTCAGCCACTGTTCTACTTAATGTTAAGTGAGAGCTGAACTTCAATTTCTTTCCTGCAGCCTCTTATAATTTTACCAGTAATTTGAGCTCTTTAAAAACGAGAGAGGTTAAAAGAGTTAGTCCTAATGGAAAAAAGAATGCAGTTAATATTTTCAGCATATTTATAGGTAGCATATAATGTCAACTTGAAGCTGACATTAAAATTCTACATCAAGGCCTTCATAAAATTCTTTCAGTATATATTTAATGATAAGTCTACAATGTGGGTTTAAAAGTATTTATCCACAAGAAAATCTTTTAGTAAAAGTACCTGCATTTAGCGTAATAAGGCACTTAGTCTCTCCTCTACTGTTACTCTTACCTTGTCACTCCAGTGCCCTCACAGTGCATTTTTCCTACTTTTCTTCTAAGAATTATTTTAAGGTATGCAAATCATATAATTCAGAGTACAGCTAGACATTAGGACCAAAGAGAGGTGTAAGTATGGTGACAACACTTTCTGTTTATTTATTTAGAACAATGTAAAATTAATACATTATATCTACACAAATTTTTTAATATTAAAATTGTTCTAAAATATGGAATATAAAAATATACATGAAAAATGTATAGATCTTATTCATGTTGACTTCAGGGGATGTATATAGATCTTATTGTCATGAGAAAAAATAAATGAAAACAACTATTATTTGTGTATACACACAGGAAAAGCACCTGTTTTTAACTCTAGTGAAAGTAATACTTAGCACAGATCACACAATGTAGCAATTGAATACATAATAGAAATTAACACTGATTCAGCATCCATAAAAACAACACCTCCTTAAATTTTCTAAAAATTAGAGCAAAATAGTGTGTTAAAATCTTACTTGTAAAGAGTCTATAAATTTCCTGATCAAATGTCCAGTAAATGCATATAATATAAAATGTGCAAAAATTGTAAAATAATGTGATTTAAAATTTTCAGAATTCTATGTCATACCCATTTCTAAAGGGGGCACTTTATTTTTGACAAAATTATACCATGAAGAGAAGAAAGTGTTCCTCTATCATTTAAGTGCATTTTATAAGTGGTTAACAAAGAGTACCAGGAATGTTAAAATGTGCTAATCAAATATGGTCATCTTTATTTGTGATGTTAAACTATATCTAAAATATGGATGACACTTCCTCTATCTTTTTCTCCCTCTCTCTAAATATATGTGTGTGTGTGTGTGTGTGTGTGTGTGTGTGTGTGTGTGTGTGTAATACAGGCACACACATATGCATTCTGATTTTGTGGGAAAATAACTTTAAAATGCTTAGAAAAGTTTCATATCTGTTGGACAGTTAATTAATGTAAAGAAAGTACTGGAATGTAGGCTTCATACCTGTGATATTGTGATTTATAATAAGAAATACGTGTTTGGTCTTTGTCCTCATTTCTGACACAGTTCCTAAAACGCTTGAGTTTCCTAAGTGTTGAGAGCAACAAAGATGTCTTTTGTTATGTTAATGAGTCGACCTGTGGAACTCACCGAAGTAGACTGCAGGTTGCCAGTGGAGCCAACCACAGGTGACTAGAGGGTTGGAACTTTCAGTCCCGCCCTCAGATCTCTGGGGAGAGGGGGGAGAGGGACTGGAGACTGAGTTCAATCACCAGTGGCCAATGATTTAATCAATCATGCCTATCTAATAAAGCCTCCATAAAACCCCAAAAGAACAGGATTCTGAGAGCTTCCAGGTTGAGGAACAAGAACGTTTCCACCCATGCACAACGGTGCCGGACCCCAAACTCCACAAGAATAGAAGCTCCTTTGTTCAGGACCTCACCCTACGTATCTCTTCATCTGGCTCTTGATTCCTATCCTTTAAGACATTTGGTAATAAGATCTAGTGAGTAAACAGCTTTTTGAGTTCTGTGAGCTGTTGTAGCAAATTAATTGAAGCCAAGGAGTGGGTCATGGCAATCTCTGATTTATAGACAGTCAATCTGATGTCTCGGTAACAACCTGGACTTGTGATTGGTGTCTGAAGTGGGGTGGATGGAGAGCAGTCTTGTATCATTAGTCTGTGGGATCGGACATCACCTCCGGGTAGATAGGGTCAGAACTGAGTGGAATTGTACGACACCCAGCTGGCCTCGGAGAATTGCTTGTTGGTGGATGGGAACACCCCTCCACACAATGAAATTGGGTCCAGGAACCCAAAAGAATACCTCTCCTGGCAAAGAAGGTCATAAATTGAGCTAAAGCTGAACTATAAATATAGAGTTTCAAGGAAGGATTTTGTTTGATTGTTTTAAGATGGGAGAATTGTAAACATACATAGAATCTTACTGGAAAGATCCAAGATTGAAATAAAGATTAAATACAAATCAGAGACCAGGTATAATAAACTCTCAGGAAGTAGAAGGTGATGGAATTCATCATACCGAGTGATTACCTTAAATGAGACTAGGGACACACATACATACATTCACATGCACAGAGGGGAAAAAAATATATGTGTGGATAAATGTTGTTCTGTAGATTTTATGATAGGAAATACGAGGAGTAAGAAAAAAAAAAACCTGAGGCCTAAGGTTATATGTTGTCACCTACGATCTTCTCCCATATGCTCTATACCTCCCCTAACCCATCCACAACGCCACCCTCTCCAACTTCCCAGATTTTCTACCATATGGTCTGGAACCCGTGGTCTAATATCAGAAAATCACCATCACATTTTGCTTTGAAGAGTCCCTTTGCTTTTTTCGTTTAACAGAATCTGGTTTTCTATAGCTTTCATTACTTATTTTTTTGCCCTTCCAGGAAATGGTTTTTGTTGGTTAGGTTTGGTTTGACTTTTTTCACCTAAGTATGCCCTAAATAGCACAGATTTGCTGGTGGGATAGATATTATCCTAATTGCTCTTTACTGCTACTTCCAAATTATCACTCTTCATTCAAAACCTCTTTGCTAGGAATCTTAAGGTCAATTCTACCCAGTCAGAAGTTTTCAGCCTCTTTCCCTGCATCGCCCTTAGTGACAGGTTGAACACCATGGAGGCAATCCACCTAACACCCCTGCCTCTCAATTATTTCAGATCTGCACTTCCAAATCTTTTCCTCTAGGCCCTCAGAACCCTTAACCTATAAAGTCATATTCTAGAACTTGACGCCATCCATCATTTCACTACCCCCAACAGTTCAATTTCAATCATCCAGTCCCCACGTATTTTTCTATTGTTCCAGCTTACTTACCCTATTTAGGAAATAAGACTGTTTTAATAATTGTGTGTCTCATTGGAGCCCTTTGTCGACACAAAACAGTTGTTTCTAACCATCCCAAAATCTTTGTAGATTTAGCAATTCTTCCTTTCCTAACTACCTTCTCTAATATATTGCCTTTCCCATAGTCATTCTCACTATCGAGTACAATTTATGTTTTGCTATGTTATTTACAATAATCTTTACTAGTTGAAAATATGTCATATCTTTGCTTGTTCAGTGCTGACTCAGTTACTAGAATGCAAGCTCTCTGAACACAGAGAATTTTTCTCTCATTTCCTATTCCACCCCCAGGTTTGGCAAAGAGTAGGCAGTAGTAAATATCTGTCTAAAAAATAAGTGGATGAATGAACTGATTATCATTTCCACTCTACTGAATATATTTAAATATGGATGGTAGCCTACATTTATACCTCAGTTATACTTAGAGTCAAATCATGCATTACCATTTCAATTGTGGGTTAGATCATTACAAATACATAATTATTTTGGAACAATAGAGAAAACTATATAATTTATTTTGTTCTTAAAGTTGCTATTTTGTAATAATGGTTTTCTTAATTAGTATTTATCGAAAACACTGCTCATGTAAGCTTAAAGAGAAGCCAGTGTTTAAACACTATTCTTTGAAATTGTGTCATATTCTCTTTAAATTGTGAAAGCGCAAATTATGCACTCTGAAAAAATTGTTTAAATTAATTTTGTCAGGCTAGGTAAAAGACTAATATATGTAGTAGGTAGCATCCATTTTCATGATCTCACTGCTTATCATGCTGTATACATTTATATATACATTTCTTTGCCAGGTTATACATGCAGAACTATGTAGGGTGAACTTAATGGGTGATTCAGGTGATTCTTTATTTTTTGTCGTTTTTTACTATAAGTGAATTTCACTTAATACATAGGTTTCCTGTAAAATCTAACTTCTACCTAGAGGCAATTCCGTTTCTCCTGAATTATGACAATTATAAGGCTAAAAATTTGGCAAAGCTTAAAGAAAGATTGCTATATATTGGCCTTAAAAATGCAGATTTCCTTGAAAAAATGTGCTTGTTTTAGATGAAAAATAAAGACACAGAATGTATGAGATATTTGGAATAGATAATGCTGTACAAATGGAAAATATTAAGTAGTAACACTTCGAGTTACATATGTATTAATGTTATACCTAAGTAAAACTATTTTAGCAAGGTTCCTCATGTAGAGGGTGTTATTCCATTTCACATTCTTCTTATATTGTACAACAGGCAGTGACTATAATTAATAGATGATACCATCCACTGAAATATTACTCATAGTTCTCATCATTTTCTTTGGCTCACTCTACTTATCATCATATTTTTTGTCCTCTAATCCTTTCTACACCCTTTAATTCCTGTAACCTGAAAACAATTCCAACTCATCTACTTTCATAGTAAGAACAAATTCATTGTCTTTTTTCTCTATTCCTCCAATTCAAGCCCATCTTCTATGGAATACCATATTTCATAATCAAATACTTAAGGAAATAAATAAAATCAAGAAAAAATTGTAATTTCTAAATGAATTCAACCAGCCTCCTGAGTAATCTTCTTCCATTATTCAAAAACTATAGTAATACGCTGCAGTGATAAATAGTAAAGGAGAAAATGTAACATCAGTAGCAATAATTACAGTAAAATTCATTCAAATTTCTTGTATTGCTGGATTCGTCCCAGGTGTGCTGTTTCTATTAACTCACTTAATCCTCACACTTATCATTGGTTAAAATGTAATTCCAACTCTGTAGAAAGTACATTCACAGGCGGAGTCTAGCTCCATACCTCTTCTCTTAGCGCTGTGCTACACTGCCTTTTCCATGTAGTGTACCTGCTCTTGTTTTAGTGGTGCATGGGCATTGAGTTAGGGGATGATGCAATATGATTGTGTCTTTAATGGGAGGAGAAATGAGAAAAGAGTAAGGCTAAGAAATAAGACACAGAATGCAAATAGGGCATTCAGTAGGCAGTATTTAGATAATGAAATTATCTGGGCTTAATGTTTCCCTTTTAATATTTGACTTAAACATATGTTAACTATTTGTAAACTATTTGGAGAAGTAACTATACCTTTTATAATTCATATAGCATCAATCTTTAAAAATCATAGCATATATTATTAAATAAAATATACATCTAATAGAGTAACATTGGTCCATAAATAATGTTCGTTATAGGAATTATAGTATGAAAAAATACTCTATCAGAAATGAATTAGTTTCCTCGGCAAGTACTTTATTTTCAATCAGGAGCCCAAAACATAAACTTTCATTCTGCACTAGTGCTCTTTTCTACCATATTTGTTCCTTCCCTACCGGCAGGGCATCCATCTTTCCTTACTGCAGATTCACACACACACACACACACACACACACACACACACACACACACAAACAGAACCCAAAGTGCAGTTTATTAGGGGCTGTTCACTTCTCTCTCTGTCCTGAAAGAATTCTAGCCACACTAAAGCTTTTAGTTATAGGCCTACCTTGAAGATGTTGTGCATTTGGTTCCAGACCACTACAGTAAAGCAAATATAACAATAAACTGAATCACATGAGAATTTTTTTTATTTCCTAGTGCATATAAAAGTTATGTGTACACTATACTGTAGCCTATTAAGTGTGCAAAAGCATCATGCCTAAAAATGTACGTACCGTAACTAAAACATACTTTATTGCTAAAAAATGCTAACCATCATCTGACAATGCAGGTTTGCCACAAATCTTCAATTTGTAAAAGACACAGTTTATGCAAAGTGCAATAAAGTGAACCATAAAATTTGTCTTTATACTATATGGAATACCTATAGGGAATATAGGTATTTTGGGGCTGAAAAAATCTAATTCTCATAGCTGTCTTTTCATAAATCTTCTATACCCTTGTCACATTGTTTGTAACAGGCCTGTTGACATGTAAGTCTCCCACACTTGATTGAGTAAAAGAGAGGATTGATAAAATAAAACTTACAAATAGTCAAATTAATGTTATATATAGAATGAAAATAGTGCATTTTACTTTCTTCTGTAATTTATTAGCTCATCTAATTTTAACTTTATGTAGTTTCCTGAATTAAGAACCAGCCATCCTAGTTATAGCCAATATACCGTATTCCAGTGTTTTAGCTAAAAACTTTCACTAGAATATGACCTTAGTTGAGAGCTCAGGTGGGAGATATGCCAGTCCTCAAGAATCCTGTTCTATGAATCTCTTGAGACGTAAAGACTTCATAATGAATTTTCCAGAGATGCTCATAGACACCTTCTCAGAGAGACTTGGTGTCTGTTGTTTCTGGTCAGGACCCTTAAGGAGGCCTGACAAACACAAATCCTCAACAGGCTCTTCTCTCATTCATTGCAACCTGGCACGTGGCGCTGCCGTAGGAAAAGATGTCAGCCGTCTTAATGATGACATGTGTCTCGTTCAGTAAGCACAGATCAAGTGTCTGGGATTGTGATAGTTTGCCCCTTTCTCACACACACACACACACACACACACACACACACACACACACACACAATGTTACATGTAATCTCACAGCTTGTGAAATAAAATTGCAGTGAGCCGTAGTTCTCTTGTTCACTGTCTGCTGGTTTTACATTCATTGTTTTGAGGTTAAGCACAACTAGAGACTAGATAGCTTTCTTTAGGAGAATATGACTGAGGTATTATAATTTTTAAATATATAAATAAAATGACTTCTCACAGGTTGCAAATTTTCACAAAATAATATTTTACACAGAAGTGCACAGTTGAGGCTTTTTGCTCACAAAGGATCAAAAATCCAAATTTGTCTTCATTATCAACCCTCAAAAGAAATAAATGAGTCATAAATGTAATTAATAGTAAAAGTTATCCTATCCTGATTTTTAAATGAAATCAGAACATATGTGAAGTCTAACCCCCCATTTTCCTACTATATATTTAAAATGTGTGTATATTGAAATAGTTATCTATGAAATGTTTTAATCATTGTCACTGCATCATATTTATTTCAAATAATAGTTGTTGGAGGAAAGCAGTTAATGTACATTAAGAGAATCTAGAGTTTCAAGTCTTAATTTTGAAAATCTCACAGATGATAAATAATAGTTTATAGACGTGTTGAGAGACATTAAAAGTTAAGGAATTAAAACATAAATGGGAAAAATGATATAGACTCAAAATATTAATTTCTGTGTAAATACATTAAAATTAAAAGACATAAATATAATGAAATATTTATTTTAAGTGACATTATTTTATTTTCACAAAATATGATTGTCCTCTATTGAAATGCTATTGATTATAGATTTTCATAATTTGGCAATATTATATATTTAGTGTGCATAGTTCCACAATTCAGGGTGCTTTTTAAAATTATTTTTTCATCACTTTCTCTTGCAAAACCATAAGAAATATATACGAAAAACAATTCAATGCTAATGTAACAACAAGGTTAGAAATCTAAACATACAGGTCAGAGCAGAAAAGTTACACCTCTCCTGGTAACATTATATTATCAACATTATACAGCGTGCACACGAAAATATGTACTTAGAAACCTAACTGGTAATTTAAAGTAGCACATGTTATATATATTAAATGAGGATAAGTTAACATCCCTAGGAGAACCTTAACTTACCTAGTTTTGTATTAATATGTCTTAAATTAATAGCATTTTACTATTAGAAATTTCCAGCATACAGCTGTAGTCACCCTGTGCTTGAATTCTTTTGCCCTTTCTCTTCGTGCATGGATTTGTTATAAAACTGAGTACAAAGGGTTGGAAATGTGTGGAGATGGTATGTTTTATACATTACATTATTAGCCTCAGCAATTTTTTCTAGGATAATGCTCTGCTATTACCATATTTTATGATAATATGATAACTCTACATCTGATAGGAAAACAAATTAGATGGAAGCCATACCATTAGAGTGTCCAGATGCAAAGCTTCCATTCTTGAATTCTGAGTAAAATATTTATGATCTTATTTAAATAATAATGAGATAGAATACACACAGTGCCATTGTTTAAGAATTATGCCACATATGTAATACTAGAGGGACTCCTCATCATAGGAAACGTAGGTTTCAAGCTAAGAGCCAGATTCTCAGTCACACAGTTCCAACCTGGTTTCAACTGCAGTAACACATTGAAATAGACCCTGATAACTTCTGATCTGTAAAAGTATTTATTACACAAAACATTTTCATGTGGCACCTTACATGAAAATGTGTATATAAATATATACAGATATATCATTAATATTTCAATACTTTGGTGATTCTCATAATTCCAATCATATTAAAATTAATTTATAATGCCATTTCTAACATACAGGGTATATGTTTATAAGCCCTCTCCCACATAAACCTGAAAATGTAAACTCAATTTTTTTTTGATGTGGACCAATTTTAAAGTCTTCATTGAATATGTTACAGTATTGCTTCTGTTTTATGTTTCTGCGTTTTTTCTTTGGCCCCGAGGCATGTGGGATCTTAGCTCCCTGACCAGGGATCGAACCCGCACCCCCTGCGTTGGAAGCCAAAGTCTTAACCACTGGACTGCCAGGGAAGTCCCAAAATGTAAACTAAATTAAGTTTATAGAGAAATATGTATCTTTGGACAACTTTTAATTAGACGATGGTTTGATTTTTAGGTCCTAAAGGTATTTTGAGAGCTCAGTGAGGTGCATGAAGTTGAAAGATAATAAAAGTCACGTTTTATTTTTCAGTAGAATTAGGATTGAAGCACTGACATATTTTATTTTCTGGCCAACTCCAGTTGAATTGGACATAAATATGCCTGCCATTTTGTGTTCTTTTTTTTTTCTTCTTCTCCACACTAAATGATCAGGGTCATAAAAGTTTTTATATATTCACTTTTTCAATAGAGTGCATAACCATTTGATTGAAGAAAGCCAAAAGGTACGATACTCTCTTTCATATGTCTCAGTTGCATTTACTGGAAATACCCGAGTATTCAAAAGCATTAATTAAATAGTATTGCTGTTTTTGCACATCGTTCATGATTCTGAGTGAGGTTAGAAACAATCAATCCAATCCTTAATTTATATTCTACTTGAAAATTAAATGGTATAATTTACTGATAGAAACTTGAGTACGTAAGCAAAAAGCAAACTGGCCCCTTCTTCATAAAAAGAGAAAAATCAGAAGAATAAACATCCCAGTATCCGGTGACATCTTGGTTTAGAGTTGTTCCCAGTGAAATGTTACTGTCTTGTCGGAGAAGGAATTCAGAGACAAGACAGGAAGGTTAAGAAAGCAAAGTGAGGATTTAATTAAGCAACAGTTGGCTCTCGAGATGAGAGGGGGCAGTTTCAGGTGATTAGCTGCCCGGAGTTTCTTTGTCAAGCCAGTTAAGTGGGGTGTACAAATGAAGGGGTGGAATATTCATTGGGGAGGGAGGGGTTTGGGAGCTGTATTCCATGATTTTCATCCCAGCACTGCCTTCCCGCGGGGAGGAGGGATTTTTGTCCCTATTTAGCTTTGATCGCAAGTGTCAAGGTGTAGGTGCATGATGGGAGCTTCTTGTCTGCAAGGCTAATTTTATTGTAATGAGGGTATAATGAGCAACAGGTTACATTCTGACGCTGGAGATTCCTGCCTTTTCCCACCTTCTTTGTCTGCCTCCAGGACATATATCACCCCAAAATGTGTGGTTTCCTGTCAGTCTGGAGGTTCCTGCCTTTCTTTGTCTGCCCATGGACCTCTGCTGTTTATAAGATGCAAGGTTTCCTGCTGTCTGGCCTGTGCCCACTCTTTCTACTCATGTCAAGCTATCTGCCTGCTATAACAGAGTCAGTAGCTTGTAAGCTGCTTAAAAGGTGATTTGTGTCTTGTTTAAAATAATACTTTGCAGTAGTGAAGTACCTGGTCGGTGCTCAGTAAATGCTGTTGTATGGAAATACGTGCCATAAAGGTAGTCAGATATATTTTTATAATACGTTGTAACTGCCATATAAATGCATGGATTATTATTATATAAAATATCCTGGACAGTGCTCTTCAAAAATCTAGTAAAGAAATTTAACTAGATTCTGTATGTATCACCCGACTACAACCTCTCACCTACCCCAGACTCCTTTATTTTAGAGATCATGGTTGATTCTCATAATTACCCTTTAGGCCTCAAGCCAGCAGTAGAGAATTTCTGGAGTGTCAGATCTCCCAGGGCCTAATATCTCTTTCAGCAGAAAGAACCCAGGTCCTTCTAAGGGCTGAACTGATTCGGTCTGTCCACTTAGGATAATCTCCCTTTTGCAAAGTCAACTGTGACATAACATAACCATTATCACCCTTGATGTTCAAGATATTTTTATACAATGAGCCTTTTCCAAGTGGTGGAGGAAATTTTGCTGACCATCAAAGAAAAATATACCACTTTAGAAATAGTGATCAGAAAAATAACATCTTCATTTATATCAAATTTCAGAAATCTCAGTTTGAGTATATTGAATTTTTTGACAGAATTTCTACATGGTTCATAATACCTTATCACTTAAAGATTTTTGTAATTATACCATCTTATCTTTTTCAAGTGTGTATGTCTAGTCCAAGCACATCCTCTTACTTATTTTTTTTGCCAGCTTCCTCATGTATAAACAAGAATGCTGAACTGTGCATCATAAATACATATGCATACCGATAACCAAATAAGATAATGTTCGTGCACAAAACATAAGAGCCTTGTATTGCTCTTCAGACACTTGTGAATGTCTTATTGTGAAATGATACAATACATATCTTCTCTGAATATAAGCTGCTACATTTCTTCAGCCCCCTTTATCTATCATCAAGGGCATAATTTTCTGGTTACAATTAAAATGTAGATGTCATTGGAAACACAATGAAGAATATCCAGTTCACTCTGTGTAATGTGTCACCGATTGGAAAACTATGTCAAGCAGTATAATTTCCAAACCATGATTGCAAAACTATATTATTGAAGTCTAGGAACAAGTGGAATCTAGTTTCTTTAAGATGTATGGGAATTATAATTATAAATGTTAATATATCCTCAAACTGATTTGAGAACCTGTAAATGAAACACAGGGCTGTTTAGGGAAATCGACGGTGTAATGTTGTCATTTACATATTTTTGTTGTTAACATTAAAAATATAGATATCTTGACAGGCCTGATAAGCTGTAATGTAAGACAGGGACTCTGATGGAAATGGGAGGGAATTGTCTTTCTTCTATGCTTTCACTGGAATGTTGTTTAAAATCATATCTATTTTGCCAACTGCCAGTTCTGTGTCTCTAATACTTAGAAAAGCCACATTTTATTAAATATCAGCCGTCTTATGCGATTGTAGTCTTTAAACGCTTCCTTTTCTTGGGTCATATGGGCACTTTTGGTTAACATTTTAGATTTCGATATAGCTTTATTTTGTCATTTAGCTTGGTTCAAAAATTGTGCAGGTGTCAAAACAATGAATTTCTGGAGGCTACTTTTTTCCTTTTCTCTTTTAAGAGCTTGGGTATTGTTAATATCAACAGGAAAAAGAATTACAGTGACACATAAAGTAGAAGTGCAGTTTTTGTTCTTTATAGGTAGCTGGCAGTGGTTCTCTTAATTTACCAATGTAATAAAACAGAAATGACAATGCTTTTTCTAAAAGGGGAAAACATATTTTCTAATACGGGGAGAGGCCAAAGCGGTAATATTTTTAATCACAAGTCCCACTTAAACAGCATGATCCCAGATAAGTGTATCGGAGTATGTTACTATGTGAGTTATTGTCTAGGCTCTCAGTAGCCTACTGTAGTGAGAGCAGGTGGTTTGAGCTCATATCTTTTGTGCTTCTCAGTTATTGATGTGGATTATATGAGAAGATAATTGGCAGGGTTTTGTACATAATTGATATAAAATGCTGTTTAGGATCTTCTCTGATTTGTCAAGTTTCTGGAACATCTGGGACAACAGTCTCCTGGATTACATATGAAAGAGATATAACTTTCAATCATCTGTATGCTAGCAGCAAACTGCTATAATGCTTTATAATTTTTCTGTGCATTTGAAAAAATTAAAATAGGTTTACTCTTAGGAAAATTGCTTGATTCAGAACTGAGAAACCACTAATTTAAAAAATATTTCTCTTTCCTTTATTTTTCCCTACACAGGATGGTAGGAAAATAGGTAAAAAGACAAACCCAATTTAAAAGGAAGAAAAGGGGAGTAGAATATATTAAAGCTATGTTTGTGGCACTCTGCTATTTCTCCTTAAATACTTTTCTTCAACACAAGATATTATAATGATTTTACATGTATCATCATCTGTCTGGAGACTTGAAAAACACTGGGAGAAATTTGAATAATGATAATGTTTATAACAACAATCAGATTGCCTAGCAGCACCTATTTAAGTAGGTGGAATTTGTATCTGGTATCTCCTCTTTTCTGTAATGCCCACTATTCCCCTCAATTAATCAACCCAAGTGTTTTCCTCAGGTAACACATTATTATACTATCTTACAAATCCCTGATGCCAACTGGAAATTTTGCCTCTCTTATCTGTCTTCCTATTTTCAAATACCATGTTAAATTTAGTAATAGCAGATAAGTAGGATGTTGACCACAGACAGATTTTTGACAGATTTTAAATGTGCAGATTTCAGGAAATTCAAACACACACACACACGGATAGGTAAATAGATTAATGGGTGGATATCTTGATCTCAATAACAATATTTCTTAAAAGGAATATATTGGTTTAAGTTTGAGAGGCTGGAAATAAATTCAGAAAGAATAATGAGTCAATAATTATGTTCACTAAACTAGTCATGCTAGACTGGCAACTTTTAGGTACTATGATTACTATGATAGTGTAGGTCAGTTTTAGTCAAATTTTAAAAATGCTCTATAATGTCATTATAGATAATATTGGAAACATACGATACATATAGGCTCTAGCCCAGTATACTTATAATTTTACATTAACCACACTCAAAATGTGATGATTATCAGTGTGTCATTTGGGGAAAACATAGTTCTGCCCTTGAAGCTGTGCTACCAAAATGTAAATTACTTACTTGTATTCTTGTTGCAGATATTTTTCTGGCTTTCCCCAAAGCATAATTATTCTCCACTTTCCTCTACTTTCAATGTCTGTTCCTTCTAGATTTTTCCTGTAGTCAAGCCTTGTTTAAACTAAATAACTAATTACATTTCAAAAATCGTACTATCTTCAGGTAACATGCTGTATCTCCTCAATCCATTAGGTTTTAAAGGTTTCTTAAGAATATTCTACATGTTCTCTGTCCAATTATTGTTTTACAGTTCAAAGCTCTTCAACCCTTTGCAGTCTGCCTCCAGCCAGACTCTATACGATGTGATATTCCTAATACCTAAGACTCAATCAATAACCAATAGACATACAAATAAATGGGAAAATGTGATCCAAAGACGAGAAAACACGTAGTCAGGAGAAGAAAAATACTGAACGACTCTGATGATAGTTTTAGCAGAAGAGAACTTTCTCCCATGCGTAGGTCTAATAAAATAGTAACACAACATAAATGTACATTTCTCACTCTCGTGGGTGCTCGTGATTAGACAGCTCTACTGAGCAACTCTCCTCAAGGAGGACATTCAGTGATCCAAGGCCCTTCCACTTCTTTGCTATGGCATCTTCCCAGAAATGAGAAAAGTGGAGGTGTGGGGACCATATATGAAAGTCATCTACTGACTTCTTTCATTTCCATAAAACTCCATTGCCCAGAAACCAGTAACATGACCAACTATAACTACAGAGAGTTTGGAAAATGTATTTTAGTAGAGCATCCGGGAAGAATTAGTTAAGCTTGCTGAGAATCTAGCTAATTTCTCCCACACTCTCCACCTGCTGCCTTGGTTCCTTTTCCTTTCATTAAACATAAAGTAAACATTTTTCCTTAAGTCATATTCTAAGACTTCTTTTCTTCTCCCTTTACACTCTTTCTCAGAAAGATCATCCCAATCTATGTCTCTAAATGACATGCCTATACATTATACACTGGATAATTTTGAACGGACCCAGAAGAATGGAGAGTAGTATAATACACATTGAAGTAGGACAAAATAAATGAGCAATTCACTTTGTGCAGATAACTTAAAATTTGTATGCATGGATGGGCAAAATTTCTCCCAAATCCGAGATTTCATTATTCTCTTATGTCTACTTGTGAGTTTCTGTCCTATCTTTTCTCCATTTTTTGTCTGACATTTTCTTTAATTGTTTGCTCCACCTCTTCACCTGGAAATCTCTCTTGCAACTCATGCCCATTGTGTTCAGAACCAAACTCAACTCTCCCACAAGTCTGTTCTTTGCCCTTTGCACCATAAATAAGATAATGTCAAATTTCTCTAATTCAGACTCAAAAATGTAGACTTAAATGCATTCTCCTTTTTGTCTCCATTATTAGGCTAAAATTAGAGTCGCTGTAATGCCAAATTTAAAATGATATTTTATGGTTTCATTATAATTCAAACTTACGCATATTTCAGAACATTGATGCTTATAAATCACTTGCAAAAATTTAGACTCTGGATTTCTTTGTGAAATCCTAACTGCTTAAATATACATTGGAAACAATAAGTTAACTGTAATTTATATAATACACTTCGATATGGAGATTTTAGTCGATCACAAGTTAGTTTTAATTGAAGGAGGCTGTATGATTGCTAATTCCAAGTATAGTGTCATTCTCAAATAAGGTAATAGTCACATTGAACTTCGTACTTCCTAAATGTTATGAAGGGGGAAGTTGACAGTCTGAAGTAGGGCCATAAAAGGGTTCCCAGAAGACTGAAGGGCTGGAAAATGAAGTAACGTAAGGAGGACCAGAAGTAGCCCATGTTATTTAATATGGTTAGTAGGAGACGTAGGCATCTGTGATAGTTCCCTTCAGATATCTGAAAACTGTGCTCTGCCAAAGAGAATACATCTTTTATTTGTGCTGGAAAGCAGAACTGGAATACACAGCTATGAAACACCAAGAAGTTATTTTTTTTTTTGTCTGCTCTAAGAAAGAATTTTCCAAAAGAGCTTCCATCAATGGAATGGCAGTTTTATAGACAGTCTTCATCCACCATTGAAATTATTCCTGGTGTGGGGAATGAATTAGAATATTCCATTTAAAAGGTCCCCTCTAAACTAGAGTTTTATCATTGTATGCATGTGTATCAATTTAATAATGGATAAAATGTATAAAGAAATATGTTAAAATAAAGGAAAATACCATTTTGCATCCTAAGAACTCACATTTTTATGTGCTTAGAAAGCAACTCTATCTCCAGTGGAGGGAGGATAGAGCAATTAGTATGTATCAGAGAGATCCAGAACATTGGCCTATGTGTTCTAACACTCAGTAGGAGACACTGAAGTAATAATATGGGCAACTAATATATAGGCTCTTAAGAAAAGAGTTCAAATTGTGGTTCAAATCTAGTGCTGATTTAAGGAAATAAGGTCTGTAAAAGGACATTTACCCTCTTTGAAAATATAGTCAAGTGATCTTTACAGGGAAAACTGCCTTAATGGAGTAGGCCTTTATTTGAAATACATGTTATTCTCTATGTGTTTTGTAAATGAGACTTTACACGAGGAAGACATACTATTTCACATTTTTACCATGTGTAAGAGCGTAGCTTTGGCCATATTTAGCTACAGATTTAATGCATTCTGCATAAGACTCATTTTAAAGGATGTCTGCTGATGAAAATATTAATGTGGCCATTTTAAGTAACTTCTTCCAGATAATTGTTACATTAATTGCATAAAATTATCCTAGCACATAGTCTATACTGGTTGAACCAGGTAAACTAAAACCTAACGTATATTTTTGAAATTTTTTAAATTAACGCTCTAAAGATTTGAGGAATATATCCAAATTAGATATAAACCTAATGTTAGATATAAATTAGTATAACTGCTGTAAACTTATTTTTATGACTAGTAAATTCATTAAGTCTTTATATATAAATTCACTACTATTTATATGCAATTTGGAGATATTCTACCTTACGTATTAGTCAATCATAGATGACAATGTCTTACAAAATTCATTTTCAGTATCTCAGATACAAATACTCTTGGATGAGTACAAGTTACCTTAACCAGAGATTAATGGTTAAGTGATATAATTGATATTCCCAGAATAGTGCTTGAATAGTTCCTGAAAAGAGAAAATGAGTTACCCAGATAACTTCAATTGAAAATTTTCTTTTTTGTGAGGTACGGTTGATTTACAATATTATATTAGTTTCAGGTGTACACCATAGTGATCCAGTATTAATTATTGGTTATCACATTCAATGAGTCATACATATTACATTCATATCATACATTTTACATTCAAAAAAGTTTACTCTAGATTTTCTTAAAATATCTTATATTTTATCAGTTTTTTATTGTTTGTATATCTTTAAAAATCATATCACGAGCTGTATACAAACACAGTTCATGTGAATACATATAACTATGTATTATATATACATACGCATACACACTCACATAAAACAAATTTAAAGATAGTTATTTAAATGAGGGAAAAATCCACAGCCAGGTAACTGTAATGTTAATACTAGCATTTTCCCCCAGGATATTGTCATCTCCTCAGGGCTCCAGAGTTACTTAAGAGCTTAAGACATTCAAAAGTATATCAATTCATCTCAGTCAGTGTAGAAAATGACATAGCAAAGCCTGACTTTTGTACTCTGTTTCCTACACTGACAGACTTACTATTAAAAGTTAAACAAAACATTGTATACTTTATCTTTCCTCTCTGATAATGTACATTTTCAAAATCTTTATTGTTCTCGTAATAAGTATTTTTCCAGTCTTTTCTATCCAATACTCCTTTTCAGCGATCCCACACTATTAGCTATTACAGTAAATTGAACTTTGGGATATTTATACCCACACCACCCTCAAAAGCAGCGCACCCTTCCGTGCTCGTGTCCTTTTCTGAGTCCTACGGCAAGTCTGTCAAACGACTGCTACCATCTCCTGTAGCTTTCTCGGCTGCAACTTGAATCCAAACTCTTCCACTCCCCAAAGTCCTGGCTGTCTACATTTTATCTTTCAGGCTTCCCCTGTCTCACATTTACTTTTCAGTTCCTTACAGAGGACAAGAGTGGCTGCTGGCATTGTCACAGGGTTAGGAGGATGGCTGAGGGAGCATCTCTCAGAAATAAAGCTGAAAGTAGTGCTGAAATCATGTTAAGGTACAGAGCCAAGCGCTCAGGAAGGTGATCGAGTTTGTAAACTAGAGAATGAGGTGCAACCTGGCTTTTCCCTGCAGCCTCTCATCTCTTTGAGAAAGGCAGTACTTTCATTAAGGTACAGCTTAAACGTTTTATCTGTATACCAAGAGGACTCTTCTAACTGCCCATACCAGGTTTGGTTTCTCTTTTACATGTGGCAGTAGAACACTGGCTTGTTCATAATATAAGAGTGTCTGTATACAATTTATTTTGATTACTCACATGGTAGGTTATGAACTCCATTTGAATAGGAACCCTATCTCTTATGTACAGCTATATCACCAGCCCTTAATGTAATGGCTGACGAATAGAAAAAGTTCAGTGAATATTTGTTAAACAAATATATAACTAAATAAATGCATAAAGAACAGGACCTCGAGTATATATAAAGAGCTGAAATACTGTACAAAGAAACTAAAACCCAGGGGGGTAAAATCGTAAAGCATAAGTGGAATTTGTAGGTTGAAGTGGGTTCTGGGTGAATACCTCTGGGTGGCACTGTTGTTCCAGATTGGCTTTTATACACTGTGTATAGCATGACTTGTAGAAAAGCTATGTTCGTAAGTCAAAACATGGTACATCCATTCAAAGAACATTCATTGAGTATGTATCATGTGGCAAGATACCGTGTGCAAGGAACAGCATGGAACAAGATACAGAGATCTTGGAAAGGAGACAGTCAATAGTCAAGAAATAAAAACCATAACTTGAAATTGTGATAAAATCAAACAGAATTATAATATTCCTGAACCTAGACTGTTTAAAACAGGGCCTAGAGCAGATTAGGGCCTCAATACTTACGTATTCAATGACAAAATAGTAGGGTAAAAGGGACATTGTACTACTCCAGAGGAGTAGCATTTTAGCTTAGATCTAAATGGAAGGGGAAAAAAAGAATAGAAAAGGGAAACATTGGAGAAATCAAGCTCAAAGACGCTGACATTAAGAAATAGCTCAATAATCTTAACTCCAGAAAGCAGGCCATGAATACATTCCATGAATACATCCCCAAAAAATAGAACACTGATGGACATTAAGCAAGGTGGAAAATAATTTATTTGCATTTTCAAAAAGGTGTTTGTAGCTGTTTTGAATAAACGATTGTAGAGCAGGTAAGATTGAAAAGTATAAAACCCAGATCGGAAGCCACTGGCAATTTTAAGAAATGAAACCATCATGATTTGCTCATGGGGTAGAAATGAAGGTGAGAAAAAGAAAGACATAAAAACATCATGACTCCTACGTATCTTTGGCTGAGCAACTGTGAGGCTTAGGTTAGTGGAGAAACATACTTTATTGGGGGTGTGTGTGTGTGTGTGTGTGTGTTAGGATATGGAATTGTTTGAAAAGCCTGTGATACTTATGTAATATCCAAGAAGAACTAGCATTATAGGAATTATTTCAATTAGTAGTTTGTGGTTTTCAATGCTTAGCACCAACTTCTTATATGAAAGTTCTTCCACTCTTAAACTTTTAATTTTGAACTCTAAAATTTACTTTTAGATTACTCAGATTATAATTTCCATAATATTTTTCAAGGGTAATACATGGAAGATATAATTCTGGAGGGCTTGGATATCTGAAAATTTCTTTCTGCATATTTCAGACGTGTGAGATGACTTAGATAGAAATAGTATTATTGAGAAATATCATTCTCCCCTCAAAACCCAGTTCCATTGAACTCTTTATATTTTCAAATATATTTTATTTGAATATATGTTTAAATGACAAAAGTAATATGCACTTATTTTAGCAAATTCAAATGGACAAAAATGAAAAGAAAAATGACTGTGCTCCTTCCTCCCACCCCTTCTCTCCAGAGGTGTCCACTGTTAAGTCTTTTTCTATCCAATATTATCTAGACTATAAACTACACTTTTGATTAATTTAATACATTGTTGTTTCACACTAAAGGTGAGATTTTTTTTTGTGGAAAACCCTCCACTGAGAAAAAGAGGGTCAGTTAAGAGAGTCACAAAAGTAGGCCACTGTATTACTTGTTTATTTGGAAGCTCCCTAAAATGATGCTTGGGGTGCTTGAGCTCTTGTACCTGCTCTGTCACTAACTGTGTGTGAGAATTTCGACGTCACCTCACAGCTCTGGGTCTGTCTTCCTAGCATGAAATTCTTACTGTATTTATGCAACTAGCCGTGAGCCTATTCGAAACACATACGAATATTTTGAAATTCATTTTTGAATGAATCTTTGAAATAGAATATTTGAAATTCATTTTTGAATATTTTGAAAAAATATTTGAAACCATATCAGTCTCAGCTCTCTGATCTTGGATCATATCTGTTAAGTGACTGGACTAGAGGCTCTAAGCTCCTTTCTGTATCAGGAGGTCTGAGCTTGCCCCTCCTTCCTTCCCTCCTTCCCTCCCTCCTTTTCTCCCTCCCTCCCTCTTTCCTTCCTTCCTTCCTTCTCTCTTTCTTTCTCTCCCCCTCCCTCCTCCCTCCTCCCTCTCTCTCTCTCTCTTTCTTTCTTTCAACAGCTTTATTAAGATATAATTCATATACCATACAACTCACACATTTACAGTGTATAACACAATGGTTTTTAGTATAGCGTCATGTATGTGGAACCATTACGTCAATTTTAGAACATTTTCATCTTGAAAAGAAGTCCATACCCTTTAGCTATCACCCACCTACTTCCCTATCCCATCCAGCCCGAAGCAACCACTAATCTAATTTCTGTTTCTCTAAATTCGCCTATTCTAAACATTTTATATAAATGGAATAATATGGTGTCTTTTGACTGGCTTCTTTACCTTATGTACACATTTCATTTTGATATAGAAGTCAAAGGCAGCCCTTTCCAACAGGTACACAACCATTTGGAGTCAGTAGACATATTCTGAGAAACGCAAGGATTAATATTCTACTTTATCCTTCCACTTTGGGAATCGTCTATTTCATGAGAGGAAACCTGACGGAAACTCCAGAGAGGTTACTCTTAATTTTATTTGATGGGAAGTTAGCAGAGATTTCCATGGGGTCTTAGATAATTTGTTTCTCCAAAGGTCATAGAGTTTAGCTCTTTAAAGATTGTCAACATATTTCGTTATTTTCATTTTATAATTATTATAGTTGGAAATTTGAGAAAGTTATGTCGGGCAGTGCTAGCCAGATGCCACAGGAGGCCTAAACAAACATTTTTCGGTAACTGCAATCAATGCACATTCTCATCTTCTGTGTTTATACCACATTTGCAGTTAAAAAGTAGAAACCTAATGAGCCAAAAGCAGTTTCAACCAGGCCTGTTGCTATTAGGAGACATTTGAAAAGAATAACAAAGGAAGTAATTGTAGTTTAAAGGTCATTGCAAGATTTGAAGAGACACTTTCTGCAGAACTCTGATCAGAAGTTTTTCTTTTCCTTCAAATGTCAGAAAAATTGATTAAACTCCTCCCAGTGCAGCAGTTCAGTGGGAGAAAAGGGCCTTTTCAAAGCAGTCGCTTTGCCTGTTAGAGAACGACTTCATATCTTCATGTTCCTGCATTCCTAGGGATCCGCGCGCCGATAAATAAAAACAGAAACAATGACACTGAAGCCGTTCAGCTGATGTGCTCTGTTCCTTAAAAGTCTCAACTTTGAAAAAAAGAGCAGGCTAAGACAGATGCTTCTCTGCAATTAGTATCAATCAGTCCTGACACAGAAAGTGACCCATCCGACGTAGAAGTTGTTTGGATCGATCAGCACATCTTTTACTGAGGTGGGACACAGAAAAAGAACAGAACACGAATAGAAAAATACTGCATGAAAAGAGGATTCTGAAAAGGCCAGGACAAAAGTGTTTCTCGTGACTACATTTAGTTAAACATCTTCATTCTTTCTTTGGAAAGAAAATCTGATAACACATAAAATATGCTCTAAGCTTATAGTTTGATCTGGGTGCACAAAAGTTAAGTAATTTTTATCGTATGTACTTGATTCCCCAGTTTGGGTTCAGTCCTCTTTAAACATTCGTGTAATTTTTGTTGTTGTAAAAGAATCTTTTCTCTTACTAATGGGACAAACTAAAGTACGTGATCTTAACTGGTAAGGAAGGAAATCCTTACCATGTGGTGCTTACATAGGGTGAATGTCTGTTTCAGAATGTATAGCATTCCATACTTGAATTTTAGCATTATATTTTCAATATATTGGTCTGTTTACCAAGAATGCTCACACATTCATTTCATTGAGATAATAGATGGAATATGCCCTGATTTCTGAATGAGTTGTGTCCAAAATAGTAGTGCTTTGAAAGACTATTGGCAAACTTTATTTTTCATTGAAAAAGAAAAATAAACACATTAACGATGAAAATCATACTTACAACAGCTAGCAATAGATAGCTTCTCTAAAGACTCCTGTGTTTTATCTTCTAATTTTTGTCCTTTATACTTATTTACAAAGTCGTATTATATATAAATAAACGTCCTTTTCTCACTTCTTATTCCATCATGAATTGCATATCATGAAATGCGTTTAATACATGACTTCAGGCCGCCATCTTATCGTACATAATGGATATACCAAAATTATATAACCATTTTTCATATTTTGAAACAGCAGACATGTTCTGTATTTTTAAGGTATAAGTAATATATTTGAATATAAGTTATAACCTCATAGCTAATTGCTTTTTCAGTATATATTTCTAGAGCTTAAATATATGAACATTTCAAAATACTTTCTTAGTTATATCCAAATTGCCTTCAGAAAAGGATATTCAATTTGCATATTTAGTTTGTTAGAGTAATATCTCACTCCACCCTCAACAGTATTTGTTTTTATAATAATAAAGTGCTTTGTAATTTGATAGAAGCATATGGAATCCTTTTTTTTCTTTAATTTGACTACCTTTTATTTCTGACTAGGTTAAACTTGTTTTTTCAATTTATCTGTTAACCAGTTGCTTATATGGTGAATAATCTGACTGCTTTTGTTCATTATTATATTAGAGTATTATTTATTACATGATTTATTTACAGGGGCTATTTTGATTTAAATGATTGAACTTTAATTTATCATCTTTGCAAATCAGTCATTATCCTATTTTTCTGAATATACAGACTTATACTTCTGCTATACAGAAGTTGTATCAGTGTCTATTTCCTTTCCTTTGTTTTCCTTTCCCTAATTTTGGGGCCTTCTGCTTAAAACATTTCCGCCAGTTGAGAACAAGTCATTATTGACCTATGTTTTTATTCTGGCTTTTTAATGATAATATTATTCACATTTAAGTATTTAATGTATCTTAGAATTAGTTTGGTTTAGGCTTTGAGGAAAATTGCTTATTTTAGTTCTCCCCTTCTGGTTTGTGATTTAACTGCTCTATAGGACACAGATTTGAAATTCTCACATTTATACTTTATTCCTTCAATCTGCATATGCATGCAGCCACCATATTTTACTTATTTTATAATTATATATGATTATGTATTATGTATATATTATATATAGTTATATGTAAGCTATAATATATAATATACTTTTCATTATGGAAAACTTCAAATATATATTAAAAAAAGAGAACAATGTAATAAACACCAGTCGCACATCAGACCACTCTGACAATTGTCAACGTTCTATTGTCTTTCCACCTATTTCCCTCAAATTTTTTCTTTGCATTTTAGACAAATGGAGTATTTTCCCACTAACAAAAAAAGAAAAATTTAAACATATAGAAAAATGGAGAAGCACCTCTATATCCTCCGTGTACATTCAACACTTAATATATGTTGCTGTAATATTTGAAAATAAGTTACATGAAACTTGTAGAAAGCATTATATTTCATTCTCAAATACATTATCATGTAGCCTCTAAGAATGAGGGCATTCTTTCATAAACCACAATAACATTTTCCCTTCCAAGGAATTAAACATTGAAACAATAATATCATCTAATATAGAGTCTATAACATCTTTCCCAAACACACTCATCATGTCTTTTTTAAGTGTAATATCAATTCACATATGTATTGACTTCATTATAACTTTGGCATCATAAAATATTTCTGTTTTTTATAACTTTTATTTTTGAAGAATCTACACCATTTGTCTAAAAAAGTCACAAAAAATCTCAATTTGATTATTTCATGTGAATAGATTCAGAGAAAACATTTGGCAAGACAGCTATAGAGGTGATGTTATATACGTTCTGTTGCATCATGACATAAGGGTATATATCAGTTTGTTTGATTGGTGGAACTATGAGTGTCTGCCTTAGTTAAGTTACTGTTCACCAGCTTTTTCTGGAAGTACATTATATTGCATTTCCCTTTGGAAATTGTACTTAATCTGTGTGAGGTTTTGTGAATATCTCATTTGTCAATAGTTGTTGAAGTTATTAATTGCCTGGATTAATTCAGGTATTAATTGTCTGAATCAATTAACATGGTATTGGTTACAAAATGGTGATTTTATTTTTTCTCTCATCCCTTCTATATTATCTGCCATTTTTCAGTATGTGCAAGCTTTCTCCACTTCCTTCAATTTTCCCTCATAGTTTTTCTTTTAATATGATATGCTTATGGATTAATGCTCTAGTCAAAGTATTATTAAAATATAATTTTCATTATTCTTTTTGGTGTTACAGTTTTCCCACATTTGGCCGGTGGAAACCCTTCAGGTCGGCTTTAGTGTCTTTTGATACATTTCTTTTTCGGTACTATCTTAATTTCAGGATCTGTATTCAATACTTTCTTCAGGGAGCTCTGGTTCCTTTTATTGGGGATGATATTTAAACCCCAAGATCTAGGCAATATGTGTGCTTACTGCTACGGGTGTGTCATTTCTTCCAGGCTCTTTCAGTGGACAAAAGTAAGGAACATATTTTGTAAAAGATCATGTGGCTTCATACCAATTTCTCCAGTTCCAACTTAACATCACAGGATTCTTTCTCTTCTTCTGTCATTTCAAATGTTTACTTTCCTACTGCCACAGAGAATATGCTGGTTCCTTACACTATCTTCTATTTAATCATTTGTTCTATCTTATAACGTACACATAATATGTCTAGAATCATTATACTGGTAACACTACCCCCCAAAAAAAACACTACCCTCCAAAAAAACTTAACTAAAAATGTTTACAATAGACTAGAAGATTATTTGTCTAATTAAGGGTGCTCAAAGGTTACTTAAGTTCATTGATTTTTGCTTGTAAGATGTGTGTGCATGTGACTTTGCTGTAGTTCAATATATGTTTAGGTAAATCTGGAGCTTTCTTTCCATTCAATTTTTTGTTTGGCTTTTATTATCCTTTCCAATTCTCTATTATATGCGTAGAATCATGTATCTAACATGCAAGATCCATACAGAATAAATTTGGCTGTATAAAAATAGTTTTAAAAAGAAAGAAAAACAAAGGTTAAAGTGATCCCAGGGAGGGATGCAGACAATGACAAACAAACATAACTGTATCACAAATGCATGACACAACTTAAAGCCGAAGGTGAGAAAACAGAAACTGACTTAAGTAACTTTGGAAACCCAAATTTTATTGGACGCTATAAAGCCAAAGGAATTGAGCCCAGATACTGTTCTCTAGATGATAAATGGGTTTCTCACAGGGTAAACCCATGAGTTAGCAATTCTGAAACTCCTTTTTTATATATCCTAGGGTTGACCAAATAAGTAAATACAGTGAAGATAATGGAAGCCAGGTTTCTCAGGTTCTTTGTAACTTCAGAAAAAGAAGTTACAAATAAACAAGAGAGGGAGGCTGGAATGAACCACTCCATAGTGAATTAGAGTTGGAGATATCAGCAGCATCCGTGTTCAGCAGAATCAGTTATAGATACGTGTGTGTATGCGTTAGTGCCCTGACGGAGAGTTCCTAGCTGGGAGGGCCCTCCAGCAGCTGCGTACAAATGCCCATTACCTATATCTTGGTTTCTAAATACCATTCCCCAGTGAAAGGAACCAGGACTCCTTGGAGAAATGGCTGATTCTAGGACTGGGTGAGGGAATATACAATAGGATCCTGGAACACACACACAGGAAGGCTACTGAGCTCCACCTTCTGGTGCAGAATAGTCAGGAGTTGTGGTGGAAATTATTTGGATTTGTCTTTTTTCTTTCTTTCTTTCTATTTGTTTGTATCATATAGAGTTAAATAAAAAGAATTTATTTTATTCTTTGAGCTATAATACTATCATTGTTTATTTTGACGCTCCAGTTATTTCAGATTTGGATATTTGGAGCCCTTCCTATGGGCTTCTGTGACCTTTGCCATGCCCCACTCCTGGGCAGGAACAAGAGAACAGCAGGGTCTTGGGCCAAGAGTGTTCCTCTGGTGGAATCCTCTCTACAGGGAAGTGTGAAACCAGGGTACAGGTGATTCCCCTTCTAGTAGAAAATTATTTCAGGAATACCATTTCATGAAAAAAAAACCCTTTCCAAATTATTTTGAATCGAAATCAATTCTAGTTGGCTTCCTTTTTTAATTGGTAAAAATTAGACCAAATATGTCTGACATTTTACTGTAGCATTTGTTGTTGTAGTTTTATTGAAGTAAAAAAATAAATAAATAAAACAAATAAAATCTGTCGATAATGGAAATTTTACCAGGATGAATACGATGAATAACTGCTCTGATAAAAAAAACTTTCATCTAATCAAAGTAAATTTACTTCTTAAATAATTCATGGAAAGATAGAAGATTAGATAGAATAAGTGTCTATAAGAATAGAAGAAGATAGAATAAGTATTCATTGGTAAAACTCCAAATTTCATAAAAGCCAGTTTATTTCATCTTAAACAAAGTGGTTTCTTTGTTTAATTAAACAAAATTTTAGATATAACAATGCCTAGAAAAGGTTGCTGCTGTACTACATATATCCATGAAGCAAAATTGCCAATAAAAATTGTATTCCTCTCCTTATCATTGGAATTTGTAATATATTTAGTAACAATAAATGCTAATTACAATGTGCAGTGCTTTTACTAAAGCATGGGCCATTGACAAACATTCCCCATTATTCTCCTATACCTGTTCAATTTGCTCTCTAAAAATAGGTAATATGTTATTTAAACTTGTGTGTCGAAGTACAGCCCTCTCCTAGTATTCATGAAGGATTGGTTCCAGGACCAACCCCGCCCCAGAAAATACCAAAACCCCAAGATGCTCAAGTCCCTTTTATTAATATGATAGCTTGGTATTTGCATATAAATTTAGCACATCCTCCCATATACTTTAAGTCGTCTCTAGATTACTTATAATACCTAATACATTGTATGTGGTACGTTAATAATTGCCCGTGTATGGCAAATTCAACTTTTGCTTTTTGGAACTTCTGGAATTTTTTTCCAAATATTTTTGACTTGCAGTTAGTTGAATCTGCTGATGCGGAATTCGTGGATATGGAAGGCCAACATTATGCATGTGATTATTTGACTTTCAGTTTTCTAAGCGCAGAATATAATATATATGGTGCAGTTCACTTACTGTAAATGAACAGTGTAATAAATTGAAAAATGAACATCCTTGAAACCATCATTATAGTCAAGAAATAACACATTGTCAATATGCCAGAGCCCTTAGAACAACCCTTCCCAATTACCTACACCCCTTTAAGCCACAGGCAGCCGCCATCATGTTGTTTATGGTAATCACACCCTGCTTTTTGAGACTGGCGCCTCCTAACTATACGTACTTTATACAACGGAGAATAGATTTACTGTTATTTTACTGTATGTACGTGAAATCATCAAATGGGATTTTTTCATGATGGCTTTCACTCAGCACCATGTTGTTTCAATTGATTTATGTTCTCGTGCATAACTGTAGATTTTTTCCATTGCTATATAATATTCATTTGTGCATAAATATAGAGCAGAATAGGATGGACTAGAATAGAGTAGAATAGAAAGGAAAAGACAAGAAATGGATTGAGTTATTGAGGAATTCCCTGTTTATGGCTAATAAGGACAATGGTGAGGACTTTTTTTACTCTAGTTCGATGCTCACGGTCAAAACACTACTCCTGAGTATATCTCTAGGAGTGGAAATATTGCATTGGTAGGAATGTAAATCTTAAACTCTGTAGCAATGCTATACTGTTTCTACTGTAGTTGTTTCAATGTACATTCTTATCAGCAGTTGAAAGTTCAAACTGTTTTATATTTTTGCCAGTAGTTGATGCTGTCCGATGTTCTCACCTTATGTTGTTTCTTTATAATGAAAATGTTATTGTGTGACTAATTCTAGTGAATTATTAAAACTAAGATGGTCATGGGAATCCCAGATTTATAGCCAATTGGTCAGAAATGCCAATAGCCTGGGTACCCCCAAAGTACAACTGGGGTCTGAAATAAGGGCATTCTTGTTGGAGACTGTGCCCTTTATCTTGTGGGGTCTGCAGGTGGTCACTGTCAGAACTGGATTGCATTACACCCCAATTTGGCTTTTAAGAGAATAATGGGCTCTAATGATTGGCCAATATTCTCAGGACCTGAAAAGCCACAACGTGTAACTAAGAGCTACTGCACCTGAATGCAATGTAACAGCAATGGTGGTAGTAACTTAATTTTTAAAAATCAGTTGCACAAATTCAAGATAAGAAGGAGGTGATTTTGAATGCTTCTGTCTTATATCCCTGATGGCCTTTGCTTATTTCAGGGGTTCCTTTCACATATTTTTTGGAAGAGTTCTCTAGATGCCCTTCATATCTCACTCCTTTACAAGATTCTCCAGGAGGAGCCTTTCCTGACCCCAGTTCAGTGTGCGTTGATATCTGATTGGTTTCCCCATGCCATGCTAGCTAACAATCAATCAGACTGTTTTCTGTTTTTGTTTTTTTTGCCGCGCCACGTGGCTTGTGGGACCTTAGTTTCCCCACCAGGGATGGAACCCGTGCCGCCTGCAGTGGAAGCACGGAATCCTAACCACGGGACCACCAGGGAATTCCCTAGACCGGTTCTTAATATTAAAACTTTTCAGGAGCTCCCCTGACTTAGGAGACATTGGAATTGCTGTCATGACTTAAAGATCCTTCATAATTTGGATCCTGCTTGTTTTTCCAGAGTTACCTTTCTATTCTCACTCAAACTGCAGTGTTCCTACACTGAATTTAAGTTTTTCAAATGACCCATCCTTTTGTCAAAAGAAGTGGTTTTATCTGCACAAAATGGTCTTCACTCACTTATTTCCCTAGATATGAATACACAAAGTAGCTTGTAAACACTCTAATTTTAATTTAGAGCTAGGTAAATAGGTGACTTTACTTAGTAACTGCTGAGGGTTATGGGTTTTAAATAACCTATACAATTAGGGACTTTTTATAAGTTTCAATTTTCTGTGATTATTTTAAAAATACATTGATTTAGTGGATAAATACCTAAAATTTGAAAAACTATAAGGTAAATCCCAAAGTTCTCTGAAATATATCATAGCTAAAATTTGAGTTACACTTTCCAACAAGACAAAAAAGTATTTCCAAATTATTACTCAGTCAATACTGCTTATAGGTTGTTATCCAGGTGTGTGTGTGTGTGTGTGTGTGTGTGTGTGTGTGTGTGTGTGTGTGTGTAGGGTCTAGTAAATGTCCTCGAGATGATATGATGGGTAGAGGGATTTGCTTCCTTTTTTTCTAGCATTAAAGCCCTGGGTATCCCCATGGCTGTGCATGAGGAAGGCATCCCTGTGGCTATGTGTGAAGTTTAAAAGCTTTATTCTTGTTTTGTAAGTTTCTTTAAGCATAGCAACATTCAGAGATGAACCTAAAAGCAAACTAACTTTTAAGCTTGGAGTTCTGCTATGAAGATTACTTTCTTTGGTAAAGAGAATACACAATAGCGTCTGAAAACAGGTCTCCATAGGCACATTTTAGGATTTGAAAGACTTTCTTTTTTTTTTCTTTTTCTTAGGAAAGCTGTTTAGAAGCCTAAATAACTAACTCTAGTGTAAGAGAAGAAGAGCTCACCAACTTTGGAAAGTAGGAAAAGTACCTTACATTTCCTGTCTTCCATCCACAACTCAGCTGACAGAATGGTAGCCATACCACCTAGGATCAAAATCGCTAGTTTTCTAAATACCAATTTCTAGGTATTAGACAACAACAAACATTTTCAACACATCAGTTTGTCATATTAATTTAACACATTTTGCGGCTTTCTCATCCATATTCATTCTGAATATATTTTTCTCCTTTACTAAATTTGACACCTCCTATGTACCCCTTCAGATCCTTTGGTCTTTCTCACCTGACTGTTACTTCAGCTATTATGTGGGGGGGCTCCAATCACTTTTTGACAGCATCTTTCCCTGTTTCCATACTGCAGCACATCTTACATTCTACCCCCAACCCATCTCGGTTGATGTGAAAAGTTATAGAAGCCCTCTCTGTGCTCATGCATGCACAACCCAGAGATGGAGGTGAGTTAATATTACACAGGGTATTTAACATTGATCAGTAGAGAATGTGGCCTAATAAAGAAATGATCACCCCTTTCTCCACCCTCTATGAAGGACAATTTTAAGATGTATTACATATTGCTTCTCTGATGGTCCTGAAAGAACAAGCAACTAGTTTCCGACAGGAAAGGCCAACTCAACGAGACAACATTGTCATGGCTCTCCTGTTCCCCTTTCGCTTCTTAATTCCCTTTTCCCAGGATAATATTCCCCCCATTTTCCCCTTACATATACATTTATCTCAGGCTCTTATTTCTAGGAGACCAAACTAAAATATTCATCATTTCATCTGATGAATCATTATGTATTTTAAGTTTTACTTATTAAAAAAATTGCAAACCTGGGCTTCCCTGGTGGCGCAGTGGTTGAGAGTCCGCCTGCCGATCCAGGGGACACGGGTTCGTGCCCCAGACAGGGAAGATCCCACATGCCGCGGAGCGGCTGGGCCCGTGAGCCATGGCCGCTGAGCCTGTGCGTCCGGAGCCTGTGCTCCGCAACGGGAGAGGCCACAGCAGTGAGAGGCCCGCGTACCGCAAAAAAAAAAATTGCAAACCTGTTATTCCCAGGAACACTGCTTGTATCAGAGCTTTGGTCCAGAGCCTCCTTATTTCTGACAGTAGCCTCCCGGTTTCCCTTTTACACACTCCCCAGATTCTTTTCATTACCATCAATGTTATCTTTCAAAAACTGCAAACCCTGCCCACACCTCACTGCATCTACTGTACTCTGATTAACATTGTAGACATTTAGCATGGTAAACCAGTCAATGGCTGCTTCTCTAGCCTCATGCCCTGTTCTCAGGCATGTAGATATTATGTTTGTAGGTAATAAAAACTTCTAGAAAGATAAGATGGGGCTATTTCATAAATAGTTCTCTTTGCTATGGTAGGTAACTGTTAATCAGGAGACATAGGTATACGTTTGGCAACATTTGTGTGCGCATCTGTGCACATGGCCGCAAGAGCATCACCCCCTGTCTGGTATACTCGTCAGCCTCAAAGCATAGTCAGATATTACTCGCTCCGAAAAGTCGGCCCTGATCACCTCACTTGATGTAGATTTATTATTATTATTATTATTTGCGGTACGTGGGCCTCTCACTGCTGTGGCCTCTCCCATTGCGGAGCACAGGCTCCGGACACGCAGGCTTAGCGGCCATGGCTCACGGGCCCAGCCGCTCCGCGGCACGTGGGATCTTCCCGGACCGGGGCACGAACCCGTGTCCCCTGCATCGGCAGGCGGACTCTCAACTGCTGCGCCACCAGGGAAGCCCTTGATGTAGATTTCAGCACTCCTTTCTCTGTGCTAGTCTGTACCTGCTCTTCCATCTGTTATATCACAAATCCTTTTTTATCTTCTTCCAGATATTTGTTGAGCTGTGTGTGTTCACCATCAAACTGTTTAAAAAATATTTTTCTTTTTTAGTACATTGCTATGCCAGTAGTTTACACATATTTTATAAGCACAGGTTAATTCTACATCTGTCTGGCATACTTTCTAAGAAATTACTTTCTACGTGTGGTAGGCGCTTGGATAAAATGACATATAGTAGACCTCTTGTTGTCCATTGTGCTAAAAATTGAAAAGAAGTGACAAGTAAGGGAGAGTCCTATACAGTCAATTATATCTAACATTGCCCTTTAGAGTTTCTCTATAAGCAATGGTGAGAGGCCAGTCATACATGAAACACTGAGGAGGTGTCATGGCGTTATCACAAAACCGGTAATACGAGTAGTGTGAGCAGTAAGCAATCCAGAGAAAGCAATAAATAATTGAGAGGCAGGAAGTATTGATTTTTACTGGGGTGTTTTGAAAGGTTTATAATTGAGGGGTGGCACAGGCTATTTTGTTGATGTTGCAGAATTAATTCAAAAATCCAAAAGCAGTATCCAACACGTGACAGAACTGTTAATACTTAGTACACATTGGTACGTAAAAGATATATACCATGATAGAAGGGACAGAGGAATTCAAATAGAGTAGATCAATAAATTGGTATTGAGTGGAACTCAGTGGATTCTTAATAAGTACTTAAAAGTACTGAACTACGATAAATCTATTAAATAACAAGGTGAAATAACATTTTAAATGGTGAAACACTTATTTTATCAGTTATATAAAGAATTTGATGCTTGCCTACTATTATATTATTATACAGTTTTTTGAGATTCTGGAAAATTAAATGCACAATAAAATTATTTAAAATCTTATTGAAACTTCACAAAGGAAAAATTAAACTATCTCTTTTTTTACTGATGACTTGATTACATTTAAAAATAAAACCCAAAGGATATATATAATAAAATTAAGTTGAATTAAGATAGAATGATAAAATATCTTTATATAAGCTGAAAATAAATCATTGCATGTTCTATTTAAAAAATAAGTACCTAGAAACCAAAATTTGAAAATAAAATAAAATCTTGATGAAAGGCATGGAACGAGTTTTGAACAAATGTGAAGAAATTATGTGCAATTGGATAAAGATATAGTATAAATATACAAATTAAATAAAGTTACAATAAAAGTGTTAAATTTTTAAAGTAGATGATTTTGAAAGTTTATGTAAAAATAAATGCATAAGAATTGCCAAGACAGTTATTAAAAAATAATATATTAAAAAAGGTAAACATACTGTGACAGACACTGATAGGTGGCTTCACAACTGATTCCAAATTTCTTTTCCATTAATTGACTTCCACTCTCCTGATTAAAAAAATAAGGACTTTTCTAGCCATCACATTCTTAAGTGTATGCATGGTAACTACATCTGCCCAATGAGACAGATCTAACAAGTAATATTGAGGGGTTTTAGCAAGACATTTCTCTTTGATTAAAGATATGTCCACAAGTAATATTTAAAATTCTTACCTAATAAATAATTTAGGCCAATCAAAAAAATTAAATTAAAAGGTATGCCCAATAATTAAGGTCTCCCTTATTTCTTTTTTCTCCACAGTCTATTTTCCCTTTAGATGAGGTAAAGTGAGCATCAAAGTGTTATCTATAGATCGCTTTTTGACCTCATGAACTGTGGTTAAAAAATAAAGTTCCATGTGTTTTTATCCCCTGTTATTTGAGGTTGTGTTACTCCATTTATTATTAATTCAAGAAATATTTAAGGAGTTTTAATTAAATGGTAGAAGTATATGAAACTGAAATACTAGTTAGCAAAGCAGAAAAAAAAAAATTTCTGCCTTCACCGAACTTAACCTCTTGCATGAAGAAAAACCATAACTGGCAACTGATGGAGACTCTGTCATCAAAATAATATAGGATAAGGACTCATTTTCAGCCAAGACGGAATAACTGAAATTGAATTCGTCATTCTGCCTTAAACAGTTAAAAAAGAGTGCAAAGTATGTGAACCAACAGTTTTCAGAATTTGGACGGGGCATGTCAGTGATCCCTGAGAAACAGGAACAAATGAGAGAAATGAAAACATATGATCATGCTACAGTCTGTATATTAATGTGCATAGGAGCTTTATGGTAAAAACCAAAAACTGGAAAGGAAAATATTTCTCCATCAGGTGAATAAACAATTTGTGGTATATCTATAGTACAGGATGCTAGTTAGCAATAAAAAAAAGCATTAACTATTGATACACTCAGTAGCCTAGATGAACCTCAAAATAATTACACTGAGTAAAAGTAGCCACACCAAAAAAGTATGTACTGACATACTGTATGATCCCATTCACATACGTTTCTAGAAAATGCAAACTAGTCAACAGTAATAGAAAGCATATTAATGGTGCCTGGAGAGTGGGGGAAGTAGAGGGAGAGAGAGGGATAACAGAAGGACATGAGGGAAATTTTGGTAGTGATGGATATATTTGTTATCTCAATTGTGGTGATAGTATCATAAATAAATATTTATCATTGTTTTCAATAGTGTTCAAATTATATATTTTAGATACTGCAATTCATTCTACATCAATTATACATTTAAAAAGCTGTAGAGAATACTGTCAAGTCCCAAATGCCCACAAGTTTCTCAGAAGATGGTGTCTTCCTCTTTGTATCCACTGCCTAATGGCCTTCAGAAGCTTCAAATTCTATTAAAAATTTTTCTTTTCAAATAATAATAGCTGACAGTTACTATGATTTTACTATGTGCCAGACAGAGAATAGTGCTCTGCAAACATTGTCTTTGCAGGAATACTCCACTGTTTAGAACACAGTTTCTGAATCCAACTTTACATGTGTATAAATACATATATAGAGAGGGAGAGTATATATTTTATATATTTATGTATAAAATACATATTTGTAAATATATATATGCACACATACATACATATGCATCTATCTATATATTGCAAGATTATACAAATTAATAATTAGAACTGAATTGGGAATCCAGAAAATAATTAAATACATACACTTATTAGAAAGAAAATTTGAATTTTCTTTTCAATGGTTAAGAATACTGTTCCATAAACAGCACTTGATACAACTGACAAGTCATGTGAAAGATAAAAATGTTGATTTAAATTTCATATCAGATATAACTAATTTCTAGATGAATTATATTAAAGAATAGACATTAATAAATCATTAAAAAGTGAAGGTGATTGAGTGCATAGCAAAATGAAGTGGAGATAACGAATACAATAAAGATTTAAATGATATTTTGAGATCTACATTTTTAACAAAACAGTCACTGTTTATACAATTCATTTAAACCCTGGTTGGCTTCCAAGCATTTAATTTTCTGGTCCAATTATACTAGTGAAAACAAGTAAATCTTACAATAAAAAACATGCAAACATTTCTGGCATTAGTGACATTTTCCAGATAATACATGTACAGAATAAGTCCTTTTAATTTGAATTTCTTCCAAGAGTGACATACAATTTTGAAGAAAAAAATTATGAAACATGCAATTAAATTCACTTTGAAAACTCACCATCGAAGTTTCCAAATTTGATATTTGTCTTTAATTTCATCTTTCATGTTTTTAATACGGTTTTGTTTCGGTTCATTAACATTGAATACATGAAATTTTAAGGGAACATATTTATTTTGGTCTTCCAGAACAAGCTAAATGCAATCTGCCAGTTTGTTTTGTAAATAGGGCATACTCACATCTTGCACATACTCCATATTCATGTTCTTCTTAAGACATTTTACATATGGTGAGCCACCTATGTAGACTAGTGAAAAAAAATGAGTTTGTTTGTTTTTTTAATAGGATATATCACTGAACTTCCATGTTGATTCCGTGCATACTTATGGGCCGCTGACAATGTGCACAGGGACATGCACCATTTCTCTTCTTGCAAATTTGAGTTCTTATTCAGTTCTCTGAGAACATAAAGCCATGTGTTGATATTTGTATGTCTGACCAAAGCAATCATATGTTTTCATATGATTTATTTTTCTGTGTCTTCCAATAGACAGTTATGTATCACTGTCTTTCTCCTAATTTGAATGAAATAAATAATATTTAATCTAACTGAATAATGTGGATAATACCTAAAAATAAACATACATTAAACATTTTCCAAGTAGCATATTGATAGAATATAGAAATGGGCAATGTAGTAATAGAAGTTTTATAGAAATATGATATTTGCTATCATAGTCGTTGTTGGGATTTAAAAATATCTTCACTGCATTATGTCTATCGTTTGGCTTAACTGAGGCTGGTATCCTGCACCGTAAATATGGCTACTGTCTCTGAAAACTTACACCAACTCTGCTCACTTAAGAAACTAAAAGATGTAAATACCAAACTGATCCTTTCTATCTTTGCTATCAGCATTTACTTAGATATAATCCCATGTGTTTATACCATCTATATTTTGTAAATATAATAATTTTTAATTTCATTTCTATCATTAGAATTTACCTTTACCGGAAATGACATTTTTAAAAAATATTGCCTTATAATGAATCTCTTCTGTCACATTGATAAGGTCCAGTTGACTTCTTTGTCAGATTAGCTCCACATAAACAATGAAAACATAATAGATGGAACTACCTTTCCTTCCCACGCACTCTGGCATGGTCCATTTGTAAATCATAAGCGCCAGCAATTTTTGCAAATGCCTTTGATATTCTACATGTACATGTAAATGATCAAGAAAGGAAAGGAAAATGTGTTATACTTACTATAGAGCTATGGTGAGTACTTAGAATGGCCTAGATGTTCTACTGACTTATTACACTGGCCTGCCCAGATGTTCGATCAGTCTGAGTGGATCTGCCTGCTGCTATAGCATTATATGGAAACAATCTCAGCATCTAGGTATGTTTAGAAATGGTATGTTTTATGAGAAATAGGTCATATAAGTAAATGGAAAGGTATCTTTTCTTACTTCTAGATTAACCAGAGTAGACCTGTTATCATGGATCAAAACTCAACATTGATAAGTGATACTAAGTCAAATTGTGTTAATTCTAACTTCACTATATGTATAAGCAAACCATATTTTTAGATATTACCACCAGCAGAGTCTATGGTGACTCTCTGGAAATTCTGACAGAAAATGAGTTATCTTGTCCCCAAAACTGACCGAGTGGCTAGACAGATATCACACAGAGTGTTTTACTATTCCGTTTCCTCTGACTGCACAGGTTCAGTAAAAATCAGTTCACTCTGCTATACAGATGAAATTAAATAAACTTTATGACCATGACCATGCTGAAATGTCATAATCAAAGGTGAATTTCCCTTACTCCAGTATGACAAGGCCATTACTATACAGAGTTCAATGGTGTTTTAGTCATCCTGCTATTAAGTGCTATTAAGAAAATACTATAGACTAGATGGCTTAATACTATAGATAATACTTAATACTATAGACTAAATAATACTTAATACTAGATGGCTTAATACTATAGACTAGATAATACTTAATACTATAGACTAAATAATACTTAATACTAGATGGCTTAATACTATAGACTAAATAATACTTAATACTAGATGGCTTAATACTATAGACTAAATAATACTTAATACTAGATGGCTTAAATACTATAGAGTAAATAAACAACAGACATTTATTTCTTACAATTCTGGAGACTGGAAAGTCCAAGCACATGATACAAGCATATTTGGTGTCTGGTGAGGGCCCCCTTCCTGGTTGATAGATGGCTACTTTCTCATTATGTCCTTACATGGCCTTTTCTTGGTGCATGTGTGCAGGGAAGAGCTCTGGTCTCTCTCATCCTCTACTTATAAGGACACTAACCCTTTCATAGGAGCTCCACCTTCATGACCTCATCTGATTAATTACCTCCCAGAGGCGCCCACCTTCTAGCACCATCACATTGGGGGCTAGGGCTTCAAAATATGCATTGGAGGGGGGCACAGACATGTCCCATAGCAAACAGTGTCGTCCCAGACTCGTGTCCACTCGAAGCCCAAGAATGTGATCTTACATGGAAACAGGGTCTTTGCAGGTGTCGTCGCATTAAGATGAGGCATACTGCATTAGCGCAGGCCCTAGTTCAATACTGGTGGCCTTAAAAGAAGAGGGAAATTTAGACGTGGAGACATACAGAGGGAGGATGGTGTGAAGAGACATGGGACACACAAGGTGGAAGACCATATGAGCACCAAGGTGGAGATTGGAGTAAGGAACACCAAGGATTGCCAGCAATTGTCAGAACCTGGAACGGACAAGGAAGAATTCTTGTCTCGAGCCTTCAAAGGAAGAATGATCTTGCATACACCTTGGCTTCTGAATTCAACCTTCCAGAACTGTAAGAGAATACATTTCTGTTATTTTAAGTAGCTCAGTTTGTGGTAATTTGTAACAGCAACCCTAGAAAACTAATAAAATTACTAAGGAAAAAAAACCCCCATATTTCATAACAAATTCCTCCTAGGAACTTGGCCTAGTATCTGTCCTTGCTCGATAGCTTTTAAATTTTCAGACTTACAGTGGTAAAGAACGTTGCCTCTTGGAAGATCAAGAAAACGGATAATTTGTGTAACCTCAGAAAAAGAGGACATCTCTACTTTTCTTGAGTTTGCAGAAGAAGAAGAGCCCCTGGGACAATAGCTTCTGATTCAGGAGGAGGCTTGGAAACAGGACAGGGATAAGGGAAGCCATCCAGAATGCAGCTGTGAACATTTTGCTTAACCTCTAGGTAGAAGCTAACTGGCTGTCTGTAGTAGATATTCACCACTTCCTAAAGGCTCTGGATTTGCTGACCACACTAAAAAGTTTTTCTTTGCTAAGTAATGCCTGTTTTTTCCCTGATCTGAGAAAAACTGGCTGAAGAGAAAAAGATGTTCATGATATGAAAGCTGTGGTCCAAAGTATCTGAAACAGCTACCACTGAAACAGAGTCACCATGGGCCCTTTTAAACACAGGACGTTTATTTTAGTTTTCAGAGTTAGAGTCTGCTCAATTGAAATTTAAAGTTAGAGTAAGAAGGAGGAAAAAGGAATGTCATCATCTTGCCATGAGAGAATAGAATGAGAAAAAAGTGTACAGGAGAAATATGAGATACTAGGTATATTCTATTAACCTTCTTGAATGTTCTAGGCATTAGTAGGATCAGAAATACATTCATCAATTAAAAATTGCTTTCTGTGGGAAAGCATTCTCTCTTTATTTCTATCTGCCAACCCTCAGCACACACACACACACACACACACAAATGTTCCACAACATACATACACAGAAAAAGCATTTGTGAATTCACATTGGGATATATTAATAGAGTTATGCATTTATCCTGCCTAAAAACATTTAAAAGGACCCATAAATGTGTTTGTTTATCATCTGTTTGAGTGAGTTTGAGATGTAAATTTCCATGATTTAGCCATTTCCAGAAGAGAAAAATATTAAAAGTGATACGTCTGACCTTTACTAATTAAATCAACTACTTGCTCTCAAAACTGACTGACTGAAACAATCTTAAATGTATCATGAGTGCGGGTTAAAGGCAGGCGTTTCTGGATGCAGCTGTCACTTCCTGCTGTCGGTGCTGCTGACACTGGTGACTAGATACAAGCTTTTAGTTTGCTCTATCAGCCGCTGCAGTGTGACGTACGAGATGAGGTCTAGAAATAGTCTTACAAACAGTCAACCAGTCTGTCTTTCAAGTTTTCCAGCTCTGCTGCTATACAACCAAGCTTATTATACAGGTCACAAGAATTACCCCTATAAGGGTAATTCATCCACATGGAAAGGGACTACCCTAAAGTTTATCCCTAATTATAAAGAAGTAGAAAATAAATTTAAATGTTGCCTTAATTCTTTGAAACATAAGTACATCTAATATTCATACTATCATAACCTGTTCTAGTTTAACTTTGGTGTATATCTTGCTCGATTCCAGTGGATAGAAAAATTTCTCTTTAGCCCATGCCTTACCTTAATCAAGATACACTTTCCCTCTCAGTATATCGGACAATTGACACTTCCCATTGGATCTTTTCTTTCTTAAATATGACATGTTTGGCATGAAATGCTTCATAATCCATATTTCATGCACAGATTTCATGAAAAAATTGATATAATGCTCTCTTTTGCCCTGAAGATAGATATAGTCAGAGATTATCACTTAAAACTAAACACCTTTTGATAATTCTCATTTTGAAATAACTCTAAGGTCTTTTACAAATAGGAAAGATTTTCTTCTAGAACCACCCAATGTATTATTTTACTTCTGAACTACAGAATATGTCAAGTTGATAATTTACTTCAAGTCATCCTCATATAATGGAGAAAACAGCAAACATGAAGATTTTACAGGACTTTCATAAAAGCCAGCAGAGAAAAGACTTCATAAAGTTTCTGTGAACTTTTTTCCCTTCTCAAAATGCTGAAATTTTGAGGGAGTGGATTTCCCAGGACCTATGATTAATGTTTTATTGACTACGAGTGTGTGATTTACTGGAATTATTATATGATTGTCATATATGTGATTATATAATGATGCACTTCTTAGTGTTACCAGGTGGGTCTCCAGGACCCGCCTGGGGGAAGGTTCTTTTTCCATTTGGGTTCGGGCAGCCTGTGCTGAGACTGAACCAGCGGGAGCTCTATTCCAGGGCCAGACAATGGAGAAGCGGAACTTAGTTCACAATCACCTTCTCCTGGTGGGTGTGAGGGGGTGATCAAGCAAGACTTTTAAAGGTAGGGTTAACGTGGGGGAGCCATAGGTATTAGTTTTCTGGGAAGAGGCAGGGTTCTCCCTGGAACTGGGTGGCAGCTCGTTTTCTTCCTTCTGTGGTCCTGTGTTTCCTGTCATGGCCGCCGTTGGGTGTCATTTGCAGGTTAATATATTAAAATGAGCATATAATGAGGCTCAGGTTACTAGAGGTCAAGATGGTGACTCAACCAAATTACAGCTGGATTTTGTTTTTCTCTTTGGTTTCCTCCTTTTGAGGTTTGGTTCTGCAAATGAAGGGAGCACAGTCAGTTTCCATTCGAGGGAGAGGCCGGGGTACAGGACAACAACCTCAGTGACAGGTAGTGAAAGCGTACCGTTAATGTCGTTATTAAAATATTAATATATTCTTAATAATGTAGACTTGTAACCCTCAAATTAATATAGTTCTTTTCACCATGAATTTCTCAGTTTAAATATATAGAAAGTAGCATAGAATATTAAGTTACCCAAATTGTCAAATTGATGATGGCAGAGTGAAATACTAATGAAAAACATTTCAGAATCACCCGGTTGGTTGTGTTTGGCATACGTATTGTCTCACTTAGTTTTTTAAAAATTAATTAGTTGGTAATATAACAATCAGAAGTTTTAAAATAAACATCTAGACTTTGGCTTTAATTAAACTTTAAATGATCTGGGATCCCTCAGCCCACATTCTAGCATGAAAATTTAAAGGACCCGAAGAGCAATACATTCTTAGACTGAAATTTCAGAATTCTATCCTGACACTAAAACAGTATATTTCTCCTTAAACCTGGCCTACAGCCCTCATTTTTAATTCCTGTCTGGTAATTGCAAGCATGGTATTTCAACTATTAAATGTAGGTGTCATTGATCTTTTATTGGAAGGTTTATAGGTACTGAATTAGTAAACTAGCTCTTGGGAAAATTAATCAGTAATTTATAGCAATTCAAACGTCATGTAATCATCCCCTCATTATCTGAAATTGTTCGGTGAGAAACATAATCAAAATATACTTTTTGGTATTTTATTTATTTTTATATTTTATAACATTTTTATAATTTACGTCAATAATAGCTTTATTTTCATTCCTCCAAATATCTTTGAGATTTGAGTTTCGTCACATTCATATTTCATAACCAACACTTTGTTCCAGATGGTATTAAGGGACACATAACAACAGCTCATAAAAAGAAAGAAAAAAGATGAACCGGTTTGCAGGGCAGAAGTTGAGACACAGATGTAGAGAACAAACGTAAGGACACCAAGGGGGGAAAACCGTGGGGGGGTGAGGGGGGTGGGATGAATTGGGCGATTGGGATTGACATGTAGACACTGATGTGTATAAAATGGATGACTAAGAAGGACCTGCTGTGTAAAAAATAATAATAATAAAAAAAAGAAAGAAAAAGACTTGGGTAACTCATTAAGAGAAGTTAGGACTGTGAGAAACCCTTCTACATACAGACCTGATATCGTTCTCAGCCCGGAAGCACAGCACCATAGAGGGTGTTTCTGGGTGTCAGGATGATGAGATGTGGGTGTTACTGGCTTGCTGACCTTTTGTGAACAATCAGGGAGGCCAGATCTCCTACAACGCTATGTCCATTATAACAAAGAATTATCTTTGTTCAGCAGAGCTTGTGAATGCCCTGAATATCTTAAGACGGTGCTTTTCAATCATTACTATGTTTAATGCATCACCTGCAGATCTTGTTAAATTATCATTTCTAACCAGCTCTCAGGTGAGACCCATGTTGTTAATCCTTAGACTGCATTTTGAGCCACCAGTCAGGGGTCATTAACGTATGTGAAAAACTGTTTATAAATTTTAGAGGTAAGAAACTAGTTCTGTTTTGCATATAAATGCAAACTCTTTTTAACAGGGTTCTTATGTACTCTGAATTTCCCAGGAATGCGAATACCTGACAAATGGAAGAAAGATTGTACTTTGTTCAGACTTTACCAAAGATTGTTTCATTTCAGAAAAATTACATCATCAACAACAGCAATGCTGCTGCTTCTGTTTGTAATAAAACACACTGTATGAGTCTTGATAGTGGCTGCCACAACAATAGTAATTCTTCCTATAAGTGAAAGCATTTGACTATTTCATTAGGTATAATAGGTAATTGTGCCTACAGACTTACATATTAAAATGCTCATTTTATGATAAATTCCTTTTATTTTTCTTTATAATTACATTGATTTTTTAAAAACTATGTGTATATATACATTTTTTCTATAAATTTTATTTCTTAATAGGAAATGGAGTATAAAAAAGTATTTTTGCATAAAAGTGGGGCATTGAGTTTCAGAGAGCCAAAATCCACTGTCTAATGCAGAGGGTTTTTGTTGTTCTGCTCTGCTTTGTCTTTCTAATTCTTTAAATAATTGGATTTAAGGTATAATAAACCTACCGATTACGGTTTTAAGTCATGTAATGAAGAGTAATCTTATCAGGGTACCTCTCTAAATTCCCCAGCAATTAGTACAGAGGTATTTCCCCCTAGGCTCTTTTACTGAATGTGTTACCAAGCAAGAGCTCACTGCCAGACATGCGTAGCAGCCAAGGCCATGGCAGCAACTTCTGAGAAAAGAGCTTTATTCTGAGGTCGACAGCCAAGGAGACAGAAGACAAGGCTCTCAAATCTATCTCCTCGATTCAGGGTTGGGGCGAAATTTAAGGGTTTAGGGGAATTTCACACTTGGAAGCTGATTGGCTAGTCTTGAATCAGTTCATCTGGCTTCTGCTGGAAGACAGATTTTCCTTATGGGAGGACTTGTTGCTTCCTAAACGGCTCAGGTGGCAACATTTCTATTCTTTAAGTTCCGTAGACTGAAGATTCTTGGTTTGGTGGGTCATCCAGGAGACGTGGGTTCCCCTCTTACACAAGAGTGTAAGGCCAACTGGCCCGAGGTAGGGGAACACAATCAGATTCACAGGTTGCATCAGACCAAATTCTCCGGACCACCCAGTTCCAGAAACTGACCTGGGGACTTTGAACCCAGCCCAGCCTTCCCGCCTTTCGAGGGGCGGGACTAACGGTCCCCCAGGATACCGGAAAAGACCACCAAATAAGGAATACCCTGCGCCCTCCCAGATTCACCACACCCCTTTCCCTTCTTCCCCTATAAAATCTTGCCCAACCCTCGCCCGGGTGCGACTTCTCTGGCCGCCTTTCTCTCGGACCAGTGAACCTCGCCCGGGAGCGCTCCCTAATAAAGCTCACTTGAAGCTTTCCTCTGTTTCGCGGTGCCGTTTGTTAAGATCCGACCTTACAATGAGCAGGGCTGTTTCTGCAAAATAATGCAAGGCTTTGATTAATCAACAGCCTGTTTAAGGGGACAAAACCAAGTTTAAGCTTGTCAGTGTTTTAAGTGCTATTTCAAAAGGACCAGCAGTATTGGTGTCACCTGGGAGTTTTTTTCTTTTAGAAAAGCAGAATCTCAGGCTCCACCCAGATCTCCTGAGTCCTAATCTACATTTTACCAAGATGTCCAGGCAGTTTGTATTGCACATAACATTTGAGATACACCGCCCTACCCTAAATACTGGTACCAGCAGCAGTCCTGGCCCCCTCTCTCCATTTTGTGCACCAGAATCTGCAAAGCTTATGTAGTTCAGCCTGCATCTTCTGCATGTTGGCGTGTTACTATAGCCCATCCTTCCCTGAATGTGAAGGAAGTCTGCAGCATGGGTTATCTTCTGTTTTATTTTGGGCAGTTGGAGATCGTTGTTTCCATAGGGAGGAAATTGGGAGATGGTAGGGGCAATAACAGGGTGGCAGGGAGGGGCTGTCAGGTGGGCCTAATATGTCCCGTAAGAACAAGTGATGGAGCCGGGGTGCGCCCCTGCCTCACGGGGGCTCTCGCCTCCGCCAGCAGCCCTGGCCTTGTTCATTACTATCGCTTCTCCAAGCAACAGCAGGACACAGAAGTTGACAGTTTACCCAGGTTCGTGTTTCCTTTCTTGCAGGAGATTTTCTCTTATAAATAAATAGTTTTTTTGGTCCCCTTTAAAAATTTGAAATACAGGGTTTGAGTAAATCTTTTCTCCCCCATTTCCCCTCTCCAACTCTCTAAGGATGACTGCTAAACCTGTATCACCACATCTAGGCAAAACTTCACTGCAATAATCCTTAATCACATAGGGTCTTTAATTGAACTAGGAATTCCTCCCTTGTCCTGTACTTGCCCTCAAAGGAAACCAATCTTCCTTAATACCCAAGACACAGGAATTTCTCATTACACTAAATAATGGGAGACTTTACCTCACGCACAATAACACAAAACAAACACAAAAGCACTAACCTTAATGATTCTAAAGTACTTTCCTCTGTCCACTTTATCACAACGGGGGAATACATGGGAAGAGGCTGTCATCAAGGCGAGTTTAAGGTAATTTTCTGGAGTGATCTCTGTGAAGAACGAGGGGAAAGATGTCTCTACCTGGTATGGTCCACTAAAGAGGTAAATACAGGAGAATGTCAAGGACAAAGGGGATGGGTGCTACCTGCAAAGTTTGAGGTTATTGTCTAATTTGAGACTGGATCAGAAATAAGGATTCCTGACTCTCCATCAGATTCGTCCTGGAATTTAGGTTTAATGTCCTTTATATCAACTTTTACATCAACTTGAAATCTCTTGATTATCCTCAATAGTGACTAGATAGGAATGAGGAAAAGCTAATGGACAGGAAAATATTATTTGTCAATTTCCATTTCCTGAATTCTTTTGAGGAAAACTTTCCATTATTTCTAGGTTTCTTACATGTTTATTTTTGTTTTGTTTTTATTTTTGTTTTATTTTGCTTCCCTAAATCTCTCCTATTTAAAACCTTAGAAATAAAGAGGTTTTAGCCATACTTCTAAGTAATCATTTAACTCAAATTTCACTCAAAATATGTATACATTTGTGGTTCACAGCTGTTAGTCAAGCAAGGCTCACGCAGGCTGCTGCTGGCTGTAATACACACACTGTGGTTGTGATTACACATCTGGCAGTACAGTTTGTTCAGACTGAGCCAACTGACATGTTTTGGTCCTCTAGAATCATGCTATCTAATAGCTAAAACATAGATGATTAAATTGCCCTGCAATAACTGTTAAAGAAGTTCTGGAATCATTGATTATGAACAATAATAAAAGGAAAAATACATAGCCTCTTAGTTGTAGCTTCCTACTGCTGTAAGTGTGAAGAGGCATTTTATATCCTCAGAGGAAACGTATGTGTCAGACTTTTTTGTTGTTGTTTTCTATGCCCCCTACACACTCCTGAGCCTACCTGAACATGGCACCTTCAAGCTGACTCTTACACCTCCAGTGAAGAGATCCGCTGAAATATTGCTCCCTTAAAGATATATATAGATATATAGATTTAGAATCTGCTCTATTCTACTGAGTCAATCCCTGTTTATGTCTAGCTAATGTCATGTGGGTCACGAACACTCTAAGACACAGGAGGAAATCCAGCTGTGTTTAAACGTATGTATGTAGCCATGTATGACTTTCAGGGAGCATGTAAATACCTTGTCAGAGCAATCAGATCCTCCCATTCATACAGCAGGTTCTTGCCTGCGTGCATTAGCCCGTTTGTCCTTGGGCTAATGCACGCAAGCAAGAACCTTTTTATCCCTTTTGTAGACAAGACCAGTAATTCGTGAGAGAGCTGGGAGTAGAAAACAGTCCTCCCTTTCCCCAGCAGATTATTCTTGCCACTAGGTTATATTGACGCCTTGTACACATATAGCCATTTCACTTGCACACTGAAACAGATCAGTATTTTTTATTGAGTTTGACATTTTGAAATGTAACTACAATAGCTTACCCTGTAAACAGGAAGTGACCGTAAAACAGATGTTCTTATTTAGGGAGCATGTTACCAAAAGAGCAAAACACTAAATTTGTCCTTGCTGTAATTGTGTCATTTCAACCAAGAGGAAAAAGTCAGAGTCCTAAGACTGAAGAAACCCTGATAGGAAAATTATACCATCATTCAATGTTATAAGATGTCACCTGAGGAAAGAATGTGATTTAAGCTTCAACACTGCTCCCATGTGATATGAATACCAATTTCCAAATTCTGGTGTACAATTACTGAGTTCTGAAGTCTTCCAGTATGTATGGAAGTAAAGATTTGTGCGTGGTTTTTAATGAATTAGGGAAAAGACTCATCCTTAAACTCTGGAAGCTAATGACTATGTTTTTAAGTTTTGTTAAAATTAATCCTGTGCATTCATTAATCATGAGCTTTTGTCTGTGAAAGTCATGCAAATGATTTTTCATTTGTTTAAAAAAGACAAATTTAGCATGAAGCCAGTCAATTCTGAAAGCAAAATTTATCAATTTATCATGAATGTACATGTTGAATGGATTAACTATTGAAAAGTGTTTAAATCGTTTTTAGAATGATAAAGCAAGTATTTTCAAGTACTTTATCTTGCGATAATAATTATGACTATCCTGTGATGCCTCCCAAGGTAATCTACACTCAATCACAGCCCCTCAGAAAGGGTGGATACGGGGACCATACGTGCGCCTAATGGATTAATTTACATGGTCACAGCAGATGGAGTCATGGTGGATGACTGACCCACGTTGGGGCAAAGTATTTGGAATGAGCACGTTGACAGATTTGATCAGTTACGTATCAGAAGCCAAATAGCGTATGTGATTTTTTTAAGGTTATAAGTAACAGTGCCTTTTGGAGAAGCCATAATAATGACACATGACCAACTGGAGTTGAGATCAGATAGTGCTCATTTGTTTAGAGAGGAAAATGAATCAAACACAGAAGGAAATGCTGTATTGAGAGACTCCATAGCTCTGCTGGAGATAATATTGACTTGGTTCTTACCGCTCAAGAGTAAGTCCCAGTGTGATCTGTCTGTACTTAATTTCCAGTTCCTAAATGATGTGGCATCTACTAATTCTTCCTTGTGAAAAAAAGTAAAAAATAAAAATTTACTCCATTACTTAAGCCAACTTGACTGGGATAGTATTCTATATGTAATGACTATAATATTCCAAATGTTCTTGAGTCAAACACATTCAGATATGTAATTTCAAAACTGTATTTCTAGAACTGACTTTATTTTTAACTTTGATTTTGCCTAATGGCAGAGAATTTAATCTAGACACTTGAGCTTTCAATTAAATAGTCTTCTCAGGATATATAAATTAATGATAGTCAATTTAGGAACTTCGTTTCAGTATTACCTGCTATTCTTGTCATTAGTGTCCTGCAGAGAAGCATGGACCTACCTAAGTAGCCTCCCCAAGAATGTACTTAGGGAACTGGGCACATGCCAGCAGTGGGCATTAGAATGGACCAGAGACTCATCATATTTCTGAATAAGGGGGTTCTGGGCTGGCATCAGCCACTGATTTTCTCATCACTTTGGAAGTAAGATGTCTCATACTGGCCCATACAAGTGAGTCATTCTAACTTGCTGGGTGAAAACTCTGATTCCCCTGGTGTATTTGGTTACAAATTTTATCTACTCTGAGGTAGTGACATTATGGTGCATTTCTCTAATGTGCTACTCCTTGATTCAGGGGATGATGAAACACACTTCAATTATTACTAGCTCCTAAGTTTATCAGGAAAAGTTAGACTTCTTTTTCAGGTACTTAAAAAGCACAGAAATCATAAGGAGAGGGATTATCAAGGGCCACCTCTCATATGTAGTTGCAACATAACCTTCTTGGGTATTCTCATCAGACAGTGAAATGGAAATTTTCTATTCTAGTTCCTCACTTAAAATTCTCTTTTCTCAGATAATCCCTAAAATTTGGAGATCTTTCTTATCTCACAAGATTTTATTGGTTACACTTGCAGTATCAGAATGGAGTCTTTGATCCCAAGGAACTTGTTATTTTATTCTTCCCGTATTTCCTGTATTTATTTATAACGTATCAGAAAACCATTAAGCATCAATTAATTGAAAAGCTAAAAGGCATTATAAAACCACTAATGAGCTGTATTCAGGAGTATAGAATTGTAACAAAACGATATGTATGTTCTGACTTTTGTAAAGGTGTGTATAAGCAACCACCCCATCAATGGCAATAACCAAAAGAGGGGAGGATTTAAAAAAAAAAACGTATTGACTATAAGAGAAAGATTAAGAATAATGAGAGGAAATGAGAGACAGCAGCTGTTGCCATTTATGTTGGGATAATCTTTATAAGAGTAAAAGGTGAACAGAAGTTTTGATTGTCCTTCAAACTTCTTATCTATTTCCATAGATTTCAGCAATAATCATCCCATGACCACAGTGGGTAGTGATAGCCATTTAGTGAAATAAATCAGAGCAGTACATAAGCATCTTACTTGCTTTTTTGTTCTAGTCTCAGGAAGCAAATTGCCTGAACATGTCACGTTATTTTTCACTCCACCTTACTTGTTCACCTCTCCACCCTCTACAGACATTCTGGGTTCTGAGACTATTAAAGGAAACCTAAGGCCAATAGTTCAAAACAAGTAATTTTCATCTATTAAGAAGGGGAAATGGATGAAATATAAACGTTTGTTTTGCACCTTTTATTCTTTTCTCTGACTGATTCTTTGTGAAAACTGTGTACCCTAAACACAGTAATAGACTTAAAAGGGATCACAAGACACTCTATACCTATAATTCATCTCATTGAAGATGCATGATTTATATATTGCCTGTATCTAAAAGCATTCAAGAAATTTAATGCAGCTCAACTGTAAGAAGCATAAACATTATTAAAATTAAGTGATGTAACTAGTAATGGTAAACCAATAATTTATTGGTATGATTATTATTCTTTCTCACAAGTAAATTTCTATATTCAGGGTTAAAGAGGTTATATCTCTAAAATGCTACAGAAATACCCAATAGAAAAAGAAGGCATCAAGGGATGTTACAAAAACTTTAGTCCAGTTATCTGAACTACAATGTAATAGAAATATGTTTTATTAGTATTTTAATAATATGATAAAATATAGGATTTTACATGTTAATTTATAGAATATTTTAACTTTAAAGAAACTTTACCCTCAGAATCTTCTGATTGAAATTACTTTATTAAAAAGCAGAAGAATAAAATTTGCTATAAAATTAATTAAAATAGTCAAGAGAGTTTGTGGGAACAGAGACATGACATTATAAATTATACATAGCCACCTTTAAACTCTTGAAAAATCATGTTTTAAGAGATCACTTCCCGGTAATATGACTCAAGATTGATCATCATTCTCTTTTTTAAAGGAAATTATGAACATTCTAGAGCATGTTGAGGGAATTTTAACAAGGGTTTAGTGTGTAGTGCCCAATTCAGACAATGTTGAATCAGTTACAAATGTGGTGAATTTCTGTTGCTGTTTTTTGTAGGGTCAGAGAAAAGAACCTGAATGACTTCAGGAATAAAATAGCCTGAACCTGTTATTGTTCACATTAAATTCCTTTTTTGTGCATCACTCAGAGCTGATATAATTCTACTATTATACACAGATTGGGAAAGAAAATGCTGCTACCTGGTAACTCCAGGCACGGTCCCGAATCTGGTCAAGGTAAAGTGGACTTAATAAATTCCAGTCCACTTACAAGTTTCAAATCTTTAAAATTCTGCATGGACTTACTTCCATATCTTACCTGGCCTCCCTTTACTTACTTTGTAAGAAGGAGTAGATAATATCCCAGCTTCTTCCCCCGTTTTCTTCTCTGGCCTCTGCATTTGGTATGTTCCCCAGAGACCTCCTGGAAGGACACTGCCAGTCGTTTACATACATCCTCTCTCTGTAGAGGCTGTTCCTGGGAAAGACTCATGTTTTTGTCTTTACAGTACTTCCTTCATGGAAAATTCTTTCAAACTTCTTTCTTTCGTCTTCCAGCTTGGTCTTTTTGAACTTTGCTTATTTTTTGTGCCATAAATCCTATCAAAGAGCAGCCCGTCCCAAAGTTAGTTCCATATTATGGAGACTTGCTCAAAATACATGTATCTTGCTTGATGCCTTGATGTTCGTAATTCCAGAAGCAACTATACTGTATTTCCAAAGGTGAACTAGGATTCATATCATACTTGGTGACATTTATCCAGCAGACACAGAAAATAGTACAAGTTTTCTTATAAGCTTTGGGTTAAATGTTCAGTTCAGCCAACACATCAAAAATTTGAAAATGCACATCAGCCCAAGACCTGTCGCTGAGGAAACAAACCACCAAACCAGCTCACCACCACCACCAAAATGCTAGCATGTGGAAGAAGTTGCGTAGATAGAGAGACAAATAGACAGAGATCTATCTAACATACTTAAGCATATACACAGTTTCCCTTTTTTTTTGTATTAAATACTTCTCCAAAAACGTGTAAGATATTTAGAGATAAGTGTTTTCCCTCCATTGCAGTTTTAGAGTTGGTTTGATAAAGAAACTCATCATCCTCTATAATGATAACAAGGCCAACACATTTGCCATCGTACAAAGCGCTTCAGCTTCAATGGCTCTATTAAAGATAACATGGTGTACTACTATAGGTAATACAGATATTAGTATAATAATGAAAAACTTAAAGATTCTTATGGAATTCAAAAGAGATAGGGACTTTTTTCTCACAAAAGGAATGCCTTGGCATTAAACTCTTTCCTAAATCAAATCAAATACCTCCTGTAATATTTGCATAGTCAAATTGAACTTATTTTCCAGGCTTCATGACTATTCAGTAGAAGTATCTAGACTCCATCTCTCACTTTTACCTCTAAAACCTTCAATATGCCCCATGCGAGCTTCTCATTTTTTTAAATGAAAGGTTTATAGACCTATGACAGCCCTAATCTACCCTGAGCACTTCTATTGATTTCAACCTCTATTTTTTTCTTTAGTTCTCCGTTTTCAGTTTTGCAATCAACTGTGAACTATAGTTGAGGAAAAGGAAGACTGGAGTAAGGTATTTTAACATAACCACCTGAGAATCAGGCAGAGCCTGTGATGTCTCAGCCATTGTAATCATGGGCAAATCATGGGCATGTAATTGTGGACAAATGTAATTTTTTTAAAACTTACTCTTTCTCTATCACCTAAAACCTGGATTTGTTGAAAATTATTGGATTATTCAATGTGTACAGGATTCAGTTGTAAGTGCCAAGAAGACTAGAAGTCTCTGGAATGGTCTTGAAACTTCACAAAATCTTCTATAGAACTGAGGACTTCCAATATACATCCCTAATATATACCTGTGGGACTTTATAAGCCTAGTTGTTCTTTGTTTTAGCACACAACTCAAATTTTAACCCAGGCCACCTTTGCTGAGCGGGGCCTCTTGGTAGACACTAAATAAATAAATAAACAAATAAACAGATGCATTTACATAAATAACATTTACACGTATATGTATAAAAAACTTATTTATTTACATTATGTGGATATATATATTATTATTATGTTGCCCCATTAAAGCCCTTGTATTACTTGATCCCAGCTTCTCTCTAGCATCATCACTCAGTATATTTCCTCATGCACCCTATATTCCAGCCTATTGGACTACAGTTTATGTTTTCAAAGAAACATTATATATACTGTCTTGAGTCTTTGCATATTATACTCCCTTTGCCTGAAATATTTGTCCTTCTTTTGCCTGGTTCTTTCCAACTTTCCTTCAAGATTTACCCCGAGCTCCCCACCAGAATTTGTCTTACTCTGCTCCTTCTGTCCCCATCATCCTGTCCACAAATAAAAAGTTCGCCTGGTTAACAAATAGTATTTTTTATAGTTTTATTTATCTTAAAATAGATATTCTTCAGTCTTCAAGTTCAAGTAGTCATGTTGCCTAGACAGTAATAACTACTCAAAATGTTAAATGATCAAATAGTTGAATCAATGAATGTACTGAAGTCAGTAGAATTTGTTGGAAAAGTAACACCTCAGTTCCTGGCAGAGACTGGGAAGTTGTTCAGAAAGCCCATTTTTTATTTTCTGTGGCACATAATCCTGGCCTGTCCTGGCCCAAATTGCTGTATCAGCCCATGTGATTTATTTTAATCAGAGTTGTAAGAGTTATGTATAACACCTCTAGTCATGGCCAGCTAAATATTTCCTATATGATCCTCTTCTCTCTTTCTCTTTATCCATCTGCTAGGATTTGATTCATCTCAAATCCCAGGGTAAGTTTGAGATTTTTGAAGTTTATATCTCCTTCTTCTCCTTCTTCTCCTTCCTCTTCTTCTTCTCCTCCTTCTAATACAACAGCCTATTCTAGAATATGTGGAGCCCGTTTCCTCTCCATTCTTGTCACATTTTACTTGGGCAAGATATAAACTTTTCTTGTTACAACAGCTAGCATTATTTAGTTAATACAAACGTTATTATAGAAGCGGGATACTAAATTAAAATTCCTTAAACATGTCTCATTGTTGGTCAGGCAGTGAACTCCTAGGATATTGATAAAAAGATTGGAAAAAGGGAGATCTTTATTATGTAGTGAGGAAACAAATGTTCAAAATGGCATCTGTGATAACTTATGAGGCAGACTACATGCCTACTAAACCTCCAGCTCTAGCAGAAGTGATTGGAAAACAGAACTTAGTAATGTATGTTGGTTGCTACTAACTGCCTTTAGCAAAGTGTTAAAAGAATGAAATGGCCTCAAGTTATAAGTGCCTTATTTGCAAGCAGAAATGGAAGTGAATAGAGAAGATGCAAACATTTGAGTCCACAGTAGATTAGCTTCTAGAGTCCCAAATAATAAGAATAAAATTTTAAAATATTTTGGACATCAAAACCCTTTTTGATCCAGTTTTGGAAAAGAGCTAAGACTAATGCCATCAGCTTCAAGGTCACCTCTGTGAAACTGAGCAAGAATGGAGACTAGGAAACCATTAAGTAAGGAAACAAGAGACTGTGGGAGGCATCTGGAGCTGACTAAATAAATATTGCATTTTTGAGGGGACGTTATTGTCAAAGAAGCTGCAATTCTAAACTAAAAAAGAAAACCTTTGACAGACTATTCTGGTCCAAAAAAGTTGCCAATAGGAAGTTGGCTGCAAAAATGACAGCCTCCAAGGAGGTGTCCTTCTCAACCTCACCTTTGTCGTGGCCACCGAAGTTGATGAATAAGTGAAATCCTTCCAGCTGGTGGAGCCAGGGCAAGGAGGTCACTGAAAGCAGTTCCATGGTCTAGGCAAGGCATTGCCATTTTCCCAAGTGTGGGCCTGCAGGCTGCGCCCTGCCTGATCTATGCCATTGAGAGCTGTGTCTCTCCCGTTCGTTTCTTTTGTGAATTAGAGTTGTCGTTGTGGTTATGATGCATCTTCTCTATGATATATGTGTTTTTAGATAAATTGTCTTTTTAATGTACAGATCCCCTTTGCTCAAAGAGCAATGTAGATTTGAGCCAGTGGCTAAATGGGGTTTGGGAGAGGGGGTGAGTGTGATATGTGTTAGCGCAAACAAAAGATAAACAGCCACTTGGTGAACAGAAGGGCAGAGTATGACGGAAAATGGCTGGAAGTTTTCACGTCCTTATTTTTTGGACACACAACTACATCTTATTTTTCATTCTTTTCTTCACATGTCCTTATGTCTAAATTCTGGCAAACATCTGGCAAATAAATTATGAGTAGGTGGCGTATTCCACTGTTAGCTAAAACACCTTCTCCCACACATGCATACAAAATAAAATATAATAAAGTAAAATAAAATAAAATAGTAAGATAAAAAATGTCCGTGCAGTTGTCTACTTATTTTTTCCTGGTAACTTGACTGGTGCTAACACTCAGAGTCACGTGGAAACCACTGATACGTGAAGATGGCAGCTCTGTGTCAGCTTGGGTCTCCAAGTGGACAAGCTTGAAGAAATGCCTCCTTCACATGTCCCAGTGACCTCCCCCAACACATGCTGGATAGGACCTTACCTGAGCAAGAGAGAGACTTTTATTATGTTAATCACTGAGGTTTGGGGGTTATCTGTTTCAACAAATAGCATTATTTTAATTAACAGAGTAACTTTCAATTAAATCCCAGATTTAACATGTTACTTTGATAGAAAAACTCAGTAAAAATATATAATCTCTCAACTACCATTTAGTGTCCTTCTAAAGATGATTTTATTTTCATGCATTTCTGTCCTTAAAATGCATATACTTTTCTCAACTACAAAATGTGCCCGTCTTTCCTGCTGATCTCACCTGGGGATCACACTTCTGTTAGTCTCCCCTCCTAGCTGCTACGTCAGTGTATTTACCCTAGGGCGGCTTTCCTATAACGCTTTTTGGGTCTAAAAGAAGAATTTCTATTTTTCCTGTTTTGAAAATGATAACCCTGATTAATTCATTTCAGTTTCTCATATTCCCTGTGAATCATCAAGGAGGTGGCTAAAAATAATCTATATATCTAAATAAACTACATTAACATTTTCAAAATATTTTCATGTAGAATATTTGATATGCACATGAAATCCTGTGTCAGAGGCGAGACCGCTGCTATTAGTCTCATTTTACTAACAAGTGAAAGCCTGGGAGTTGTTGAGTTGCAGGTCATCCAGCTGGTGTCCGGCTGACTCTGGTCTTCAGATTCCTAGTTCAGGGCACTTTTAACCTCAGCAGAGTGCCATCAGTTTGTAACATACCACAGCAATCACTGCCGGTTTCTTTTCTTGTTCTCTTTTTAAAATTCATTCCTGAGGCCAGAGAAAGTATACTATATCTGTGTACTTTTTAGCACCCATCATAGTTTGTCAAACATCACAGACCCCGCTTTTAAAAAGAGTTGATTGGATAATTATTTCTAAGCTTCATCTCAGTTATTCATTTATTCATTCATTCTTTCTTTCATTTTTCTATGAGGAATTACTCTTGACTTTCCTTACCATTCACAGCTGTCTTCTCTCTGGGGAGTTTATTTCCAAATACAATGCTTTATAAATGAACATTTTTATCAGTTTATTATTCCTATCTGTTATTATTACCAAATACTTGGAAACAGCATTAAAGGGGAGGAAGGTACACTTCAATATGATTTGTATAATTGTGTATCCATAGCCTTTGAATAGAATTTGGAAGAATAATGTGGAAATTTTTCCTATACTTGATGACTTAATGCAAATATCTACAAAAGTAAGCAAGCTAATATCAACCTTTATAACTGTTACGGAAAGACATGTATATTATTAGATAATTTGTTATTTCTTCTCATTCTATTGCTTACTAATTAGTTGTTGATCATATCTTGTAAAAACATAAACATGTCTTGTCTGTGTATCATGTGTCTGGGTTTATGTGTTTAGGGGGAGGAGGGGGTCATACTGCCACCCTCACAGGATTGACAGGTTAAATGAGAACCACATGAGAAAAGGATGTTACAAACAATACAATGATCTTATGTTGTCATTGAATAGTTTCCAGATACACAAAGAAAAGTGTTTTAGTTAAATTTTCAGAATCATTAAAAGGGAAAGGGAAAATAAAAAATAATGATATCATAATTAGAAGAGGAGAGAGGGTTAGTGCAGGGGTCCTCAACCCTCAGGCAGCTAAAGGAGGCTGGTCCGTGGCCTGTTAGGGACTGGGCCGCACAGCAGGAGGTGAGCGGCGGGAGAGCGAGTGAAGCTTCGTGTGCCGCTCCCCACCGCTCCCCATTGTTCCCCGTCTCTCCCCGTCGCTCCCCGTCTCTCCCCGTCGCTCCCCATGGCTCCCCGTCTCTCCCCGTCGCTCCCCATGGCTCCCCGTCTCTCCCCGTCGCTCCCCGTCTCTCCCCGTTGCTCCCCGTCGCTCCCCGTTGCTCCCTGTCTCTCCCTGTCTCTCCCCATCGCTCTCCATGGCTCCCTGTCTCTCCCTGTCTCTCCCCGTCGCTCTCCATGGCTCCCTGTCTCTCCCCATCGCTCCCCGTCGCTCCCCATGGCTCCCCGTCGCTCCCCGTCGCTCCCCACCACTCCCCATCCCTCCCCATCGCTGGCATCATGGCCTGAACCATTCCTACCCAGTCCGTGGAAGAACTGTCTTCCCCGAAACTGGCCCCTGGTGCCAGAATGTTTGGGGACCGCTGGATTAGTGGGAGGCTTCTCTGCTCACCGCCACCAAGGCTTTCTTTGAACAACCTGGTGCTATGAACGCTTGTGTTATTTGGGGTCATGCCACAAGCTTTAGGCCTAATGGGATATGAGCTGCTCTTTTTAATGGGATGTTAAGACTTGTGAGGACCTCGTGAAAGTCGGGCCACCTCATTTTCCCCAGAGAAGCCAGAACAGGGAAGCTGTTAGTCCATCTGAAATAAGTGGTTCCAGTGTAACCTTGTAGCCAGGGATCTATCTCTAGGCCAGAGAAAGCCCCGGAATGGAACAAAGTGTTCTCAGGCAGAATAAATGCTGCCAGTGGGGTAGTTGACCCACTCCCTTCTCTTCAATCACTCCTAACCCATGTGCCTGAGAGAAAACTGCTGTCTGCACATTCCCCTTGCTCATTTCTTCAGTCTCATAACCCAGAGTTATCTGGAATTACCTCATTTACTTCTCACCACCCTGTGATTTGTGTATCGTTAGCTTCCTCTTTCAGACAGGCAAATTGAGTTTAAAGTCATAGCTGCTTTCAAGAAAAGATGACAGCAAAGCTAATAATGGGAGGAGGTGAATTTGAATGGAGTTCTGTGTGGCCCCCCGAATTACTGTGTTCCTCACTGCATGCTTTTCCCTAACGACAGCACATATAAACACTTTTCAGAGAAGGAAACTGAAACTTGGAGGGATTAACTTCTGAACACTGTCATGGCCTGTACTTGGCTTACCAGGTCGTGGACCTTTCTCTTCAGTTCCTAAACCGGATGCTCTTTCCACTATACCACTCTCTACTTTAAATTGACATTTTAATAAGAAAAAAGGGTAATTATGTGGAGCGACAGATGTTAACTAGATTTATTGTGGTAATCCTTTTGCAGTATATACATATACCAAATCATGTTGTACACCTTAAATTAATACAACGTTATATGTCAATTATAACTCCATAAAACTGGAAACAAATTTTAAATAAAAAATTCAAAAATTGTCATTTTACATCAAGTTGACATGAGAATTGGTAATGTTCCCAGTGTTATTTTGCTTCTGTATTATTGTAAACACTAGAAATTCTGGATTTAAGCCTTAGTTATAAAATAAGCCTTTAAAAATATTTTAACTTCAATGACTAGGATTTTGGGTTTGGTGTTTAAAACAATCTGCAGTGTTATCCATATAATTTTTTAGCCAAAACATAGGAAACCTCATCAAAACCTTGATCCTTTTAAGTTTGTTTTTAAGTCAAAGTGTCAGTTAGTGGAAGTACATATAATAGAGTACTCCTGTCATATTTTCTAATGATTTTTCATGTCAACAAACCATGTATTAATTCTTTGTGCTGTTTAAAATAGTAGCATGAAAATATTTCTAGCTTTATCTTATGGCAAAGTGCCGTAACATGGGCATATTCCTGAGTAGCCATATGGCAATGGTACCGCCATCTGCTTCTCCTGATATTCCTTTTCCTGGCAAACCTTGGACCCATATGGGTGCTTTGTGTCTCTCTGTGTACATCATTAGGAGAGGCAAAATCAATACCTACACTTTTCCCTGGAAACAAGTTTTCATAATTACTCAGAACATGAAGACAATTTTCTTTTCTGTTTACCGTCTTCTTCCTCTAGTTTTCACACCCCTGCCTTGTAACAGAAGCAGAAACAATTTGATTTCAGGAATATGTGAAAGCTGTCAGGGCAAGCTGTCGGGTTTGAGGCAGCACAATCGCCTCAAAGGACTGATGGCCTGCGCTTTGTGGAGTTGAAGCTTCGTCACTCAGGAGATAAAATGATCCATCCTTTTACATGTTGACAGGATGGCAATTAGGTGTCAATGTGGAGAGTCTCATATTCAGACAGTAAGGCATATACAGCCTGTGAACGGGCCTCGTCTCTCCAGGGACAGGCATTTTCCATAATGCCTGAAATATTTGATAAGGGCTGTTTAGAATAATTTTAAGCAGTGATGTCAATTTCTTGGGTGACACATTCTTACGCTTTAGTGGAAATATGGTATTTGCCATTTTTTAATGTTTGCCTTCAAACTAAATAATTTTATTTATATTATTAAAATATTTAAGTGCACCTATGTATGTCTTTTTTTTAACTGTAGTATATTTCAATTCAATTTGAAATCTGTTTTGGGGTAAGTGAACTTTTTTTAAAACTTAAAAAGATCTCTTTCATATGAAACAATAAATATGAAAAAAATCACAGCCATATTGGGAATAATTAAATGAATGGCTATAACTCATACAGGAAACTCCATGTTTACAAAAGGACTGACCCATAGGCTTGCTTTGTGAAGATCTGTATTAGGCCAAATTAATGTTTTAGCAAACACAATTATGAGCGACATGATATTCACAAAGGAAAATTTTCCAGAATACAAAGCCCATCTTTTGGCTTCTGCACCTGTCCCTGAGGCTGGTGTAAGCTGTCACTGTAGTTGAGAAGTCAGTACAGGTTCCCTGGCAAGAACCTTTACCAAAGCTTCTACCTATTGTTTTGTTACTGCTGCCCCAACTCCAGGAGCTTCAAAAAACTGAACAGCCGTAAAATGGGCAAATTTCTAAAGAAGACAGACTCTAAATTTGAGAGAATAATAATTTGCAACCAGCAAGATTTAAGGTAATATACCTACATATTTTAAAGTATGACTAATCTGAAAGGTGACCATTTTGAAGAAAGTGAGTGGGTGGTGATAGAAATCAGAAGTTACAAGGACAAAGGCCAAAATTTGCATTTTATGTTCTTCCAAGGAAGTGAAATCTGTGTCCGAGAATGTAAAAGGGGAGTAGAAATGCTTAGTGTGCTTTCAGACAACTAAAAATATTAGTTTATCCTGTTTAGCTTGCCTAGAAACAACTGTGCAAAGCACCTAATAAATGTGTATTTTACTATTTTATTTGATTTGATTCTGGACTTTTCTAAATTAAGGCTTCCTACATGCTACCAGGTGAGAAAATTGTACTGTTACAGAAAGCACTGTGGTGATATGAGAAGTGAGTCTCTAAATTCAGTTTCACTAAGAAACTTTGATGTTCAGTTTTTATAGATGGATAGATTCTAAATTTCTGCTTAAAAAGTTTACTAAAAGTTTTTCAGTAAAAATAAGTTCCATAGTAACCTATTTTCTAATGAAATTTTTGAAAAAAAGAGGCAAGCATGTTCCTTCGTAAAGAACACAGGCTAAAATACAGGTGACATAATAGCAGGCTGGAGCGCATAAGGAAGTAGAAGGCACAGAAAGTCATTTCAGCTGCCACAGCCTCAGATCCTGCGAAACCTGACCGCCAGTCAGGATGCAGCAAAGATCCAGAGGTCACAGTGGTCCACGATTCTACGAGATGGTTGCAGAAGGGCCCAGTTTCCTGTGGTCCTCCTGCAGCTCCAAGGAAGGATTCAGCATGAACTAGGCCAGGGGAACAGAACACAGAGACATGTCTGTGGCTCGGCAAAGAATAAGCTCATAATGTATTTTGACTTGAGAGTCCTAAATGTTGACCACCAGAAGCTTGAGGTCGTTAAGGCCACAGCTCCGAGGCCTCGCCTTGTTCCTCCTGCACTGAGGCTCTGAACCCTGGTGCACCTCTGTGAGAAAACAAGATGCAGAGGAACTGTGGGGCTCTCCCATTAGCCCTCTCATCTAATGGACCCTTTGCTCTGCTCATTTGTTCCGTAGTTATGCGAAGAGAAAGCAACCTTGAATTTTGTTGAAATGAAATTCTGGCTCATCTTTGAGTATTGACTTCGTGTTCTGGCCCTGATCAATGATCCAAGAAGATTTAAAGTACCTACGCATCACTGCTTCTTGCTGAGAAAAGTGGCTGGAGTAGCTTTATACACACAACCACCATGCGTTTATCAACCCAGTCACAATGAATGGATGACATGGTTTAAGGAATGCAGATTTGGGCATAAAAATCATGCAGCCACTTTTCTCAGAAGGGAACCATGACCAGCAGCCATCTTAGGAGGTTTATAGCTGCCTCGTAAACCTGGGCTGCCTAAAAAAGGTGCTCTTACATATCACAATTTAATATTAAAATCTGTTTCTTCATATAAAAAAAGGCCTTAGTTTTCTACGCGCAGTCAGCTGGAGGGCCATCCTTAAGAAACTGTGGAATCAAAAGTCTGGTTAAGAATTGTCTATAAAATGAAAATAGTCTTATCTACCTTCATTACCTTATCTTTCATTCTGTTCATCAGAAGCAATCCTTCTCTTTACTGTGTCTTTCCTTCCTGTACTAGAATATCAGAAGTGAGGGCTTTCTCTCCATTTATTTCTTCCTAAATTATGCTCAGAGGGTTGAGGGAGGGTATACTTACTGCATGCATATTTGGGAAGTTAATTTAAATAAATGAAAACTTCTTTCAGGTGGGTATCAGTGACCAGGGCAACTCACTTGATATTTTTAATAAAATATACTTAAGGTTTAGATTTAAACATACACATAAGGAGTAGGGCAAAAAAATTTTTCTTCATCCAAGTAAAACAAACAAATCATTATCCCCTGGAAAATTTGCTCCCATATCTATACTTGTTTTCCTGATCCATCTTCACCTCTCACCCACCTCTCCCAATAGACACAGGTATGTGCTCACTCAGAGGTTTTCTGTTTCTTTGGTGTCTAGTTCATACTGAGTCCTTCATGGGAACTACAGGAGCACCACAGGTAGCAATGCCCTGCTTTAACCATCTACTAATAGCTTGCACTACCGTGACCACTGGATTTTTGTTGCATCCCGAACAAATCACACTCTCAGGTAAAACCTGAACTAATATGAAAATCATGAATTTTTAGTACAGTCAATATTCCAGTAGAAGCAATCTGCCTTCGTTTACCCATCAAATTGCTGGTAACCGTATTGCTCACACTACTCTTCCTGACCGAACTACAAGAGGGAGAATAATGATTTCCCTCTGTAGAATTCAACCCATTTGTAGGTGGACAGCTGTCGCTTTTGATTGCCCATTGTCCATTCTTTTTTCTCTTTGAACATCTCCTTGATTTTCCAGTGATTCAGTGCAGACCGTTTCCATTTAGTGGCTCCAGATATGTCAAGTAACTCAGGTCTATTTGATGAGATACTACATCACTCTGACCAAAATTCCTAATTAAGGGTCAAGTCAGGCCAATCAGAGCTATTAAACATCTCTTGTCACTGTTGGTCAAGGATAATTTTTTTTTTCCCTGCTGTGGTTGTAGAGCTGAAAGAAAATTACCTAGAGTTACTGACATCTTCTTTGCCATTGACTGTAAAGAGTTTGAAATCCAGAGAAAGTGTAACAGAGAACATTGTTTGAACACTTGAATCTGACCATATCTTAAGTCAATTCTACCTGTGGGTTTATATTATATATACCAATAGAGTCTCTTTTTAATTTAAGTCAGCTGAGTTGAATGTTTAGCTAATACCATTCTTACTATCAAGAACTAAATATCAATATCAATAAATATCAATACAAGGCTGAGTATCACTATGAATTTATACAATTTCATCACTTGTTAGGTTTAAATGACCTTAACTGCATATGTGCTGTCCTCAGTATGAAGTAGAGATTTCAAAGTGGACATTTTTGGAGAGGTCAAAAGGATGACCAAGATGACACTGTCTACCTACTATATCCCCTACTGGTGAATGATGAAATAAATAAATTGTTTTGGATATTGTCTATCTAACAAGTATAGGAGATTATAAGAGATATAAGGGTCAATATGAAACATCAACTTAAATCAACTTAAACATCAACTTAAATAGCTTAAATTGTTTTGGATTGACAACCTTAATACATTGTTTCAGAGAGTATAATGGTGCACTACATGGAGATTTTCACTGTGTATATACATGTTGAAATCATATTAAGATTGACATTTTTTGAGGGCCCAAATATGAAAATTTTAATAAAATATTTCTACCTCATTTGCACTTACATAAGCTTGGTGTTTTTTACCACAAAAAATTATTTCTGACACCTATTGATGCTGTTGTATATCAATAGTCCATTACTTATATTGCTAAGTAGCATTCCACTATATGGATATACCATAATTCTTTTAATCTGTTCACCTGTTGAGGGACCTTTGAGTCACTTCCAGGTTTTGTCTGTTAAAAATTAAGCTGATATGTACAATTTTGTATAAGTTTTTGTATGGACATATACTTTCTTTTTTTTTCCTAAGTAAATACCAAGGAGTGAAATTGCTGGATCCTATGGGAGATAAATATTTAACTTTTTCAAATAAACTGCAAAATTGTTCTTCAAAATGGGGATACCATGTTATACTCTCAACAGGAGAAGATGATAGTTCTAGTTCTTCCACATCCCCACTGACTCGTGGTGTGCCCAGCGGTTTGAACGTTAGCCGTTCTGAGTTGCGTGCAGTGATTTGTGGCTGGGGCATGATTTATGTTTCCCTAGTGGTTCGTGATGATGAGCCTCCATAACATAGTTTGCTGCTATGTTATTTTCCTTGTTGAAGTTTCTGTTCAGATAATGTGCTCCTTTTAAAAATTGGATTGTTCGTTTTCTTATTGACTTTTGAGAGTTCTTTATATATTTTGGATGCAGGTTTTTTAATAAGGTATATGATTTATTAATGCTTTCTCCCAGCCTGTGGCTTGTCTTTTCTTTCTCTTAATGATGTTTTTTTGAAGAACAGAAATTTTTAATTATGATGAAGTCCAGTTTATCACTTTGTTCGTTTTATGGATCATACTTTAGTATCCTCTATCAAAATAATTATGCTGATTGAGAGAAGTCAAACAAAAAAGAGTATATACTATATATATACATTATAATTACATATATATTATATCATATATATTTATATATACATAATATAATATTTTATGTATATTTTTAAAACTCTAGAATATTTAAATTTATCTGTAATGACAGAAAGTGGGTCAATGGTAGCCTGGGGGATAGAATTACAAAAGGGATATGGGGAAACGTTGAGAGCATTGGACATGCTCACTATCTTGATTGTGGCAGTGATTTTTAGTGTATCGTTATGACACAACTTACGAGGTTGTAAGTTTAAGTATGGGTACTAGATTGTATGTCAGTTATATCTCAATAAAGCTGATAAAAACATGTATATTGCATGGAAACATAAGTGAATGCTAGGAGCTCAAATCAAATTGAATAAAGCATGATTTATTTTTGTTATCACTGTGGCTTGAATAGCTTTTGAAGTGTTCTGGGAACTGATTCTTAAATATGGAAAAAAATAGGCACTCATTCGTCATCACAGAAGGATTCAAATGGTAATGGGATGTATGGATATGTCAGTTTGCACTTTCCAGTGTATGGTAAAGTCCAGCTTTTATTTTCCGTGTTAACTACAGAGACAGCCCTGACCCTATCTGGAAATAATCATAGTTACAATATTCCGTTATTGAATCCCCTAATTTTCCCCCAGGTGACTTATTATTACACTGAATTACTGTTAAATTCTGTTTCTGCAGCTTACACTCCAGGTAGAATGCAGATTGTTTATCTTCCGCAAGACTAGCCTTGGAATAACTCCTGGTCATAGTGTTCTGACAGCCTATTTAGGGAAAGAAAAAAGGTAGAAAAAAAATCCGTAAGTAATGAAGGTCAGAATGTATGGCAATAAAAACTGTAATTAATTTTCTTTTATTTAGAAAAAGAAATAGTGATAGTACAATCAAAATGTGCTTAGTTGCAGGATAATTTGGCTCAGAAAAGATGATCACTTCTTTAACAACAAATGCGGTTGCCTTGGGCATATCAGTGGAAAAAAACATGGGCAGTAAAGGCATATAAATCCCAGCCCCATTGCTTACTAGCTGAGAGACTTCATACAAGGCATTTAACCATGAGTAGCAGATTCCTAACCTAATTTATTTGTTTAAAAAATAGGGAGAAAACATTGATTCTTCTAGCAGCATTAAAGCTATCAATTGTTTACTCACTGTGAAATGAAATTTTAAAGAAATTACAAGCCGTTTAAAAGCAATGCTTAAAAGTAGAAGTGTACTATTAGGAGTAAGACAAAATTTTGGTTAAGACTTGAAACAAAATTTGGAACAGTGATGAGCACACATATTCACTGAAAATTGCTAGGTATAAGGGGAGAAGACTTCTCTAGGTTTTACTATGACAAGCACCAATCCTATCCTTCACAATACAACAAGGATCACAAAAGTATTAGTTTTTCTGCAAATTTTCTCTTTGCTCTTTGCTCTTCAGGAAGCAAATCTATCCCAGGCAGATAACATCTTAAAAGTCTTAGTATGCCCTTCAGTTTTCACATTTAAACACTGTCCTTCTATTCTTTCCTGAAACTATTCTTCACCAAGAAAACAGCTTTTCTCAGGGCTGGGGTCAACTTCATGTAGGTGTGATATCAAATACACTAAAGATACATTTATACACATGTAATCCCTCCATGCAAATGTGTTTCTTTTTAATTGCAGTTAAAAAACAAACAAAAGACCACGTAACATAAAATTTACCACCTTAACCATTTTTAAGTGTTCGGTTCAGTAGTATAAAGTGTATTTGCATCCTTGCACAACCATTCTCTAGAGATTTTTTTGCAAAATTGTAACTATACCCATTAAACAACAACTTCTCATTTCCCCCTTCCCCAAGTACCATGCAACCTCCATTCGACTTTCTGTTTCTAGGAATTTGACTACTTTAGGTATCTCACATGGGTGGAATCATATGGTATTGACTTTTTGTTACTAGCATATTTTATTTAACGTAACATCCTTAAGGTACATCCACATTGTAGCATATGACAGAATCTCCTTGTTTACTACAGCTGAATAATATTTCATTGTATGTATATACCACATTTTATTATGTCCATTCATCTGTCTATGGACATTTTGTGTTGCTTTGTGGGATAATGCTTCAGTGAGCATGAGTATGCCAATATCTCTTCAAGGTCCTGCTTTCAGTTTTTTTGAACATGACCCAGAAGTTAGGTTGCTGGATGATAGAATAATTCTATTTTTACTTTTTGAGGAACCACCATACTGTTTGCCATAGCAGCTGCAACATTTTACATCCCCACCAGTACTATGTAAGAATTCCAGTTTCTCAGCATCCTTGTTAATACTTGCTATTGTCTGGTTTTCAATTTTGTGTTTGTGCTTTATTTTTTAATAGTGGCCACTCTAGCCCCAATAGTGTGAAGTGATTGTGTGGTTTTGATTTGTATTTTTTTTAATGATTAGTGATGTTGAGATTCATTTAGTTTGCTTGTTAACTCTCTGTATATCTTTTTGGAAAAATGTCTATTCAAGTCCTTTGCCCATTTTTAATTGGGTTATTTGTTTTTTCTTTGTTTAGTTTTATGAGTTCTTTATATATTTGGGATATTAATTCCTTATCAGATATATGATTTGCAAATATCTCCCTCCATTGCCTTTTCACTCTATTGGTTGTGGTTTTTGATGCACAGAAGTTTTGGAGTTTTTTGGTAGTCCTATTTGTGTATTTTTGCTTTTGTTGCCTATTCTTTTGGTGTCATAGCCAAGAAATCATTATCAACTCATATGTCATGAAGCTTTATCCCTGTGTTTTCTTCTAGGAGCTTTATAGTTTTAGGCCTTACGTTTAAGTCTTTAATCCATTTTGAGTTAATTTTTGTATGTGGTGAAAGGTAAGGGTCCAGCTCATGCTTTTGAATGGGTATATCCAGTTTTCCCAACATCATTTGTTAAAGAGACTCTCCTTTTCCCATTGTGTGGTTGGTATTGGCACCTTTGTCAAAGATCATTTGACCACATATGTAGTGTTTATTTCTAGGCTCTCTGTTCTTTTCCATTGGTCTATAAGTCTTTCTTTATACAACTGTCGCACTGTTTTAATCACCATAGCTTTGTAATATGTTTTGAAATCAAGAAGTATGAGGCCTCTAACTTTGTTCTTCCTTTTAAAGATTATTTTGGCTATTCAGGTTCTTTTGAAATTCCATATGAATTTTAGAATTTTTTTCCTATTTCTGCAAAAAATGTCATTGGGATTTTGATAGGTTTGCATTGAATCTGTAGATTGCTTTGGGTGTTGCAGACATTTTAATAATGGTAAGTCTTCCAATCCTTGAACATGTAATGTTTTACCATTTATTTGTGCCTTTAATTTCTCTTAGGATTGTTTTATAGTTTTCAGTGTACATGTCTTTTCACCTTCTTGCTTATATTTATTCCAGAATATTTTACTCTTTTTGATACTGTTGTAAAGTTTACACCTATAAGCTTCCATCTTATTACTGCCTTTGCTGCATCACATAAATTTGGTACATTATATTTTCATTGGTTTTTGTGTATTTTCTAAATAACCTTGTCATTTCTTCTTTGATCATTGATTGTTTGAGTATCTTGTTTAATTTCAACACATTTGTGAATTTTTCAGCTTCACTTCTGCTAGATTTCTAGTTTATTTCCATTGTGGTTGGAAAAGATACTTTGTGTGAGTTCAATCTTCTCAAATTTGTTAACAATTTTTTTGTAGCCTATCATGTGGTCTATCCTGGAGAATGTTCTGTGTGTGCTTGAGGTGAACTTGTATTCTATTTCTGTTTGGTGGAGTATCCTGTATATGTCTGTTAGATCACTTGGTCTATAGTGTTGTTCAAGTCCTCTGTGTCTTTATTGATTTTTCTATCTTACTGGTCTATCCATTATTGAAATTGGGATATTGAAGTATTCTACTGTTATTATGTTGCTGTTTATTTCTTCATTCAGAACTGTCAGTGTTTGCTTAATATATTTGGGAGTTCTGATATTAGATACATATATATTTATAATTTTCATATATCCCTGCATAACCAATACAGTATTGAAGGAGAAGAACAAAGTTGGAGGGCTGAGACTAACTGACTCCAAGACTTACTATAAAGATACAGTAATCAAGATGGTGTAGACAAATAGATCAAAGATACAAATAGAGAGCCCAGGAACAGACCCATGTAAATGTAGACAACTGATCCCTGACAAAGGAACAAAGGCAATACAATGGAGCAAAAATAGTCTTTGAAACAAATGTTGCTGGAACAACTGGACAGCCACGTGCCAAAAAATGAATCTAGAGTCAGACTTCATATGCTTCATAAAAATTAACACAGAGTGGTTTATAGACCTAAATGTAAAATGCAAAGCTATAATACTCCTAGAAAATAACATAGGAGGAAACCTAAATGACCTTGAGTATGGCGAAGACATTTCAGATACAACACCACAGTCATGATCCATGAAAAAAATTGATGAGCTTGACTTTATTAAAATTAAAAATTTCTGCTCTCCAAAAGACAATGTCACGAGCTAGAGAGGATAAGCCACAGACTGGGAGAAAAAAATTGCAGAAGAAACACTACCCAAAATATATAAAGAACATTTAAAACTCAACAAGAAGAAAACAAACAACCCAATTAAAAATGAGCCAGTCTTTAACAGACACCATACTGAAGAAGATATACAGATGGTAAAGAAACATATGAAAAGACGCTCCTTGTCTTATATCATTGGAGAGATGCCCATCGAAACAACAGTAAGATACCAGTCCACACCTGTTAGAATGGTCAACACTGACAACACCAAATGCCAGTGAGGACGTGGCACAACGAGAGCTCTCGTTTGTTGGTGGTGGGAACACAAAATGGTGCAGCCACTTTCGAAGACAACTTGACTGTTTCTTACAAAACTAAACATACTCTTACCATTCAATCTAGTAATCACACTTTTCTGTATGTACCCAGATAAATGGATAAGTCACATCCACACAAAAACCTACACACAGATATTTATAGCAGCTTTATTCGCAATTGCCAAAACCTGGAATGTCCTTCAGTATGTGAATGGATAAATAAACTCTGGTAAATCCAGACGATGGAATATTAATCATCACTAAAAAGAAATAAACTCTGAAGCCATGAAAGGATGTGGAAGAACCTTAAATGCGTATTACTAAGTGAAAGAAGCCAATGAGAAAAAGCTACCTACTGTACGATAGTAAAAACAATGAGAAGTTTCCAGGCATTTGGTGGGGAAGGGGATCAGGAAGGCTAAATAGGCAGAACAAAGAGGATTTTTAGGCCAGTACAGATACTCTGTATGAAACCATGTTGATGGATATACGTCATTATACGTTTTCCCAAACCCATAGAATATACGACACCAAGAGCAAACCCTAGTGTAAACGATGGACTCTAGGTGATAATGATGTGTCAGTGTAGATTCGTCATTGTAACGAATGTGTAACACCTTGGTGATAGTGGGGAGGAGCTATATACGTGTGTGGGGTTAGGGATATATGGGAAACCTCTGTGCCTTCCCCTATATTCTATCGTACACCCCAAACTGCTTTTAAAATAGTCTTAAAAAACAAGCCACCCTTTCCTGTCTCGATAGACTGACTTTGTACAGGTAAAGACTTTCACCAATCAGTCCAGATAGAGATAGATTCTGGGGACCTCTGAAACCTCCTGGGGATATATCATCTCTGGGTCCATTTATAATTGCCCAGTTAAAAAAGGTTTGCCTGTTTCTTCTCTGAGGTCCATAATTTCTTCCTCCTGGTGTCTGTCTGCAGTGCTACAGTCTCTTCTACGTTGTTACTTGTGGTGGTACTTACCTTACTCCGAGTCGGATGAGATGGAAACCAGCCTCTGGGGTAGCTCTGCCACAAAATCCTGAACGTTAGATACATAGTACCTTTTTCTCCTAAGGAAGAAGCTGTGAGTTGTGAGTTTTCTCCTGATCACAGTGTGTGGTGCTGGGGATGGGGGACCCGCGTGAGTAACATGCTGTGAATCTTCCCACCTGCTTTATTGTACCTCTCCTTGCCTCACGCTCACCTGCTAAGAGGCTCTGCAACCTCTTCAGTGCATTCTGCAGTTCTCACAATGATGACATTGTCTGCATATTGTTAAATTGGCGATTCCCTGGAATCAGAAATGAGTGCCTGGAGCTTCCTTCCTATTCTGCCATCTTGTTAAGATCACTCAAATGTGTTTTAAAAATAATGACTTTGTTCATACGTTTTACTACTTTTTGTATTCTTTTCTGTAAAACCTGCTGAGCCTTTTGTCATTTAGGATGCTGTAAAGAAATCAGAAATCATTCTGTATATTCCAGCAGAAAATGATTTAATCCAGGAATTAGATGATTATGAATTATGGAGTTTTAAAACCACGTCTCTGAATGATCTGGAGTCAGGTGGCCACAGCTAGATTGCTGAGTTCCAAATGACATCTTCATAGCAGAGACGACAGATATTTTTCCACCTCCACTATCACTGAAACTGCTTTTCCATATCCAAGAAACCTGGTGACTCAGCACTGCAACACTGAAACTGACCAGTTTCTAATCTCCCGTGTCTCCAAAAATAAGAAAATATTTCCACTCACTCGTACTTCGCAAACATCATTAAGTGTTTTCAGTTGAAATAATTCACTCACAGAATCTTAGCTGCAGGAAGCTCCTGAAATTTTCATTTGTACCTTTTCACCTTCACTGTTCACAAATGGACACCAAATCAAGTGAAAATAGAGACTGCGTTCCAACTGGCCACAAATGCCACAGCCCACCCTTTGGGGTACTTGGTATTGAAATACATCCTCGCACTCAAAAGGACAAAAATAATGTGCTTATAATAAAATAATGAAAAATTCCTCTTACATGCACGATTTCACTCCTCTCCCCAAAAGGAAGTATTTGATGACCAACAGTCATTCTCTTCTTCCCTAGATGCTCTTTCTCCTCTAGTTTAGTCATAATCCAATCTTGAACTACATCTCAAGTAATAAATAGAAAGTTGACTAGCAAAAACGTCAGCTTAAAGTAACAGAGACTGTTCAGTGTTCTGCTTATGCCTAAGATGTACAAAACTGTAAAGAGAGTCGCTTCAATTCAACAAGAAGAAAAAGCTGGTAAATGAAAAGAAAAACCAAACAAAAACAACTCCTTTGAACTCGTCAGAAAGTTGAAGTCCCAGGACAACCAGATAGCATAAAAGGTGATAGAGCGAGGCAACTCAAAATGATGGGATAAGGACATGGGAGCACCTGTGCCAGGGAATATGCAGCAATGCTGGGGGATTCTCAACTGCTAAGAAGAATTCACTGAAACTTTTTAGTATTTTGCTAAAAATTTAGTGTGGGCTAGCAGGCAGTTCACAGTCCCTGCAGCCACAGATATGAGTAGTTTTACCAACCCCCAAAACTGTTCTTCATAGCTCTCCGCTGGATTTCATGACAATAAGTAGGTATGAAGATACAAAAAAGTCATGTTGATTACCTTTTTTTCATTCAGTCACCCAACAGGTATTTATTTGTTACAGGCACTGTTGTAAATGGTGATGATCCAGCAGGTCATAAAACAGACACAGCCCTACTTTTCTTAACTTATATAATAATAATGAACAAATTATAACATTAAAATTAAGGCAGCTTTAAATTGATGCTATTTATTCTGTGGTCATGAGAAAGCTGTTGAAATAAAGTAAGGAAGTTTAAAATGTAATTTGAATGCTGAACAAGGATATAATAAATTTCTTACATTTTATGAGTTAACCAAAATTAAGGTGTGATTTATAAAATTTCATAAAATATGTCTTATATATATAATTTCAAATAAGTGTAATTCCATATAAAATAGTTATATTATTCCTTTTTTAAAATGTAACGTTAAGGTAGAATTATTTAGGTAGATACATGATCCAAAATACATTTTTTTCTTTCTCTTTCTTGATTACATATACATACACACACACACACACACACACACACACTTTCTTTCATTTCAATCCCTACCTCTTTCCCTTTCCTTCGTATATTAATTACATTTTATTATCAAGGAGCTCTAGCATCCTTTGACATTCATATCATCTTATGGAAACTGTTACCTGAAATGTAGACTTAATAATTTATAATTCATTTCATTTCTAAGAACAATTCATTTGTTCTCCGTGCCAAATATATAATTAAGAATTGTTTACTGTGAACACAAGTACAATTTTAAGAGGCCTATTGTTTGCTGAGTGGTGGAGTTATTAACCCTGCAAATCATGTTCCATCCCAGGCATTCCAAAGCTGACAAGCGCAATCTATATGTATAAATGTAAAATGGGTAGACCACATCAAATTTAATTACACTCTATTTTACCATTTGAATAGAGTTACAAAGGAAACAACATAAATTATTGTTATAGTTACTTATTTATTTGCCTTGAAATACTTTGACCAGCATCAAACATCTTTAGGTAATCAATTTATCAAGGGTTCTATATGAAAAAGAGAATTTAAGATCATTTAATGAGTTAAATATACAATTAACCTCAGAAGCATTACCTAATCTTTCTAATCTCCAGAATATATTCAAAACATTTTACTTCACTATTTTATGTTTAACATATCTTTCCGATTAGAGATCAAAATTTAGCATTTAGGCCTGTAATCTTCATATATTTCAGGTCTGTATTTGATACTACTGATGAATGATTTTAATTCAAAAGTGGCTTAAAAGATCAAAACGTGTAAAACCCCACCTGAGTTTAGTTGTATGACGTATAGCTTTTCTGGGAATAGGGATGTTGTATTAGAAGGAGAAGAAATCCAACCATATCAATTATAAAGATAAAAGTATACATGAAAAAGTTTTCAGAGTGTTTCATATATAATCTCCATGACCATGAGCCCTAGTAGGTTTTGTTCATCATTGCATCCCCAAGTGTTTGTGTGAAATTTGCCCAATAATTATTTTGTAATGAAATGGTAATGAAGAAAAAATATAAATATTTATAGCCATGTCAAAAATGCTTTCTGCCTCAAGAGTTATACCATTTCTGTTTTGAGAGGAAAGGACAGGAAATGGGGAAAACAAATACTGAAGACCCCGTATGTCCTTCGCAAATATTTTTCTCATTCAGTATTCACATCAACATTGTGTGGAAATTGTTGCCTTTATTTTCCAAGAAAATGAGGCAAACAGTATTGAAACAATGTAACCAAGATTGTAGTTAAGAAAAACAATTAGTTTGAACATATTTGCCAGGGGAATTTGTTCCATTCTCTCTTAGAACTTAAGCCAAGGCTACATTCACAGAACTAGCAAAGAGGGCATAGTCAATTTGGTCATGCTAGCCATTCCAGTTATCCACAACTGTCATTGAATTAAGTATGCAGTCATCTGTTAATGAGAAAATTACTTAAAACTTTAATCATATGTATTTAATTTTATATATATATATATTATTAATCTTGAAGAGTTAAGTTTATTTGCAGAGACTATGATCTTTGTTCCTGACTGGCTAGGATTCATAGGTTCTTGCAAGAGTCACCCAACACAATTTTCTAAGAAGTTAAAACCATGGGATACTCTAGCCAATTGCATTCACTTAATTCCCAGCAAAGACTTCTAATGTGATTTTTTTTCCTATCTCTGTACCTAAAGAAGAGAGATAAAAACAGTGTATCATGAAAATTAAAGATTAACTGGTAACCTGGTCTCTCCCTCTCTTTCCCATCCATATCCTGATATGATCCTTGAAAATACTTGAGAGTAAAGCAAGCCTCCCAGTTAGAAGAAAACAACACCGTCTCAAACTTTTTCCCTTTGAATTCCTTTAGTCTTTTTCTGGAAAGTACCACGCTGTAGTACAGAGACGATATATTGTTCGTCTCATAACCAACAGTGCATGAGAATGCCCAGTTCTCTTGTCAGTTTTTACTCTTTCATCCCATTCTAGGTAGGAGACTGGGCTACAGACTGAAAACATGGGGTCATTTTATAATCCTTATGTGGTGCAGTTCAAATGATATGTGTGTAATCTTCCATGCAGATTAGATCTTCTTTGATTATATCAAGTCACTGAAACCAGTCAATGCTCTGAACCCTTCTATCCAATCCTAATAATCCAGGAAGAAAATGCTGTATGTATAGGTAATTTTATCTTGATATTACAGATGTAAATCTGAGACACTCCTATTTCAATATATAATGCTGGGAATTCCATTTCATCGAAAAGGGACATCACCAGAATGATGAAAAATAAAGGTGTTCTATCCTTAGGTAACATTTTAGGAATAACTGATGACCTTAATGACAAATCTAGGAAAGTGATGTAGCAAGATTACTGTATTGGCCCATTTCAAGGCTAAAATAACTGCCGCTCTGGCCCATTTTACGCTTAGATTTGCTTGGTTCTGAGAATGTCATTTTAAAAATCATTATGTTAATAATAACTCTCAAATACTAAGGACTTACACTGTGTAAGACTCTGGGCATAGAGCTTCAAGTTTATTGTTACATTCAATCCTTAGAACAATCACTTTTATTTTGTATTATAGTTTCCATTTTATAGCCAAAGAAACCGAAGAACAACGACAAAAACAATGTCACACAACTGGCTTAATACAACCTATTTAGTAAATGGTAGTTAGAAATTGATTCATTTTCTTGATTGACTCACTATTACAACCCTTGTACATGTGCTACAGTTGAAATTATTTTCAGTTTCTAAATCCTAAATTTAAGAAAGAGTCTATTGAAAATATTTGTTTAATGAAATATATTATTAAAATTTATATTGATTTTAAATTTCAAAGCCCTCTATTTTAAGTGATGCCAAATTTTTTAAATGTAGATAACAAATTGATATACAAATATATTTTCACATCACACCTATCATTATAATTACTTTAATTGGTAAGTTCTATCATCCTAGTATATATTACTTTCTTCTGTAAAAGACAAATTGCATACGTCTGTTTTTTTTGTGTCTGCTTAACAGTATTTTTAATAATATCACTATTCATTTAATGGAAGATGTTTAGACAAATTTGATTTAGCTTAGGTAATACAATTATCTAATATTTTCTCTCTACTAAATATTTTATAATATTAGTAAACTAAAATGAATCAGTGTTTCATCCATCTAAATTTATCTATTTAAATTTATTGAAAACTATAAATCTATTATTATTATAAATATATATGTAGAAATAAGAAATAAATATATGAATGTGTTATATATAAATATAAATACACAGTAGTCTCCCCTCATCTGCAGTTTCGTTTTCCACAGATTTAGTTACTGTGGTTGGAAAACATTAAACAGATAATTCCAGAAATAAACAATTCATAAATTTTAAATTGTGCATTTAAGTAGCACGTTCTAAGTAGCATGATGAAATCTCATGACATAAACTCCATCCTGCCCTGGACTTGAGTCCTCTTTTGTCCAGAGTAGCCCAGCGGTAGGAGCCACCCTCCGGTTAGTCACTAGGCAGCTATCTTAGGTATCAGCTTGCCTGTTAAGGTATCGCAGTGCTCACGTTCAGGTGACCCTTACCTTATTTAATAGTGGCTCCAAAGCACAAGAGAAGTGATGCTGGCAATTCAGATATGCCAAAGAGAAGCCATGAAGTGCTTCCTTTACGTGAAAAGGTGAAAGTTCTTGATTTAATAAGGAAAGAAAAAAATCATATGCTGAAGTTGCTAAGGTAAGAACAAACCTTCTGTTATTGAAATTGTTGAGAAGGAAAAAGAAATTTGTGCTAGTTTTGCTGTCGCACTTCAAACTTCAAAAGTTTATACCACAATGCCTGTGATTAGTGCTTAGTTAAGATGGAAAAGGCATTAAATTTGTACAATAAGATATTTTGAGAGAGACCACATTCAATTAGCTTTTATTACCTAAATTGTTATAATTTTTTTCTATTTTTATTAGTTATTGTGTTTAATCTCTTACTGTGCCTAATTTATAAATTAAATTTTATCATAAATATGTATGTACATTAAAAGGCATCGTGGGGCTTCCCTGGTGGCGCAGTGGTTGATAGTCCGCCTGCCGATGTAGGGGATGCGGGTTCGTGCCCCAGTCTGGGAGGGTCCCACGTGCTGCAGAGCAGCTGGGCCCGTGAGCCATGGCCGCTGAGCCTGCGCGTCCGGAGCCTGTGCTCCGCAATGGGAGAGGCCACAACAGTGGGAGGCCTGCGTACCGCAAAAAAAAAAAAAAAACGGCATCGTGTGTGTGTGTGTGTGTGTGTGTGTGTGTGTGTGTGTGTGAGAGACAGAAAGTTAACTGGAATAACTATTAATAGGTTCTAGGAAAAAACCTGAACTTTTATCTTCTTATGCTGATGACCACTCAATGATGTGATGTGTCAGTAACAAGCACTCTTGTTGCTTGATTGACAAAAAAAGTAATGCAGGTGTACAAGTGCATGTGTGTGCATGTATGAGCATAATTCCTCAACTATTGAAATAAGATAAAAATATTTTCCCACCATTAATTTTAGAGTTACACTTTTAATTAATGTGATGATTTTGAATTATTTTGACATCCTTCTTTACAACAAGTATCACATATAAATAATTCTGGATAGGTTTCCTTGTTCTCATTAAAAAAACAAAGGAGTGCTTCCCAATACTATTATGTAATTTACTGACTTTATTCAAACATCATCAATTAACCCAATACTATTCTTTTTTTTGAAATTAATTTTTATTGGAGTATAGTTGCTTTACAATGTTGTGTTAGTTTCTACTGTACAGCAAAATGTATCAGCTATACATATACATATATTACCTCTTTTTGGATTTCCTTCCCATTTAGGTCACCACAGTGCATTAAGTAGAGCTCCGGGTGCTATACAGTATGTTCTCATTAGTTATCTATTTTATACATAATATCAATAGTGTATATGTGTCAATCACAGTCTCCCAATTCCTCCCCTCTCCCTTTCCCCCTTGGTATCCATATGTTTGTTCTCTATATCTGTGCATCTATTTCTGCTTTGCAAATAAGGTCATCTATTCCATTTTTCTAGATTCCACATATATGCGTTAATATATGTTATTTATTTTTCTCTTTCTGACTTACTTCACTCTGTATGACAGTCTCTAGGTCCATCCACATCTCTACAAATGACCCAGTTTCGTTCCTTTTTATGGCTGAGTAATATTCCATTGTATATATATGTACCACATCTTCTTTATCCATTCCTCTGTTGATGGGCATTTAGGTTGCTTCCACATCCTGGATATTGTAAATAGTGCTGCTATGAACATTGGGGTGTATGTGTCTTTTTGAATTATAGTTTTTTCTGGGTATAGGCCCAGTCCAATAATATTCTTTATAGCAAAACAAATCTAACATCGTGCATTACATTTATTTATCATGCCTCATATGTCTCTTTAATCTGGCAAATTCGCTGAGTGATTCTTTGTATTTCATGACTATGTTTCCTAGGAGGGCAGGCGAGCTGTTTTGTAGATCACATTCAATTTGTGTAATACTGCCACATGATTGCATTCAGGTTATGCGCTTTGGGCAGGAATACCTCAGAAGTGATGCTGCATCTTTAGTGATTTATAACTGGATTCGGATGTTACTGATTAGTCCTGTTACTATTCCTGTTAACTTTGATCACTTAGTGCAGATGGTGTCTATCAGATTTCTGCACAGTGCTTTACTATTTTACCATTTTCTAGTTAATAGTTATTGTGAGGAGATATGTTGAGACAAAGTAACTATTGTTACTCTTCAAATGTCTGCCTACTGTTTCAGCATCCATTGTTTCTTGCCTAAATCTGTTATTGTGATGTAAAATTCCATGTGTACTTGGAAATTCTGGACTTTCTATTTTATTGCAAAGGTCTAGCTATATATCCATGTGTCAGTACCACACTTTTTAATTATAGAGGCTTCACAGTATGTTTTATTATCTGATATTTGGAGCCACCTTGCATAGATTTGTGTGTGTGTGGTGTAGTGTGTTTTCTTGGCTATTCTTGAATGTTTAGATATCCATATGAAGGTTTACATCAAATTTTCTAGTGCCATTAAAAGGTATGTTAACATTTATATTGGGATTACATTTAATTTATGAATTAATTTAGGGGAAACCGAGTCCTCTATTATATTGAATTATCATATCTAAGAATAAGAAATGTTTTCCTACTGGTTCAAGTCTACTTTAATGTCATTCAGAAGTGTTTTAAAATTTTACTCATACAGTAAAATTTTGCATATTTTCTGTTAAATTTATTCTTAGTTTCTTTTCTTCCTTTCTGATATTTAAATTTTTTTTCTCTCATATCTACTATTATTTATGGAAACTATTGATTTCCTATTAACTACTGAGAAAGCTTATAAAACCCCTGAATTAAAAATTGCAATCTTGAATATTTAAAGTTTGTCCATTGAATTTTTTAGTTTTTCATTATTGTTTGAGCATTTACAGCTAATTTTAACATATAAACAGATTTAGTTTTCACAAACTTTCTATCTGTGTGAAGAACATTTGTAGACATGACTATGTCAGACTATTTTCTAAAGATGTATGTATTTTGTCCTGATTTTCCCTCATAAGTTGCAAGAAGGTAGAGTGAATGCAGCGCCCTGCACTTTTGTGTTCTTACCACTGAACTCGGGTGGCCCGGTGGCTCAGTCATGCGTGACTATCCTCTTATTTGAGCCTCCTCTCTATTGAAGTATTTGGGTTGGGAATTCACTTGGGAAATTGACTTCCACATTTTCCCCTCTTTACTTACTTTATTGAATCCTTTTATTGTTTGAGTTAATTTTATCATTGTGTATCTGGGATTTTCCAGATGCCTAAATGGATCATCTACGCATAGAGATCATTTTATTTCTTGTCATCTAATTCATATTCTAATTAGTTTTCCTACTTAATGGAGTAATAGTGGAGATAATGTACACCTTGCCTCATTTCTGATGTTAGTGGAAATGCCCATGTTTTTTCCCCAAAAGTAAGTAAGTGTATTTAGGATTAAGATACACTGCATATAGTCATCGTAGGAAAGAATTATTTCTCATTCTCTTGTGCTTTTTTTTTTAATTAGAAGTGAGTATTTTAGTTCATCAAAAGCTTTTTCAGCATCTATGGAGATATTTATATGATTTTTTCTTAAGTATTAATATAGTATATCACATTAATACAGTTATATAAATAGATTTGCTAACACTGAAACAATGTTGAATTCCTAGAATAAATTTTGCTTGATATTAATGTATCATTTTCTTACTGTGGTACTAGTTTCTATTTATTTTTGTACAGTGTATGTGTATGTACTTTTTGTTACAGTATATATGTCATTTTTGTTTCAGTATTTGTAAGTGATATTAGTATAAATTTTTCCTTTTTTGTACAGTCTTTTTCAGGTTTAGGTATCAAAGTTATATTAAGGAATAATTTATGATACTTTGAGACAATATGGCCCTTGAGATTTGGTAGATTCCTTTGTGATACCACCTTGCCCTTTCACTCTTTCCTGGGGTACTTTCTTAATAACATTGTTAATATCTCCGAGGAAAATTTATGAGTTGAAGCTCTCTGCTTTTAATGTGGTTATTTTGGAAAATTGAATTTCCCTAGGAAATTCTCCTATTTGCAAAAAAGAGATCATAGTTTTTGCAAATTAATTTTGTTTCCAAGGTCCTTTTCCCTTTAGAATCTTTTATTATGTTTTTGTGTATTTTCTTTGTTTTCCTTAATTACATTTGTAAGCAATATGTCTGTTTGTTAATCTGGAATAGGCACACACTTGATAGAAAGGACCCATAATCATCCAAACTTCTTGAACTTTAAGTTGAATGAAGTAAATAGCTGGGAATTTGAGAATGATTCCCTTGGAGAAGGGGTGAGTGTTATATATGTCTAGGAAAGGGCATATGCAAATGTTTGGTGGCCAAAATGATGCACTGTGTTAGGAATTGATTACTGTGTTGAAATATCCACTTATTGGGCTTCCCTGGTGGCGCAGTGGTTGAGAGTCCGCCTGCCGATGCTAGGGTACACGGGTTTGTGCCCCAGTCCGGGAAGATCCCACATGCCGCGGAGCGGCTGGGCCCGTGAGCCATGGCCGCTGAGCCTGCGCGTCCGGAGCCTGTGCTCCGCGGCGGGAGAGGCCACGGCAGTGAGAGGCCCGCGTACCGCCAAAAAAAAAAAAAAATCCATTTATTGTCTCTGTCTTCAGTCTTCTATAGAAATGGAAGTGTTACTGGTTTAGTCAGCATATCACCACATAAAAGAAAAACTACATTACTAAGCTCCCTTGCAACAAAATTTAGCCAAAGATTAATGGTGAGTTTATGTGCAAATTCTAGGAGGGGCCCACGAAGAAGGGAAGAGGTTTCTATGTCTTTTCTCCTTTACTTTCTACCTTCATATTGACTAGGCTTTGGATATGGTGTCTGGAGCAGCCGTTTTCTGCTCTGAAGATGATCTTGTGAATGGAGCCTATGCACAAGGGAAAACTAAAGATAACAATGTCTGGTTCTCTGATGCAATACATACCACAGCATTTGTGGAGAAATGAATGTATGTCATCCTTTTGTTTTGGGCTATTTTGAACTTTAAAACATGAAATTGTACAGTGGATATTGTTTTGAATCTAGTTTCCTTTGCTCAAAAATATGCATACATATGTGTAATATAACAATACTTTTCTCATTTTTAACATTTATAACCTAGTCCATTATATGAATTCCCCATAACTCATTTAGATATACTGTTGATGAGTGTTTGCTCTGTCTACTTTGCAGTTAGTGCTATGAAGATATTCTTATATTTCTCTTTTGGTAACTGTGTGTGTGTCTGTGTCTCTGTGCACTCAACTAATATATATTTATGTATAATATTAATATGATTTCCAATTTACTGCTAAAATTCATCAAATTATTATTTCTTGTAATATTAAATTAATTTTAAATTTCATGTCTAAAAATTCCAATATCTAGAACTTCTATGTATCTTCCTCTACCTTGCTCTTTCCTCCTAATTTCCACTTATAGTATTCCCACAGTCATTTTGTATTATTTTTTAATGACAGTCCTTATATATGAAAAATTCTAAATAATTCAGAGCTTTGTTGATGTCATTTTCTATCTGAAAGGATTAACTTTTGCCTCTGGTTAACAGTTTGCAAGGAAGAGTTATCTTAATCCAGTCAGATATTGAATTTATTTGAAGCTCGGTTTCATTTATTTTAAAGCCTGATTTATTTATATCTTGCTGTTATTCTTATGCCAGAACCTTTGAATCTTCAAAGGAAAGCCTGGAGTATTTACCGTGTCTCCTTTCTGTAGTGGACCCTTAAACCAAGTTTGGTTGTTTTTTTTTTTCCTTCCAGCACTTTGAATCTCTTAAGTGTTCTGTTCTCATAGCAATTGCTTCCAAGTCAATAAAAGTCGTACCGTACGTTGAACTCTTATCTCTTGGCTTTCATTCTCATTAGCATCCTGCCACTACAAGTCCACGGGAGTTCTCCAATGCTTCCAAACAAATTGAATTTATTTTTTATTCCCACTTTTAAAGTTTTTCTTATAAGGAAGACTGATCTGAAACAAGCTAGCCCACCATTTCTGAAAGTGAAATCTGCATCCACAGTCACCTATAAGCCAGTGTTATTTGGGTTTTCTTCATCTGAAGGTGAACATAATTCCAGATAGCGCCAGCCTGATAATAGATAAAGTTTTAGAACAAATTATTTGGCAAATAACTGTTCTTATATTAAGAAACGATACTGATTTGCCTACGTCTTAGAGGCTGAAATTCTCATCTCTGGGCACCATCTACGCTGTGACCTGACATCCATAAGAAAACTGGGTGTTATATCCAGAAGCACTTCATTATCACTTGGAATTAGACTGAAGCAGTCCCTGAAAACACACTTCCTATAGATCTTAATATTCCCATGTGAAGAGTTACATATAACTATTAAATTTATAAATAATTGTTTAAAATGAGTCTGTATTACAGAAAGTTTTGTACCACATGTCAACACACTGATTTTTACAGTATTACAGCTGAGCCCAAGGGCATCCTTGAAGCTCAGTAATGCATGAACGTCCTCTCATTGGTCAGAACTTCAGGTAGTGTATTTCATTGGCCACTTTTCTTGAATTGGCTATGAACAGCATGAATAAAAGAGGCTTTGAGGGATATCAAATTTTACTTACATATGAGAAAGGGGAAGCACCCTAATGTTAGTTTTATTATGATTCTTGTTAAGTGTTTGCTGCTGTTGACTCTGTGAAATCACCTACTGTCTTTTAGTGATTTTTTAAGATTAAGTAGCCAGATGGATTCTGTTATTTGTAAGAACCCCTAGTAACATTGGATTAATGGTTAGTTTCTTCAAGTATTTCTCTCTCCTACATTGCTTGAATGCAGACATGGTGATAATTGAGAAAAGTTTTCGTACAACAAAGGTTTGTGAATAATACTTTTCCTGAGTCTTAAAAAAATGACTTAACATATAAATAAGCATATGCCAATATAACTATCACATATGTTTATATATGTGATTTCACATGTATACTATGTTTATATTTTTTATTTATTTGTTTAATTAATTAATTTAAAAGAAAGGAAGGAGTAGAACATAGTTTCTAATCACTCCATCTAGAAATGAATCATAGTGGGAGACCTTTTTTCAGAAGTATAAAATTTAATTTTATGCATAATGTAAATCTTATTCTCACTCATTGTTCTTTTTTTCTATATATGATTTTATGTGACTTTTATAGCATAACTCACTGTTTATACCTTTGTTAATTCTTTTTTAGGGGAGATGTTGGTTAGAATGAATAAAGAAAACAATTTTAAAAGTTACTGTCATTTTTTAATAGAAATGAAATATTAAAGTTGGGTATTATTTTCATTCACATTTCCTAAATACTAGAAGAATGTCAAAACAGTTTTCTGGGTTTTAAGTATTATTTCTTTTAAATTGTTTTACTCCTTTGTTTATAGCAAGTTCACATAACTTTGCCCTTTCTTATACCATATAAGCATTGGCTAATTGTCTCAACGTAAAAAAAAAAAAAAACTCTTGAAATTAATAATTATTTTTCTTTATGTAGAAAAATTTTTCCTATGTTTTTGTAATATAATAATCCCACCATAATTAAAATAATAATATGGAATATATTAATTGCTTAATGTTTAAAATTGGAGCAATGTAGTCTTTATATATGATTTTGCCTTCCACTTATGTTAATTTTTCTATACTACAACAGAACGTCCTTTCTTAAATGTGTTAGGGGATACAACAAAAAGTAAAAATGTGTCATTCTCATATCTACCCTCAACTTAGATATATTTACATAATGAATAAAATAGTGTTAACCCATGGTCAGCATGTAGTTAATGATGTATGCCATTAAGAACCTTGTTCTTAACCATTCATTTTTTGTCTATGTTTCATATTCTTTATATTTTCCTCTATAAACATTGTGTTAATTTATACTTTTTTTCTTTTAGATTTTTTTAAGTTTTCAATTTTTAAAAAGCATTTTGATTTTTTTATCTCAAAACCTAACCTTCTTAAAACTGTGAATACCTTTCATTTAGATCACCATTTTCTCGTATCTTTGATAAGTTAATGTTTGTTAATGAATTAATGTATCTGAATAATTTTCAACAACATTGTTAGTAAATATTGTGGTATGTTGTGAGTGTATCAGAATATCTCTATTTCTTAATAGAAATTCCCAGAGCACAAAGACATGAGTGTAAGTTCCATATGATCAGGATTTATATAAATCTTGTTAATTTCTCTTTTTCTTACACAATGCCTAGCCACGATATTTGTCACATAAATTAGTTGACCAATAATTGTTTAATTACTAATTAATTGTGAAAATACATTGAAATTTTCAAACAATGGTATTTCAATCTCTTCGATAAATGTCTCTCAAATATTTCCAATGGATTGCCTTTAACAGCAAAAGATAAAACAATATTTCTTGTGTCCAGTTCAGTTCTATTCCATTTGGAAAATTCACATGAACACTCAATCTATTTTTAAAATGTATAGATTTTGATTTCTGTTTCATAATATATCTGTGTTTTATTACTGTGAAAAAATCCTGTTTTCCTAGTTTATGAAATAAAAAATAAAATGGAAGTTTCTAGTATGTCAGCACACCATCACTGAGCCAGCTCCATCATGGTGCTTGTCCGTGTAGACCCCCGACTCCCCTCCCCACGCCATTACCTACACTCAAAGAGGTAGAAAAGAAATTATTTCTTTCCTTTAGGATATTTCCAGAGTACTTTTGTGCAGGCTGTCTTGGTGTTTGGCACTACTTTTTTTTTAACATGAATAAATGTGTTTATCCAATTTGCTATGTACTATGTATAACCTAAATTTGCAGGTATGAATCAGAGTATGATTATAATAAGTGCCTGTCTGCATTTTTTATGTAAATTAGAATGCTATTCATTTATAATCCTGTTAATCGTTTATAATTATACTTTTTAAAAAATTCATTCCAAGTAACTTAAAATATTTACTTATATTTTGGATTAAATTAGTTGACCAGTAACTTGTGTTATTGTTCATTAAACAAGATATATTTTGTTATTATTAGGTGTGTTTCTTCATATCTTTAAGTATTGTGAACATCTTAACTTTTTCTTAAATGCAAGAGTGGGTGATACTTGTTGTAAGAGAAGGAAAGAGAGAGAGAGAATACTTTATTTTCCAAAGTTGAATCATGTCATCTTAACACTCATTTGTCATCCCAACGGCACAAAATTCTTCAAAATGTGATTCCGGCAATAAATATATTTTGTTGTTAAAGTTTTATGTCTCTAGATTGGAAGTTCACTTAAGTAAATACATTTCTCTGTATTCATAAACTAATCGAGGAAAGGAGTGAGGCTGGAGTCTGACACAGTATCAGACATCTTGTAGTCATATGATAAAAGATTTTCTTTTAATAAATTGAAGAAATTAATTTATTTCCATAGAGGTACAAGTTCATTCATGTGATCATTTGTCTTTGCAGAGAAAATTTAGCTGTTTTATGGCTTTAACTTATCTAATCTTCCCGATGGTTCGTTCATTTGGTCACTTGAAAATATTTATATATTGAATGCTACAGTATGCCAGACATTTCTATTCTACAGGAGAGAAAGGTAATAAACAGAATAAATCATAGAGAACTATGAGTATTTTAGACTGAAATAAATACTAAAGACAAAATAAATTTGGAGAAAGTAAGTGATAAAGAAGGGACTCTTGAAACATGGGTAATGAGATAAATCCATTTCACCTACCTTCACAAAATAAGGTCATTTTTAAGACTTGCATGTCCTCCAAGTGGCGCATGGCCTAAACAGTAAGATGTTTGCCCGAGTTGTTTTCCAGAAACTTAGAGTCAGCTGTGTTTAGTTGGAGCTGAGCTGGTTAAAACTGGATAGGACCACTGACCCTCCATGCGCATGTGCGAGTGTCCCCTGGGTGACCTTTTGAACGTGCAGAGGTCTGTAGCTTAGTTATGCCTGCGCAGAGCTATGATAACCACACCTTTTTCCAATCACTTTTCCCCACCCTCCGCATGCTCCCTGCACCTTGGACCGCTGCTGCTTCATTCCTCATGCCGTCAATACCCCGAGCCCCTTGCCCTCAGGGAGGCGGATTTGAGATGTGTTCTGTCTCCTTGCTTGGCTGCTGTGTGAATGAGCCCTCTCTGCTGAAGTCTCGGCATCTCAGGGTTTTGCTGCTGCCTGTCGGGCAAGAAGAACCTGGTTGGTAACAATCTTTACTTAGTGTCGGGGGTGGGGGTGGGGGGGAGCTCACTTACTTAAATTACAATGAAAAGAATTGACTGAATCAACCATGTGTCTATTGGGAGTAGAGAATTCTAGGCATTCTAAGGTCAAGAACAGAGACCCTGTGAAGGAAGTATGTTTAGCAAGTTCAAGAAAAACTGATGAAACTGGACGCAGTGTAGGGAATAGGAATAAAGTCAAGTAAGTCAGGACTTCCATATCTCGTGAGGCCTTTTAGCTCATCGTGAGGAATTTGGTATTTACTCTGAATGATACGAGAAGCTGCTAGGGGGTTTTGAACAGGAAAGTGGCCTGATCTGAATTAGACTAATTTTTCTACCTTTATTGAGGTATAATTGACAAAAGTTATATACATTTAAGATGTACACATGGTATTTGGATATACATAATACACTGTGAAAAGATCAACACAATCCAGTTAATTAATGTCTCCATCTCCTCACATAGTTTGCGTGTGGTGAGAACACTTAAGGTCCACTCTCTTGGCAAATTTTGAGTATACAATATAGTTACCATGTTGTATGTTGGATTTTCAGAACTTATTCATCCTGCATAACTGATACTTTGTACCACTGGATCCACATCTCATTTCCCTACCCCAAGCCCTGGACAGCCACCTTTCTACTTCTGCTTTTATGAGTCCGACTTCTTTAGATTCCACCTATAAATGAGATCTTGCAGTATTTGTCTTTTCCTATCTGGCTTCCGATTTTAAATTTAACAGTATTACTCTAACTTCTGTGTTGAAAATACATTGAAAGGAGGCAAACGGTGGAAACAAGAAGAGTTAAGCTGCTAGGGCGGTGCTCCAGGTGAGAGATGTGTAGAGGCAGAGGGAGGGGCTCGTGAGGAGGAGGCAGATCCACTGTGTCCTTTGCTCCAGTTTACACACATTTTTCATATTCCCTAATTATACCAACCCTCCACCCACCTTGCTTATAGCAGGTCGTTGCCTTTCTCCGATTCTTCACACAAGAAATGTTCAACTGCTTTTCTAACAAAAGCTATCAATCAACACCCTTCTAAAAAATAAAATTTCTCCACAAAAGTTTACTTGATTCCTCCCAAACCTATGGCCCCCCAGGGTTCAATTTGTTCTGTCCAGTATTGACTTCCCCTGGCTAACCTGCAAGATTCCCAGGAGTATGAAATTACTTCTGATCTTTATGAAAGCCCTCCAAAGAAGAAATAGATGCTCCCTCTCCCCCATGCATAATGAAATCTAAGACACAGAGTTTAAATGATGTTTCAGAAACTGCCCAGTTGACAAAGTACAGAGCTGGATCTTAAAGCCAGTTCTCTTTTGCTTCAAAGCCCCCAAATTTTTCACCCTACCACATAACCACCTCGTGCGTAATTTATATCATCATAGGTAATAGCAGCATTTCCACTGAATAAATCCTATGCTACTTAATGCAGGAGCTCTTTGTGACTCACCTTGGAATTTCTTCCAATTGACCACTATACAAACTGAAGTTTTCTATTATATTTAATTCTCCTTTTGGAAGGGAGGTAACATCGGTGTGTAGTTTGATAACATCCGAGTAGTTTATTCTCCTCCGAAAGAACCGAAGCTGTTCTGTTTGATTCCAGTATTGCAACTGTGTGTTTACTCTAGTTAGGCTTTTTAGTCTTATAATCTTAATTTAGATGTTTTAATACTATAAAGTAATTCAAAATGTCTGAGAAGTCGATTTAACTTATAAATAAGTTAAATAATTAAAAATTACTAAATTAGCCCACTGTGTAATTTAAGCCCTTTCTCCGCTGCTTAAATTAGGATTTAAATTAGGTTTTAAGATTAGGATTCGATTTTAGGATTTGATTTAAAAATAACATAAATTTATATCAATTGTATACTGCATTGTGAAAGCTTTATGGTTAGCACCTAAATCACTATTATATTATTATCATATAATGGTGGTTATTATTATTGTGAGATTCTTTTTAAATTAAAGATTCTAGGGATTCTAATTATAAGATACAAATTTCTTCACATTTTTCACAATTTCACTAATTGAGATATATGTGAGATTGGGTGAAATATAATTAGTCAGATATTATTAGAATTGAACTTTGCAAAATGAGTAAAGATAAGAATGTTTTTCTGGAAGAATCCATACTAAAGGCACTTCCTGTGCTAGAAAAGTATTAAACAGTTTTGGGGAAATGCTAGAAGCCACCCAGGTTTTACTATAGTTACTGAGCTTTAAAATATTGTGTTCCAAAGAACATTTTTGATTTTGAATATTTTTTACCTTCAAGCATATGGTAACAGAGAACATTTTAAAAATGTGTAATAAAATAGAAATATCTTTGAGATGCGTATTAATATTTTATTTCTAATTTTATCAAATAATTACATTTAAAATGAATGTCTCCTTAAGATCATCAGATTTATGGAACATACGTATAATTCAGTGCCCTAGGAATTTATCATTAAAAGGGCAGTTCTGGTTGGTCATGCCATTTCTTTAATCTGTCTGTCCAAAATTTCATTAACTCTCATGGCTTTGAGGAAACCTTATACAAAGTTCTAAAGAGCTGAGAAAAGTTTATACTTCTTACATGTGTATAAAATTTTAAATGAGGAAGCCATAAAAGGGGTATTAGGTTTTTTCCTCTAATTTTGTCTGAAATTTCAGTCAGCTTAAGTTTGAAATATTTGCATCATTATTATTGCAGATGTCTTATAGTGATAATTATTAAAACAATATTAACCTTACTATCTAAATAACAGAAAAACGCATTTTTCCTTTAGAAGTGTGACACTTCTAGTGTTTGGAAGTGTTTAGGACCTAACAATTAACAGTCAAAAGGCCAACTGTCATCATTTTTATAACATTATTTGGTATAGTAAATATATATATTGGTATAGTAAATATATATAACATTATTTGGTGTCTAGAGAATTCAGTACCTCCGTTTAAACATGTTTCTCTGACCAATCAGCGCCTTTATTGTAATCCTCACAATCAATGTGATATTTATTTGTTCTCTATGTCCTATGTGCAAGGCACTATAGAGAGTATGAGGATAAATGGAAAAATACTGGACAGTTTATTCCACATTCTTTTTTGAAATGAACTGAGCAAGAGGGTGGAGGTTAGGCCGAAGAGAAATGAGTCCACATTTACAAAGTATGCTTTCAATAAAAAGAAAATGTGTTTTGAAAGACCACGTAACAAAAAAGTCATAGTCGAGCAGTAAAATAAAAACAAAGGGAATTTTAGTGCAAAGAAATGCATGTAACACATACTACAAATGTCCTAAATCTGTGATGCATGACCATCAGTGCAAAACAGCTAAACATGATCAGTTGTAGAATTCCTTGTTTAATACATGGCGGTATCCCAGTAAATCAAAAGAAGAGAAATGTTTCTGCTGAGGCTTCTACATATTTTAAATAACCTTGTAGCTAGGCCCTCATGAAAGGGCAACTTGGTGATTTAGGGAATATGGCCTCTGACATAAATAAAATCACAGAGATTTTCATATGGCTATCTGTTAAAGTATGTCTGCTTTTTATTTGTCTCTTTTAAGAGTTATCTTTTAAAAATTACCTCTTCATTCTCTCCACCCCCGGATTACCCTGATAATTACTACTCTACTTACTGTCTCTATGAATTGGATTTTTCTGAGTACCTCATATAAGTGGATTATACAATATTTATCCTTTTGGGTTTGGTTTATTTCCCTAAGCATGCTGTTTTCACGATTTATCCATGCAATAGCATGTATCAAAATTTTGTTTCTTTTTAAGGCTGAATAATATTCCATCTTATGTATATACTACATTTTGTTTATCTGTTCACCCACTGTTGGGCATTTGGGTTGTTTCTACCCTTGGGCTAATGTGAGTAATGCTGCTATGAACATGGTTGTACAAATATGGGTTCAAGTCCCTGCTTTCAATTCTTTGGGAATTGAAATTCCTACAAGTGAAATTTATGGATCATATGGTAATTTTATGTTTAATTTTTTGAGGCACTGCCATATGTTTTACAAAGAGGCTGCACCGTTTCACATTCCCACTAGCAGTGCACAAGCATTCCAATTTCTCTACAACATCACTAACACTTATAAATTTTTATTACTTTTTTCTTAACAGTTCTCATCCTAATGGGTATAGAGTAGAACCTTACTGTGATTTTGATTTGTATTTCTCTAATGATTAATGATGTTGAGCATCTGTTCTTGAGCCATTTGTATATCTTTTTGGAAGAAATGTCTATTTAAGTACTTGGCCCATTTGTTTTTCTTGTAAAGACTTTTTTTAGAGCAGTTATAGGTTTACAACAAAATTGAGTGGAAAGCACAGACATTTCCCATATACCTCCTTCCCCCATTATTTATTTTTTTATTTGAAGTATAGCTGATTTACAATGTTGTGCTAATTTCTTCTGTTCAACAAAATGACTCAGTTATACACATACATACACACACACACATATATAAATGTATTCTCGTTCATATTCTTTTTCATTTTGATTTGTACAGGATATCAAATATAGTTCTCTGTGCTATACAGTAGGACCTTGCTTTTTATCCATCGTATATATAATAGTTTGCCTCTGCTAATCCCAAACCCCCAATCCATCCCTCCCTTACCCCCCTTCTCCCTTGGCAACCACAAATCTGTTCTCTATATCTATGAGTCTGTTTTTGTTTCATAGATATGTTGATTTGTATGTTATTTTAGATTCCACATAAAAGTGATATCATGAATTTGTCTTTCTCTTTCTGACTTACTTCACTTAGTATGATAGTTTCTACGTCCATGCATGTTGCTTCAAATGACATTATTTCATTCTTTTTGATGGCTGAATAATAGTCCATTGTGTGTGTGTGTGTGTGTGTGTGTGTGTGTGTGTGTATCTCCCATCTTTATCTATTCATCTGACCATGGACATTTAGGTTGTTTCCATGTCTTGCCTATTGTAAACAGTGCTGCTATGAACATAGGGGTGCATATATCTTTTCAAATTATAGTTTTGTCTGTGTATATATGCCCAGGAGTGGGATTGCTGGATCACAGGCAACTCTATTTTTAGTTTTTTGAGGAAGCTCCATACTGTTTTCCATACTGGCTACAATAATTTATGTTCCCACCAACAGTGTAAAAGGGTTCCCCTTTCTCCACACCCTCTCCAGCATTTGTTATTTATACAGTTTTTCATGATGGCCATTCTGACCAGTGTGAGATGGTACCTCCTTGTAGTTTTGATTTGCATTTCTCTAATAATTAGCAATGTTGAGCATCTTTTAATGTGCCTATTGGCCATCTGTATGTCTTCTTTGGAGAAATGTATATTTAGGTTTTCTCCCAACTTTTTTGATTGGGTATTTTTGTTGTTGTTGAGTTGTATGAGCTGTTTATATATTTTGAAAATTAAGCCCTTGTCATTTGCATCATTTGCAAATATTTTCTCCCATTCCATTGATTGTCTTTTCGTTTTGTTTATGGTTTCCTTTGATGGGCAAAAGCTTGTAAGTTTGATTAGGTCCCATTTTTTTGTTTGTTTGTTTTTATTTCTATTGCCTTGGGAGGCTGACCTAAGAAAACATTGGTAGATTTATGTCAGAGAATGTTTTGCCTATGCTCTCTTCTAGGAGTTTTATGGTGTCATATCTTATGTTTAAGTCTTTAAAGCCATTCTGAGTTTTTTTGTGTGCATGATGTGAAGTTCTAAGTTTATTGATTTACATACAGCTGTCCAACTTTCCCAGTAGCACTTGCCAAAAAGACTGTTATTTTCCCATTTTATATTTTTGCCTCCCTTATCGAAGATTAACTGGCCATAGGTGTGGGGTTCTTTTTCTGGACTCATTCTGTTTCATTGATCTGTATGTCTTTTTTTTTTTTTTTTTTTTTTTGGCCAATACCACACTGTTTTGATTACTGTAGCTTTGCAGTATTGTCTGAAATTTGGGAGGATTATGCCTCCTGCTTTGTCTTTTTCCTCAGGATTGCTTTCTCCTGCCCCCATTATTAACATCTGCCACCAGAGTGGTACATTTGTTATAATTGTTGAGCCCACATTGACGCAGTGTCCAGAGTTGTGTTCACTCTTGGTGTTGTACATTCTTTGGGTTTGGATAAATGTATAATGCTATATATCCATCATTATATTATCATACACAGTATTTTCACTGCCCTAAAAATCCTCTGTGCTCTATTCATCTCTCTCCCCACTTACCCCAATCCCTGGCAGCCACTGATTTTTTTTACTGTCTCCATAGTTTTGCCTTTTCCAGAATGTCATATAGTTGGAATCATTTAGAATATAGCCTTTTCTGCTTTGCTTCTTCCACTTAATAATATGAATTTAAGTTTCCTCCATGTCTTTTTATGACTTGATAGCTTCTTTTTTGTGCTGAATAATATTCCATTGTGTGGATATACCAAAGTTTATTTACCCATTCACTGACTGGAGGACATCTTGGTTGCTTCCAAGTTTTGGCAATTAGGAATAACTCTGCTATGAACATCTTTGTGTGGGTTTAATGTGTGGACATAAGTTCTCAACTCCTTTGGGTAAATACCAAGGAGTGTAATTGCTGGATCACATGGCAAGTGTGCTTAGTTTTGTAAGAAACTGCTGAATAGTCCTCCAAAGTGACTATACCATGTGCATTCTCATCAGTATTGAATGAGAGTTCCTATTACTCTACATCCGTGCCAGCAGTTGGTGTTGTTAGTGTTCTGAATTTTGGCCATTTTAATATGTATGTAGTGGTATCTCATTGTTGTTTTAATTTTAGCATTACCCTGATGACACAAGATGTGGAGTGTCTTTTCACATGCTTATTTGCCATTTGTGTATCTTCTGTGGTAGGGTGTCTGTTGAGGTCTTTGACCCTTTTTAAAATCAGGTTTTTTACTTATTATTGAGTTTTAAGAGTTCTTGTATATTTTGGATAACAGTCCTTTATCAGATACTTATTTTGCAAGTATTTTCTCCCAGTCTGTGGCTTTTCTTGTAATTCTCTTGATATTGTCTTTAACAGAGCAGAAGTTTTTTTATTTTAATGAAGTCCAGCTTATCAGTTATTTATTTCATGGATTATGTCTTTGACATTTTATATAAAAAGGCATACCATACCCAAGGTCATCTAGGTTTTCTCCTATGTTATCTTCTAGTAGTTTTACAGTTTTACATTTATAGTTTTGTATTTTACCTTAGATCTTACCTTTTACCTTAGATCTGTGATCTGTTTTGAGTTAATTTTTGTGAAGAGGTAACACTTCTGTCTAGATTCTTTATTATTTTTCTTTTGCAAGTGGATTTCCAGTTATTCCAGCATCATTTATTGAAGAGATTATCCTTGGCCTATTTTTTTAAACCAAGTTGTAAGTTTTGTTGTTGTTGAATCTTTATATATTCTGGATGTTAACCCCTTACTAGATATGATTTGCAGATATTTTCTCTCATTCTGTAGGTTACTTTTCACTTTTTTGATAATGTCCTTAGCACAAAAGTTTCCCATTTTAATGAATTTCAATTTACCTACTTGTCATTTTGTTCTCTGTGCCTTCAGTGACATATCCAAGAAATCATTGACAAATGCAATGATATGAAGCTTTCCCCCTGTGTTTTCTTCTAAGCTCTTATGTTTAAGTTTTGATCTATTTTCATTTAAGTTTTGTATATGGTGTAAGGTAAAAGTTCAGTTTTATTCTTTTGCATGTAGATAGCACTTTCCCAACACCGTTTATTGAAAACAATATCATTTCCCCATTGAATAGTCTTGGCACCCTTGTCAAACATCATTTGACCATATATGTGAGGGTTATATCTGGGCTGTCTGTTGTCTTTGACTGGTCTCTGTGTCTCTCTTTTTGCCAACACCATATTGTTTTGATTACTGTAGCTTTGTAGTAAGTCTTGAAATCAGGAAATGTGAGACCAACAACTGCATTTTTCTTTTCCAAGATTATTTTATCTATATGGAATTTCATGAAATTATATATGAATTTTATAATAAAATTCTCAACTTATCAACTTGTACATTTAAAAATCATATAATTTATTGAGAATGGTTTATTGTATGGTCTTTCCGGGAGGCTGTGGCATGTGCATCTGAAAAGAATGTGTATTCTACCAGAGGGGTATTCTATAGATGTCTGCTAAGTATAGCTTGTTCAGAGTGTCATTCAAATCTATTTTCTTATTAATGTTCTATAATATGATAAATGTACTGTGTTTATGCCTCTTAATTTTGAATTATCTATCTCCCCTTTTAAAACTTTCAGTTTTACTTCATGTATTTTGGTACTCTATTTTTATGTGCCTATATTTTTAAAATTGTTAAATTTTGATGGTAAATTGACCCATTTATCATTATCAAATTACATTTTGTTTCATTTATGGCTTATTTTGTGTGATAAAATAGCCACTGCAGTTCTTTTATGACTGCACTGTGCATTAGTTATATTTCTTCCATTCTTTACTTTTTACTTGTTTCTCCTATACACCAGGGGTCCCCAAACCCTGGGCCATGGACTGGTACCGCTCTGTGGCCTGATAGGAACCGGGCCGCACAGCAGGAGGTGAGAGGTGGGCGAGTGAGCAAAGCTTCACCTGTATTTACAGCCACTCCCCATCACTTGCATTGCCACCTGAGCTCCACCTCCTGTCAGAGGAGCGGTGGCATTGGATTCTCATAGGAGCATGAACCCTACTGTGAACTGCGTATGCAAGGGATCTAGGTTGTGCGCTTCTTATGAGAATCTAATGCCTGATGATCTGAGATGGAACTGAGGCGGTGATGCTAGTGCTGGGGAGCAGCTGCAAATACAGATTATCATTAGCAGAGAGGTTTGACTGCACAGAGACCATAATAAATCAATTGCTTGCAGACTCATATTAAAACCCTATCAGTGAGTGGCAAGTGAAAACAAGCTCAGGGCTCCCACTGATTCTGCATTATGGTGAGTTGTATAATGATTTCATTATATATTGCAATGTAATAATAATAGAAATAAAGCGCACAATAAATGTAATGTACTTGAATCATCCCGAAACCATCCCCCTGCCCTGGTCTGTGGAAAACTCATCTTCCACGAAACCAGTTCCTGGTACTAAAAAGTTTGGGGACCACTGCTATAGACAGTACAGATTTGGATGTGAATTTTCCAATAGATAAACTTTGCTTTTTGTTTAGATTGTTCAATCCATTCGATTTTAATATTATTATTGATATTGTTGATTTAACATCTGCTATTTTGCTTTTTGTTTACTACACATGGTGCCTTTTTGTTTCTCCATTCCTCCTTTAGTACCTTATTTTTATTAAGTGGGTGTTTTCTAGTGTAACATTTTAATTCCTTTAAGAGTTTAACAATTTTAAAAAATTTTTTCCGCTTTTTAAAAATTTTACCAGTTGAGTTTTGAGAAACAGCACTTCAATAGCAGGTTTTTAGATGATACCACTGCATATTAACCTGTTGTTCAGGCACAAAATCCCAATGATGTAGCACAGAAATATTTCTAGTCATGTGTTACTCATATCTGATATCTTCTTTTTATATATATTAATACATATTAATGTTTAACCTTAGATTGTTTAAGGTTATAAATAAGTGGGCTATGTCTTTTATTAATGTCTTATCTTGCTAGTTCCTATATATCCTAGAAGAAAAACAATACATTACAAATTGACTTTTTTCTTTCACCATAGTGGCATTTTCTAGAACAAAGTATAAATCTCACTTTAAACCATGAGCATGACCACAGTGGAAAGGATGTGGTCAATGCCTGTTTGTTGCCGCACTTAAAAAGATCAAATTAATGAATGAAATTATTTTCAAATTAATAAATTCATAAGGAATTGCTATCATAAAATTTTATATTATATGGAATTATGTAATTTGTTTACCTTTGTAAACAATAATAACTGTCACAAAAATAACTCTTAAAGAGCTCTAAGAAGTTTACTCTGCAAAAGTAGTATGCTCCCATTTCTGTAGATACCACTGTACATTTTCTTAGATTTTCCCTGCTTGAATTATTGAAAGGTAATTCCATGCACTCAAAACACCTTTATTTTTTTATGAGATCGTGATGTCTCCTAATCTATTCATGTAGCTTCCAGAAGCATCTATTGCTAGTTACTCTTTTATTTCAAGATTTAGTAGTGTATTTTTCTGTTATATAAGTGACCTTTCCACCTACTGATTTCCAGGACAAGAATACGTATAATTATGGCTACCTGGTCTGCTAAAATGCCATTTTGACCAACTGTGAATTAATTTTATCGGTATCCTTAGGGAAAATGAAACTCAGCTTGCTTTGGATTATCCACATTAACATGAAATACCCAAATATGTGTCAAAAGAATAAAATTAATCCACAGATGATTATTAAGTCAAACCCAATATATAACATCTGTCATCATTACTGATATTTACAGTAATTGCTTCCAGACTTCAAGGTTTGTGCTGCAGTGTTAAAGGAAATTTTATTTGAGCAACTGAGTTACTAAAGTATCTTATGATTATAAGTAATAAAAGTCCACAGAGACTAGTTTAAGCAACAGAAGGTTGGGGGGGGGCATTTACTATATCTCAAATACTTTTCTTTATAAGCAAAAAATATACAAACAGTAGCTTAAATGAAGAGAAATGATTATTATAAGGTTCTAGAAGTGGTTCATGGAATGCAAAGGCAGGGATGGATCTAGAACTCAGATTAGACTAAAATTAAGTACTGGTGTGATTCAGAGTAGTGCTTTTCAAACTTTAATGTGCATACACAGTGCCAGGAAGATATAAACTCATGTGTCAAGACTTGAATGCTCATAATCACTGCAGGTTTATTTCTGATAGCCAAAAACTAGAAAAAAAGCAAATGCTCATCAACAGAGGAAGGGATAATCAATATTACTCAGCCATTAAAATGAATGAGACAAGATGAGACAAAAATGCTAGATAAAAAGAGTACATTCTCCATGATTCCATTTATATAAAATTCTAGAAAATGCAAACTGACTATAGGAAGCAAATCAGTGACTTTCCAGGCATGTGAGGGGGCAGGGAGATAGGGGCTAGGGAAACTTTGATGGTGATGTAAATGTTCATTACTCATATTGTGTTAATAGTTTCACAGGTATAGGCATTTGTTAAAACATATCAAAGTTTCATTTATTACATGTCAATTATATCACAATTAAGTATTTTAAAAAAAATAAAGGAGTATTCACAGTAGGCACAACATGGTGAAACTAAAAAAACCCTGCCCATGGATAGGAGAGAAAAATCTTCAAATCAGTCAGGGGAGAAAGATTATATTTAGAACAGCAGTAGTTAGGTTGGTAGCTGATTTTGAAATATCAACATTGAAAGGAAGAAGATACAGGGGTAATATCTCCTATTGTCTATTATAAATCTAAAGATTATATTTAGAATAGTAGTTAGGTTGGTAGCTGATTTTGAAATATCAACATTGAAAGGAAGAAGATACAGGGGTAATATCTCCTATTGTCTGGCAGAGGGTAAGGGAGAAGTGGGAGACTTGCCGAGGTAGAATTCTATAAACAGCATTTTTTTTAAACAAGAAAACAAACAAATGGAAAGAGCAGAATGAACTTTACGCAGAAGGAAAGTGCTCTCACATAGGAAGTCTCATATGCAGGACAGAACAAAGTTGGAGATATATAATCTAAATATATGTCTACTATATTAAACAATAGAATACTAATGTATCACAGGGATTAAAGGAATATAAAATACGTTATACAAATTTGGGAAGAGATAAATGATATCACAATGTTTTAAGGTCCAGTGTGAGAGTGAAAATATAAAAAGTGGGTGGGAGGTTCTAACAGAGAAAATCGGCAAACACTGCAAGTAATTATCATTAAAAGAATGGATCAGAGGTCTTCCCTGGTGGCACAGTGGTTGAGAGTCTGCCTGCCGATGTAGGGGACACGGGTTCTTGCCCCGTTCCGGGAAGATCCCACATGCCGTGGAGCAGCTGGGCCCGTGAGCCATGGCCGCTGAGCCTGCGCGTCTGGAGCCTGTGCTCCGCAACAGGAGAGGCCACAACAGTGAGAGGCCCGCGTACCACACACACAAAAAAATTAATTAATTAATTAAGTAGATCATATAGGCTAGCATATGTAACTGAAGTAAATGAAGTCAGACAAAAAGTTACAAAGGCTATTTTTATATGGGTCACATATAAATAGTAAGATTATAAAGCCTCATAAAAAAGGACAACAAGCTTAATTATGTAATTCAGGAAGGGAAATAGAAGAAGGGACAAAACAATTTTTGGTTTTTTGTTCAACATTTCATTTTTTGTAAACACAAGACTGAGATAAGTTTGGCTGAAAATTAATATGGTGAATATTTACTGTCTTATATTCTCTACTTTTAAACTTGAAATGACAACCTAACAATGTTTACAAAAAATAATTGCTCTTCCATTGATAGTGTTAGACTTACTATTTTTAGAATTGAAAGATTTAATTGAGGTAATGGATCTTGGAGAAGAAAAATTTTTTGGTGACAGGCATGTTGAAGTATATCACTATGTAGATTCAACAATTAAAATGCAACAGTAGGCTTCAAACAATTGGTAAAGATAATTTAATGAAACTTTGTAATTATACTTTACTAAAATCATGAAGAGGAATAGTTCTAGGATATTTGTTTGTAGAAAAAGCTTGGGAATAGAGGAGGAGAAAGTCACTGAAACAGGTTTTTTAAAAAATGTGTGAACAATAGTGACAGCATTGAGCAGTATTCCTAAAGCATTTGATGTAAAACACCATTACTAAGAGTTTTAACAACAGGTTACATGATCAAACTAATGTAAAGAATGGAAATGCTGTACTTTTCCTCTTGAAGTTGGCAAGGCACATTACTAACATGAAAGATTCTGAGAAATCTCAGGAGAAAGAACTGTTTAATTTTGTTCATGCCAACCCATGCTAATTTGATCACCAGAGATTTTTTTTTTTTTTTTTAACTAAGCATCTCGTAAAACACTCTAGTTACCTTGGAAAATTCATTTGTAAAATGAACACTGCAAGAGAGTGTCAAATTATACAGAGATGTCAATGAATATGGATGAAGAGAAACCATCACATATGGTGAATGGGCATTCACTGGTGTTTTGCAAGACAGAAGCTTTAGGAAAAAGTGAGTTACAAAGGAGAAAGTAGGAAATGTAACAGTAGGTGTAAAACAGTTAAAAGGAGAATGAATGTTTATAATACGAACGCAAGAAGGGGGAAAGTACAAGTTTTGTCAGTGTTGATTTAATACCTGTAGTTTCAATTATGCTATAGATATGGATCTGAAATTGGATATAGTCTTAAGCACAAATTTAAATTTCTTAGTCACCCTATGTTGAGGAAGATGGAATGGAGAAAAAGAAAAAGAGCTCCTAAAGCAATGTCTCTCAAAATGTGACTTTAGAACCAGTAGCCTCAAAATTACCCCAAGAAATGGGCCCAAGTAAATGGCATTTCAGAGAAGTACTCTAGGTGAGAAAAATCTGTTCTTTTTCTGATTTCATTTAATATGATAGAAAAAACTTAAGTGCCCCTTAACAGTGACTTTTTCCAGAGAAGCTAGATAACAGTTAATATGATATAGAATTGTCACAATTAAAAACAGTGTAATCAGGATTTTTTTAAGTATAAAATTATCAATTCATTAAAGATAGGTATCAGCGCTTTAAAATTACTGCATTGCACTGAGAGACCACAGAGACAATGTGGACGAAGTCACCCCTCCGGTCGCTTTTGGTCATGCTGCTTTTGAAGGTCACCAGCTCTGACCGTGCACTTGGAGAAGTTCTCCAGAAGAGAGACAGGTTAGCTGTGTGTACAGAAATGTCTCCACCCCTGCGCTTCCAATGAGGCTTCAGGTGGTTAGTCCACTCAACGAAGGTCTGAGGCAGGTTACATTACAGGCTGCTTTAATTTGATGATTTTAATTCTTCATAGAAAATGTTCCTTTCCTTTCAGAAGCATTTATACTTTTGTTTAAATTAGAATATCGTTTTTTGTTCTGTTGATTTCTTACAGTATAATTTAATCAATTGTGCTTCTTGCATTTTAAATCATATTAACTATGATTTTCTTATATTAATCATGTGATCTTAATTTTGAGTATGCATAGGAAATGTGTGTGATGTTTCTAAAATACTAACTCCTGAATTATTGAAAATGAAGACAATGCTGTTCCCTTTGTATCAATATCAAAATATATATTCATTTCAAGCTGCATTCAAAACTTCATATTCTTACATACGTCTCTCTGAATGTAAATATGCTCTTATTTGTGACAGTATATCAACAGAAGAGAAGAAATAAGAGCAATAAATCAGTTTTATTTTTGGTAGTGTAGAAAGTAACTTTCTTTTGGTTTCTGCAAAAAGTAAATATACTTTAAAATGATCAACTCTATGACCATATGAAGTTCTGTGATATTTGAAGAAATTATTTCAGATAAATTTTGAAAATAAAATATTCTATGATGTTATATACAGTGAGCAAAAAAAAAAACAATATTTGGAGAAAGTAAAATTAGGAATATTCATTACCACTTTTTAAAATTATAGTAATCTTAAATATATGCATGTATAAGCACACATACATATTGCACATACATTTTCACACAGATCTGTTGCTAACAAATTTTATCAGCTCCATTTTCTTGACATAAGTTTGCTATTATTATTTTAATTTTAAGAGAATATTGCCTAAATATATATACATTATAGATGGAGTTAAAAGAGACATGAAGTGTTTCTGTGCTTCTATTTCATTGGTCAGAAAATACATGTGGGCTATTTTAAGATCTGCAGTAAGGAAATCAACTAAACCTAGTTTTGCCCTTCACTCTCTATGACAGATCTGCAAATAATGGACAAATAAACCCAGGGGGGTTACATGGACTGTGAATGGCTCTATGTTCAGTGTTAATTTTATACTTTGTTAAAAGATAGACTGGGGGGTGGACCTTCAAGATGGCGGAGGAGTAAGACACGGAGATCACCCTCCTCCCCACAAATACACCAGAAATACATCTACACGTGGAACAACTCCTACAGAACACCTACTGAACGCTGGCAGAAGACCTCAGACCTCCCAAAAGGCAAGAAACTCCCCACGTACCTGGGTAGGGCAAAAGAAAAAAGAATAAACAGAGACAAAAGGATAGGGATGGTACCTGCACCAGTGGGAGGGAGCCGTGAAGGAGGAAAGGTTTCCACACACTAGGAAGCCCCTTCGCGGGCGGAGACTGCGGGTGGCGGAGGGGGGAGCTTCGAAGTTGCAGGGGAGAGCGCAGCCACAGGGGTGCGGAGGGCAAAGCGGAGAGATTCCTCCACAGAGGATCAGGGCCGACCGGCACTCACCAGCCCGAGAGGCTTGTCTGCTCCCCCACCGGGGTGGGCGGGGCTGGGAGCTGAGGCTCGGGCTTCGGTCGGAGCGCAGGGAGAGGACTGGGGTTGGCGGCGTGAGCACAGCCTGCAGGGGGTTAGTGCGCCACGGCTAGCCGGGAGGGAGTCCGGGGAAAAGTCTGGAGCTGCCAAAGAGGAAAAGACTTTTTCTTCCCTCTTTGTTTCCTGCTGCGTGAGGAGAGGGGATTAAGAGTGCTGCTTAAAGGAGCCCCAGAGACGGGCGCGAGCCGTGGCTACCAGTGCGGACCCCAGAGACGGGCATGAGACACTAAGGCTGCTGCCGCCGCCACCAAGTAGCCTGTGTGTGAGCGCAGGTCACTCTCCACACCTCCCCTCCCGGAAGCCTGTGCAACCCGCCACTGCCAGGGTCCCGGGATCCAGGGACAACTTCCCCGGGAGAACGCACGGGGTGCCTCAGGCTAATGCAATGTCACGCTGGCCTCTGCCGCCGCAGGCCCACCCCGCACTCTGTGCCCCTCCCTCCCCCCCCCCCCCCCCGGCCTGAGTGAGCCGGAGCCCCCGAATCAGCCGCTCCTTTAACACCGTCCTGTCTGGGAGAAGAAGAGACGCCCTCAGGTGACCTACACGCAGAAGCGGGTCCAAATCCAAAGCTGAACTCCAGGAGCTGTGAGAACAAAGAAGGGAAAGGGAAATCTCTCCCAGCAGCCTCAGGAGCAGCGGATTAAAGCTCCACAATCAACTTGATGTACCTACATCTGTGGAATACCTGAATAGACAACGGATCCTCCCAAAATTGAGGAGGTGGACTTTGGGAGCAACTGTAGACTTGGGGTTTGCTTTCTGCTTCTAATTTGTTTCTGGTTTATGTTTATCTTAGGTTAGTATTTATAGCTTATTATCATCAGTAGATTTGTTTGCTCTCTTCCTTTATATATATATATATATATATATATTTGTCCTGTTTCGCTTTTTGTGAATGTGTATGTTTCTTTGTGTGATTTTGTCTGTATACCTTTGCTTTTACCATTTGTCCTAGGGTTCTGTCTGTCCTTTTTGTTTTCTTTCTTTTTTTTTTTAGTATAGCTTTTAGCACTTGCTTTCATTAGTAGATTTTTTTTTGGTTTGGTTGCTCTTGTCGTCCTTTTTTTTAAATTTTTAGTAATATATTTTTTTAATTTTTTATTTTAATAACTTTAATTAATTTTTTCTTTCTTTCTTTTCTCCATTTTCTTCTGAGCCATGTGGTTGACAGGGTCTTGGTGCTCTGGCCGGGTGTCAGGCCTGAGCCTCTGAGGTAGGAGAGCCAAGTTCAGGACATTGCTCCAGAAGAGACCTCCCGGCTCCACTAATCAATGAATTTGGTAAAGTAGGATACAAAATTAATGCCCAGAAATCTCTTGCATTCCTATACATTAATGATGAAAAATCTGAAAGAGAAATTAAGGAAATACTCCCATTTACCATTGCAACAAAGAGAGTAAAAAACCTAGGAATAAACCTACTTAAGGAGACAAAAGACCTGTATGCAGAAAACTATAAGACATGGTTGAAAGAAATTAAAAATGATACAAACAGATGGAGAGATATACCATGTTCTTGGATTGGAAGAATCAACATTGTGAGAGTGGCTGTACTACCCAAAGCAATCTACAGATTCAATGCAATCCCTATCAAACTACTGGTGGCATTTTTCACAGAACTAGAACAAAAAAAATTGCACAATTTGTATGGAAACACAAAAGACCCCAAATAGCCAAAGCAGTCTTGAGAAAGAAGAACGGAGCTGGAGGAATCAGGCTCCTGGACTTAAGAGTATACTATGAAACTACAGTAATCAAGACAATACGGTACTGGCATAAAAAGAGAAAGATAGATCAATGGAACAGGATAGAAAGCCCAGAGATAAACCCTCATGCATATGATCACCTTATCTTTGATAAAGGTGGTAAGAATATACAGTGGAGAAAAGACAGCCTCTTCAATAAGTAGTGCTGGGAAAACTGGAGAGCTACAAATAAAAGAATGAAATTAGAACACTCCCTGACACCATACCCAAAAAGAAACTCAAAATGGATTAAAGTCCTAAATGTAAGGCCAGACACTGTAAAACTCTTAGAGGAAAACATAGGCAGAACACTCGATGACATAAATCACAACAAGATCCTTCTTGACCCACCTCCTAGAGAAGTGGAAATAAAAATAAACAAATGGGACCTAATGAAACTTAAAAGCTTTTGCACGGCAAAGGAGACCATAAACAAGATGGAAAGACAACCCTCAGAATGGGAGAAAATATTTGCAAAGGAAGCAACAGACAAAAGATTAATCTCGAAAATATACAAGCATCTCATGCAGCTCAATATCAAAAAACCAAACAACCCAATCCAAAAATGGGCAGAGGACCTAAATAGACATTTCTCCAAAGAAGATATACAGACTGCCAACAAACACATGAAAGGATGCTCAATATCACTGATCATTAGAGAAATGCAAATCAGAACTACAATGTGGTATCACCTCACACCGGTCAGAATGGCCATCATCAAGAAATCTATAAACAATAAATGCTGGATGGGGTGTTGAGAAAAGGGAACCCTCTTGCACTGTTGGTGGGAATGTAAATTGATACAGCCACTTTGGAGAACAGTATGTGGGTTCCTTAAAAAACTAAAAATAGGACTACCATATGACCCAGCAATCCCACTACTGGGCATATACCCTGAGAAAGCCATCATTCAAAAAGAGTCATGTGCCACAATGTTCATTGCAGCTCTATTTCCAATAGCCAGGACATGGAAGCAACCTAAGTGTCCATTGACAGATGAATGGATAAAGAAGATGTGGCACATATGTACAATGGAATATTACTCAGCCATAAAAGGAAACGAAATTGAGTTATTTGTAGTGAGGTGGATGGACCTAGAGTCTGTCATACAGAGTGAAGTAAGTCAGAAAGTAAGCATACAAATGGCGTGTGCTAGCACATATATATGGAATTAAAATAAATGTTTCTGAAGAACCTAGGGGCAGGACAGGAATAAAGACGCAGACGTAGAGAATGGACTTGAGGACATGGGGATGAGGAAGGCTAAGCTGGGACGAAATGAGAGAGTGGCATGGACGTATATACACTACCAAATGTAAAATAGTCAGTGGGAAGCAGCCGCATAGCACAGGGAGATCAGTTCGGTGCTTTATGTACACCTAGAGGGGTGGGATAGGCAGGGTAGGAGGGAGATGCAAGAGGGAGGAGATATGGAGATGTATGTATATGTATAGCTGATACACTTTGTTATAAAGCGGAAACTAACACAGCATTGTGAAGCAATTATACTCCAATAAAGATGTTAAAAAAGATAGTTTAAAGCAATAGCCAGTAATTTTCCAATGCTATCTTTTAATAATCAAACACATTTTTAATAACTCAAAGTTTAATTCATTTAATGAAATGGAGGACGTTTATCCTTAATTCTTGGACAAATGAGATTTTTCATCACTAATGGCAATGCTGTAGTTTGGGTGAAATATCAATATCAGTCTTATGATGCAGGCTTATTTTTTCTGCAACACCAAATGCCTTACACTTGCTTGAACATTTATGACACCTATTGTCTTAGTCAGTTTGGACTGCTATAACAGAATACTATACACTGGAAGGTTTAAGCAACAGACATTTATTTTTCACAGTTCTGGAGGTTTAGAGGGCTAAGATTAAGATGCAGGCAGATTTGGTTGTGTGATGAGGCCTTGGCCTGCAGATGGCCATTTCCTGCTGTGTCCCCACATGGCAGAAAGAGGGGGAGCAAGCTCTCTAGTCTCTACTTGTAAGGGCACTAATCTCATCAGGAGGACCCCACTCACATGACCTCATCTAAACTCTCCTGAAGACTCCATTTCCCAATACTATCACATTGGGATTTAGAGCCGTAACATATGAATTTGGAAGGAATGTGAACATTCAGTCCTTAACACCTGTCTTGCTCCATCTTTGCTCTGTGCACTTTAAGAATGTGGACAGAGATATTTGTAGTGTCTATATTAGTAAACTTGTTGAATTAGAATATTGGTTCATTCTAGCAACCATTCTAAATTCATCATAAAGTTGATTTTGTATCTTTTTATGTTTTAAATATGAAGTATCATATATTTTTAGAAAGCAGTATTTCCTTTATAAAATAAGCACAATATTTACACTTTCTTCTGACATACTTCTGATGTGTGTTCACATTTACCCTTTTCATTGAATATACAGTTATTCTGCATTTTTAACTTCAACGCATGTAATACAAGAAAAAAAGAAGAATGTGTATATTTTCCATCCCAAGAAGGCTTATACAATTAACCTTTAATTTTAAAGTAAATATTAATTTTTATTCTGTTCTTTCTCTCACTTTTATTATTTTTCTGCCATTTAAATTCTCAGGAAATTTGAGAATTAGGGGAATATAAATTAAAAAAAAAACACTTTTATTGTTTAAATAAGAACAACACCTGATAACTACAAGTCCTTTATAATAAAAAAGTATATATATAATTATAAGATACATAATTACAAAGCTTTCATTAATATTTCTTTTCCATAATTATTCTCTTGTAATATATTTAGAGTTTATTCTCATACCTTGTAACTGGATGGCTTTCACTATCTCCTGTTCATCAGTGTAGAACAAATTATTCATGTTTCAGTACTCCAGTAATGAGATGTCAGCCCATAATCCTTGCTGTTGAAGGGATTGTCAGAAATGATTGAATCCTTGGTGATGTGACCTCAATGCCATTTAAAGCTTGCCCTCGTAAGAGAGTACATGCTCTCTGAGAAGCCCCTTTTCTTCTTAGCTTTTTTTTTTGTTTTGCATAATATTATACATGTATGTGCATAATTCAAACTGAAAATCAATTCAGCAATAACTGCATACATGTGGAACATTTATTAACCACTATTTATTTTGAACACTCACTGTGAAGACATATGGATATCATATTAATTTTTATTTCATAAAATCCAGCATGGTTCGTTGGGGCTGCTAATTTTCAGTTGCTCCGTGGTAGATGTGTTTGCCTGCTATTAGGAAGTTTGTTTGCTTAGTTATTTAAGTATTATGCCTTTGATAATTATTTAAGTGAGTAAAAAATCCACCAAAAGGATTTTATATCCATGAGAGTTTCCGTTGTCATAAGTTTGCAAACCAGAGGCGTTACGTATTAGGGTCCCGCCAGCAAAACAGAACCAATACAGTACATATATTACAAGACTTACTGTAAGGAATGGCATTACAGAATGGTGTGGGCTGGCTAAGCATTTCTGAAATTTACAGGGCAGGCCTTCAGGAAGAGCAGCCTGGAACTCTCAGGCAAGAGCTGAAGCTGCAGTCCATAGGCAAGTTCTTTTTCAGGGAAACCTCAATTCTACTCTTAACACCTTTAAAATGATTGAATCAGGTTCACCCAGATTATCTAGGATAATCTCCTTTACTTAATGTCAACTCATTATGGACCTTAATCACATCTACAGAGTATGTCAGAGCAATACCATGAAAAATAGTGTTTGATTGAGTAATTGGGTACTGTAGTCTAGAAAGTTGACATGGAAAACTAAACATTACAGGTTATTTCCTATTTTTACAGGATTAGTATTCGCCTGATTCATGAATGATGAAGCTATGAGTGCTTAACTCAAGTCTCCATGAGCTTAATTCACATCACTGGGAGGGAGGAGGTACCGTAATATCTTGAAAAGTTTAGTTTTACATATTCAATTTCAGTACTACTTATTTTGATATATATATATTTCAGTACTACTTATAAATTTTGAGATCTTAGGGCTGGTTAATGCTTAAAGTTTCAACAGATTTTATACATCATACTTTGACCAAGATCTAGTTGCAATTATATAAGAAGACTTAATTGTGCTTATAACCATATATTGAAAAATTCAAATCAACTTATGGACATAGTCCAAATTTAGCTCATTCATTCTGTATTAGTCATGCATATAGATTAAATATATAAATAATAAATAACAGAGGTAGGTCAGTAAGTATAAGAACTTTTTAGCCTAAATGGCACAGAATAGATATTCAGAATTCATCTTTCACTTAAAAACTTTATGATTTAGGAGGTTAATGGGCAGTGACTAAGGCATAGTACTTCTAGCTTGGGAACTTCATTTCAAATGGTAAGAAACCTCACGCCCGATACTTTATGCTTCAAATTTTCTTTCTGTTTTTTACTTAAAAGTACCTTTTTATTTTACAAATCTAATATATCTCTAAATCCCTCTACTCCTTTTCTTTATAGTATGGGTTAGTTTCCTATTGCTTCATAACAAATTAGTACAAATTTTGTGGCTTGAAACAAAAGTTTACTATCTCACAATTTCTGTGGGATTATGAGGTAACTCGGTTCGTTACTGAGGGTCTCACTAGGCTGAAATCAAGGTGTCAGCCATGGTTGCTCTCTCATCTGAGGCTCAAAAGTTTTCATCCAACTGGTTGTCGTCAGAATTCAGCTTCCTGCACCTGTAGAAATGGAAGTTCCATTTTCTTGCTGAATATTGGCAAGGGGCTGCTCTCAGCACCTAGGAGCCACCTGTAGGTTCTTGCCACGTGGTGCCCTCCATAGACAGTTCACAGCACATGTATTTGTTTGTCAGAGGCTGGGAGGAGTGTACCTCTTGCTTTGAATGTGTCTGCTGCTTTGAGTCTCTTTAAAAGGTTCACCTGATTAGGTCAGTCCTGCCCATGGTAATCTCTCTTTTGGTTAAAACAAAGTCAACTGATTAGGGACTTTAATTATATCTGCAAAACGGAATCACATATGCCAACATTTGAATTATCTAATCACCTGTTAAGATTCTCTTATTATCTTCAACTCTGAGTGAATATATAGGCTTCCACAAGACACTAAAAACCAAAAAATGAACAAAACAAAACAACACAAGGCAGAGCCAGTTTCACTGTGAGAGAAGGTTTACATCTGTCCATTAAAAAAAAAGTGTATTTTACACATACACACATATACGAGTGTGTATATTTACTCACATTTAATCAATAAATAAAACTTACTATTACCAAGGGCTGTTCTCCAATGGCAATTGAATAGATGAAAGGATATGATTTTCAAGTAGGTTTTAAATTTGCAAAGCATCTATTAATAAAGTATATGAAGGAAAATCATGAATAGTATAACTTATTATTACCCTCCAAAATTTAAATTTTAAAAATAAATCATAAGTACTCCTTTGTAGATTTGAAGTCCTTTGAGGAAGTGTTATGCTTCATTTATACCTTATACCATTTTACTGTTGCTGTTCAATAATTACATATTGTTGACATTTTTAATGTAGTTATGCTTTCTTTTATGGTTTTAAGAATCAGCTTATTGTTACATGGAATAAATGTATTTCAGTTTCATGTTACTTGGAAAAGTAATGGATGAATCGAATTGTACTTCATGGACACTCATCCCCTCTGAGGCGTTCAGTTGGTATTGACCACTGCAATACTAACTGCTTTGATACACTCGATATTGCCCTGAGTCCAAAAAACTTATTCCTCAGAACACTTACACAAAGGAGTAATGTTTCCTAGTAGAAACAAGCAATATACGTTATGAAATATTTTGAAAGGAAATTAGAATCTGTCACTACTTAATCTATGAACTCACATTTTTATGAGAAAAGGATTTAAAATTGTTACAGAATAGTGAGTGGTACATTAACCACAAATGTAATACTTATTAGTGACTTTTTGACTGTATAAAATTAAGATCATACTTGAGCAACTTACTGCAAAAAATAGGTGGAAAATTAAAGTATAGGTTTTTAAAATGTAATTATCCAGCAATAATAGAAAGCAAATTGTTTGCTTATAATAATTACTATTTAAAAATGCTTGGCTGAATTAAAAATAATTTAGTAGCTGCAGCTATGATTAGATAAGTAGAAAGATGTCAAGGTAATAATACAATATGTAAAGTTATAATATGAAGTACAAATATATAAAGGTAGCAAAATAAACATTACCAGACATAAGTAAGAATTAATGAAATGAATATTGGCAACAATATAATTAGATGTCCTAAAAATGTAAAGGTGAGATTTTTATAAAGCATATTAATGAGTTATCATTACTCACTAGCCTAGGTTAAAGCCTAGAGTTGACTATCACATCATAAAAACTGCTTTGCAGAATAATACGACTTTGAAACACTGTATGAGCCTGAAAAGGAAACCTTTGGGAAATGATTAATGGTAGCAATTGTATAACACACATTAGGATAAAAGTTCAACCATATAAATATTTATGTCAATTATCTAGGAATTAGATGCAAGGTTAAAACTGTATGTGCCATATGACAACTAAATACTTCAAAAGAAATATTGTTTGGAAATACAGTGGGAGACCATTCTACAAACTGGTATGTTATCGTAAGTGCATTATTATATAAGGGTTTTGATTTGATAGTGTAAGAGTAGGTTACGCAGTTCATTAGAATAAGGAATGATGCTCTTTTCTATGGGGAATTCATAAATAACCTGAACAAAGACAACTCTATAAAGCAGAAGCTTCTAGTGGTATTGCTTCTAGAACTAAGGTTTAATTTAGGAACATAAATATACAATTTTTAAAATTATTTTATCAAAAAATTTAGAACAATCTTCATATATTATATTATGAGTTAAACTATGTAACGCTATTTAGTATGGAAAGGCAAAGGAGCAATATTATTATATTTTAATTGTGTAGATCAACCAAAAGCACACATCAATTTTTAAAACCATGTTTTTATTTTAAAGTTGTGCAAAGTAACCCAACATAACAGAATCATCAATAAATTTATTTCCACTTTTCATTAAAGTAAAAACCTTGTGTTCACATGATTATAAATACCACAAAGGTATGTTTGGAATATGTCTAATTGAACCACTTGATTTTATTTATAATCTTTGTTTTTTATTAATAAAAAGTCACAATGGAAAAAATGTAGGAGAAAATATTTGAGGGAAGTATAAGTTCATGACATCTTAGGGAAAAAATAGTCTACATGACATAGTATATTCTCCTAATATCTTTTCCTGTATTCAATACTATATTAATAAAATATCCTTCAAAAATATGCATGTTATTAAATGTATTTATTCAATGTTAATACAAATGAACAATAATTTATTTCCAAAACATGGTGTAAACAAACAAAAAAGGGAAAATATTAAGAATGAGCAGTAATTCAGAATAGTCATGGGGGAAAAATACATCTTCAAAAATGCAAAATGTAATATGAATGAAGTGAATAGTAATGGGAAGGAGAGAAAATATTTAAGAGATCTGTTTAAACTCAGTTTCTCTTCCATTGTAATTTGCATCAGTTTATTTGCTTTCAAATTCTTATATTGAATAGTTTGCAAACTCTGTATTAAAGACTAAAACACAGCTAAACATCACTGACAACAAAAGGAGTGGGGCTGGTAATGCTAATATAATGCTGTTGAGGAAATGGATTTGACATTTTTAAATGGGATAAAATGCAAAATTCCCTCTCTGAATTTAGGCTTATTTGAGCTTAACGGAGGCTTGACATACTTCAGGGAGTAAAAGGGGGGTGGTTAGAACTAGTTTCATATATTTTGTGAAAAGAAAAATAAAGTAATACAAAAATTGAAGACGTAAATACCATTCTTTGTAATGCACCAGTGATTATTTCCTAAGTTGGATAAATAACTTTACACTGAATCCACTACAAGATGCTTTTTGACATAGTGTCAATTTTCAGTTTGTTTTCAAGTCTAATTAGATTCATACTTTTCTATGCAATTTCTGTTAGAACAATTGAGACGTTTCTAGGCTCTAACATGTTTGTTAGTAGAGTGCAATTAAATCTATTGGTTATCTTTTGTTTTACTTGCAACAATGCTTTTACATCAGGTGATACCATATCAGTATGTGATCAATGATGATTTTCATTTCTGCAGTTATTAACTAATATTTGGGGAAAATTTTCCATGTACATGATTGTTTCATTCTATTTTATATTTTTGCTATGTGAGGAGGAGTTTTAAAAGTTCTTTCCACTCAGTAGCTGAAAATATTAGATGGAGAAAGGATAAAGGAACTACTAATTGTGCTGGGAGGAGAGAGATGTATGGGACACTGAAATGATGGAGAGGCTGATGAAGACACCAGTTTTCTGTCCTTTAGAGCAGGATGAATGTTGAATCCATTTTCTAACTAGGGGTCATCAGAGAGGAGACTGTTTTTGGAGGAAGCTCATGCGATCCATGTTTTATCCATTTTGTGCTTGATTTCCTGTAGAGACATCCAATAGCAACATCAAAGAGGCAATTTTTTGGCACAAATTCAGTACAGAGCTATTTGAACTTGAAGATCACTGGCATATATGTGGTGACCAGATTGTGGTTGAAATTGCCTAGACAGAGAACATATGGAAGATGAGGATCTAGAAGGAAGCTGCAAGAAACCCTACATTTCACGGCCAATTGGAAGAGAAGAACTTGCAGAGCGCATAGAAAAGAAGCAGGGTAAGTCACACATGGGGAAACTGGGGAGACTGTGATGTCATAGAAACAAGAAAGGAGTGCCTCCTCCCATATTGTGAATCTTCCTATAAATAAAGAGTGGGCTTGGGAGCATACAAAGGATTGTGCACTGGGGCAATTGTCTGATTTCAGCTTTCTCACAATTTAGGGTTTGCTAGCTTCATACTAATTTTAACAGCTCTATGTAAAACCAGTACATCACTGTCACTTTCTTGCATTTTATTCATCCTAATGCATCAATGGTTTTAGTCTCCAACTATAAAGAGCCAGGACCCTATTTTAAAATACAATTTCCTTATATTCTATAAAAGAAATAATTACAGAGCAATCACCAGCAGGAATGGTTGAGTCCTTTCTAGTAAAGAATTACAAAGGAACTACAAAACTAAAAACTTTTACTGTTAATGTATCATTAATCTCAGTTCCATTTCCTTCTCCAAGGGGAGGCTTATTAGGGGAAGGGTTAATGACACTGACCTCAGACACCTGCAGTTATGTCCATTCTATCTAATCACTTGACCAGTAAAAAGTGTGAGTAGTAATATCATGCATTCATGGATTCTAGGCTTATTGGACCTTCAGTGCTATTTTGGCCTCATAAATGTTCTGTTACTAATATCTGCTAAGTGTTAAGGGATTTTATTCAGAGTCAGTGATGACATCTGAGAAACTACTCATCACATGTGAATTCTCAGAACTCAGGTGACTATATCATGATGGGAGATCGTTTCAGATATTGCATCAGGTAACAGAAAGAATAAAAGCATACTTTTTAAAAGCGTCTGGTGTATTATTTCGAATTGTATTGTGAAGCCAGTTGTATTGGAAAGTGTTGCCTTGAACTTCCCTTTTAAATGATAGTACATTGAAATTGCTCTTCATTATGCACTCCCATCAGTTGCCATCCCCAGGGAATAGATTAACCCTAAAATGTGAATCTAATTCTTTCTTAACACTTTCTAAGCAAATGTTTAAATTCTATCAACGTTTAATTTATTTTTGAATTTTATTTACTTTTTTATACAGCAGGTTCTTATCTATTTTATGCATATTATTGTATACATGTCCATCACAATCTCCCAATTCATCCCACCTCCACCACGCCCCACCCCACCCTGACCTTTCTCCCCTTGGTGTCCGTATGTTTCTTCTCTACATCTGTGTCTCTATTTCTGCCCTGAAAACCACTTCATCTATACCATTTTCCTAGATTCCACATATATGCGATAACATATGATATTTGTTTTTCTCTTTCTGATTTATTTCACTCTGTATGACAGTCTCTAGGTCCATCCACGTCTCTACAAATGACCCAGCTTTCGTTCCTTTTTATGGCTGAGTAATATTCCATTCTGTATATATACCACATCTTCTTTATCCATTCGTCTGTCGATGGGCATTTAGGTTGCTTCCATGACCTGGCTATTGTAAATAGAGCTGCAATGAACATTGGGGTGCATGTGTCCTTTTGAATTATGGTTATCACTGGGTATATGCCCAGGAATGGGATTCCTGGATCATATGGTAATTCTATTTTTAGTTTTATAAGGAACCTCCACACTGTTCTCCATAGTGGCTGTATCAATTTACATTCCCACCAACAGTGCAAGAGGGTTCCCTTTTCTCCACACCCTCTCCAGCATTTATTGTTTATAGATTTTCTGATGAATCCCATTCTGACAGGTGTGAGGTGATACCTCATTGTAGTTTTGATTTACATTTCTCTAATAATTAGTGATGTTGAGCAGCTTTTCATGTGCTTCTTGGCCATCTGTATGTTTCCTTAGGAGAAATGTCTGTTTAGGTCTTCTGCCCATTTTTGGATTGGGTTGTTTGTTTCTTTAATATTGAGCTGCATGAGCTGTTTATATATTTTGGAGATTAATCCTTTGTCCATTGCTTCATTTGCAAATATTTTCTCCCATTCTGAGGATTGTCTTTTTGTCTTGTTTGTAGTTTCCTTTCCTGTGCAAAAACTTTTAAGTATCATTAGGTCCCATTTGTTTATTTTTGTTTTTATTTCCATTACTCTAGGTGGTGGATCAAAAAAGATCTTGCTGCGATTTATGTCAAAGAGTGTTCTGCCTAAGTTTTCCTCTATGACTTTTATAGTGTCTGTTCTTACATTTAGGTCTTTAATGCATTTTGAGTTTATTTTTGTATATGGTGTTAATTTCATTCTTTTACATGTAGCTGTTCAGTTTTCCCAGCACCACTTATTGAAGAGACTGTCTTTTCTCCATTGTATATCCTTGCCTCCTTTATCATAGACTAGGTGACCATAGGTGCATAGGTTTATCTCTGGGTTTTCTATCCTATTCCATTGATCTATATTTCTATTTTTGTGTCAGTACCATATTGTCTTGGTTACAGTAGCTTTGTAGGATAGTCTGAAGTCAGGAAATCTGACTATTTCAGCTTGGTCTTTTTCCCTCAAGATTGCTTTGGCTATTTGGGGTCTTTTGTGTCTCCATACAAATTTTAAGATATTTTATTCTAGTTCTGTAAAAAATACCATTGGTAATTTGATAGGGATTGCATTGAATCGGTAGATTGCTTTGGGTAGTAGAGTCATTTTCACAATATTGATACCTCCAATCCAAGAACATGGTATATGTCTCCATCTGTTTGTATCCTCTTTGATTTCTTTTATCAGTGTCTTATCATTACCTGAGTACAGGTCTTTTACCACCTTAGGAAGGCTTATTCCTATGTATTTTATTTTTTTGTCGCAATGGTGAATGGGATTGTTTCCTTAATTTCTCTTTATGATCTTTCATTGTTAGTGTATAGGAATGCAAGGGATTTCTGTGCATTAATTTTGTATCCTGCCTTTACCAAACTCATTGATTACTCTAGTAGTTTTCTTGTAGCATCTTTAGGATTCTCTGTGTAGAGTATCATGTCATCTGCAAATAGTCACAGTTTTACTTCTTCTTTTGCAATTTGTATTCCTTTTATTTCTTTTTCTTCTCTGATTTCTGTGTCTAGGACTTCCAAAACTATGCTGAATAATTGTGGCAAGAGTGGACATCCTTGTCTAGTTCCTGACCTTAGAGGAAATACTTTCAGTTTTTCACAATTGAGAATGATGTTTGCTGTGGGTTTGTCGTATATGGCCTTTATTATGTTGAGGTAGGTTCCTTCTATGCTCACTTTCTGGAGAGTTTTTATCATAAATGGGTGTTGAATTTTGTCAAAAGCTTTTTCTGTATCTATTGAGATGATCATATGGTTTTTCTTCTTCAATTTGATAATATGGTGTATCACATTGATTTGCGTATATTGAAGCATCCTTGCATCCCTGGGATAAATCCCACTTGATCATGGTGTATGATCCTTTTATTGTGATGTTGGATTCTGTTTGCTAGTATTTTGTTGAGGATTTTTGCATCTATATTGACCAGTGATATCCGTCTGTAATTTTCTTTTTTTGTAGTATCTTTTTCTCGTTTTGGTATCAGGGTGATGGTAGCCTCATAGAATGAGTTTGGGAGTGTTCCTTCCTCTGCAATTTTTTGGAACAATTTGAGAAGGATTGGTGTTAACTCTTCTCTAAATGTTTGATAGAATTCACCTCCATGTGTTTGTGTTTTTCACGTTTTTTTCCCCTGTCATTTATTGCTAATCTCAGTGCTCTGGTTGGAAAAGACACTTGATATGATTTCAATTTTCTTAAATTTACCAGGGCTTGATTTGTGACCCAAGATGTGGTCTTCCTACAGAATGTTCCGTGTGCACTTGAGAAGAAAGTGTAATCTGCTGTTATTGGATAGAATGTCCTATAAATATCAATTAAATCTATCTGGTCTGTTGTGTCATTTAAAGCTCGTGTTTCCTAATTAATTTTCTGTCTGGATGACCTGTCCATTAGTGTAAGTGAGGTGTTAAAGTGCCCCACTATTTTTGTGTTACTGTTGATTTCCTCTTTTACAGCTGTTAGCAGTTGCCTTATGTATTGAGGTGCTCCTATGTTAGGTGCATATATATTTATAATTGTTATATCTTCTTCTTGGATTGATCCCTTGATCATTATGTAGTGTCCTTCCTTATCTCTTGTAGCATTCTTTATTTTAAACTCTATTTTATCTGATATGAGTATTGCTACTCCAGCTTTCTTTGGATTTCCATTTGCATGGAATATCTTCTTCCATCCCCTCACTTTCATTCTGTATGTACCTCTAGGTCTGAAGTGGGTCTCTTGAACAGAGCATATATATGGGTCTTGTTTTTGTATTCATTCAGCGAGCCTGTGTCTTTTGGTTGGAGCACTTAATCCATTCACATTTAAGGTAACTATCGATATGTAATTTCCTATTACCATTTTCTTAATTGTTTTGGGTTTGTTTTTGTAGGTCCTTTTCTTCTCTTTTGTTTCCCACTTAGAGAAGTTCCTTTAGCATTTGTTGAGGAGCAGGTTTGTTGGTGCTGAATTCTGTTAGCTTTTGCTTGTCTGTAAAGCTTTTGATTTCTCCATCAAATCTGAATTAGATCCTTGCCGGGTAGAGTAATCTTGGTTGTAGGTTCTCCCTTTCATCACTTAAATATATCGTGCCACTCCCTTCTTGCTTGTAGAGTTTCTGCTGAGAAATCAGTTGTTAACCTTATGGGAGTTCCCTTGTATGTTATTTGTCCTTTTTCCTTGTTGCTTTTAATAATTTTTCTTTGTCTTTAATTTTTGTCAATTTGATTACTATGTGTCTCGGTGTGTTTCTCCTTGGGCTTATCCTGCCTGGGACTCTGCGTTTCCTGGATTTGGGTGGCTATTTCCTTTCCCATTTTACAGAAGTTTTTGACTATAGTCTCTTCAAATATTTTCTCGGGCCTTTCTCTCTCTCTTCTTCTTCTGGGACTCCTATAATGCGAATGCTGGTGTGTTTAATGTTACCCCAGAGGTCTCTTAGTCTGTCTTCATTTCTTTTCATTCTTTTTTTCTTTATTCTGTTCCACGGCAGTAAATTCCACCATTCTGTCTTCCAGGTCCCTTATCCGTTCTTCTGCCTCAGTTATTCTGCTATTGATTCCTTCTAGTGTAGTTTTCATTTCAGTTAGTGTATTGTTCATGTCTGTTTGTTTGTTCTTTAATTCTTCTAGGTGTTTGTTCTTTAATTCTTCTAGGTGTTTGTTAAACATTTCTTGCATCTTCTCGATCTTTGCCTCCATTCTTTTTCCGAGGTCCTGGATTATCTTCACTATCATTATTCTGAATTTTTTTTCTGGCAGGTTGCCTCTCTCCACTTCATTTAGTTGTTTCTCTGGGGTTTTACCTTGTTCCTTCATCTGATACATAGTCCTCTGCCTTTTCATCTTGTCTATCTTTCTGTGAATGCGGTTTTTTTTCACAGCCTGTAGGATTGTAGTTCTTCTTGCTTCTGCTGTCTGCCCTCTGGTGGATGAGGCTATCTAAGAGGCTTGTGCAAGCTTCCTGTTGGGAGGGACTGGTGGTGGGTAGAGCTGGGTGTTGCTCTGTGGACAGAGCTCCGTAAAACTTTAATCCACTTGTCTGCTGATTGGTGAGGCTGTGTTCCCTCCCTGTTGGTTTGGCCTGAGGCGACCCAGCACTGGAGCCTACAGCAGGCCCATTTGTGGGGCTAATGGCGGACTCCTGGAGGGCTCACACCAAGGAGTACTTTCCAGAACTTCTGCTGCCAGTGTCCTTATCCCCATGGTGAGCCACAGCCACAGCCAGCCTCTGCAGGAGACCCTCCAACACTAGCAGGTTGGTGTGGCTCAGTCTCCTATGGGGTCACTGCTCCTTCCCCTGGGTCCCGATGCGCACACTACTTTGTGTGTGCCCTCCAAGAGTGTAATCTCTTTTTCCTCTAGACCTGTTGAAGTCCTGCAATCAAATCCCGCTAGCCTTCAAAGTCTGATTCTCTGGGAATTCCTCCTCCTGTTGCTGGACCCCCCAGGTTGGGAAGCCTGACGTGGAGCTCAGAACCTTCCCTTCAGTGTGTGGACTTCTGTGGTATAAGTGTTCTGCAGTTTGTGAGTCTCCCACCCAGCGGTTATGGGATTTGATTTTATTGTGATTGCGCCCCTCCTACCGTCTCATTTTGGCTTCTCCTTTGTCTTTGGATGTAGGCTATCTTTTTTGGTGAGTTCCAGTGCCTTTCTTTCAATGGTTGTTCAGCAGTTAGTTGTGATTCCTGTGCTCTCGCAAGAGGGAGTGAGCAAGCTGACATTCTGACCAGGTCGTATTCCAATTCCAGATAGTTTCCCATTGATCAGGATGAATCTAAATGCCTGCGCATATCATACAGACTCTCCTTGATATCATTTTACGCCTATTGTCCAGCTTGGTATCCAATGTATTTCTCTCCATTCCAGCTACACAGCGATTTGCTATTCTCTGAACCTGCCATATTAGTTTATGCTTCTATTCCTTTGGATTCGCCCCTTTACATAATTGGAGTACTGTTTCCTCCTTCTGTGTATGTCAAGTTCCCACAAATATTCTAACCCTCTCTCAAGTCCTACTGACTCCTATCATCCTTCCTCCAAGTTCCCACTTCACTCTAATTGAGATTGTCTTTCTCTACTTCACTCTAAGAAACTTAGAAAGTGGTCAGTTTTATTGTTTTTACATTAAATGGTAATAATCAAAACAGTATCAAATATGGGTTACATATTTTGTTATAATGTGAAGGTAAGGAACAAGTAGAAATTGATGTAGAGAGTATGAATTTTTCTGACAGAAATAAAATGGCAATAAGTGAATATGCTAGAAATAATATACTCATAGTGGGCAGTAAAGTTTTCAGCATTCGTGAAAGTTATGAGTTTAGAAAGAATAAAGTTGGCAGGTAGTGAACTGAAATTTAAAGATGAGATGTTTTAAAATTACCCAGTGGTCTACTAAAGAAAATGTTTTAATAGAAATTTGAAATTCAGAGTTATGTTTGGAAGAAGACACGTTCTGTTTTTAAATGTAAATGATTTATGGTTTTCATGGTCATATGCAGCTCTTCTAAAACAGAAATTCATATTTTCAAAATTAAAATTGGCAATCAAATTTAAATGTGAAGAAGCAGAAAAGTTAACAAAATAATACAAAAGTGTTATGATTTCTTGTTTTCAGTCTCCAAATTATCCACTAGATTTTAATCCATATAAATTAAGTAGAAAATATGTTACAATATTTTTATGTAGCATTTCCAATACTTTTAATGTTATCTCATTATAAAGAAATATTTCTGAAGTCTTATTTGAAATATTAATAGTGATTTTAAATGATGAAAAATTTTCAAATAATGGAGTATTTCGTTGGCACCATAGTGACACCGAAGACACAGTGTGAGGCAATTAAAATACATGACTACATCCAAAATTTAGTTACCTATAGTCTTCAGGAAATAAAACCAAACAGTTTTGGAAGACACTGTGAAAGACTTTCATATAACAGTTATACAAATGTCTTTAATTACATACTAGTAAAGGAATTAAGTGAAATGAACTATGTAAGAACTTTCCAGGAAAAGGCCAATCACAATCTGGATGTAACAGTAGCTAAACAAGAAATTTGCCACCTGCAAGGTAACAAACTCTGTGTGAGGAGGTGTGGCCTATGCATTCTAGTGGGCACCTAGCTGACTCATTTGTATTTAACTTCTCAGGGACACTTGGCACTTTCTGCTTTGTAACTCAGCAGATTTGGAGGATTTTCTTATTTACCTTAGAGCTTGAAGAGCAACTTAAGATTCGTCCTGTTTTTACTGCTTGAACAGTTAGTTCCCAGGTAAGACTGACACATAATTTTCACAACTTCCTCTCTCTTTTTACATTTCTAATCCAACTTTAATTCAATAACATCTAGCATTGTGGAATTCTCAGTGAATTTGTAAAGTCTCGTACATGTGGATAATTTAGTTTTGCCTCTCAACGTGTTCTGAAAAACCCTCAGAGACATATAATTTTATATTTATTTAAAACCCCTTTCAGAACGTTCTGTTAAAAAATAAAGTTAAAAAGCAACTGACAGAGCAATCAGTAAGTTACTGGAATATCATTGGTTAAAAAGTTTAACTGCATAAATAACAATATTAATTTTACTGAAATACACACTGTACCCTTCAACTGTGCTGGGTAAAGGTTTTTGTTTTATTGATAACTCTAGGGTTCTGCTAGCTTTCCAACTAGGAGAAAAGATTTAGAAACCCAAATGTCAAAATAAAGTTTGAAATAAGAAAAGTTTCACTGCCTAATTAGTAGATTTTGGAGACAAAGCTAGCAGGTAATTGATACTTCTTAATGCCTGTTTTGAGCCAGCCTCTATGTTGGCTGCCTTTTTGTCTCGTAGCCTTCTCAGAAATGTGAGGAGCTGTTCTGTTCTCCATACTATATGTTGGTAAATTGATGGGCACAAAGGTTAAAACATTTGCACATGGTGCTAAAAATCGTATGGCACAGAAAGTCTCAAATACTGTTCTAGATGATCCTAAAGTCCACAGATCTTTCACATTGTTACAAAATATAATTTTGATGATTAAGTACTTAATCCAAAAAATTTTCCCGTTAAAATAATTTTTCCCAGAGCAACAGATGTAAAATCAATCAGAATAACTTAAATAATGTGAAACGCTTCATATAAACTAGTTGTGAAGTTGCGATACTGTTATTTTTTTTAATAGACTTTATTTTTTAGAGAAGTTTTAAGTTCACAGCAAAATTGAGCAGAAAGTATGCAGATTTCTCATGTACCTCCTGCCCCCGCACGTGTATAATCTTTGCCAGTATGAACATCCCCCAACAGCATGGCACATATATTACAGGTGATGAACCTACATTGACACATCATAATCACCCAAGCCCATAGTTTACATTACACTTCACTCTTGGTGTTGAACATTCTATGGGTTTGGAAAAACATACCATGACATGTACCCATCCTTATAGTAGTATACCGATTAGTTTCATTGTACCATCTATTCATTCCTCCCGCTTATCCCTGGCAACCACTGATCTTTTTATTGTCTCCATAGTTTTGTGTTTTCCAGAATGCCATATAGAAATAATTATACTATATATAGCCTTTTCAGATTGGCTTCTTTCACTTAGCAATATGCATTTGAGTTTCCTCTATGCCTTTACCTGGTTTGATAGCTCATTTCTCTTTAGTGCTGAATGATATTCTATTATCTGCATATACTACAGTTTATTTATCCAGTCACAGACTGGAGGACATTTTGGTTGCTTCTAAGATTTGGCAATTATGAATAAAGCTGCTATAAACATCCATGTGCAGGTTTTTGTGTGGATATATTTTCAACTCCTTTGGTAAATATGAAAGAGATGTTTATGGATATTATGCTGTGGATATGTGTAGTTTTGTAAAAAACTTGACAAACTGTCTTCCAACATGGCTATACAATTTTGCATTCCAAGCAGCAGTGAATAAGGATTCCTGTTGCTCCATTTCAATACCAGCAATCGCTGTTGTCAGTATTCTGGAATTTGGCCTTTCTGATAGATGTTCAGCAGTATTTCACTGTTTTAATTTGCAATTCCTTAATGACATGTAATATGGAGCATCCTTTCATATGCTTATTTGCCCTCTGTGTATCTTCAGTAAAGTGTCAGTTAAGGTCTTTTGCTCATTTTTTAATTGGATTGTTTTCTTAATGGTTGAATTTTAAGAGTTCCTTGTACAATATATATTTGGATAAAAGTACTTTATCAAAGGTATCTTTTGCAAATATTTCCTCTCTGTCTGTGCCTTGGTTGTTCATTTTCTTGATAATGAGTGACATATGAGAATGTATTCCTTTCCTTTCCCCACCTCAGTTCCCGTATCAGTATAGATGACTTTTCTGTTTAATTCAAGGTTGATATTTTAGCATGATATTGGAATATAATCCAAGGAGATAAAAAATTAATCCTATTCACAATTGAGTCCCAGTACATCCTGTCAATTCTTCTGGCTTCTCAGTACATCAAATATTGTGCTACCAAACATTCTGCCGTTTCATATTGTATCACTGGGGTATTGAGTTCCCAAATAACTTTACACTATATAAAATAAAGAACTTAACATGAAATAAATTGAGCTGCCTCTAAGATGAAAAAAGAAGATGGAAAGAAAAAGATGTGTCAAGAAAGACAGTCTAAGAAGAAGAAAAAAATATGCCATTTTATTATGAAGCAACAACAGAAAACACTAATTTCCTTCCTATCAAAATTAAAGTCTTTGGACTTCCCTGGTGGCACAGTGGTTAAGAATCCACCTGCCAATGCAGGGGACACGGGTTCGATCCCTGGTCCGGGAAGATCCCACATGCTGCGGAGCAGCTAAGCCTGTGCACTGCAACTACTGAGCCTGAGCTCTAGAGCCCACAAGCCACAACTACTGAAGCCTGTGAGCCACAGCTACTGAGCCCGTGTGCCACAACTACTGAAGCCTGTGTGCCTAGAGCCTGTGCTCCACAACAAGAGAAGCCACCTCAATGAGAAGCCCACGCACCACAACGAAGAGTAGCCCCCACTCGCCGCAACTAGAGAAAGCCCGCGTGCAGCAATGAAGACCCAACGCAACTGAAAATAAATAAAATAAAATAAAAATTAAAGTCTTTGTTATCTAAATTTCTTTCAGGGCTTGCGGGTGGTATGGGTGATTGCTTATACAGGCATACCTCAGAGATATTATGGGTTTGGTTCCAGACCACTGCAATAAAGCAAATATCACAATAAAGAGAGCCACAGGTATTTTTTGGTTTGCCGGTGCATGTAAAAGTTATGTTTACACTATAATGTAGTCTAATTAAATGTGCAATAGCATTAGGTCTAAATAAACATAGCTTAATTTTAAAATACTTTATAGCTAAAAAATGCTAAACATCATCTAAGCCTTCAGAGAGTCTTAATTTTTTGTTGGTGGCGGGTCTTGCCATGATGTAGATGGCTGCTGACTGATCAGGGTAATGGTTGCTGAAGGGTGGGGCATTTGTGGCAATTTCCTTAAAAAACACGACGATGAATTTGCAACATCTGTTGACTCTTCCTTTCACAAAAGGTTTCTCAGTAGCCGGCAATGCTGTTTGATAGCATTTCACCCACAGTAGAACTCCTTTCAAAATTGCAGTCAGTCCTCTCAAAACCTTCTGACGCTTTCTCAACTAAGTTTACGGAAAATTCTAAATCCTTTGTTGTTATTTCAGTAATCTCCACAGCATCTTCAGGAGTAAATTTCGTCTCAGGAAACCACTTTCTTTGCTCATCCATAAGAAGCAACTCCTCATCCGTTCAAGTTTTACCATGAGATGGCAGCAATTCAGTCACATCTTCAGGCTCTATTTCTAATCCTAGTTCTCTGGCTATTTCCACCACATTTGCAGTTACTTCCTCCACTCCAGGCTTGAACCCCTCAAGAACTGAACCCCTCAATCCATGCGGCTTGGAATCAACTTCTTCCAAACTCCTGTGTATGTTAACATTTTGACCTCTTCCCGTGAATCACAAATGTTCTTAATGGCGTCTAGAATGGTGAACCCTTTCCAGGTTTTCCATTGAATTTGTCCAAATCCATCAGAATAATCACTACCTTTGGCAGCTATAGCCTTAGAAAATGAATTTCTTCAATAATAAGCCTTGAAAGTCAAAATTACTCCTCGATCCATGGGCTGCCGAATGGCTGTTGTGTTAGCAGGCATGACAACAACATTCATCTCATTGTGCATCGCCATCAGAGCTCTTGGGTGTCCAGGTGCACTGTCAGTGAGCAGTAATATTTTGAAAGGAACCTTTTGGTCTGAGTAGTAGGTCTAAACAGTGGGCCTAAAATATTCAGTAAACCATATTGTAAAAAGATGTGCTGTTATCCAGGCTTTGTTGTTCCATTTCTAGAGCACAGGCAGGGTAGCTTTAGCATAATTCTTAAGGGCCCTAGGATTTTCAAATGGGCATTGGCTTCAACTTTTAGTCACCAGCTGCACTAGCCCCTAACAAGAGAGTCAGCCTGTCCTTTGAAGCTTTGAAGCTTGGTGTTGACTTCCACTCTCTAGCTATGAAAGGCCAAGATGTCATCTTCTTCCAATAGAAGGCTGTTTTATTTAAATTGAAAATCTGGGGTTTAGTGTGGCCGCCTTCATTATTTATCTGAGTTAGATCTTCTGGGTAACTTGGAGAAGCTTCTACATCACCACTTGCTGCTTCGCCTTGTATAATACTTCGATTTTACAAAGTTGGCTTCTTTCCTTCAACCTGATGAACCAACCTCTGCTGGCTTCACACTTTTTTTCTGCAGCTTCCTCACCTCTCTCAGCCTTCATAAAACTGAGGAGACTTAGTGCCTTGCCCTGGATTAGGCTTTGGCTTAAGGGAATGTTGTGTTTGGTCTGATGTATCCAGACCACTCAAACTTTCCCCATATCAGTGATAAGGCTGTTTCGCTTTCTAATGATGCATGTGTTCACTGGAGCAGCGTTTTGATTTTCTTCAAGAACGTTTCCTTTGCACTCACAACTTGGCTAACTGTTTGGCATGAGAGGCTTAGCTTTCTCCTACCTTGGTTTTTGACATGCCTCCCTCACTAAGTTTAACCATTTCTAGCTTTTGATTTAAAGTGAGGGACATGCAACACTTCCTCTTACTTCAACACTTAGAGGCCGATGTATGTTTGCTAATTGGCCTGAGTTCAAATTGGTGTGTCTCAGGGAATAGGGAGGTCTGAGGAAAAGGAGAGAGAAAGGGGAAAAGGTCGGTTGGTGGAACAGTCTGAACACATACAACATTTACCGATTACGTTTGCCATCTACGTTGGGCACAGTTCCTCATGCCCCCAATTACAATAGTAACATCAGAAATCACTGATCACATATCACCATGGCAAATGAAAAAGTTTGAAATATTGCAAGAATTAACAAAATGTGACACATAGAGATGAAGTGAGTAAATACTGTTGGAAAAATAGTGTGATACACTTGTTGAGGCAGGGTTGCCACAGACTTTCAATTTAAAAAAACAAAAAACAACAAGAAAAAACCCCACCACAATACTGATGAAGTGAAATAAAGGGAAGCACAATAAGATAAGGTAGGCCTGTATGATCTGACTATGTTCATCCTGTCAGCTAACATGATGCCAATGAGGAACATGTCAGGGACTGCTCCAAAGTTGGTCCATTGCTACTTAACCAGGTATAGACTTACCCCCAAATGAGGTTTCCTAATTCATGGTGAAATATCACTTTCATGAAAAATTTTTCAAAAGGAAACACTCTTGTATAATAATAATTAAAAAAAAACAGCTAAATGTTTTCTATAGGAATAGGATAACAATCTCTATTGGAAGATGCCTGCCAGTGGTAGATCTTGAACAATGCTCTTATAGAAATCCCAGCATCTATTTCTTTCTAATTTGGCATTTAAAAGAGCTAAGATTACAACCAAATTGAACAAAATGCAAAACTTATTTAAAAAAAAAAAAAGGTGTCCAAAATCCCATAGTATTAATTTAATTCCAATGATGCACATACATCTAACGTTAAGCCCCTCTGATATTTTGCTTTTATCTGCAATAAATGTATTAGTAGATTTAACAAATTTCCTCATTTTTCCATTGAGCCTATCATATATCATAATGCAAAGTAATAAAGTCAAATAATATCAAGCCTAATGCAGAATATTTAAAATTTGTAACTTATATAATGAGAAACATCAGAAATAGTGTCACTAAGTATAGTAGTAATATTTTAATTGTAAGAAAATATATATAACATAAAATTTACCATTTTAACCATTTTTAAGTGTACAGATCAGTGGCATTAAGTACATTCACACTGTTGTACAACCTTCACCAACATCCAGGGCTAATATTTATACTCATGTAACAGAAAAACTCTGGTAAGAATTTTGGTAGTATCATGAAATTTGGCTCAATGCAAAATAATCTTATTTCTCTTATAAAGTAACTCACTCATATTAGGACTATGTATCCTACTATGGGACAGTTTAAGTACATTAATTGTCTTTATTACATTTGTGGAAAGAACATTGGTCTTACAATTAGAAAAGTTAGTACATAGATATAATTCTACCATGTAGAGGAGGTGCTTAATCTTGGGCATATTGAGAACAGATTAAGAAAAGTGAGGGATCCAAATGTGTCTCATTACTAACGACTATCCAACTCAATCTCACATCTGCAGCTAAACCACACTGTCCTATTGCATTTGAATGCACCCTCTTTTACTTAGCATTTACATTTAGACAAAAACTTAAGGCAAGCTAAGCAATTAAGCAAAAACCAAAACAAATATAAAAAAAAATTGTGCCTATTCTACTGTCATACTTATGCACCATGATTTATTTTGTGTTACTTAAATAAAACATGTTAGACAGGAAATAATTTATTTATACTAAATCCTACAGTGCTAAATTGTATTGTAGAAATGAATACCTTCACCTCATTTTAGAATATTTGTCTTTAAATCAAGCAAATGTGTAACCCCTAGGAATCATCCAGAGAACAAGCTAATTTAACTATAAATTGGTTCAACTTTGATTGAAAATATTAATCAAACTCTCCAAATACTATAAAATTAAGATGCAATTAGATGCCTGGTTTAGCATGTGAATGCTGTTGAATATATTTATTTCAGTGTTTTGTGAAGGATGATAATGACATAACTTTAAGCTTCTATGAAATTAATTGAAGATAATAAATAAAGGAATGATGTTATTTTTCTTTATAACTCCTGTTTATTAATCAAGCTTCATTCCTTTTATCACTAGAATTTGTCACTTTCCATAAGGCTTTCAAAATAACTTAATAAATAAATTTATATTCCATATTTACTGTATAAATATCCTATCACTTACTTATATATTCAAATTAGATTCTCCTCTACATTTATAAATATTTAGTGTTAATTGTAATAGGTCATTTTTTATTATGAAAAAAATACATATTCCCTCAACTGTAGGCATATTTACTGAATGTCTTTTATTTATTACAAAGCCATGGGTTAATTTCCGGGCTTAATAGTGCATAACAATAGTGGTGTTAGAATTCTGAATATGAAATCTTTTAAATATATATTCTTTATGCAGAAATTTGTTATAAGAAGAATATTAAAATGTTCCTTCCTAAAATTAACAATTTGTATTGTACACTATGATCTCTGAATTTTACAATAAGCAAGTAGATCAGTTTATTGTACTTCCTTATATCTTATAATTAGCAATTACATTTATTGACAATATATTATCTATATGCACTTTAATAATTTTACTGTATAAGTTCCTTAATTTCTTCCTCACAAATTCCTTTGGAGGTAGACATTTATAACCATCTCCATTTTACAGATGAGGAAATTTAGACACAGAGAACTTAAGTAATTGAGCTTAAATCCCAAAGAGAATGAGCACTGCAGATTAAATTTAGATCTAACCTGACTGATAAACCTATGAATGTGGTAAACTGGTGTGAATAGATGAGAAATATCTGTCCTCAATGAGTTTGTGATCTTGTTGAAGAGCTAAAGAATACACAAGAACAGCAAAATAAACATAGATATATAGCAGTCAACTCATGTTCTGAAAGCATTAATATTATTGGCTCTGCTAGTTGAAGAGGCCATGGAAAAGCTGGAAATCAGCCCATCCTTGATAACTGTCTATGATTTGGACAGAAGATAGCATAATCAAAGTATTGAAAGTTGGAGGAAAGTAGCTAAAATTATGCATTAAAAAAAACCCAAATGAGCATTTATTCATTAGATGGTGAAGACACAAACCTCATGAGAAGGGCCTTTATTCATCGAGCACTGGAAGGACAAGGACTTAAATCTCCATAGATTTTCCAAGTTGATTGGTTCCATTTAAAAAATGTTGATAGAGGATTCAGTTAAGATGGCAGAGTAGAAGGATGTGTGCTCAATCCCTCTTGTGAGAGCACTGGAATCACAACTAACTGCTGAACAACCATTGAAAGGAAAACACTGGAGCTCACGAAAAAAGTACCCCACATCGAAAGACAAAGGAGAAGCTGCAGTGAGACAGTAGGAAGGGCCCAATCACAATAAAATCAAATCCCATAACCACTGGGTGGGTGACTCACAAACTGGAGAACACATATAACACAGAAGTCCACCCACTGGAGTGAAGGTTCTGAGCCCCACGTCAGGCTTCCAAAGCTGAGGGTCTGGCAATGGGAGGAGGAATTCCTAGAGAATCAGACTTTGAAGGCTAGTGGGATTGACTGCAGGTCTTTGACAGGTCTGGAGGAAACAGAGACTCCATTCTTGAAGGGCACACACAAAGTAGTGTGCACATCAGGACCCAGGGGGAAAGAGCAGTGACCCCATAGGAGACTGAGGCAGACCTACCTGCTGGTGTTCAAGGGTCTCCTGTGGAGGCAGGGGGCAACTGTGGCTCACCATGGGGACAAGGACACTGGCAGCAGAAGTTCTGGGAATTACTCCTTGGCGTGAGCCCTCCCAGAGTCCGCCATTAGCCCCACCAAAGGGCCTGTAGGCTTCAGTGCTGGGTCGCCTCAGGCGAAACAACCAACAGGGCACCCAGCCCCGCCCATTAGCAGACAGCTGGATTAAAGTTTTCCTGAGCTCTGCCCACAGAGCAACACCCAGCTCTACCCATCACCAGTCCCTCCCATCAGGAAGCTTTCACAAGCCTCTTAGATGGCCTCATCCACCAGAGGGCAGACAGCAGAAGCAAGAAGAACTACAATCCTGTGGCCTGTGGAATGAAAACCACATTCACAGAAAGATAGACAAGATGAAAAGGCAGAGGGATATGTATCAGATGAAGGAACAAGATAAAACCCCAGAAAAACAACTAAATGAAATGGAGATAGGCAACCTTCCAGAAAGAGAATTCAGAATAATTATAGTGAAGATGATCCAGGACCTCAGAAAAAGAATGGAGGCAAAGATCGAGAAGATGCAGGAAATGTTTAACAAACACCTAGAAGAATTAAAGAACAAACACCTAGAAGAATTAAAGAGCAAACAAACAGACATGAACAATACACTAACTGAAATGAAAACTACACTAGAAGGAATCAATAGCAGAATAACTGAGGCAGAAGAACGGATAAGGGACCTGGAAGACAAAATGGTGGAATTCACTGCCGTGGAACAGAATAAAGAAAAAAAGAATGAAAAGAAGTGAAGACAGACTAAGAGACCTCTGGGACAACATTGAACACACCAGCATTCGCATTATAGGAGTCTCAGAAGGAGAAGAGAGAGAGAAAGGCCCCGAGAAGATATTTGAAGATATTATAGTCAAAAACTATAAAATGGGAAAGGAAATAGCCACCCAAGTCCAGGAAGTGCTGAAAGTCTCAGGCAGAATAAACCCAAGGAGAAACACACCAGGACACATAGTAATCAAACTGACAAAAATTAAAGACAGGGGCTTCCCTGGTGGCGCAGTGGTTGAGAGTCTGCCTGTCGATGCAGGGGACATGGGTTCGTGCCCCGGTCCGGGAGGATCCCACATGCCGTGGAGCGGCTGGGTCCGTGAGCCATGGCCGCTGAGCCTGCACGTCCAGAGCACAGTGAGAGTCCCGCATACCACAAATAAATAAATAAATAAATAAAAACTTAAAGGAAAATTATTAAAAGCAACAAGAGAAAAATGACAAATAACATACAAGGGAACTCCCATAAGGTTAACAGCTGATTTTCTCAGCAGAAACTCTACAAGCAAGAAGGGAGTGGCATGATATATTTAAAGTGATGAAATGGAAGAGCCTACAACCAAGATTATTCTACCCGGCAAAGATCTCATTCAGATTTCACGGAGAAGTCAAAAGTTTTACAGCCAAGCAAAAGCTAAAAGAATTCAGCACCAACAAACCAGCTCTACAAATGCTAAAGGAACTTCTCTAAGTGGGAAACACAAGAGAAGAAAAGGACCTACAAAAACAAACCCGTAACAATTAAGAAAATGGTAATAGGAACATACATATCGATAGTTACCTTAAATGTGAATGGATTAAGTGCTCCAACCAAAAGACACAGGCTCGCTGAATGAATACAAAAACAAGAGCCATATATATGCTGTCTTCAAGAGACCCACTTCAGACCTAGGGACACATACAGACTGAGAGTGAGGGGATGGAAAAAGATATTCCATGCAAATGGAAATCCAAAGAAAGCTGGAGTAGCAATACTTAGATAAAATAGAGTTTAAAATAAAGAATGCTACAAGAGACAAAGAAGAACGCTACATAATGATCAAGGGGTCAGACCAAGAAGAAGATATAACAATTATAAATATATATGCACCCAACATAGGAGCAGCCCAATACATAAGGCAACTGCTAACAGCTGTAAAAGAGGAAATCAACAGTAACACAATAATGGTGGGTCAATTTAACACCTCACTTACACCAATGTACAGATCATCCAGACAAAATATTAATTAGGAAACACAAGCTTTAAGTGACACAATAGACCAGATAGATTTAATTGATATTTATAGGACATTCCATCCGAAAACAGCAGGTTACACTTTCTTCTCAAGTGCACATGGAACATTCTCTAGGAAAGATCACATCTTGGGTCATAAATCAAGCCTGGGTAAATTTAAGAAAATTGAAATCATGTCAAGCATCTTTTCTGACCACAGCAGTATAAGATTAGCAATAAATGACAAGGGGAGAAAACGTGAAAAACACAAACACATGGAGGCTAAACAATACGTTAGTAAACAACCAAGAGATCACTGAAGAAATCAAAGAGGCTTTCAAAAAATGCCTATGGACAAATGACAACTAAAACATGATGATCCAAAACCTATGGGATGCAGCAAATGCAGTTCTAATAGGGAAGTGTATAGCTATACAAGCCTACCTTAAGAAACAAGAAAAATCTCAAGTAAACAATCTAACCTTACACCTAAAGAAACTAGAGAAAGAACAAACAAAATCCAAAGTTAGCAGAAGGAAAGAAATCATAAGGATGAGAGCAGAAATGAATGAAATAGAAACAAAGAAAACAATAGCAAATATCAATAAAACTAAAGCTACTTCTTTAAGAAGACAAACAAAATTGATAAACCTTTAGCCAGACCAATCAAGAAAAAAAGGGAGAGGACCAAATCAATAAAATCAGAAATGAAAAAGGAGAAGTTACAGTGGATACTGCAGAAATACAAAGCATCATAAGAGACTACTATAAGCAACTCTATGCCAATAAAATGAACAACCTGGAAGAAATGGACAAATTCTTAGAATGGTATAACCTTCCAAAACTGAACCAGTAAGAAATAGAAAATATGAACAGACAAATCACAAGTAATGAAATTGAAATGGTGAATAAACATCTTCCAAGAAACAGAAGTCCAGGACTACATGGCTTCACAGGTGAATTCTATCAACCATTTAGAGAAGAGTTAGCACCCATCCTTGTCAAACTCTTCCAAAAAATTGCAGACGAAGGAACACTCCCAAACTCATTCTACGAGGCTACCATCACCCTGATACCAAAACCAAACAAAGATACTACAAAAAAAGAAAATTACAGACCAAATCACTGATGAATATAGATGCAAAAATGCTCAACAAAATACCAGCAAACAGAATCCAACAATGCAATAAAAGGATCATACACCATGATCAAGTGGGATTTATCCCAGGGATGCAAGGATGCTTCAATATATGCAAATCAAGCAATGTGATACTATATTAACAAATAGAAGAATAAAAACCATATGATCATCTCAATAGATGCAGAAAAAGCTGTTGACAAAATTCAACACCTATTTATAATAAAAACTCTCCAGAAAGTGTGCCTAGAGGGAATCTACCTCAACATAATAAAGGCCATATACAACAAACCCACATCAAACCTCATTCTCAATGGTGAAAAACTGAAAGCATTTCCTGTAAGATCAGGAATAAGATAAGGATGTCCACTCTTGCCACTATTATTCAGCACAGTTTTGGAAGTCCTAGACACAGCAATCAGAGAAGAAAAAGAAATAAATGGAATACAAATTGGAAAAGAAGAAGTAAAACTGTCACTTTCAGATGGCATGATACTATACATAGAAAATCCTAAAGATGCCACCAGAAAACTACTAGAGCTAAACAATGAATTTGGTAAAGTTGCAGGATACAAAATTAATGCACATGGGCTTCCCTGGTGGCACGGTTGGTTGAGAGTCCACCTGCCGATGCAGAGGACATGGGTTCACGTCCCGGTCTGGGAAGATTCCCACATGCTACGGAGTGGCTGGACCCATGAGCCATGGCCTCTGAGCCTTTGCGTCCGGAGCCTGTGCTCCACAACGGGATAGGCCACAACAGTGAGAGGCCCGCGTACAGGAAAAAAAAAAAAAATTAATGCACAGAAATCTCTTGCATTCCTATACACTAACAATGAAAGATCAGAAAGAGAAATTAAGGAAACAATCCCATTCACCATTGCAACAAAAAGAATAAAATACCTAGGAATAAACCTACCTAAGGAGGAAAAAGACCTGTACTCGGGAAACTATAAGACACTGATGAAAGAAATCAAAGATGACACAAACAGATGGAGAGATACACCATGTTCTTGGTTTGGAAGAATGAATATTGTGAAAATGACTCTACTACCCAAAGCAATCTACCAATTCAATGCAATCCCTATCAAATTACCAATGGCATTTTTTACAGAACTAGAACAAAAAATCTTAAAATTTGTATGGAGACACAAAAGACCCCAAATAGCCAAAGCAATCTTGAGGGAAAAACACGAAGCTGGAGGAATCAGACTCCCTGACTTTAGACTATCCTACAAAGCTACTGTAACCAAGACAATATGGTTCTGACCAAAAACAGAAATACAGATCAATGGAACAGGATAGAAATCCCACAGATAAATCCATGCATCTATGGTCATCTAATCTATGGCAAAGGAGGCAAGGATAAACAATGGAGAAAAGACAGTCTCTTCAATAAGTGGTGCTGGGAAAACTGGACAGCTACATGTAAATGAATGAAATTAGAATACTCCGTAACACCGTACACAAAAATAAACTCAAAATGGATTAAATACCTGAATGTAAGACTGGACACTGTAAAACTCTTAGAGGAAAACATTGGCAGAACACTCTTTGACATAAATTGCAGCAAGATCTTTTTTGACCCACCTCCTAGAGTAATGGAAATAAAAACAAAAATAAACAAATGGGACCTAATGATACTTAAAAGCTTTTGCACAGCAATGGAAACTATAAACAAGATGAAAAGACAACCCTCAGAATGAGAGAAAATATTTGCAAACAAATCAACAAAGGGTTAATCTCCAAAATATACAAGAAACACATGCAGCTCAATATCAAAAAAACAAACAACCCAATCCAAAAATGGGCAGAAGACCTAAATAGACATATCTCCAAAGAAGATATACAGATTGCCAACAAACACATGAAAGGTTGCTCAACATCACTAATTATTTCAGAAATGCAAATCAAAACTACAATGCGGTATCACCTCACACCAGTTAGAATGGGCATCAGCAGAAAATCTACAAACAACAAATGCTGGAGAGAGTGTGGAGAAAAGGGAACCCTCTTGCACTGTTGGTGGGAGTGCAAATTGATGCAGCCACTAGGGAGAACAGTATGGAGGTTCCTTATAAAACTAAAAATAGAACTACCATATGACCCAGCAATCCCACTACTGGGCATATACCCAGTGATAACCGTAATTCAGAAGGACACGTGCACCCCAATGTTCATTGCAGCTCTATTTACAATAGCCAGGTCATGGATGCAACCTAAGTGCACATCAACAGATGAATGGATAAAGAAGATATGGTACATATATACAATGGAATATTATTCAGCCATAAAAAGGAATGAAATTGGGTCATTTGTAGAGACGTGGATGGATCTAGAGACTGTCATACAGAATGAAGTAAGTCAGAAAGAGAGAAACAAATATTGTATATTAATGCATATATGTGGAATCTAGATAAATGGTACAGATTAACCAGTTTGCAGGGCAGAAATAGAGACACAGATGTAGAGAACAAATGTATGGACACCAAGGGGGGAGAGTGGGGTGGAGGTGGTGGTGCGATGAATTGGGAGATTGGGATTGATATGTATACACTAATATGTATAAAATGGATGACTAATAAGAACCTGCTGTATAAAAAAATAAATAAAATTAAATTAAAAATAAAAAAGAATGTCATCTTGCAAAGTTCACACCTGGGGGTGACACCAAAACTTCAAAGCTGGGTGGAAGGGCAGGTCAGAAATAGGAATCAGATTATAAGGCTAATGTAGAATCACAGACAAAAAAATACATCTGATACATGCAAGAGAGAGAAAGATAAAATGTAAATTATAGTTAAGATGAAGATTGAGAAGTGTTGATGATTAAATGCATGGTGATTCGAATGGGATGTGAGAAAAATCTTGGAATCCAGATTTACAGACTGGAGCAGCTCTGTCCATATTAACTGAGACAGGGAAAGTGGCAAAGAGCTTTGGTGGTAAATTGATGAGTGTTACTCTTTTGGACATATTCTAGAAGTTCCTCGTAGAAGTCCAAAAGGAGATATCCAAAGGTTTGGGACTGAGACGTGGATGTAGAAATGGTCACTATCTGTCTTGTAATTAGATTTTTGGGTGTTCATGGGCTAATTTAAATGAAATCTGAAGTATCAGAAGTGAAAAGACCGAGAATGTTGCATCAGGGAAGTTGAGGTCAGAGTACCTCCTATTGACGTTTAAAGGATATGTGGAAGAAGAATAGCCCATGAAAGAAATTAAAAACGGATATCCAGGGAGTTATGAGAGAACCATAATAGAATGGTGTCAATTTGTCATGTTTCTTAAGCTTTATTACAATTACATTGTTCTTGATGACTAAGATCATTAGTCTAATAACTATAATTAGTTATAATTATGCAAAATGGGACTGTAAGTTAATGTGTTCTCTATTTACTGTTCTCAATAGGTCTCATTAATACTGTGTATGAACAAAGTGTTTATCTCCATATTAGACCGTCTCTAAGGTCCTTCCAGCTATAAACATAGACTGCACATGAGCTCATGCTATGTTTAGAACCATAGACTAATTCCTAGAGGTGCAAGTGGCTTGCACAGAATTTTGCACATAATAGTTGCTAAAAAAATCCAAGTGACTTTTTTTTTAGTCTAATACTTATTTTATAGATAAGGGAATCAAGGCCAAAAAATGGTAATTCAAAAAGTTCAAAAGGATATCTAATATCATAGCTAGGAGGAAGCAGGCCTTTATTTCCTAGTTTCATCATCATTATTTTTTTCTCACAATATGATACCACCTTCTCTTAGGCAATTAGGAATATTTACAAATTAATACATCTTAAGTGATGCCAACAAAAGCTATTAAATGAAACCTATCTTTTAATTATATCATAAGTTTACATTAAGCCAAGCACTCAACTTATTATTTTTTCATTCACTTTATTTTTTCATTCATTTTAGCATGACCTGACCTTCTCAGATAGCATGCCAGTCTCCTTAGCCGTCAATAAGTTACAGGCTGAGCGCTTTCTTAAGGACTCTTTTAAGTGCTTAAATGATAAGACACTGCTCTTGCAAAATACATGGAAGTTATTTCTCCTATTTATACTCTGTATGTATCTATAAGTGCACTGGCAAAATCAACTTTAGGATCATGCAGGGATGTGGGAGTGGGAGACCCAGGGCATGAAAAATTCACTAAGCTAAAACCACCTAGGACCACTTGCCAATCTGCCACCTGTTTCTTCGCATTAGTGCCTTCGTTAGCTTGCAGACTCATTGTGCATTTCCCATTTTTTATATTATTTTCCAAGTGTATTTAATTTTGTATTTTAGGTTTATGGTTTTTATAAGTTAGAGAGTATAATGTCTGTGAATACTAGGGATTGCTAAAAGCCAGAAGCACCTATTAAAATTCTGCAAATAGTTGTTTCCTTCCCTTCCTTTTGAGTTACGACTTCTGTGACACAATATGCTAAGGTTGTATCAGCCCCAAAAGATAATGTTTCTTTAAAAATGATATTTGCGATTTATCTTTATAATATAGTGATTATCTAAAATTATATATTATTAATTACATGTTTATATATTTATAACATTATTATGTGATTAATCATATTGTAATATAGAAATTATTTAACATACTTGTAGTGTAAACTACTCTTCAAAAATATTAAGAAGTTGAGAAAATGTATTTTGCTGAACTTTAAAATCTATTGGTAGGGACTTCCCTGGTGGCACAGTGGTTAAGAATCCGCCTGCCAGTGAAGGGGACACGGGGTCGAACCCTGGCCCAGGAAGATTCCACATGCCGCGGAGCAACTAAGCCCGTGCGCCACAGCTACTGAGCCTGTGCTCTAGAGCCCACGAACCACAGCTACTGAGCCCCCATGCCTAGAGCCCATACTCCACAACAAGAGAAGCCACAACAATGAGAAGCCCTTGCACCACAATGAAGAGTAGCCTCCGCTCGCCACAACTAGAGAAAGCCCGCGTGCAGCAACAAAGACCCGACGTGGGCAAAAATATATAAATAAATAAATTTATAAAAAAGTAAAATCTCTTGATACTTAAAACATCACTTTTTAACAAATAATTATTGATAGAGGAAAATGAACATAAATATATAAGTACAAATCATGTTAGCAGTTGTAAATAGTATAATCGGAAACAGAAACTTTTCACTCAACTGTTTTTATAAATAATCTAATAAGAGAAAAGTTTTGGTACAAATACATTTGTGAGATACTCTAACTTTATTTTATTAAAATCTTTTCTAAAGGTACATTTCGGATTTGGAAAAAAAAAACTGTAAAGTGAACACAGGCATGGAGATTTATAAAGTCGTAAAATTGGACAGATCATCCTGCTTGAAAATTTCTTTGTTATACATAAAAATATAAAATTCAGAATGTGTTCATCTGTTTACTTATAAAAAATCAGAACAAGAGGCATGATTTTTACACTTAAGCTGAAAGCATTTTTATAAACTGCATTTTCTATGTTTATTATGAGGAGGTTTGCAAATATCCAAACACTTAAATGTATTTTCTAGTAAAAAATACATGATATAAAAGAGTATTGAGTAGGAGTACTCTGAAGTCTGTTGCTTTAAACATAAGATACATAATACCGTAAATTTGTGTGATACAAGCCAACTTAATAATCAAAGGGAAAGATTGTTATGCTTCAAGTGCTTCTGTGCTGCAAAGTTTCTAAGAAGCTTTTGAGTTTTCATGATATTTTTTACGTGATCTTTTAGATGGTAAAAGTAAATGCGAATGTTGAAAAGTAATACAGTATCCTATTTTCTATTGATTCTAATAATTTCTAAAATGAGACAGCTAATAAATTCTGGAATATTTTAGGTTGTAAATCAAGTTTATTTTCCACTGTGTTAGTGTAACATGTTTGAGAGGCAGCTGTCAAAAAAAAATTTGAGGACAAATGTACAAATTGATATTAAAAATAGTGCAGCTCAAAGAAGTATTATATAAGGGCTATAAGTTCAAACACCATTGATATTATATCTTTTCATCTTTATTATCCTTTTAAATCCGGATCACGGATAATAACCTGTGAAAAATTTGCTGAATCAACTATGAATGTTTTTCTAATGACTGAGTATTCATGCTCGTAAGTTTGCTATATTTATCAAATGGAAGGACTATTTATGATACTCTCACAAAATAAAATTAGCCCAAAGATTCAGGCCTTCTAAATTTTTCAATTTCTTTTAATTTAGTTATGCTTATAAAAGATTCATCTGTTGTCCACATGTAGCATATGCTTTCAAAGGTCATAATTTTTGTCTGAAAAAATTCTCTAAGTACCAGAAAAGTACTTACTGCCATTTAAACAGGAAGGTTATTTTGTAATGAAACATTTCTCTCTGTGTCAGAAAATATATTTCAAAATAAATATTTTACAGATTTGATGTACTCCCCATATTCAAAAGCTAAATCACCAGATCAGACTTACTGATTTACTTTTCAGTGTGCTCACTTGACAGTATTTAGGGAGTTTCTGTGACCTCATGTGTCAGAGCTCATGCCAGAGGACAGGAAATTTGAACTTTTGGTGTGTTTTTGCATTTTCCTCTTCAATTTTAAAATTAAGCCTCTTGTATTATACGGTAATCACATTTTAACTGAATGAAGAACAATCTGAAAACCACCCTGAGAGCTTCTGAGTGGGAGATGTTTGTATGGAAGGACTTCCAAGCAATCAGGGTGTCAGCCCACCTAATTAAGGAAGAGCTGCGAAGGGGTTCCCTGGCCTCAAAGTAATGTGACAAGTACTTACTGAGCATATAACTTTAGCCTAGAGCTTAATTCCTTTTGGGGAGGTCCAGAAGAATGCTTAAACCAGTCACTTTCTGGGCTCATAAGTCACATCAAGATATACGTGATGTGGCAACTTTCTAAACAGTGTTCCTAAATTATCTTTTGAAGTGGTGGAAAACGGAAGATCTCTCTATGTGCAGATGTTCTACTAACAGAGGAAACGATTAGATTAACTGTTGAGTTTATATGAGCGTTCCTTCAACGTTGTTTATTTTGAAACTCTATCAGGGAAGCTGACCCCCTCCAAGAGTAGTGCTGGCACATTTTCTTATAATCCAAGATTAACAATTATCATGGAAAAGAAAGTCTACTGATTTCTAATAAATATGGGACAAAGTGACATTGTGTTTAGACTTTTCCTTGCCTTCTGAACTCCACAAAATTTTTGGATTGTGACTACAATGACTTTATACATTGATCATAAAATGAGACATTCTGCAACCACACAGGAAAGTGTACTGTTATAGTAGAATTATAAATCACAAAAAAGAAGAAAGGAAATAAATGAAAGGGAGGAAGAAAGGAAAGAATGGACGTGAGAAAGAAGGAAATTATTAGCAGAAGTAATTTAGGACATCTCAAAAAGAAGTAGAAAAAGGAATTCACTGTTACGATTTCATGGCCAAGGCCTTCTGGATTTATTTTGGTTGGCTACATAACATAACAAAATTGGAGCATCACAGCGATGTGAAATCCAGAAGCCATAAAAGAAATATTCTAAATTTTACTACATAAAATTAAGTAAGAGTTTATATGTCAAAGAAGCAAACACACAAAGACGTCAAAGGCAAATTACATACGGGAACATTTTTGGTCACATCCTTAAAATATAAAAGCCTTTAAAAAGTTCAAAAAAGTCCAAGAATCTGATTGAAAAAATAGCAAAAGTTATTAACAGCTCATAGAAAAAGAGAGGCCCTTATAAATATGTGCATGTGATATGCTAAACATTAACTATAAAGCAAACAAAAAATGTGATGATGAAATTGGCAGTTGGAATGGATTAAGGACTTACTATGTGCCAGAAAAGTTAGCATCTCGTAGGAATTATCTTTTTCATGCCTCAACCTCATCAGGTCAGTATGGTTAACACCCCTATTTTACAAAAGAGAAAAGTATGGTTTAGAGAGTGTTAAAGACAGAATGTTTGTGTCCCTCAAAAATCCATACGTTGAAACCCTATCCACCATGTAAAGGTATTAAGAGGTGGGGACTTTGGGACATAATAAGGGTCATGAGGGTGGATCCCCCATGATGTGGCTGGTGCCCCCATAAGAGTCACGAGAGAACCCACTTCCTTTCTCTGATCTTTTCCAAGTGAGGCTACAAGGAGAAGTCATCCATTTGCAACCTGGAAGAGAGCTTGCACCAAAACCAGACCATGCTGGCACCCTGATCTCAAACTTCCAGCCTCCAGAACCGTAAGAAATAAATTTCTGTTGTCTATAAGCCACCCAGTGTACGGTATTTTTGTTGTAGCAACCCAAACAGACTAGGAGAGATTTTCTTGTGAATGTTATTAGATGAACAAAATTTAGAATACAGGGGGTCCCCGTTATATTTGAGTTGTTCAAAAAGCCCTTTTGTGGGAAAGAAAGGTTAGACATATTTTTCCCTATTCCTCCCCCAGTACAGCTGAAATACCTGGATGTTATATATAAACAAAACACAAGCAGACTCTGAAAGGAGAGAAGAAGATAAACTGACTACCTAGGGACCCAGGGAACAGGAGCGGCATGGTGGTGAGTTCCTTGGTTTTTCTCTTTACCTCATTTATCACAGACTCTGTGTTTGGTGGAGAAATCAGCCAACCAGTAAACACAATGGGTGAAGAAAGAAAAAAAAAACAACCAAGTACACAAACCTATCTTCTTTAGCCAAAGGACCAGTCTTGAAGGACAAAAAATATTTATGCAGTAACAATAACTCTATTCCAGCCACACACTACACACACAGAGTCTAAACACTCTTCCCCTCCCTCTGCAGGCAAAGGCGTAGATTCCCACCTTGGTCCTGAAGTAACAAGGGTAATGAGATGCTCCTGTCCTCTGCATCCCACACCCTCCCCCATGTGGTGTCAGAGAAGGTTGAGGGAGGAGTGAAACTTCTGTCTCCACCAGGTTAATGAGCCCCACCTTTCTTGCCTCAATGTGTTATTACTATAGGGTAGAAGTCAAAGCTTTGTTAATGGTCAACCATTAATGTTAGAAAAGTACCCAATTAATACTAGTTTCAAATGCTTATAAATGTCTTTTGATGAAATGTATTTAAATATAGAAGTCAAAACAACCAATATTTCTTCCTAAGGATTCTACATTATAGTACACAAACCTTTTAACATCTCATTTTAAAAATCAATACATTACATACATTCGGTGGTTATACGGTGGAGAATATATATACCCATACACACACATATATATCTCTATGTACAGACATATGTATACAAAATGAATAAACATAACTGTATGAAAGATATGTGATCAAGTACTCATGGCTTTGGATAAAATTTCAAGTAATAGCATAATGCATGGATTTAAAAACCATTGTGTATCAAATATTTCTAATGGAGGAAAACATGTATTACTGAAACTATTGGGTTGGCCAAAAAGTTTGTTCGGGTTTTTCCGCACCCTCTTACGGAAAGTCCTGAACGAACTTTTTAGCCAGCCCGATATTTTGCTTATTGAAAAGTGGTTCATGCAATGATGAAGAAACTAATGGGAAAGGTGAATGTTAAGAGAATTAGTAAGAGTGTTGTTCATAATTTGTGACAGTGGTTAAAAGTTATATGACAAAGAATATATTATACCTGCTATTACATGGTAATTTTAGCTACGTTTTTTTTTTTCCCTAAGATATATTTTCCCATACTAGGAAGTAATCTATTTCCCCAATTATGCCTTATTCATTTTTCCATTTCTAATGTATATAGTAAGAGCCTAATAAATGTGTTTTTAGTGACTTAACTAATATATTTTTTATTTTAAAAAGTGCCATATGATACATTTTTTATAAACATGGAAGGTTTTATTCTCTAATATAAAAATGAGTACACAGACACTATGTGTATCAGTATTTTTAACAATTCTGTTAAATACACAGAGGTGGCATCTCTCTGGTTACATATTGTGAAAATACCGTTCTTGACTTCCTCATGTCCTTGTGTTAACTCTTGAAGCAAACAAGACAGTACTCTTCCTGTTATCATAAAAGGGCCATTTGATCTTCATGAGAAAAAACACAAAAAGCCTTTTTCAGCCCCGAGGGCAGCACCGAAGCCAGGAGCGCTGGCTCTCGCTGTGGCTCCCCGAGTTCAGGGCTGCACGGAGAGGCAGCCCGCATGCTGAGCCCGCTGCTGTCTGCCATGATCCTCCCTAAGGGGAGGCCACCTCCGAGGGATAGAAATCTACCCCAACGAGGAATCACCAGGGCTTTGCAGCCGGCATCAGAATGGGGAAAGGGGGGGTGCAGAAGGATTCAGAGGGCCAAACTGACCCTGAGCTCTGTCAGAGGAGAGTGATAGTACTAAGTACATAGTGTGGGCTGGAAGGTCTTTGGGATAGACTGAAGGAAACCCTGATTCCGGTATTCCCTCTGACCTCCGGGTCTCGGCTTCCTCATCTACACAAAGAACTGAGTCAGGTGATCTCAGAGGTTCCTTCTAGCTCTGGGTTTGTGTGGAATTGTGATTAGTGACACTCGCCACTATTTGTTAGGTCCTCACTGTGTGTCAGGCATGATGCCAAGTCCTTTTTTTTTTTTTTTTTGCGGTACGCGGGCCTCTCACTGCTGTGGCCTCTCCCGTTGCGGAGCACAGGCTCTGGACGTGCAGGCTCAGCGGCCATGGCTCACGGGCCCAGCCGTTCCGCGGCATGTGGGATCTTCCCAGACCGGGGCACGAACTCGTGTCTCCCGCATCGGCAGGCGGACTCTCAACCACTGCCCCACCAGGGAAGCCCCTTAAACACTTTTAACACAATCTGTCTAAGGACAGAGCCAAAGACCTCTGGGAATATGTGGAATTCCTCAAATCTCTACTAAGCAAAGCAAAGCAAAGCAATTTTCTTCAGCTGTGTTAATTCTGTTTTTTTGGAAAGGGGCATCTGGAATTCTTATTTTGTATTTCTGGTCTAATATTTTCACATTTCTCTTCATTTATGTTGTTTTGTCCTTGTCTTTTGAATATGCTTTTTGGAAGAGTTTCTCAAATTTAACTTCCACATTACTGATACAGTTTTCTACAAAATAAATTCTGCTCTTCTCTGACTCCAATAAAAATATTAATTATGTTACCGCACTTTAAGGTTCTAAGCAGTGAGTCTTACTGTCCTTTGTATTGGCACATTTACCTTTCTGCTACCGTTTCATGAAAATCATAATGCTTTGCCTCTATCAGATGTTAAATAATTTTCTAAGATAATTTTCATTTTTTTGTATTTGCAAAGATTCAATTAATTCAAAGACAGTACATTTTTTGCTACAATAATCTAAAGGCCAGGGATAAAAGGATAGAAATCAATTTTACCAGAATTTACTTGCACGCTTATAGCTGATATCTCTTGTATAACTTATTTAAGAATATAAAATTCTTAATATTCTCATATTCTTAGAAATATTATTTTTATCCTAATTGATGTAAAAATTTTTATGATAAGGTGGGGATATTGAAGACACTGTATCATCAGCATGCAAGTATATTTGAAGAGCAAACATGGCTTTTAATAACAGATTCTATAAGTGTTTCAACATAATGGTTATCTATCTTCTTAACTTATTATAAAGTTACTCTATAACATCTGCCCCATATCAAAGTAAATAAACCTGTCAGACTCAATGACCTCTATATTCCTAAAAAAAATATTGATTCATATTTTAACTTAATGATTTAACCTACTTTAGTCCACTGAAAAAAATGCACAACCTAAAAGTTAAGAGTTATATTATATCCGGTGGACATTCTTAGGACTTCAAGCCCAGGAGCCAGCCTCTCAGATAGCGCTAAGAAAACTGCTCTGAGGAGGGCAGGCTTTGTTTTTTTGCAACAAAGTGCAGGTAGTCGGAACACCAAAAGATTCTTGTTAATTAAAGAAAACCAGATATCTCAAGTTAGGGAATTTAGCACTTTTCTATGTATTGGGAAGATGCAAGAGTCTGGGCTCACTGGAATCTTTGCTTTGCACCTCAGCTAACTGGGGCCAGTAGTATCCTGTGTTTTCTCATCCTCAGTTTCCTCAAGCTACACCCTCAGGGGTGACTGCAGTCTGGTGGCTGCTAGATGGCGGGCATTCCTTGTTTCCTTCCTGACTTCCCTCAGGGCTCACCATCAGGAGTTGTTGCAATCGCTGATGGCTGTGACATCCATCCTGTTTATTGATATGGCAGGCGGCATTCTTAGTCCGCACTGTATACAAGTTATCTTTTCAACTTTTGGGTTTATCATCACTGCACGTTTTGCTTGGATCTTGAAATGAATGAATAACCAATTAAATGAATAAAATTATCTTTATGTTACTGAAGAAAAGTTAAAATCATAATTTATTTAGCAGGAAATCTAGGTTGACCTGAACTGAATTGAATTTTCTAGAGTATGGTAAAATAAATAAACATAAGATTTCATAATTGCTCAAATTATTGATATTTTCAGAACATCGAGTTATCTGTTCATACAATAAATGGGATTTCTGACTGTTATTATAAATATAGCCCTTCTCACTATCGTGTACTGTTTAAGATACAAAGATATAGCAAAACTGAGAATGCACAAATTTGTGATGAATACCATACTAAGACCTAAGTAGATAATTCAGCTTAATTTAAAAATCACTTTGACGGTTCCCATCAATTCGAATTAATCAGATAGTTACACAGCTCTGGCTTCACAATGGGTATCTGCTGAAATAGAGATATTGAAAAAAAAGATGTCTGATACTTCTCTTTTAATCTTGACCATTTTGTGTAGGGAAAACAATTATGTGGGATTTCACTTTCACATGCCTGCAAGGGCTAATGGGGAATAGAGCTCTGTTAAAAAAAGGGGGAGGCAGGGGAGTGATGGTGAAATGGAGAACGCTCTGACAATTGCATTCGATTAATTAAAAACAGCACATACAGAAACACCAAGCAAACACAAATCAGTCTGAAGGCCGGATCCCAGTAGCTTTCCATTCCTATATGTGACTAATGGGTAAAAACATGACTTGACGCCAGAAAATAAATGACCAGCAATTAAGTTAATCTAATTGATTTTGGTGTCACTTAGAAACATTTGGTTACTATATTAAAAAACCTTTTACTTAAATGATCATTAAGGGAATATCATTCTTTAATGATTCTAGAGTCACTGACCATATATTTTAGTAAATACAGAGTATCAGCATTAAAAGTAGAAAGAAAATTGGAAGCATTGTGGCATTGTGGAGAATCTTCATGCCATGGCTGACTAGAGTACAGAATTTCATATGACAAGGCTCTGCCTTGGACCATTTGCAAGTGGAATAATTTATTAAGGGGAAGACATTATAGCTAAAATAAGACCCACTGATATTATTAATGTAGAAATACTTAAATATCAAGAGAATAAAGAAGTCTCAATCCTCTGCTGATTTGTGTGATTCCAATAAAACAAATTGTAAAGACACTTTTACTCCTCACAAATTCTAAGTGTTTGATATAGAATAATGAGATTATAACAAAAATGAATTTGATGGTCTAGAATCAGCTTACAGGCATCATTTAATCAACATTTTGTTGGGAGCCTCTGTGGAAGAAGTCATCAGTAGGGAGATGAGCAAACAAACAACAAAGAAAGATGGAACCATCTGAAGTGTCAAAGTGAGGCTATTGCTTCTTTTATGAAAGGGCAGTCTGCCATTTTAAAATTCAAATGAATGACCTTTTCCAACATATTGGAAACAGAAATACATAAATAAATAAAACTGGGATGAGTTTTATGATTCTAATTGTTGGAGGGGGGCTGTATATGGGCCATAAAGTAAGTTTAAAAATTTTATAAGAATTGAAATCTTACAAGGAGTGGTCTTTGAAAAGAGTGTAATGAATGTGAAAACTAACAAATAATGATATCTGGAAAATCTCCAGTAGCCTAGAAATTAAACCATAGACTTCCAAATAACCCAGGAGTCAGGAAGGAATGACAATGCATATTGCAAATGTTTTAAAGAAAATAATGAAGGGAGGATCTGTTAAAATTGGGTAATACAGCTAATACAGTGTTTCTAAGATATTTCTTGATCTTATATGCATATATTAGCAATGAAAGAAAGCTGAAAATCTAAAAGCAGACCTCCCATCTCAAGAATCTAGTAAAACAACAGAAAAGGAACAAGGAAGGAAGGGAGGGAGGGAGGGAGGGAGGGAGGGAGGAAGGAAGGAAGGAAGGAAGGAAGGAAGGGGAAAATACTAAAGGAAAACCAGAAATTAATGAAATAGAAAAGAAAGTACAATAGAACAAATCAACAGAGTGTTGGTTCTTTGAGAAGACAATAAGATTGATATTCCTTCAGTGAAAAAATTAATAAAATTGATAAACTCTCAAAAAGACATAAAAATGTAAACATACGATATCAATAACAAAAAAATGGAGTGAAATGAGGCAAACAATTAAAATGATGGTTTGCAACATATTGTATAGGCATGAAAATATAATATAGGGATATGAAGAGCCACTTTAAGTCATTAAATTTTTAAGTTTGAATACAATGGGGAAAATTTTTAAAATACAGCTTACCAATATTGATGCACACACAAAATATGAAATCTGAAGGGTTGGTTATGTATTAAAGAAATTGAAGCTGTTAATAACTAATAAATTTCCCACAAAAATTTGAAAATGAAAAGTACTAGTCTTAAAAAAATCTTCAAAGAAAAACAGAATATACTAGCACAAATATTTTGTAAGGTTGCCTTTAGCATGATGTATAACCCAATAACAGGGGCATTATAAGAAATGAAAATTACCAACCAATCTCTCTTGTGAATATGAATGTACATGCCTTAAATAAAATACTATTTATTTTATCAGTTTTGGGGTTTATTCCAGAAACACAACACTGATTTAATATTTGAAAAGTTATCAGTATAACACATCTACCATATTCATGGAAAAGTGAGATGTATGATTATTTCAATAGAGATGGAAAAAAACCTAACACCCATTCATGATAAAGATTATTCACAGACCAAGAATACAATAAAACCTTCTTAATATTATAAATAATTGGTACAAAAACCTATAGTAAGCATCATCTTAATGATTGAATATTAAAATATTTCTTCCTTCAGATCAGAAAATAATCAAGGGCATCCATTATCACTATTGCATTCAGCTCTATACTGGACATCCAAGATAGTGCACTAAGGTAAAAAAAAAAAAAGAGAATTGTTTTAATTTATGAAAACTTGAAAGAAAAAACTAAAACTGCCATTATTTACAGATGGCAGAATTGTATAATTAGAAAATCTAAAAAACCTTCAGCCAAACTATTAAATGTCAATAATTAATTTGGCAATGTTTTTGGGAAAGGAGTTAATATTTGAATCAATTTTATTTCTATTTCTCAACTATAACTATAAAATTAATTTGTCAAGGAGACATCATTTTCAATATGTTTAACACATAAAATACCTAGGTACATCTCATAAAGACTATGCAGGAACCTGAAACCCAGAAAACAATTTTGAGAGAAATTTTAAAAGACCTCTATTTTAAATAGAAGATTATACTATGTTTATATAAATTTTAAAGCTATAAAAATATCAGACCTTTCCAATTGAATTTATATTTTCAATGAAATTCCAATTTAAATTTCATCCACTTTTAGAGAGGAGCTGATGATTGACAATCAGTTTATAAAATTTGCATGAAATAGCAAATGGTCAGCAACAGTTATAGCTTTCATAAAGAAGATGAACAAAACTGGATGGTTTACATTACCAGACATCAAGAGAAAATAGGAAGTCCGAAAACAAACTCAGCATGTGGAGCTGCCTGATACATGAAAAAGGCTGTACTAGAATGCTGCTGGGAAAACAGAAACTTTTCAGTAAATGTATCTAGTTTAACTGGATATCATTCATAAACAGAAAATGCATTTTGATCCTACACCATACCCCAAAATATATTTCAGATAGATCACAGACCTAAATATGAGACACAAAACTATGAAGCTATAGAATGAAACATAGACGAACATATTCATAAGTTTGGCATAAGAAGAGTTTATCAAAGATGCTACAGAAAGGACTAATTTTAAGTCAAAAAATGATGAATTGAGTATATTAAGATTAGAAATAGGTATTCATCAAAATACGTCATTAAGTGTATGAAAAGGCAATCTACAATATGGGAGAAAACATTTATAATATGTATACTATAAGAAGAACTTAAATGCAGAATATAAAAAAGCGCTCTTAATATCACTTAAAATGACAGTTTGCCCCAAAAGAAAAAAAGAGGGGGGGGGAATTACAAAAAAATTCACAAAAGAGTTTATTCAGATGGCAAATAAATGTACAAAAATGTGCCCAACTCCGTTAGTGATAAGGCAAATATAAATGAGATACAGGATAATACTATATTCCCGACAGAATCACTAAAATGATAAAGAGAAAGATACAGTAAAGACAAAATGAGGAACACATGGAACTCTCATATACAGCTGGTGAATAAAGTGGTACAATCCCTCTGAAAAGCTATTTGGTACTATTTACCAAAGCTGAACACAGGCATAACTAGGGTAAAACATACACCCAAAACCCATGTGTTCCCCCAAAAATATGTACTAGAAAGTCCATGGTAGCATTATTCATAATAGCTTAAAATTGGAAGCATCCAAATCCCCAGGAACTGTGTAGAATGAGTATTTACCTAAAGAAATACCACATAGAAACGACAATGAGTTATAACGCAGATGAGTTTGAAAATAAGGCAGAGCAAAAGAAGCCATACATACATACATACAGTATGACTCTATTTAAATAAAACTCTAAATGAGGCAAAGCATATCCGTAATTTTAAAATAAAGATGGTGGTATGGTAATTACCCAGCGTGGCAAGGGGCAAGGGATTATGATTGAAAAAGAGAGCAAAATGAGGCTTAGGGTATGTTAGAAATGTTCAATTTCTTGATCTGAGTTCTAGTTACACAGATTTGTTTCCTTTGTAAAATTCATTGATATGTACACTTGTCTGTAGGTAGGCTATCTTAATAAATATTTAAAATATTTTGCATTGGAAGACAGGAATTAAACAGATTAAAATATAAAGAAGGTATATCTCTGGAGGTAAGATCCATCCAACATTCTTACAGTTGACTGAACTGGGCTTGCAACATGGCGCAGAGTCCCGCAGGCATATCTATATTTGCGGACATGTGGCCTGTGTAAGAAATAACCATTTGTTGTAAACCAGTGAGATGTGTAGACTGTTTGTTGTATAGCACAGCATGCCAAAATCTGACTAACACCTGAGGGATTATGAGTTGCATTAATACCAATCTAACTAATACTACATGATAGCCCAGTGTATGAATATAGTAGGATATATCCACTCTTCTGATGAAGGATATTTAGCTAAGGATATTACCCCAAAAATCAATGGTGTACTTGTATGTATCTTCTTGTGCACACGGGCAAAATCACTTCTGAGTTATATATTTAGAAGTAAAATGCAGGAACATTCATAATTGTATATTCATCTTTATTAGATGCCAAATTGCTCTCCAAAGTGGATACACTAATATAAACTCCAACAAGAGGATTGATAGATGCAATTTCTCATACCTCAGAAAAGTTTGTTAATACTTTTTCTCGGCCAATGTGAATGCTGTGATTTGAAATCTAACTTTTGTATCTCTGAACAAAACCACAATATCTCTTTTTTTTTTTTTGCCCTCCTACTTAACACTAGTAGCATGTTAACATATCAATTAGGGCTCTTTTGGTTAAATATGATTAATTTAGGCCTGGGTCATATGCTTTATCCCCTGGGGCAGAGTGAATCGTCATATATGAAAACCTGAGAATTGAGAGTAGCAAAATCTAGATTCTCAAACAATATTTATGATGGCAATAGAGAAAAGGGTACAGGATATATAAAGGAGAGGTTGCAAAAATTTACAGTACATATAACTCTCTCCTTGAATGTAGAAAAAGGAAACAGCTAAATTACAAAAAGAAATAAAAAGCATAAAATAACTATTCACAATATTAACCAATGGCATAATATTTTGTATTACACATCAAAAATGCATAGTAATTGCAAATACAGACTGTTTCAAGAAGCCAGAATCTCAGATATCTTGTGCAACGAAAAGAAAGTATGATGCATCATTTCTCATAATTTGTACTCACATATTAACATGTTTGTTATCTTTATGCTGTATGACAAAAGGAATTGTGACAAACAATTTTTGTTTCAAAATTTAAGGATTTTTAAAATTACCTTTCCCCGAGGAGGTCAATAAATACTATTCCAGTAATAATGACATTTCTGTTAAAGTAGGGCTAATTTTGGATGGTGTAGGCTCACAACCCAGGCCGTGCATTTGAGTCAACAGACAAGCTTTCTAAAAATAATAATGCCCAAACTCCCACTGGGTAGAGATTGACTTAATGGGTTTAGGCTCAGGTCCAAACAAAATGACAATCAATACTCATCAGTCGGTAATGAGAATGCTTCAATAAATAACTCCTTAAAATACTCTAACATATACAAAGTAGAAATTATAGTATAATAAACTCTATCAGTTAAATTAATTAATTCATGGCCAATTATCCAATTATGTGACTCTGGTACTCTCATCCACTTCTCCACCTTGATTATTTTGAAGCAAACAAGATACTGTATGTTTTATTATGTAAATATTTCTATATCTGCTATCTTAAAGAGAAATTTTAAAAAATTATAACCATAACAATGTTATCATACCTTAAATGATTAACAGTAATTCTTTAAATATCCAGCCAGTGATTATATTTGCCCTGTTGTCTCTCTTTTTAAAAATTTTAAAATCCAGACAAATGAGCTCCAGAGATTCACTTGGTTGTTGTTTTTTTTAAAACGAGTATCATATGCCTTAGATGCCTGGGTGCCGTCCCTGCTTACTCCCGTTGTCCATGCATAATTTATAATCGCAGTCACATTCTTCTCTCAATGTCTCTTATTTGGATGACCAATTATACAGTTATCCTTTCTTAAGTATCTTTTAATCTGTAGATTCTGCTGTTTATTTTTATTTTCCCCTTAGAATGTATTTTGTTGAAGAAAGCAAGTCGACTCTCCTGTAAATTTTTTTGTAACCTGTATTTTGCCAATTGCATCCTTGTTTGTTGTTGAACATGTTATTTTGTCCTCTGCATTTCCTGTAAATTTATTGTCAGATATAGAAACATTGCTGGATTCAAGTTTGATTTTGGGGGAAGGAATATTTCCTGGATGGTATTCCATAGTTCCAACAAGTGGTTATCTCTTGTGATGTTTGCAGGTATTAATGATCATTCTCTAGACTCATTATTTCATAAAAGTGGTGAACTTCTGTCATACCTTCATAATTTTTGGTGGAATATTTCTTCAAAAGGAAATGTCCCCAGTAAACAATTAGATTCTCTGAGGTATAGTTTGTATAGGAAATGCAGTATAGTTGCCTGATGTTTCCCTTTATTTGCTGATTCTCAAAATGTTGAGTTGTTTCTTTAGTAATAACAAAAGGGACAATTAGGAACTCATGGACTTAAAATATTGAATGTGATTCAATTCATTCAATCATTCAATGAATTCATTGAATGATTCAATGAATTCATTCATTGAATGCATTCATTCAATGAATGAATTGAATGTGATTCAATTCATTCAATTCATTCAATTCCATGGTTCATGGAATGAACCATGGTTCATTCATGGTTATTATTCTTTTTGAAGCTCAAATTTTTCCATCTGTTGTCAATGGTTGATTCCTCTTGCTGTCTCCTCTGTACTTTCAACAGGAACACCATAATTTTTGATAGCTTGCTTGAATTCCAGTTTGGCTAGATATTCCATGTTCATTTTAGACCTGTCCTACCCTAGACAAGTTATCAGCCAATTAATTTCTCTATAGAGCCCATATTCCCTTTTCTTTTGGGAGGCGGGGTACAGAAGGAGGCAATGGCATTAGAGAATATGGTCTAGGCATTAGTGATGCTCATTGATATGGAGTGGTCTTTTCAGGAGACAGAGACAGGAAATATGTTTGTTTTATGAAAGATTATATACAATATATGCTTATTCTGGTACATTCAGGAATATAGGTTTTTAGTTGCCCTCATTAATCTTATTTCTGTAACTCCTTTGTACACAGAAAATCCAAACTGGCTGTGACATCAACAGCCATTTACATTAATTCACAATAATCTCAAGACAGTCTCAGAATAATGATAGCTACCCTATCACCAAGAATTATCAAATAGTTTCAGATATTTTTGTCAATTCCCCCTTTAAGATATATTGTACAAGGGAGTTATATTCAAATTACGGTATTTTAACTTCTCTTTAAAAAAAACTTTCTTACCATGTGTTATGTAAGCACTCATTATACTAATATTAATTGGTTTCTTTTTTTAATTTTTTTAAGGATTACATTTTAAACTAAAATTTGCTTTTTTATATAAAATATTTACATGTTTCAAATCAAATGTACTGAAGAAAATAAACATAAAGCTCAGTTTCTTTCCTGGTAACTTCCAAACTGTGCGCTTGAATTCCCTCCCTCCTGTGTAACCATTTTTTAAAAATAGTTTGGTTCACCTTTCAAATTATATATCAATTCAATATAGACATATATATAAATGTAATATACATAAATATATAAATTCTATATACATATAAATTAATGTCTGTATATGAATTTCTTAAATATATGGGAAGTGGTAGCATATTTTACACACTTTATATGCCTTTTTAATTATAAGTATCTTGAAGATAACTTCATACATTGTATATAAAAATGCACATCCTTCCTTTTCAGATTTGCCTGGTATCCATTAAATGATTGCATCGTGGCTTGTTCAACATTCTCTGATTGATGAATATTTGTAGTTTTCTTGGTCTTCTGTTGAAGTACCAAAAAAGATAACTTTATGCATATTAATGATATTACTGGAAAGGCAATTCAAAACTACTTTGAGCAAAAAAGATGACGATACTTACACAGAGAGTTTTGTACTAATTCTATGGTCTCTCAAAATTAAGGATTATTTTTCCTCTGTTAAGAGGCTATATTCCAGTTATTTTTACTGCATTGACTAAGAAACTCTTGACATGCTGAGTCAGAGACCACCTGAGTTACTTTACATATTAAATGCTTTGTCAAATACTGTCTAGTTATTACTCACGCTGTGTCCAGTTCTCTGAATGAAGGAAGGGGCAGCTGACCACTGTAATGATACTTCACCCTGGATTTTTGTTGTTGAATACCGGATGTCTGGTGGGTTGTGTCCCAAAGCCAGTACCCCACTGGGAGTACCACATGGTATTTATAATCACTTTAATTACTTTCTGCAAAATAGAAACTGTGGGCTGATTATGAAATTTAGTCACAAATTTCTCTCACATTCTTTAGAAACAAAGGAAAAATGTCATTTTTGGTTTGTTCCTAATTTGTAAGTGAAGAAAACATATACAAATGTGAGAAATTGCATTCTTTTCAAACAAAGGGACTTTAAGCAGGGATTTGCAGGTATTTCTTTTTTGACCTCAAAAAAGATAGATCTTGGCTATGTTCTATAATGGGACGCCAGAATGTAGCAGATCTTACAAACAATGGTTCTAGTCTAATAGTCACATTTCTTTTTGCAAAGAGAAACAATTTCACATGGTCTAGTTAAGTTCTCAGGCCAGATTTGAAGACTTTTTTTCAGTCTTACATAATACAAAGAAAAATATAGTTGTTTTGAGTTCAAACTTAATCAAACTTGTGTTTTATAAAACCTCAACTGCTTCAGACTTTTCAGAAGTACCAACTGGGAAATATTCCACGAACTTTTGGGTTAGGGAGGCTGGATTTACATGTCTAAAATATAGTTGAAAAAGTATACATTTATTTATTATTTTCATCTCATTTAATTGGGTCACAATGAATATTTATTGTATGAAATTAATTTTTAGTAATAGTATTCCAATATAGATCATTTATTATAAAGGAAATAAAATTTTAATTCCAATTACTATGCTAGTTTTTTGACCATTTTCTAGAATATAATCTAAAAACGATCTGGAAGTTATCCTCTAGCAATGGTCCTATGAACACATATTTTATTTTCTTTAATATTATAAGAATATTGTTTATTTCATCAAAAATATCTTTTGGTGGAGGAAAGTTGAGAATAAATTATTTTTCCTTTTTCTATGAGATATATTCTTCTTTTATATTATGCATGTAGTAAAATTGAGAATAAATTATTTTTCCTTTTTCTATGAGATATATTCTTCTTTTATATTATGCATGTAGTGATTTGTATTACTAGAAGGATTTCTCCTTTAAGTTTTGATTGTTAAAGCTGTGGAACAATTCTAGTCATGCATGTATAATTCACATATCTAAACATTTTTATGTGCTCATCATTGTTTTATCTTTCTCATAAGATATAATTTATATTATCTGGTTAACTGATATATCAACATACTTTTTATTACTGAAAGAGATATTACCATCATGTCATTATTATTAATAATGGGAAGAATAATAACTATACTTGTTTCCAAGATCACTCTTTATCAACAATGTCAAAAAACCAATCAACTTATTTTTAAACATTTATATATTAAAATATAGTCTATTTGTCTTGTCACCAGCTTGTCAACTTAATCAAAGATTCTTCTTCATTAGAAGTTTACAAATAAGAAAAAACACACTTTTTCTCTTTTATTTATTGAAGTTTTTCAGCATATGTAATCAAAGGTTTTTTTTTTTTTGGAGGTTGTCAGCAGGAAAAGATAATTTAGTGGGCAGATGATGACTTCATAACCTGCAATTATACACATAAATAAATTAGAACAAAATTAAGTAGTATTAATCTTAATGCATATTGTAAAATTGAAACATTAGTAGAATAAGTCAATTAGTTGGTTGAAAACCAGTGATGTTAGATTTACTAAGACGTGCTTTAGAAATTGTGACCATAGAGTGATATGCTAAATGCCACCTCCTAACCCTACAAGTATATCTCACACTTCATTTGACCACAAAACAGTTGAAAGAACCTTTGGATCCAACCAGTAGTTGCAATCAGAGGCAATTAATGATCCATAAAAAGGGGTCAATCTTCATGTATAGCTTACCTTACTGATTTTTTCAGAACAGTAGCCCAGATTGAACAAATTAAAATAGAACAAAGTACTACATGAAAATGTTTCATATATACAGATTTTAAAACCTTACAGAAATAAGAAAAACAATCTCATATGAAGAAGGTCTTCCAACTCCAGAAAAAGAGTGCAGTCCTTTTTCTTGATTCCCCTAAAATACTAAAGATTATAATACATGATTCTCAGCAAGTTATCTATTTGGTTGTAAACTAGCATGAAATTTGTAGAGTCACTTGCTAATCCTTGTAAATTATCTCATATATTCTTATTCACCTTTATACTAAATTTTTTTATATATAGTAATATAACATACTTCTGAATTTCATATTTTACTTACATACAATGAATACTTAATGATAAAAATGGACCTAATTGTCCCATATGAGACTTAGACTACTATTAGTTGTGTATTTGGGTTCTTTGTTTATCATATTTTACAGTCGAATTGTTGTAACAAATACCTATTTTAGAAATCCTGATTTTTAGATCCCCCAAAGTTAGTAGAATGTATGTATGATAATTTTAAACCTTTCTGGAATTTCTAACTTGGTCATGAGGGTAAACAACCAATATAATTACAACAGTTCTATACCCATACAACCATTCTGTTTTTCACTTTCAGTATAGTATTCAATAAATTACATGAGAATTCAACATTTTATTATAAAATAGGCTTTGTGTTAGATGATTTTGCCCAATTGTAAGCTAATTTAAGGATTCTGAGCATGTTTACGGCCGACTAGGCTAAGCTATGATGTTCAGTAGGTTAGGTATATTAAATGCATTTTCAGTTTACAACTTCTCAGTTCACAATGGATTTATTGGACGTAACCCTATTGTAAGTGGAGGAAGATCAGTATATATTTACTAGTTCATTAATTTAGCTGTAACATCTTCTATTAATTACAGTTTTTTCAACAAAATATTGTAGACACCTTTGCAACAATTTTGTTTTCTGAACCTATGTTTTTCTCAGTCCACAAAATAGCATTAGTGTAACTATTTACAGCTATTCTTCAAACATGTTTCAAGTCGTCTATTGTAGGAATCAATGTTGACATTTTCAATTGTTGTTGGTAAGAAAAATTTCATTTTATATCCAAATCTATAAATTCTACTTCTGAAAGTCACTAGAAAAACTAATGGTGGGAATGTAAATTTATACAACCACTATGGAGAACAGTATGGAGGTTCCTTAAAAAACTAAAAATAAAACTACCATATGACCCAGCAATCCCACTACTGGGCATATACCCTGAGAAAACCATAATTCAAAAAGAGTCATGTACCACAGTGTTCATTGCAGCACCATTTACAGTAGCCAGGACATGGAAGCAACCTAAGTGTTCATCGACAGATGAATGGATAAAGAAGATGTGGCACATATATACAATGGAATATTACTCAGCCATAAAAAGAAATGAAATTGACTTATTTGTAGTGAGGTGCATGGACCTAGAGACAGTCATACAGAGTGAAGTAAGTCAGAAAGAGAAAAACAAATACTGTATGCTAACACATATATATGGAATCTAAAAAAAAAAAAAAGGTCATGAAGAACCTAGGGGCAGGACAGGAATAAAGATGCAGACGTAGAGAATGGACCTGAGAACACGGGGAGGGGGAAGGGTAAGATGGGTTGAAGTGAGAGAGTGGCATGGACATATATACACTACCAAATGTAAAATAATTAGCTAGTGGGAAACAGCCACATAGCACAGGGAGATGATCTCACTGCTTTGTGTCCACCTAGAGGGGTGGGTTAGGGAGGATTGGAGGGAGACTCAAGAGGGAGAGGATATGGGGATATATGTATATGTATAGCTGATTCACTTTGTTGTACAACAGAAACTAACACAACATTGTGAAGCAATTATACTCCAATAAAGATGTATTAAAAAATAAATGTATTGTTTTCCACAAATCTTGTTTCTGAATATAGCTTTTATATAAGCAGACTTTGGAGCTCTCTATTTTACAATGATTATTATGAGTGTGATAAAGTTTTTTGATCTAGGAAGTGTTTAGGCATTCTGAATGTCCAGTTTCTTTCTAGTCAAGGAAATAAATCAAAAGGTTATAACACAAAAAATTGTTCTAGACTTATAGTAATGTGAAAAAAATTAAACACTTGTGGATTCTTTCTGCGTGAACTCTGCTGTTCATGGTTCAGTCTATTTTTTAAACACCTCCTTTCACAGAGGATGCATCCTCTAAATGTATTTGCTTTATGATTGCCCATTGAAAATCCAGTAAAGTTTAAGGATGATATAGTTTTCTTTACTCTCTTTACTTTGTTTTGACTATCTCTTTCCTTGCAGTGTCTCTCTTCATACTTTTCATGTAGCATTCCCAAACTCTAATGAACTTACTTGCTTGTGTATGTTGTTCACTATTAGAAAACATATCAAAGAGATCTGTGCATCTTATTTATTACTTTGTTCCAATTATCTTGCATATTCCCTGATACAGTATAGTCAGCTAAGAAATGTTAAAATAAGGACTTCACTACAGAAATATTTGGTGAAAAGCTGACTTCGGGCACTGATATATCCAGATGTGCACAGTTTGGTCCTCTGTAAACATCTCTGGCATTTGCTTTCTCCTGCGTTAGTAGCTTTACCCGGAAGCAGGTCCCACTCCTTGTTTCAGCAGAACCACCACCAGCAGCTTCAGGCCCGATTCCTACTAACTCAGCATCTTCAGCAGGAGGACAGATTTCATCTCCCAGAACTTTCCACTAAAGCCTTGGCATATCCCTTGAAGAGCCTTGTTTTAGTTACATGCCCATATCTGTAGTAAATTAGGTGGAGTTAGTAGAAAGGGAAATATACAGCCTGGCCAAGGCATCAGTGTGCCTCTAGCACTGCATGGTAGGGTAGGGGCAAGGGCAGCCCCACCTCAAGTGCCAAATTAGAAAGAGCGGAGGGTTTGATTTCCCAAAGGGAAAAGGTGATACTTCACTGACCAGAACAAGAGATGATCGCTACAAGATCTTAAGGCATTAGAAAATAGCCTGTAATAATCAGCATGAAAAACTCATATTTCTCTATAGTCCAACTATAATTAACTTAGATAATACTAACATTAACTTAATAAGTTCTATCATGTTAAGTGACAACCATTTGCCATTTGTTTTTATTCTTTAAAAATTTGTAGTGTCCCTCAAAATATCTGTTGCTGTGTATATTTCATTGAATCATTTTTTTTATTTTCATTTTAACAAGTGAGTTATAAAAAGGTGTTTATACTTTGGACATGTGGTACAGAGTTAAAGATATATTTGTGGTCATATAGTAAAAATATATGCACAAGAGTTCCATTAAGAAAAATGAAATGTAGCAAAGGAATTTTTCCTTCTCTTTGATATAAATGTATACACATCTATACATAGAAAGAGAGAGAAAAGGAGGAGACATTGAGAGAGTAAAAGATACACATGCACATGGACATGCACACACACACACAAAATATACCCATGAAAATGTCTTGCTTTATTTCTGACTGGGTACATAAAAATTCAAAATAAGAAAAGTATCATAGAATTCCTGGGCTAAAATGTATGTAAGAATAAATATTACAATCACAAGTTATTCTAAAACAGGCAAAATTGTTACAAGTCAATTGTAAAAATGCATGAGACAAAAGAAATACATATGGAGGGATTTTAATTTAAGAAAGAGTGACATTCTTTGCAGCTAAGAGGCTATTTTAAAGAAGTATCGAACCAAAATAAGAAACTAGAAAATAATAAAGGTAAAGTTGATTATTGAAAATAGTAGAACTGACTTTTTCAAAACCTGAATTGATTTTCTCTTTAGGCCGTATAGACTACTTTAGAATTCACACAAGTAAGTTAATTTAACAAATGTTTTCAAATTATCTAGATCTCTACTCGCAATATTGACCACTAGTCTATCTCCATTGAAAACTTTTCTGACCTGACATCCACAAATGCCCTTTCCCCCAAAATGTTTAATTTAGAATGACTTTACATTTCTCCTTACTTAAAGACATATATTAACATTTATTTCTTTTTTTTATGATCCTTTTAATGTGTTGTCGGATATTGTTTGCTAGTATTTTGTTGAGGATTTTTGCATCTATATTCATCAGTGATATTGGTGTGTAATTTTCTTTTATTGTAGTATCTTTGGTTTTGGTATCAGGGTGACAGTGGCCTTGTAGAATGAGTTGGGGAGTGTTCCTTCCTCTGCAGTTTTTTGGAAGAGTTTGAGAGGTTGGATGTTAGCTCTTCTCTAAAGGTTTGATAGAGTTCGCCTGTGAAGCCTTACGGTCCTGGACTTTTGTTTGTTGGAAGATTTTTAATCACAATTTCAATTTCATTACTTGTGATTGGTCTGTTCATATTTTCTGTTTCTTCCTGGTTCAGTCTTGGAAGGTTATACTTTTCTAAAACTTTGTCCATTTCTTCAAGGTTGTCCATTTTATTGGCAAAGAGTTGCTTGTAGTAGTCTCTTATGATGCTTTGTATTTCTTCTGTGTCCATTGTAACTTCTCCATTTTCATTTCTAATTTTGTTGATTTGAGTCCTCTCCCTCCTTTCTTGATGAGTCTGGCTAAAGGTTTATCAATTTTGTTTATCTTCTCAGAAAACTGAGTTTTAGCTTTATTGATCTTTGCTTTTGTTTTCTTTGTTTCTATTTCATTTATTCCTGCTCTGCTCTTTGTGATTTCTTTCCTTCTACTAACTTTGGGTTTTGTTTGTTCTTCTTTCTCTAGTTTCTTTAGGTGTAAGTTTAGATTGTTTGAGATTTTTCTTGTTTCTTGAGGTAGTATTGTATTGCTATAAACTTCCTTCTTAGAACTGGTTTTGTTGTATCCCACAGGTTTTGGATCATCATGTTTTCATTGTCATTTGTCTCTAGGTATTTTTTGATTTCCTCTTTGATTTCTTCAGTGATCTCTTGGTTATTTAGTAATGTATTGTTTAGCCTCCATGTGTTTGTGTTTTTTATGTGTTTTTCCCTGTAATTTATTTGTAATCTTATATATTGTGGTCAGAAAAGATGCTTGATATGATTTCAATTTTCTTAAATTTACTGAGGCTTGAGTTGTGATCCAAGATATGATCTATTCTGGAGAATGTTCCATGTGTACTTGAGAAGAAAGTGTAATCTGCTGTTTTTGGATGGAATGTCCTATAAATATCAATTAAATCTATCTGGTCTGTTGTGTCATTTAAAGCTTGTGTTTCTGTATTAATTTTCTGTCTGGATGATCTGTCCATTGGTGTAAGTGAGGTGTTAAAGTCCCCCACTATTATTGTGTTACTGTTGATTTCCTCTTTTATAGCTGTTAGCATTTGTCTTATGTTTTTAGGTGCTCCTATGTTGGGTGCATATATATTTATAACTGTTATATCTTCTTCTTGGATTGGTCCCTTAATCATTATGTAGTGTCCTTCTTTGTCTCTTGTAACATTCTTTATTTTAAAGTCTATTTCATCTGATATGAGTATTGGTACTCCAGCATCCTTTTGATTTCTATTTGAATGGAATATCTTTTTGCATCCCCTTACTTTCAGTCTGTGTGTGTCCCTGGGTCTGACATTGGTCTCTTGTAGACAACATATATATGGGTCTTGTTTTTGTATCCATTCAGCCAGTCTGTGTCTTTTGGATGGAGCATTTAATCCATTTACATTTAAAGTAATTATCCATATGTGTGTTCCTATTACCATTTTCTTAAGTGTTTTGAATTTGCTTTTGTAGGTCCTTTCCTTCTCTTGTGTTTCCCACTTAGAGAAGTTCCTTTAGCATTTATTGTAGAGCTGTTTTGGTGGTGCTGAATTCACTTAGCTTTTGCTTGTCTGTAAAGCTTTTGATTTCTCTGTCAAATCTGAATGAGATCCTTGCTAGGTAGAGTAGTCTTGGTTTTAGGTTCTTCCCTTTCATCACTTTAAATATATTGTGCCACTCCCTTCTGGCTTGTAGAGATTCTGCTGAGAAATCAGCTGTTAACCTTATGGGAGTTCCCTTGCATGTTATTTGTCATTTTTCCCTTATTGCTTTTAATAATTTTTCTCTGTCTTTAATTTTTGTTTGATTACTATGTTTCTTGGTGTGTTTCTCCTTGGGTTTATCCTGCCTGGGACTCGGCACTTCCTGAATTTGAGTGGCTATTTCCTTTCCCATGTTAGGGAAGTTTTCGACTATAATCTCTTCAAATATTTTCTTGGGTCCTTTCTCTCTTCTCCTTCTGGGACGCCTATAATGCGAATGTAGTTGCATTTAATATTGTCCCAGAGGTCTTTTAATATTGTTCCATAGCAGTGAATTCCACCATTCTGTCCTCCAGGTCAGTTATACATTCTTCTTCCTCAGTTATTCTGCTACTGAATCCTTCTAGTGTATTTTTCATTTTAGTTATTGTACTGTTCATCTCTGTTTATTTGTTCTTCCATTCTTCTAGGTGTTTGTTCTTTAATTCTTCTAGGTGTTTGTTAAACATTTCTTGCATCCTTTGATCTTTGCCTCCATTTTCTTTCTGAGGTCCTGGATCATCTTCACTATCATTATTCTGAGTTCTTTTTCTGGAAGGTTGCCTATCTTCACTTCATTTAATTGTTTTTCTGGGTTTTATCTTGCTCCTTCATCTGGTACATAGCTGTCTGCCTTTTCATTTTATTTATCTTTCTGTGAATGTGGTTTTCATTCCACAGGCTGCAGGACTGTAGTTCTTCTTGGTTCTACTGTCTAACATTTATTTCTTTTAAAACTCACCATCTTGTGACTTTTTTCTATTAACGGATAACAAACCCCTCCTTCTACCACTACACCACCTGGATACGTGTCCACTGTAGCACTCATTACTTTTTTTACAAAGATTGTTTCCATGTCTCTCTTCTCTTTGTTCTATAAATCCTTCAGAGCTCAAGTTGTTTTTCACTATTTTGTGCCTGTGTGTTGCCTAGAATATAGGAAGTGCTTTATTTGTGTTTGCTGAATAAATGATGAGAGAGAGAGAGTTTTGTGAAAGAGGAGGGAGTGGAAGGGAGGAGAGAAAGGTCTTGCACAGATGTACTTGCACATCAGTGTGTCTAACTATATAATTTAGCAGATGGGGAAAATGGTCTGTTTATTCAGGATAATACCCTTAAATCCAAGATGTACTTTTCTTCTTTGGTTATTTTAGGACTCTGTTGGAACCTTAATAAATCCTCAAAAACTCCTTAAGCCCCATCTAAATTGTGATTATTTTCCTTTCTAAGGAGGTTTTAAAAACAATACCTTAATTGTGCAGTGTTCTGTTTGATTTGTATCTTCAATATTAACTGTTAATAAGCAATGAACCAAAGTCAGGAATTTTTACTGATTAGCAATAAATGATTTTTACAAATGTTATCATAACTGGGCTTTGTTGAAGTTGCTACAGTGAATTTAAATGAGGAACAAAGGATGTTTTAATTGATCAGTGTCTCCTTTCCTGCTAAGCCAATCAATCATTTGTCTCTTGAAACCACAAAACATTCCAATAAATATCAAGGAAGACCCGGTAGTAGGTTATTTCATAAACAGGAAGACATAGACAAGGCTTGATGTGTTCTACCCAACTTTGGCAGGAAGTTTAAAGTACAGCTTGAAAGGTATAGAAAGACCTTGCCCAAGGCTACAGATACAAATGATTGGCTTTGTGGAGAAATTCTTTTTAATCAGTAGATAATACAACAAGATGGTAAAATTCTTGATTGTTCAGCAGTTTGACAAAGCATTCCTGTAGGTTATTCTATTTGCAAATCGTAAAAATGTCTTTCTAACTTCCTCCTGGCACTTGCCTCATTTATTTAACCCCTGTAATACTATGGGAAGTGCATCCTTCACTAAAATAGATTAAATTGCAAATTTCTGAAGTGTTTTTTTTCCCCAATTGAGGATACTAATAAATAAGAAGACAGCAGAATTCTAATTTCAGTTATTATCAGTATGTCCTATTTTTAAATGTTGGGTTCCAAGGCATCAACTTCCCTTACAATTTTTTTGTGAAAATATTTGTGTAGAGTATAGACAGAAAAAAGGTTTTATAATAAAAACACAAACAGGGATATTGCATCTCTGAAAGATGCTCTTATGAATTGGTTTTAATATTGTCCTGTCAAGCTTCAGTGCGGTAGCTTCATTTAGCCAGGAAAGTATTTCTAAAATATACAGGAATTTTGTGATATAAGCACATATGATTTGTATATTTTGCACAAGATTAAGAAAAATAAAGGGTGAAACTAATGCCAATTTTAATAATCAAATATTTTGTCAAACGAATCTTTATCAGATGTTTCTTTTAGCAGATTTTATAGAGGAATCACTACATTTTTCAGTCAACTATGAAATTGAATCATGATCTTTCAGTCATGTTACTGGATTTTTAGATAGCCTTCTCAATTTCACAAATAGTAAAACATAGGTGACATATTAATATCTGATATGATTTTCTGGGAATGCTGATTTAACTTGGTATAGAAAGTGGAAACAAAATTATTTTCTGTGTAGCCCTTGTACTTCAGTTTCAACACACCCTTAATTTTATTAGCCCTGGGATTAAGAAAAATGAAATAAAACAAAGAAGTATAATCCCAGCAAATGTAACTCACAGAAGTATTTAAGTGAGAAAACATAGGAGCAAGAAGGAAAATTAAGTGAAATAAACTTTTTGCCCAAAAGAGGAAACAGTTGATGACAGAAATATGTTTAAAAAAATATACACAAAAGGGGGTACAAAATTAAAATGAGGAAGTATATCAAAAACTCATTTTAATATGATATGATTAAGCAGTAGAAATTATCCTTAGCTAATATCTTAGTTGCGGCTATCTTTTTTATTCAAATCCACTTGTCCGTTTTCTCAGTTTTGTATCCATTAAATCAGAATAGAAATTATGGAATTCAGGTATTTGAAATGTGTCTATATTAATCAGCATTTTTTTGTATTTTGCATTTCAAATATATGTACACATAAAATGTTCTAATTAGCAGAAAAAACAACTTTGGCCAAAATTTTATATTTGTGCAATGAAAGCATCCTTTGACACAAGTTGGCTAAGATGTCTCCAGCCTGTGCACATAACCAAGCAAATCTGGGGCATTTAGAGGGTGAATAACAGCCCAGAGGGGCTGGGAGGGCTGGGTTGTAGAAATCACAGAGAGGAGCCAGGGGTTAGGCTGGAGTGGTAAGCAAACAACCAATAGTGCAGGTCTTTGTAGACCTTCATCTTTTAAGCTACGGTAATTTACTAGAGAGATTTAAAGAGGACAGCAACAAGATAACAGATGGCATATTTTAGGATACCGACTGCAGTGTAGAAAATACATTGAGGTTGGGATAAAAAAATGGAATAAGAGAGCCCAGATAGAAATCTATTATATGTGCTTAGATGAGAGATTGTGATACCTTAGAATAAGGCAGTAGCAGAAGACTGATTTGAGAAATGCTAAAGGGATAATACTGCAAGAACACTTTGGTCCTCTACAGCTCTACAGCTACAGTATCTGTGGATTGAGGTGTACTTGATAGTTCTAATCGCTTCATACCTTAAAGACTTATTTTTGTGTGCTCATATTAAAACTTAATAAAATAGAGACTTCCTCTTTAAGAATCAACGCACATTCCTTAGTCTTTGGTTATGCAGGGAATCCCTACTTGTTCTGACCACTAAGACATTGCTTCTAGTTTTCAGATCTGAGTTTATGTTGAACCTTTTTTTCCCCCTTGCTTCAATTAGAAGGTTTAAACTGAGACTCAGTGCCTTCGTTTGCCCCTCCTTTATGATACGGATGTCTGAACACCAAACGAGCAAAGTATGTTTATGTTTTCTGCCTGGTGTGTGCCTGTAATAATTACCAAGCAAATGAAACCAAGTGCTTTAATTGTTCATAAAGTGGTTTCAGAGCTAGACTTAATTCACTTGTGTTAAAGCAATAACTAGTAAAGAAATTGTCTCACTACTGAGGAAGAATGTTGATAAAGTTATTGAAAGACCCTAGCATTCTTCAAGATTGTAATGCACAGAATAGATATTACCAGATGTTTTAGTTTCTCCAGACAGGCAACTTTGTTGCCAGGAAAGGAGTGCATTTTGAGAAAGAAGTAGCTACACACCATAAGGAATCTATATAATTTATAACTATTATTACATTCTAACTTCACTGCAAATCTATGAAGAGGTTTTGATATTTTACTCACATTTGAAACCTAAGAAAACTGAGTCACAGGAAATTTAAATAATATTTTTGATGGCCTGGAGTTAATTTGGACAGTAAAAGGGGAAGAACTTTCCAGAAAGCTAGTTGGCATAATGTAATAAAGCCATTAAATTTTCATAAAGAGATCTCTAAACCTACCTCAAGAATTCATATCAATGCTATAGAATGATCTTAGAGACATAATTTCCTTATGTTAATTTTCTTTATCAAAATGGCATGCTCTTCTACTTTAAGACCTGCTTCAGTACCACTTCTCTATACTTCTTATTTGCTGACATATAAAAATTATGTAATTCTCTTAAGATTTATGTATATATTGAGTGAACCATTTATGTTCATTGTAGAATAATCAAGAAGTTCATGTAGCAAAAAAGACAAAATGCACCCATAATGTCAGTACTCCAAAATAACCTTATGGAGTATATTTATGTAGTATTTTTACACATATACATATAAATGTTCAGTGTTTTTTGTTTTAGAAATGGGATTATGTAATAGATACCAGTTTATAGCGTAGTTTTTCCTCCAATATACAAAGAAATACAAATATTTAATATGTACATTTTGATAAGTTTGGACATATGCAATAACCAGTGATACCATCACCAGGATCAAGAGAACAGACATAGCCAACGCTTCTCAAAGTTTCCCCTGTATCTTTTTGGGTTTTTTTAATCTTGTTTTGTTTTCTGTTTTTTTACTATGGTGACTTTTAAAAGAGTAAAATACAGGTATGTTTTCAGTGTGATAAAATTTTTTTTCGTTAATAAATTTGAAATCTGAGTCACCTATATTTTCATACTTACTAGGAAGTTTTATTCCACCTTGAAAATCAGAATGAGACATAAGGGCAGTCTTTTGAACTGTGTTATAATCTTATTTTCTTTTAAAAAATTCTCTAAAGATGTTTTCTTGCAATTAACTTATTCAAGTTTGCTAATGAAGTTAAACATCGTTTTTATATTTATTAATTATTTGCATTTTACCAGGTTCTGTTTGGCTCCTGCTGTTACTTCTAGAAGACTTAGGATGGGTGGAGGGAGAAGAGAGATGGAAAATAAAATAAGATTTTGAAATGTGATAAGAGGAATAGAGTGGGGAGAACAGGAGCAGGGGCAGCAACTCTAATTCTCAGACCTTCCTTGGCTGACTTCCTTCCCCTCGGCTAGATTCCATCACTACCCTCTATTTTAGAGCTTCACTCCTTTTAACTCTAAGTTAGTTTATTTTGACCAGGATCTCATTCCCTAGTAATCCTTCCTAGAGACTCCAGTAGACAAAGGGTCATTCCGGACCACGGAGCTTTCTTATTTGGTCTGGAATGTTGCTGAAATGATAACCATATCTCACTTTTAAGTAAAATATCACTGTGAATACTATATTTAATCATTGTTGGTAGCAACTCCTGGAAAATAGAGCATTGTACTTTACTTATATACTGCAATTACAAGCATACCTCATTTTATTGTGCTTCTCTTCATTGTGCTTCACAGATACTGTGTTTTTTGCAAGTTGAAAATTTGTGGCAAACCTGTATCGAGCAAATCTATTGGTGCCATTTCCCAACAGCATTATTTTTAAATTAAGGTATGTGCATTGATTTTTTTAGATATAATACTATTGAAGAGACAACAGTATAGTGTAACTATAACTTTTATAAGCCCTGGGAAACCAAAAAATTTGTATTACTTGCTTTATTATGATATTCACTTTCCTGTGGTGGTCTGAAAGTGAACCCACAATATCTTTTAGGTATGCCTGTACTACTTCATTACTTGTAAAATATTTTAATTGTTGGTGATAGACATTCAAAAACTACATTTCATCCACAAATGTTAAATATTCAGAATTGTCTATGAGTGAGACAATATTTCTGGGCTTCTAAGAATATTCAGATCCCTAGAAAGTGATACACAAGAGGATTAATTCTCTAGGTTCTCCCATAGTGCCTATAAAATACAAGTCTACTTTGGAGAGACATGCTCACCAACTTTCTAAGTATGAACTTGGTTTTCCTAAGAGGGGTGTACTGACTCTGGGACATGTGCATCTCAGTATAAATTAATGACGTTATATCCTTCCACTTTGTAAAGAAGACATTATTTGCATTTCAGCAGCTAAAGACTACCCTCTAAATGCAAGGCAAAAATCCTATTAATCTAGTGTGCAATTTGTACGTAGTAGTTACACAAATTATTTTGAATGGTTAAGACTGGTTTCCTAAATCAAGTTATCTGTGGACTCTCTCCCCATACCCACATTCATTACTATAAATAAATTAAATTTTGTTGTTACAAATCTTAACTGGGGTTTAGAAGGAAATATTGATACATTGTTTCCTCTCTGATTATACCTGATGGTTTCTATTTGAAATACAGTTGACCCTTGAACAACAAAGGTATTAGGGCTGCTGACCCTCAGCACAGTTGAAATCCAAGTTTAAGTTTATAGTCAGCCCTGGCTCTCTGATTCCTCTGTATCTTTGGTTGAACATCTAAAGATCATGTAGTAGTGTGGCATTTACTGTTTAAAAAAAACAACAAAACTTATAAGTGGACCTGTGTATTTCAAACCTGTGTTGTTCAAGGGTCAACTCTATAACATGTTATCTGAAAATTTGTGAGAGAGGAATTCCAATCATAAAACATGCCATTTTTATAATCTAAAGATTTTACCAGAAAAAAAGAAATTTCAATTGATATTTGAATTTTCTGCTGACTTCTTTTCTTAGATGTTTATATTTTACACTTGAAGAATAATCTTCAAAATATTTGATTGTTAGAATACAACAGTTCAAAGGCATTAGATAAAAATGCCTGTTGGTGGGATTTCCCTGGTGCGCAGTGGTTGAGAGTCCACCTGCCGATGCAGGGGACACGGGTTCGTGCCCCGGTCTGGGAAGATCCCACATGCCACGGAGCGGCTAGGCCCGTGAGCCATGGCCACTGACCCTACGTGTCCGGAGCCTGTGCTCCGCAACGGGAGAGGCCACAACAGTGAGAGGCCCGCGTACCGCAAAAAAAAAAAAAATGCCTGTTGGTGGAAGCCATACTTTCAGTCTGTTCTTAACACCCCAACATTTCGGTAGCTGTCTTCTGGCTACTCATTATTAGACTGAAAAGCTACAGTTATTTAATTTACTTTTGTGTAATATAGTCTCTCAACCTTCCATTTCCAGTGCCTCTTTGCATATGATATATATATTTTTAACATCTTTATTGGAGTACAATTCCTTTACAATGGTGTGTTAGTTTCTGCTTTATAACAAAGTGAATCAGCTATGCATATTCATATATCCCCATATATCCTCCCTCTTGCATCTCCCTCACTCCCACACTCCTTATCCCACCCCTGCTAGGTGGTCACAAAGCACCGATCTGATCTCCCTGTACTATGTGGCTGCTTCCCACTAGCTATCTGTTTTACATTTGATAGTGTATATAGCTCCATGCCGCTCTCTCACTTCATCCCAGCTTATGCTTCCCCCTCGCTGTGTCCTCAAGTCCATTCTCTACATCTACATCTTTATTCCTGTCCTGCCACTATGTTCTTCAGAAACTTTTTTTTTTTTTTTAGATTCCATATATATGTGTTAGCATGCAGTATTTCTTTTTCTCTTTCTGACTTACTTCACCCTGTATGACTGTCTCTAGGTCCATCCATCTCACTACAAATAACACAATTTCAATTCTTTTTATGGCTGAGTACTATTCCATTGTATATATGTGCCAGATACTCTTTATGTGTTAATCTGTCAATGGACACTTAGGTTGCTTTCATGTCCTGGCTATTGTAAATAGTGCTGCAATGAACATTGTGGTACATGACTCTTTTTGAATTATGGTTTTCTCAGGGTATATGTCCAGTAGTGGGATTTCTGGGTCATACGGTAGTTCTATTTTTAGTGTTTTAAGGAACCTCCATACTGTTCTCTATAATGACTGTATCAATTTACATTCCCACCAACAGTGCAAGAGGGTTCCTGTTTCTCCACACCCTCTCCAGCATTTATTTTTTGTAGATTTTTTGATGATGGCCATTCTGACTGTTGTGAGGTGTTACCTCATTGTACTTTTGATTCGCCTTTTTCTAATGATTAGTAATGTTGAATATCTTTTCATATGTTTGTTGGCAATCTGTATATCTTCTTTGGAGAAATGTCTATGTAGCTCTTCTGCCCATTTTTGGATTGGGTTGTTTGTTTTTTGATATTGAGCTGCATAAGCTGCTGGTAAATTTTGGAGATTAATCCTTTGTCAGTTGCTTCATTTGCAAATATTTTCTCCATTCTGCAGGTTGTCTTTTCATCTCCTTTATGGTTTCCTTTGCTGTGCAAAAGTTTTTGTTTCATTAGGTCCCATTTGTTTACTTTTGTTTTTATTTCCATTTCTCTAGGAGGGGGGTCAAAAAGCAACTTGCTCTGATTTATGTCATACAGTGTTCTGCCTATGTTTTCCCCTAAGAGTTGTATAGTGTCTGCCCTTACATTTATGTCTTTAATCTATTTTGAGTTTATTTTTGTGTATGGTGTTAGGGAGTGTTCTAATTTCATTCATTTACATCTAGCTGTCCAATTTTCCCAGCACCACTTATTGAAGAGGCTGTCATTCTCCATTGTATATTTTTGCCTCCTTTATGAAAGATAAGGTGACCATATGTGCATGGGTTTATCTCGGGGCTTTCTATCCTGTCCATTGACCTATATTTCTATTTTTGTGCCAGTACCATACTGTCTTGATTGCTGTAGCTTTGTAGTATAGTCTGAAGTCTGGGAGCCTGTTTCCTCCAGCTCCATTTTTCTTTCTCAAGATTGCTTTGGCTATTCGGGCTCTTTTGTGTTTCCATACATATTGTGAAATTTTTTTGTTCTAGTTCTGTGAAAAATGTCATTGGTAGTTTGATAGGGATTGCATTGAATCTTTGGTTGCTTTGAGTAGTATAGTCATTTTCACAATGTTGATTCTTCCAATCCAAGAACATGGTATATCTCTCCATCTGTTTGTATCATATTTAATTACTTTCATCAGTATCTTCTAGCTTTCTGCATACAGACTTTTGTCTCCTTAAGTAGGCTTATTCGTAGGTATTTTATTCTTTTTGTTGCAGTGGTAAAAGGGAGTGTTCCCTTGATTTCTCTTTCAGATTTTTCATCATTAGTGTATAGGAATGTAAGAGATTTCTGTGCATTAACTTTGCATCCTGCTACTTTACCAAATTCATTGATTAGGTCTATTAGTTTTCTGCTTGAATCTTTAGGATTCTCTATATAGTATCATGTCTTCTGCAAACAGTGACAGCTTTACTTCTTTTCCGATTTCGATTCCTTTTATTTCTTTTTCTTCTCTGATTGCTGTGGCTAACACTTCCAAAACTATGTTGAATAATAGTGGTGAGAGTGGACAACTTTGTCTTGTTCCTGATCTTAGAGGAAATGGTTTCAGTTTTTCACCATTGAGAACAATGTTGGCTGTGGGTTTGTCATATATGTCCTTTATTATGTTGAGGTAAGTTCCATCTATGTCTACTTTCTGGAGGGTTTTTATCATAAATGGGTGTTGAATTTTGATGAAAGCTTTTTCAGCATCTGTTGAGATGATCATGTGGTTTTTCTCCTTCAATTTGTTAATATGGTTTATCACATTCCTTGATTTGCGTGTATTGAAGAATCCTTGCATTCCTGGGATAAACCCCACTTGATCATGGTGTATGATACTTTTCATGTGCTGTTGGATTCTGTTCGTGAGTATTTTGTTGAACATTTTTGTATCTATGTTCACTAGTGATACTGGCCTGTAGTTTTCTTTCATAGTGACAACTTTGTCTGGTTTTGGTATCAGGGAGATGGTGGCATTGTAGAGTGAGTTTGGGAGTTTTCCTCCCTCTGCTATATTTTGGAGGAGTTTGAGAAGGATAGGTGTTAGCTCTTCTCTAAATGTTTGATAGAATTCACCTGTGAAGCTATCTGGTGTTTGGTTTTTGTTTGTTGGAAAATTTTTAATCACACTTTCAATTTCAGTGCTTTTGATTGGTCTGTTTATATTTTCTATTCCTTCCTCATTCAGTCATGGAAGGTTGTGTGTTTCTAAGAATTTGTCCATTTCTTCCAGGTTGCCCATTTTATTGGCAGATAGTTGCTTGTAGTAATCTCTCATGATCCTTTGTATTTCTGCAGTGTCAGTTGTTACTTCTCCTTTTTCATTTCTAATTCTATTGATTTGAGTCTTCTTCTTTTTTTTCCTGATGAGTCTGGCTAATGGTTTATCAATTTTGTTTATCTTCTCAAAGAACCAGCTTTTAGTTTTATTGATCTTTGCTATGGTTCCCTTCATTTCTTTTTCATTTATTTCTCTTCTAATCTTTATGATTTCTTTCCTTCTGCTAACTTTGGGTTTTTTTTTCTTCTTCATTCTCTAGTTACTTTATGTGTAAATTTAGGTTGTTGATTTGAGATGTTTCCTGTTTCTTGAGGTAGGATTGTATTGCTATAATCTTCCCTCTTAGAACTGCACTTCCTGCATCCCATAGGTTTTGTGTCTTCCTGTTTTCATTATCATTTGTTTCTAGGTAGTTTTTGATTTCCTCTTTGATTTCTTCAGTGATCTCCTGGTTATTTAGTAGTGTATGTTCAGCCTCCATGAGTTTGTATTTTTTACAGATTTTTTCCTGTAATTGATATCTAGTCTCATTGCATTGTGGTCAGAAAAGATACTTGATATGATTTCAATTTTCTGAAATTTACCAAGGTTTGATTTTTGACCGAAGATATGATCTATCCTGGAGAATATTCCATGAGCACTTGAGAAGAAAGTGTATTGTGTTGTTTTTGGATGGCATGCCCTATAAATGTGAATTAAGTCCATCTTGTTTAATGTATCATTTAAAGCTTGTGTTTCCTTATTTATTTTCATTTTGGATGATCTGTACATTGGTGAAAGTGAGGTGTTAAAGTCCCCTACTATTATTCTGTTCCTGTCGATTTCCCCCTTTTATGGCTGTTAGCATTTTCTTTATGTGTTGAGTTGCTCCTATTTTGGGAGCATAAACATTTACAATAGTTGTATCTTCTTCTTGGATTGATCCCTTGATCATTATGTAGTGTCCCTCTTTGTTTCATGTAAGAGTCTTTAAGTCTATCTTGTCTGATATGAGAATTACTACTCCAGCTTTCTGTTGATTTCCATTTGCATGGAATATCTTTTTGCATCCCCTCACTTTCAGTATGTATGTGTCCCTAGGTCTAAAGTGTGTCTCTTGTACACAGCATATATACGGGTCTTGTTCTTGTATCCATTCACCAGTCTATGTCTTTTGGTTAGAGTATTTAATCCATTTATAATTAAGGTAGTTATCGGTTTGTATGTTCCTACTACCAGTTTCTTAATTGTTTTGGGTTTGTTATTGTAGTTCTTTTCCTTCTGTTGTGTTTCCTACCTAAAGAAATTCCTTTAGCATTTATTGTAGAGCTGGTTTCGTGGTGCTGAATTCTCTTAGCTTTTGCTTGTCTGAAAAAGATTTAATTTTGCCATTGAATCTGAATGAGATCCTTGCTGGGTAGAGTAATCTTGGTTGTAAGTTTTCCCCTTTCATAACTTTAAATATGTCCTGCCACTCCCTTCTGGCTTGCAGAGTTTCTGCTGAAAAATCAGCTGTTAACCTTATGGGGATTCCCTTGTATGTTATTTGTTGTCTTTCCCTTGCTGCTTTTAATATTTCTTCTTTGTATTTAATTTTTGTTAGTTTGATGTGTCTTGGCATGTTTCTCCTTGGATTTATCCTGTGTGGGACTCTCTGTGCTTCCTGGACTTGACTATTTCCTTTCCCATATTAGGGAAGTTTTCAACTATAATCTCTTCAAATATTTTCTCAGTCCATTTCTTTTTCTATTCTTCTTTTGGGACCCTTGTAATTCGAATGTTGTTGTGTTTAATGTTGTCCCAGAGGTCTCTGAGACTGTCCTCAATTCTCTTCATTCTTTTATCTTTATTCTGCTGTGCAGTAGCTTTTTCCACTATTTTATCTTCAAGGTCACTTATCCCTTCTTCTGCCTCAGTTATTCTGCTATTGATTCCTTCTAGAGAATTTTTAATTTCATTTATTGTGTTGTTCATTATTGTTTGTTTGCTCTTTTTTTCTAGGTCCTTGTTAAACGTTTCTTGTATTTTCCCCATTCTATTGCCATGATTTTGGATCATCTTTACTATCATTACTCTGAATTCTTTCTCAAGTAGACTGCCTATTTCCTCTTCATTTGTTTGGTCTGGTGGTTTTTTACCTTGCTCCTTCATCTGCTGTGTGTTTCTCTGTCTTCTCATTTTGCTTAACTTACTGCGTTTGGGGTCTCCTTTTCGTAGGCTGCAGCTTCGTAGTTCCTGTTGTTTTTGGGGTCTGCCCCCAATGGCTAAGGTTGGTTCAGTGGGTTGTGTAGGCTTCCTGGTGGAGGGGACTAGTGCCTGTGTTCTGATGGATGAGACTGGATATTGTCTTTCTGTTGAGCAGGTCCCCGTCCAGTGGTGTCTGTGACCTTATTATGATTTTAAGTGTCCTTTCTGCTACTGGGTCATGTTGTGTTCCTGTCTTGCTAGTGGTTTGGCATATTGTGTCCACACCTGTAGCTTGCTGGTCATTGAGTAGAGCTGGGTCTTGGCGTTGACATGGAGTTCTCTGGGAGATTTTTGCCTTTTGATGTTATGTGGAGTTGGGAGGTCTCTGGTAGACCAATGTCCTGAACTTGGCTCTCCCACCTCAGAGGCACTGGTCTGACACCTGGCCGGAGCACCAAGATCCTGTCATCCACACGGCTCAGAATAAAGGGAGAAAGAAAGAAAGAAAAAAGAAAGAAAATAAAATAAAGTTATTAAAATAAAAAATTATTATTAAAAATTTTTTAAACTAATAAGTAATAAAAAAAGAAATAAAGAAACAAGAGAGCAACCAAACCAAAAAACAAATCCATCAATGATAAAAGCACTAAAACCTGTACTAAAAAAAAAAAAATACAGGAACACACAACCCTAGGATAAATGTAAAGGCAAAGCTATAGAGACAAAATTACACAAAAAATCATACAGATACACACTCAGAAAAAGAGTAAAAGGAAAAAATACATATATCGATATATTAAAAAAAAAAGGAGAGCAACAAAATCAATAATCTACCAATGAGGGTAAACTCTAAATACTAAAGTAAGATAAACATAAAACCAGAAACAAATTAGATGCAGAAATCAAACCCCAAGTCTACAGTTGCTCCAAAAGTCCACTGCCTCAATTTTGGGATGATTCATTTTCTGTTGAGGTATTCCACAGATGCAGGGTACACCAAGTTGATTGTGGAGATTTAATCCGCTGCTCCTGAGACTGCTGGGAGAGATTTCCCTTTCTCTTCTTTGTTTGTACAGTTCCTGGGGTTCAGCTTTGGAGCTGACCCCACCTCTGCATGTCAGTCAACTGAGGGCCTCTGTTCCCCGCCCAGAGTGGAGGGGGTTAAAGTCGCGGCTGATAGTGGGCTCTGGCTCACTTAGGTTGGCGGGGAGGGAGGGGTACGGAATGCAGGGCTGAGCCTGTGGCGGCAGAGGCCGGTAGGACACTGCAGCAGCCTGAGGCACACGGTGTATTCTCCTGGGGAAGGTGTCCCTGGATCACGGGACCCTGGAAGTGGCGGGCTGCACAGGCTCCTGGCAGGGGAGGTGTGGACAGTGACCTGGGCTTGCACACAGGCTTCTTAGTGGCCGTAGCAGCAGCCTTAGTGTTTCGTGGCCATCTCTGGTGTCTGCGCTGATAGCCGCGTCTCACGCCCGTCTCTGAAGCTCATTTAGGTGGTGCTCTGAATCCCCTCTCCTTGCGCACCCTGAAACAATTGTCTCTTGCCTCTTAGGCAGGTCCAAACTTTGTCCTGGACTTCCTCCAGGCTAGCTGTGGCACACTAGCCCCCTTCAGGCTGTGTTCACGCAGCCAACCCCAGTCCTCTCCCTGGGTTCTGACCTCCGAAGGCCGAGCCTCAGCTCCCAGCCCCCACCTGCCCTGGCGGGTGAGCAGACAAGCCTCTCGGGCTGGTGAGTGCTGGTCGGCACCGATCCTCTGTGCGGGAATCTCTGTGCTTTGCCCTCTGCACCCCTGTGGCTGTGCTTTCCTCTGTGGCTCCAAAGCCTGCCCCTCACTCACCCCCTGACTCCACCAGTGAAGGGGTTTCCTACTGTGTGGAAACCTTTCCTCCTCCACAGCTCCCTCCCTGAGGGGCAGGTCCTGTCGCTATTCTTTAGTCTGTTTTTTTCTTTTGCCCTACCCAGGTACCTGGTGAGTTTCTTGCCTTTTGGGAGGTCTGAGGTCTTCTGCCAGTGTTCAGTAGGTGTTCTGTAGGGGTTGTTCCACATGGAGATGTATTTTTGATGTGTTCGTGGGGAGGAAGGTGATCTCCACATCTTACTCCTCTGCCATCTTGAAGGTCTTAACCTGTATATGATATTTTTATATGTTTTGTTTAATGACTTTTTTTACAAGCTGTATTTTGCCTTTTATTTTAATGACCTAAAAAACTCTCAAACTTTGTTTTTAATTTGCTCTCAAAAATATTCAAAGTAGAATTTGCATTTACCACTTCACTGTGTTCGTAATAATCAGCAGAATGAAATGGTAAGTACAAGGAAATTTATCTTTTATGGTTGGACAAACCCATCAATAGGAACAAAAAAAGGTTGCCTCTCTCTCTTTTTTTAATAAGTTGAAAAAGCATCTGTCTTACTCTAAACAATATACTTCACCAACCATGTAAGAATTTATTTCCATTGTCCTGATTTACTTAGTTGAAAAATGGCCTTACCAGCTTGCAAGTTACTTATTGTTCTTATTAAAGGAAGTTTTTTCTTTATGGAAGGCAATGGACACTGCAGTAGATAGTAATTTTATACAGCAGACATTCTAAAACTAGTGCTTTCTTAACTATTTCTTCAGTGTTTAAATATCATCAACATAAAGGGAGCTAAGAGAACTGATGACATAAAAATCCTCTCAATATATGCAGCATGGAAAAAGACTGAGAATTTGAAATCCCAAATCATGACTCTTTTACCAATGTCAAAGCTGAATCGAAAGTGAAGCTAATTGCATGATGAGAGAAAGAACCTTATTCAGCACATAGCCAAAAGGTAATTTAAGAGAATGTAGTTATGTTACAAGAAGAATGTAGCAGGTTTAGCTCAAAAGAATTCCTTTAACTTCCTATTCAAGAGTAGATATTTTACTGACATTAGTTCAAAGGTTATAAATTCAACAAACTGGATATTTGTATTTCTCATATGGTTATTATATATTTTACCAGACAAGCAAAAGTGATTATCAACATGTTAGATCTCTTTCAATGCATGGGTGGGTTATGAAGTCAGAGATTTGTAGATGATGTGACATTTAACTACATTTGAAGAATAGTCTTTGGATGATAGGACAGGAAAATATAGGAAATACTAAGTATGACACTGAGCATGAAGGATTGCTTGAAGTAGTAAATAACTATTACATTTTAAAGGGTTACTGATAGGAAAAAAGAAAGGTACAGTTCAAGGAAGTAGGAAATAAGTGTGCTATAGCTGTGGCTCTACTGGTTGCTCTAAGGACCTAAGCTGAGTCTGTTTGTTTCTGTTCCTTGTGCTGTCATTCCCCTGGGTATTCAGCTGAGATCCTCACACGGCAGCACTGCATTCCATGAGGGCAGTGAACTGGTGGCAGCTCTGAAACCCAGTTAGGCACCTGTTGCCAGATCCCCCTACTTTAAAGAGAGGGAATGTTCCTTGATGAGGGTGAAGTTCTTATACTCAGATATGGTTCTGTAACTCATGGCTTTCCTGACATTGATTGAGCACTGGATGGTTACTTCTTTTTACAACTGTCTTCAGAACACAGATAAATAAGAGAAGAATCTATCTTCTAAAATCAAGGTAGTTGAATAAACATAAGTGTACTGTGGTAGTATAACACAGATAAATGGGTACAGAATTGGTAAAATTATATTACATATTTAGAAAATGTTAAGTAGTTATTATGGGTAAAATACAAATTTTATTGGCACCATGATATATCTGAATGTGAAAAACTTACACATTCTAGGGCTTCCCTGGTGGCGCAGTGGTTGGGGGTCCACCTACCGATGCAGGGGATGCGGATTAGTGCCCCGGTCTGGGAGGATCCCACATGCCGCAGAGCGGCTGGGCCCGTGAGCCACGGCCACTGAGCTTGCGCGTCCGGAGCCTGTGCTCTGCGACGGGAGAGGCCACAGCAGTGAGAAGCCTGCGTACCACAAAAAAACAAAACAAAACAAAACAAAAAAACTTACACATTCTAAATTGAGAAGGCCATTTTGTAAAATTCAAAATTGTTAGAATATTCTTAAAGGCAAAAAAAAGAGATCCATAAAAGTTAAAGTTTCAAAGTGTGTGTGTGTTTCAGGCTGAGAAAGATATGCATAAACAGGACCACATACATCCATAAGTAGGGTACCTGAGCTAGAGGACTGGCAAACTTTATATATTCCATCATGGAAAAAAGGGAATTCAGTACCCAGCAACTAGTAATTCTGCTAGATACTATACATGTGACTTTATTATGCCTTACAGCACCCTATTTTACCAAGTTTTTAAAGAATGGTCATTTATTTTCAAGATGAGGAAGCAGAAAATGAACGATTGTCATTAGCTTGTTTAGTTCAGTCAGTGTCAGAGCTGAAATTAGAATCTAGGTGTGTTCAATTAAATAGCCCGTGTGATATCCAATAAACCAAGTTGGCACAGTTTCCTGATTCAGGTCCATGGACACTCTGTTAAGTTTATAAATTGTAATAATGCGTAAAAGATATTTGGATGTTTGTGACTATAGTCTCTGCATTAAATATTTAATAAGAGTTGTAAGAATTAGGTGTTGAGAAGTAGAGAGGAAAAAATCTACTGAAATACATACTACTAACAGTGAAGATTAGCTCCCAGTTTGAGTTCCCTAAAATAAATGAGCATCAACACTTGAAATAAATCTTGGATGACTTTTGAGTTATTTATTTTATCTAAATACATTTTAAGGTGTTTGCAAACAGATTCCTTCCCTGATCTCACTTGCCCCATCCCATCCTAACTCCCGAAGGTTTCACAATAAATTTCACCCAGTAGCAAAGAAAAACAAAACAAAACAAAAAAAAACAGTTTTTATTATAGTACCTAACTTCTGATGGGAAGGTAAACATTAAATGTTGTTTTATTAATGAATTGAAATGGTCAAATACACAAAAAAGCTTTGTAAGATATCCAGAGAAAAACAGCAGGCAACTTATTGGGAAAAATCCAATTTGAATGACAGTAAACTTCTTATCAGAAACCATGGAAGTCAGAAAGAAGTAGTACAATATTTTTCAAGTGCTGAAAGAAAAATTAATGTAAATTCAGAAACTTAAAGTCAGTCAAAATATTAATTAGGTGTGACAGGTCACTGAAGACATTCTCAGATCAAGAAAAACGAAGACAGTTTGTCACAGGCATACCTATTCTAAAGAATGGCTAAAGGAAATTCTCTAAACAAAAAAGAAATAATTTGAAAAACAAACTTTGATGCTTCAAAAAGAAAGACAGAACACAGTAAGCAAAAATATGGGAATATACGTTTGGCTTTTATTCTCCACCTGAGCATTTAAATTCTGTTTGACAATTGAAGTGAAAATTGTGAAAATGTCTGATATGTTTTTAAATGTATACAGAGGAAAGTTTTAAAGCAATTATATTGTAAATGAAAGAAAGTAAAGAAATTTAAGAGGAGGAAAAATGTCTCTGTTTCATTCAAACCAGTGAAATGAGGACACCAGTACACAGGGATAAGTTATGTGGATATAATACAATGCTTAGAGCAAACAATTAAAAAGCTATGCAAAGAATTACAATCAAACACAGTACAGATAAATGAAAATAAGATTTTAAAATGTTCGAGTAACACAGAAAGGCAAGAAAAAGAAATAAATGAAAGAGAAGAACAAGAGAAAAATTAAAATATCAGACTTAAGCTCTAACAAATCAATAATTACATAATTTCTAAATCAGTGGCTGGCAGAGTGGATTAGTAAACATGCTTCCACTATACTCTGTGTACAAGAAACTCACTTTAACTATAACGATATAGACAGGTTTACAGTAGAAGGATGGAAAAATATACATCATAAAAATTTTAATAAAAGAACAACAGGCATGGCTATGTTAATATTAAAAAAGCCACAATTTAATAAATATTACATAGACTTCCCAGCAAAGAAATTTACCAGAGTAAGCGAGGGTCATTATATAATGATAAAGGATTGATACAATAAAAAGACATATTTCTTTAAAATATTTATAGGAACATTTTCATATCCAAAGATACTAAGGTTTAAAGAGCTATGTAACATGAAGACAAACATTTTCAACTCCTATCTGCAGAAAGGATTAACTTTTGATAATAAAAAAACATTACAGGGCTTCCCTGGTGGCGCAGTGGTTGAGAGTCCGCCTGCTGATGCAGGGGACACGGGTTCATGCCCCAGTCCGGGAAGATCCCACACGCCGCGGAGCAGCTGGGCCCGTGATACATGGCCACTGAGCCTGCACGTCTGGAGCCTGTGCTCTGCAACGGGAGAGGCCACAGCGGTGAGAGGCCCGCATACCGCAAAAAAAAAAAAAAAATCATTACAAATTGGGAGGGGTGACCTTCAAGATGGCGGAGGAGTAAGACATGGAGATCACCTTCCTCCCCACAAATACATCAGAAATACATCAACATGTGGAACAACTCCTACAGAACATCTACTGAACACTGGCAGAAGACCTCAGACTTCCCAAAAGGCAAGAAACTCCCCACATACCTGGGTAGGGCAAAAGAAAAAAGAAAAAACAGACAAAAGAATAAGGACAGGACCTGCACCAGTGGGAGGGAGCCGTGAAGGAGGAAAGGTTTCCACACACTAGGAGCCCCTTCGCGGGCAGAGACTGCGGGTGGCAGAGCAGGAAACTTCAGAGCCACGGAGGACAGCACAGCAACAGGGGTGCGGAGGGCAAAGTGGAGAGAATCCCACATGGAGGATCGGTGCCAACCGGCACTCACCAGCCCAAGAGGCTTGTCTGCTTACCCTCCGGGGCAGGCAGGGCTGGGAGCTGAGGCTCAGCCTTCAGTCAGAGCACAGGAAGAGGACTGGGGTTGGCGGCATGAACACAGCCTGCAGGGGGCTAGTGCACCACGGCTGGCCAGGAGGGAGTCTGGGGAAAAGTCTGGAGCTGCCAAAGAGGCAAGAGACCATTGTTTTGGGGCACACGAGGAGAAGGGATTCAGAGCGCTGCTTAAAGGATCTCCAGAGACGGGTGCGAGCCATGGCTATCTGTGCGGACCTCAGAGACAGGCATGAAATGCTAAGGCTGCTGCCACCACCTAGAAGCCTGTGTGCGAGCACAGGTCACTATCCACACCTCCCCTCCCGGGAGCCTGTGCAGCCTGCCATTGCCAGGGTCCCGGGATCCAGAGACAACTTCCCTGGGAGAACACATGGCGCGCCTCAGGCTGGTGCAACGTCACGCCGGCCTCTGCCAATGCAGGTTGGCCCCGCATCCGTACCCCTCCCTCCCCCCAGCCTGAGTGAGCCAGAGCCCCTGAATCAGCTGCTCCTTTAACCCCGTCCTGTCTGAGCGAAGAACAGATGCCCTCCGGTGACCTACATGCAGAGGTGGGGCCGAATCCAAAGTTGAACCCTGGGAGCTGTGTGAACTGAGAAGAGAAAGGGAAATCTCTCCCAGCAGCCTCAGGAGCAGTGGATTAAATCTCCACAATCAACTTGATGTGCCTGCATCTGTGTAATACCTGAATAGACAATGAATCATCCCAAATTGAGGAGGGGAACTTTGGGAGCAACTGTAGACTTGGGGTTTGCTTTCTGCATCTAATTAGTTTCTGGTTTTATGTTTATCTTAGTTTAGTATTTAGAGTTTATTATCACTGGTAGATTTGTTTATTGATTTGGCTGCTCTCTTCTTTTTATATACATATATTTTTTATTTTCCTTTTTCTCTTTTTGTGAGTGTGTATGCTTCTTTGTGTGCTTTTTAATGTATAGCTTTGCTTTTAACATTTGTCCTAGAGTTCTGTCTGTATTTTTTTTTCTTTAAGTATAGTTTTTAGTACTTTTTATCATTGGTGGATTTGTTTTTTGGTTTGGTTGTTCTCTTTCTTTCTTTCTGATTTTTTAAAGTTACTTTTTCATTTTTAATAATATAAAATTATTTTTATCTTAATAACTTTATTTTATTTTACTATTTTCATTCTTTTTTTTTTTCTCCCTTTTATTCTGAGCCGTGTGGCTGACAGGGTCTTGGTGCTCTTTCTGGGAGTCAGGCCTGAGGTGGGAGAGCTGAGTTCAGGACATTGGTCCACCAGAGATCTCCCAGCCACATGTAATATCAAATGGAAAATCTCTCCCACAGATATTCATCTCAACACTAAGACACAGCTACACTCAACGACCAGCAAACTACAGTGCTGGACAACCCATGCCAAACCACTAGCAAGACAGGAACACATCCCCACCCATTAGCAGAGAGGCTGCCTAAAATAATAAAAAGTTCACAGACACCCCAAAACACACCACTGAATGCAGTCATGCCCAAACCAGAAAGATAAGATCCAGCCCCAACCACCAGAACACAGGCACTAGTCCCCTCCACCAGGAAGCCTACACAACCCACTAAACCAACCTTACCCACTGGGGGAAGACCCCCAAAACAACAGAAACTACAAACCTGCAGCCTGCAAAAAGGAGACCCCAAATGCAGTAAGTTAAGCAAAATGAGAAGACAGAGAAATACACAGCAGATGAAGGAGCAAGGAAAAACCCACCAGACGAAACAAATGAAGAGGAAATAGGCAGTCTACCTGAAAAAGAATACAGAGTAATGACAGTAAAGATGATACAAAATCGTGGAAATAGAATGGAGAAAATACAAGAAACATCCATGAACTACACAATAAATGAAATTAAAAGTTTTCTAGAAGGAATCAATAGCAGAAAAACTGAGGCAGAAGAACAGATAAGGACCTGGGAGATAAAATAGTGGAAAAAACTACTGCAGAGCAGAATAAAGAAAAGAGAATGAAGAGAATTGAGGACAGTCTCAGAGACTTCTGGGACAACATTAAATGCACCAACATTCAAAGTATAGGGGTCCCATAAGAAGAGGAGAAAAAGAAAGGGACTGAAAAAATATTTGAAGAGATTATAGTTGAAAACTTCCCTAATATGGGAAAGGAGATCAATTCCAGGAAGCACAGAGAGTCCCATACAGGATAAATCCAAGGAGAAACACACCAGAACAGATATTAATAAAACTATTAAAAATTAAATACAAAGAAAATATATTAAAAGCAGCAAAGGAAAAGCAAGAAATAACATACAAGGGAATCCCCATAAGGTTAACAGCTGATAGTCCAGCAGTAACTCTGCAAGCCAGAAGGGAGTGGCGGGACATATTTAAAGTGATGAAAGGGTAAAACCTACAACTAAGATTACTCTACCCAGCAAGGATCTCATTCAGGTTTGACAGAGAAATTAAAACCTTTACAGACAAGCAAAAGCTGAGAGAGTTCAGCACCACCAAACCAGCTTCACAACAAATGCTAAAGGAACTTCTCTAGGCAAGAAACACAAGAGAAGGAAAAGTCCTACAATAAAAAACCCAAAACAATTAAGAAACTGGTAATAGGAACATACATATTGATAACTACCTTAAATGTAAATGGATTAAATGTTCCAACCAAAAGACATAGACTGGCTGATGGATGCAAAAATAAGACCCATATATATGCTGTCTACAAGAGACCCATTACAGACCTTGGGACACATGCATACTGAAAGTGAGGGGATGGAAAATGATATTCCATGCAAATGGAAATTAAAAGAAGGCTGGAGTAGCAATTCTCATATCAGACACGACAGACTTTAAAATAAAGACTATTACAAGAGCCAAAGGGACACCACATAATGATCAAGGGATCAACTCAAGAAGAAGATATAACAAATGTAAATCTTTATGCACCCAACATAGGAGCACATCAATACATAAGGCAAATGCTAACAGCCATAAAAGGGAAAATTGACAGTAACACAATCATAGTAGGGGACTTTAACACCCCACTTTCACCCATGGACAGATCATCCAAAATGAAAATAGATAAGGAAACACAGCTTTAAATGACACATTAGACATGATGGACTTAATTGATATTTATAAGACATTCCATCCAAAAACAACAGTATACCCTTTCTTCTAACGTGCTCATGGAACATTCTCCAGGATAGATCATATCTTGGGTCACAAATCAAGCTGTGGTAAATTTTAGAAAATTGAAATTGTATCAAGTATCTTTTCTGACCACAATGCTATGAGACTAGGTATCAATTACAGGAAAAAAATTCTGTAAAATACTGAAACACATGGAGGCTAACCAAACCCTACTAAATAACCAAGAGATCACTGAAGAAATCAAAGAGGAAATCAAAAATACCCAGAAGCAAATGACAATGAAAATAGGATGACCCAAAATCTATGGGACACAGCAAAAACAATTATAAGAGGGAAGTTTATAGCAGTACAATCCTACCTCAAGAAATATCTCAAATAAACAACGTAACCTTACACCTAAAGCAATTACAGAAAGTAGAACAAAAAACCCGCCAAGTTAGCAGAAGGAAAGAAATCATAAAGATCAGATCAGAAATAAATGAAAAAGAAATGAAGGAAATGATAACAAAGATCGATAAAACTAAAAGCTGGTTCTTTGAGAAGATAAACAAAATTGATAAACTATTAGCCAGACTCATCAAGAAAAAAAGGGAGAAGACTCAAATCAATAGAATTAGAAATGAATAAGGAGAAGTAACAACTGACACTGCAGAAATAAAAGGACCATGAGAGATTACTACAAGCAACTCTATGCCAATAAAATGGACAACCTGGAAGAAATGGACAAATTCTAACAAAAGCACAACCTTCCATTACAGAACCAGGAAGAAATAGAAAATATAAACAGACCAATCACAAGCATTGAAATTGAAAGTGTGATTAAAAATCTTCCAACAAACAAAAGCCCAGGACCAGATGGCTTCACCGGCAAATTCTATCAAACATTTACAAGAGAGCTAACACCTATCCTTCTCAAACTCTTCCAAAATATAGCAGAGGGAGGAACTCTCCCAAATTCATTCTTCGAGGCCACCATCACCCTGATACCAAAACCAGAGAAAGATATCACAAAAAAAGAAAACTACAGGCCTATATCACTGATGAACATAGATGCAAAAATCCTCAACAAAATACTAGCAAACAGAATCCAAGAGCACATGAAAAGTATCACACACCATGATCAAGTGGGGTTTATCCCAGGAATGCAAGGATTCTTCAATATATGCAAAATCAATGTGATACACCATGTTAACATATTGAAGGAGAAAAACCATATGATCATCTCAATAGATGCAGAGAAAGCTTTTGACAAAATTCAACACCCATTAATGATTAAAAAAACCCTACAGAAAGAAGGCATAGAGGGAACTTACCTCAACCTAATAAAGGCCATATATGACAAACCCACAGCCAACATCATTCTCATTGGTGAAAAACTGAAACCATTTCCTCTAAGATCAGGGACAAGACAAAGTTGTCTACTCTCACCACTAGTATTCAACATAGTTTTGGAAGTTTTAGCCACAGCAATCAGAGAAGAAAAAGAAATAAAAGGAATCCAAATCAGAAGAGAAGAATTAAAGCTGTCACTGTTTGCAGATGATGTGTTACTATACATAGAGAATCCTAAAGATGCTACCAGAAAACTGCTAGAGCTAATCAATGAATTTGGTAAAGTAGCAGGATGCATAATTAATGCACAGAAATCTCTTGCATTCCTATACACTAATGATGAACAATCTGAAAGAGAAATTAAGGAAACACACCCATTTACCATTGCAAAAAAAGAATAAAATACCTAGGAATAAGCCTACCTAAGGAGACAAAAGAGCTGTATGCAGAAAAATAGAAGATACTGATGAAAGAAATTAAAGGTGTTACAAACAGATGGAGAGATATACCATGTTCTTGGATTGGAAGAATCAACATTGTGAAAATGACTATACTACCCAAAGCAACCAAAGATTCAATGCAATCCCTATAAAACTACCACTGGCATTTTTCACAGAACTAGAACAAAAAAATTCACAATTTGTATGGAAACACAAAAGACCCTGAAGAGCCAAATCAATCTCGAGAAAGAAAAACGGAGCCAGAGGAATCAGGCTCCTGGACTTCAGACTATACTACAAAGCTACAGTAATCAAGACACTATGATACTGGCACAAAAACAGAAATAGAGATCAATGGAACAGGATAGAAAGCCCAGAGATAAACCCACGCACAAATGGTCACTTTATCTTTGATACAGGAGGCAAGAATATACAATGGAGAAAAGACAGCATCTCTAATAAGTGGTGCTGGGAAAACTGGACAGCTGCATGTAAAAGAATGAAATTAGAACACTCCCTAACACTGTACAAAAAAAGTAAATTCAAAATGGATTAAAGACCTAAATGTAAGGCCAGACACTGTAAAACTCTTTGAGGAAAACATAAGCAGAACACTCTATGACATAAATCACAGCAAAATCCTTTTTGACCCACCTCCCATAGAGATGGAAATAAAAACAGAAATAAACAAATGGGACCTAATGAAACTTAAAAGCTTTTCCACAGCAAAGGAAACCATAAACAAGATGAAAAGACAACCCTCAGAATGGAAGAAAATATTTGCAAATGAAGCAACTGACAAAGGATTAATCTCCAAAATATACAAGAAGCACATGCAGCTCAATATCAAAAAAACAAACAACCCAATCCAAAAATGGGCAGAAGACCTAAATAGGCATTTCCCCAGAGAAGATATACAGATTGCCAACAAACACATGAAAGGATGTTCAACATCCCTAATCATTAAAGAAATGCAAATCAAAACTACAATGAGGTATCACCTCACACCAGTCAGAATAGCCATCATCAAAAAATCTACAAACAATAAATGCTGGAGGGTGTGTGGAGAAAAGGGAACCCTCTTGCACTGTTTGTGGGAATGTAAACTGATACAGCCACTATGGAGAACAGTATGGAGGTTCCTTAAATAATTAAAAATAGAACTACCATACAACCCAGCAATTCCACTACTGGGCATATACCCTGAGAAAACCATAATTCAAAAAGAGTCATGCACCACAATGTTCATTGCAGCTCTATTTACAATAGCCTGGACATGGAAGCAACCTAAGTGTCCATTGACAGGTGAATGGATAAAGATGTGGCACATATATACAATGGAATATTGCTCAGTCATAAATGCAAACGAAATTGAGTTATTTGTAGTGAGATGGATGGACCTAGGGACTGTCATACAGAGTGAAGTAACTCAGAAAGAGAAAAACAAATACCGCATGCTAACACATATATATGGAATCTAAAAAAAAAAAAAAAAAAAAAAGGTTCTGCACAACCTAGGTGCATTACAGGAATAAAGATGCAGAAGTAGAGAATGGACTTAGGGGGAAGGGTAAGCTGGGATGAAGTGAGAGAGTGTCATGGGCATATATACACTACCAAACATAAAATAGATAGCTAGTGGGAAGCAGCCGCATAGCACAGGGACATCAGCTTGGTGCTTTGTGACCACCTAGAGGGGTGGGATAGGGAGGGTGGGAGGGAGACGTAAGAGAGAGGGGATATGGGGATATATGAACACGTATAGCTGATTCACTTTGTTATACAGCAAAAACTAACACACCACTGTAAAGCAATTATACTCCAATAAAGGTGTTTAAAAAAAAAAAGCCATTACAAATTGGTGAGAGAAAAACTGAAACCGTGACTAGATACATGGGCGTAGGTTACAAGCAGCTAATTTTCTCTAGATCAGTATCTAATGACCCGTATAAATACAGAAGAATATTCAACCTCACAAATGTAATTAAATAAATGCAAATTGAGAGAAAATGTAATTTGTTAAGCTAATGAAATAAAGGAAGATTAGAGAGTTGATTTGAAAATCCACCGGCAAGTTGCAGAAACATCTTTATTATAGTCATTTAGCTGATGATATCGACATACAAATGCTTGTGAAAATTTTTAACAACCTCATTTTTAAAATGAATCTGACAACCTTTATAAAAAGCCCACAAATACCTATACCCTTTAACATAATATACGTTTTTCCAGGAATCTTTATGAAATAATCTGTGACAGAGATTTACATGTAAACATATTGATCACAGTGCTATTTGTAATAATAATAAAAGCTAATATATACTGAGTGTTTAATATGGGCAAGATCCTACTATGAAACCTTTATGTATCTGTGATAAAGACAGTTAGTGTTCATCAAATATTTCAGGTGTTTCTCCATGTTTTCCAGCCTTTACACCACTTCCATTGAGCCCAAGTGGCTGTTTTGGTCAACAGACTGCCCGGACCTGAAGTGTGTTGCTTCTGGGCTGAGGCAGTTACAAGCCAGTGTACTTTGTCCACCCTTCTCGTCCTCAGCTAAGAGCACCTTCGAAGCCATGTGAACTTATGCTTGTGATGACAAAGAAGCATTACACGGGGAAGATAGTCTTGTTTCTTAAGTTAACAGGCAGAAGAGATTTCCAGTGATACATGTCAGACTTGATGTGAACAAGAAATATGTTTTCCTGCCAAGTCACTGGGATTTCGGTTGGTATGTTAGTCCAGCATAACCTTGACTGACTAATAAGTACATTAACACACACAATACATTAGAAATCCTTAACAGGTAGGAACAATCATTTCTTCATGTTACATTTGAGGAAATTAAGATATGGTGTGGTTAAGAAAAAAATTATCAACGTGAAACATGCCGTGAGTGCTGCGTGGTCTAACCTTGCTGTTTATTATGACTGCTGATTCTTGCTCATGGGAGTTCATTCCAGCATGTGATTTGTAATTTTATAATGTGTAGCTTAAAATTTGCATAATATACAGCTATTGTTATAGTTTTTATCTGTGAGAATTGCTCCGCTCCTGTTTTGTGGAGAAATTGTATCCAAGGATTGGCTTTAAAGGCAGTCTTCCTATCTATTATAAAAACTATTGTTATTGAAATCAGTTAAAGTAAAGCTCCAGGTCTCATAAAAAAAAATATACTAATATAAATTGAAATTCCTCTTACTACAAATTCCTAGAAAAGAAGCAAGATATGTAGTAAGCATTGTTTTAAATGCATAGCTGAGCTTACAAGAAAGGAAAATCATCAAATACTAGAAATAAAGAAGAAACTCTTAATAAACAAACTGAGGCCATGAGCAGAGGTTGTCACTGCCGTGTAGATGTGATTGGTCACGAGGGGTCTTTGGGGTTGGTGCCCACACAGGAGGAGTGGTGAGGACCTTGGTCTCCACATGAGAGGGTGTGAACTGAGAGATGCCTCCAGAGCCAGAATCTTAAAGGAGTAAATCTCACTGGACCAGGGGAAAAAAATCAGCTTTTGGCACAGGAAGAATAAATGTGTTTCTCTGCCTCAAATCTGACCAAGCAAAAAGTTTCTCATAAATATATGAAAGCTTAAACTTGCGCTTCATATGGAAATTAGAAATTTATACCATATTTGTGTGCTGAGAAATCTCAAGGTGCAAAAGTTGCCCAACTTAAAACAGGTTGATGGAGCTTCTGCAGCTACAAAGAAACAAAGGCAAATGGCTCGGGTGGGATACTCTCACCAAGCAGGAGAGGAGGGATTCTCATGGGGGAAAATGATAACAATTACTGTGCATTAGCTCAATGTCAAAAAAAAAAAACCCTATCCAAAAATGGGCAGAAAACCTAAATAGACATTTCTCCAGAGAAGATATACAGCTTGCCAACAAACACATGAAAGGATGCTCAACATCACTGATCATTAGAGAAATGCAAATCAAAACCACAATGAGATATTACCTCACACCAGTCAGAATGGCCATCATCAAAAAATCTACAAACAAGAAATGCTGGAGAGGGTGTGGAGAAAAGGGAACCCTCTTGCACTGTTGGTGGGAATGTAAATTGATACAGCCATTATAGAGAACAGTATGGAGGTTCCTTAAAACACTAAAAATAGAACTACCGTATGACCCAGAAATCCCACTACTGGGCGTATACCCTGAGAAAACCAGAATTCAAAAAGAGTCATGTACCACAATGTTCATAGCAGCTCTATTTACAATAGCCAGGACATGGAAGCAACCTAAGTGTCCATCATCGGATGAATGGATAAAGAAGATGTGGCACATATATACAATGGAATATTACTCAGCCATAAAAGGAAACAAAATTGAATTATTTGTAGTGAGGTGGATGGACCTAGAGTCTGTCATACAGAATGAAGTAAGTCAGAAAGAGAAAAACAAACACCATATGCTAACACACATATATGGAATCTAAAAAAAAAAAAAAAAAAAAAAAAAGTTCTGAAGAACCTAGGGCCAGGACAGGAATAAAGAGGCAGACGTAGAGAATGGACTTGAGGATATGCGGAGGGAAAGGGTAAGCTGGGACAAAGTGAGAGAGTGGCATGGACATATATACACTACCAAATGTAAAATACATAGCTACTGGGAAGCAGCTGCATAACACAGGGAGATCAGCTCGGTGCTTTGTGACCACCTAGAGGGGTGGGATAGGGAGGGTGGGAGGGAGGGAGACGCAAGAGAGAGGGGATATGGGGATATATGTATACATATAGCTGATTCACTTTGTTATACAGCAGAAACTAACACACCATTGTAAAGCAATTATACTCCAATAAAGATGTTAAAGAAATAGATTGACATATATACACTAATATGTATACAGTGGATAGCTAATAAGAACCTGCTGTATAAAAAACTAAAAAAGTTAAAAAATAATAAAATTATAAATAATAATTAGTGTGCATTATGCAGATTTCAGGCTACACATAAAACAATTACAAATCATATGCAGGAATGAACTTCCACAAGCAAGAATCATCAAGCGTTATAAGCAGCACAATTAGACCAAGAATCATCAGGCATTAAAAGCAGCACAATTATGATCATAGTATGGTTTACATTCTTATGAAATTTAAGGTCAAGACACTAGGCAAAAAGAACAGGCAGCTTTGAAAAATGGACTAAGTTGCAATAATAGAATAAAATAGCCACCGAAGCAAAAAGAAAAATAAATTAGGTAAGTAGTGGATGAGACACATTTAATGAGCCAGTTAGTGAATTTGGAATTTGTAGAAAGAGAGAGGAAATAGCTAAGAATGTTGCATAATGATTGAGATGTGTAAGAAAAGAAGATAGTTCAATACAGTAGTCTCCCCTTGTCCATAGTATCCCTTGTCTACAGTTTCGCTTTCTGCAGTTTCAGATATCTGTGGTCAATTGCAGTCTGAAAATGTTAAATGGAAAATTATGAAAATAAGCAATTTGTAAGCTGTACACTTTTTGCATGGCATAATGAAATTTTGTGCATTTCACTCAGTCCTGCCGGGGATGTGAATTATCCCTTTGCCCAGTCTATGTCCATTAGTCAATTAGTAGCCACTGGGTTATCAGATTGCCTGTCAGTATCACAGTGCTCGTGTTCAAGTGACCCTTGTTTTACTTAACAGTGACCCCAAAGCACAAGAGGAGTGATGCTGGCGATTTGGATATGCCAAAGAGAAGCCGTAAAGTGCCTCCTTTAAGTAGAAAGGTGAAAGTTCTCGACTTAATGAGGAAAGAAAAGAAATTGTATGTTGAGGTTGCTGAGATCTACAGTAAGGATGTATCTTTTATCCATGAAATTGTGAAGAAGGATAAAGAAATTTGTGCTAGTTTTGCTGTTGTTTGTTGCACCACAGTGTTGTGTGATAAGTGCTTAGTTAAGATGGAAAAGGCATTAAATTTGTACAATAAGATATTTTGAGAAAGAGAGACCACATTCATAAAACTTTTATTTCAGTATGTTGTTATAATTGCTCTGTTTTATTATTATTGTTAATCTATTACTGTGCCTAATTTATGAACTTTATCATAGGTATGCATGTATAGGAAAAACATTACATATATATATACACACACACATATATACACACACACACATATATATAATACATACATACATATATATCCACAGCTTCAGGCATTCATGGTTTGGTATATCCATGGCTTCCAGCATCCACTGGGAGTCTTGGAAAGTATCCCCCGTGGATAAGAGGGAACTACTGTACGTCTTACTGGATTTCCAGACATATAGACAAGAGTTGGACAAAAATATCTCATGTAGTGGCTGATTTTTGTGTGGTATGTTGAAATAAATAATTTCTCAGATTCAAATTAGCTCAGTGTATCCTTAGCAAAAAGAAAAAAGCATAAACACCTAGGTAAAACATAACGGCATTATAAAATGACACAGAAAACAATGTTATGAGTAGTATAATTGCACTGATAGCAGACTCCTTCCTTAATAAGGCATGCTGAGGAAATTCTGAGGCAAAACATCATTTAACATAGAATTCTGTAAACCCATATAAACTAAAATTCAAGTGAAAGGATTAAAAAAAGGAAAAAGAAAAGACTTAAAGAATTTGCTATTGACAGAGCCTCATCAAAGAACTATTAATTAAAATATATTTTAGAAACAGGGAAACTGAATCCAGAAGAAAAAGATTGAATTCAAGAAGCAATTGTGAGTAGAGAAAGTGATACATTTGCCGGCAGATCTAATAAGAAAAGGCTATATAAACACCACCTCTATATTAATCATTTAGGGGGGCATAAAAACAAGATGATTACAAAGTACTATAGAAGAGTAACATGCCAGAAATGGGGACAGGGTAATAGATGTCAGAGCATACAAAAGCCTTTGCAGTATTTTAAAGAGGATAGAAATAGGATCAGCAGTGAATTTTGTTATTAAGCCAATTATCTTTTAAGAACAGGATATTGAATGGGACAATACAGTGTGGAGGCTGCCCTTGAGGCATTTGTCATGGCTAGCAGCAGTGTTCCCTGTGGGGAAATTCACTGGGCTTACTCATGGCTTCCCCACAGGAAGGTGCTGAGGCAGGAGCTGTTTCACACACACTCCCCTTCCGCCGACACAGGAAGAGCTTTTGCTTGCACATGACGTCAGAGAGAGCAATGCTTATGGCAGAGGAAAGGTCCTGCAACCTTCCCATAAAACTGCCATGATAGAGGCACTTCCGGTCAAAGAAGAAGTGCAAATCCTCTGGGTAAGTCTTTACCTCTCATGCCATCTTCGTGTGCCTTGATTTGAAGGAGTCACGAGACAGAGGAGAAGGAGGAAGACAAAGAAAGGGACGCTGACTATATTAAATCTCCCTCCCATCACAGGCGTCTGGGGCAGGTGAGTGGAGAATGATTGGGTTTGACGTGGGATCAAAGTTTTAATTTAGAGTGGCTAAAATTTTAACACTAGTAGATGCAAATCATCAATAAACAATCTATAATAGAAATAGAAGAGTTTCATTTGAGCCAGACTGGGGACTAGGGGACACAGATTCAAGAAACACTGTAATTGCGTTCTGCAGGGCTACAAAATAGGGCAGGCTTATATAGGCAAAAGCAGCAAAGTTACATAAATCATGTGTCAAAAATCAGGTTTGGGACTGGCAAGAAGTAAGGGTGTTTGTTAAGCAAGAACTGGTTGGGGTCTGAAATGGTTGCATAGTTACAAGGGGAGACCTTGTGACCATAAGGTTGCAGCTGGCACCTGCTAGTAGATATTGTTTTGAAAATGGCTGAGCGTATCCTTTAGTTTGATACAGTTCAGAAAATTCAAGTTCCCAGGGATGCGGGAATGCGTCTGAAACCACATCCACAATGGCCGCCGGGCTCCCTTTTGAATCCCTGAATCACAGTTACTCCATTTTGATTTCTAAATGCATTCTTTTCTTTAATGGTTAAAGCTGTCAGACAGTGTGTGATAAACAGGCCAGGAGACAGGCCACTCTCATTAACATAAAGTTCAAGCCAGAATGATTTCTGTATACCTCAATATGTGAAAATTTCTTCTATCACACTCGAAAGTGAATAGTAACTCTCTAAAAGACAGAACTGAAATTCATAACAAAATTGTGGGTTCTACCCAAGATGACATCTAAATTGAAGAAGGGCATTGCTACATGGCATGTTAGAAGAATCAATGGGAGAAGCATTCATTCATGTGTACAAGGAGACATGTTCAGAGGTCTGGATTCTCCATGAAATTGAATACTTTGAGTTAAAAGTGTATGCAAATTAAAGAATAATGTTTCATATTGTAAATTTAAAAATAACATTTAGGAAATTAAGCAAGTTGCAAAAGGATACATGCAAAATGATATCATTAATATAAAAGCCTAAACACAAAAAATGTATAAGCATTTTGTGTTTATATACATTTTTGTGTTATATATATTTTGTATAAATATATGTGTAAAGCCTTAAGTAATTCTTCGTTATGTGGACAAATATATTACTATGTCTAATGTAGAATCAATTCCAAACTTTAACTATTTATACTATTTTTCAGCATTTTGTTAATATTCACAAAAATAAGTAATGATTTATATGTTTTTACACTATTAAGTGTGTTGAAATTCTTGATATTGGCTTTAGTACAGTTCTGTTTAATGATATTAGAAAATTTCTTAATTCTGCCTACAACATGACATGGGTTTTGCAGTCTAATGCATTTTTAATAACACAGCAATGTATCCATCTATGGCCCATTCCTTTATACATAAAAGGAGATGGCAGTTGTCACATGCCATTAAGTGTTTATCAATGGAGTGAATGTAATTTCCCTAAAGCATTATTTACACTAACATTGTTAAAAACAGTGTCATACACACACACACACACACACACATATGTGTATATATATAAATATATATATATATATTTATAATCATTTTATCCAGTGGAACTTGTTGATAATAAAACCCACTCATACAAATAACATAAGATCCAAAAAAGGTATTTTAAGATACTATATTTTTGAGTTAACTTATCAAGCTTGATACCTTTGTAAGTTTAATACATTCTGAAGTTTAAATTATCAAAGTTTTGAGATGATAATTTATTTTTCTTCAATATCGTAGAGATTGATTTTTAATCTTACTTACAAGTTTAACATGACCTTCCATAGTTGAGGTAGCTTAATACATGGAGTGTTGGCCTTTGTATTTTAGTAGTGACATAGGATCATAAATATTTAAAATATAAATGGAATGAAAAATATAATCCACTTATCTTCTTACAGTTAAATTGATCCAAGAAAGAAAGTTGATAAAATTACCATAGAAAATTAACAAATGTTTTCCTCATAAATGGCTGTCCTTATTTCTTGCATGGATGACCTGTTTGTAGGAAGATTCTGGAAGCCTACATAAAGAATATAATTTTTATGATAGGGCTCAGTGACTGCCTTTATCCAAGGTCAAGTTTCCCTGAAAATTTGAAGGCCTAAAATTCTGAAGTTTATAAATTTCAAGATTTATTTACTCTTGACGATATGCCACCTCTTAGTTCAAAGGAAAATAATACATATGCATTTAAGAGCTAAGAAATAAAGCTCAGTAGAGTATGTAACTTTATATAGCTCTTTAAAATGAAAAATTTTTATGATTTGAGTGCAAGATAGTAAAAAAAAATCAGAGATTAACTTTTCTTCACCATGGATTTGGAGCTTTAAATGAAAGTTGAAAGTGACCATAAAATGTTCTATTGGTTTCATACTTTCCAAAGGAAAAAAAATATTGGTGATAATGTATGAATCCAGCTATGTACTTTACTTGGCTGACTGGGGAGGAAACAATATATGAATATTAAGACAGTGTCTATAAGACAGCAATAACTCCTTTGAAAAAAATGTAATTCGGGAAATCAGACACTTTTCTTATTTTTATTAAAATTATAAATTTGATGAATGTTTTCACTTGAATTGACAGATTATCTACATTGTTTTGTCTGTTTATGCTGATTAATTTCCACCTAATAATTATATTATGAAAGATCCTACCTGCAGATTTTGGGAAGGAGTAGATTGATTACAAGTGGTCTTATGAGAATATGTGTGGAAAAAACTCAGTTTTTCTACATGGAACTAATCATAACAATGTGAATAACTTTATCCCTATGAATTGAACACTTGGTAAAATTGGCCTAATGTATTATTTTGGCATTAATTCCAGTCACACAGTTTGTTCTCATGTAAATTTAAGAAATGTAATCTTTTCTTTCCTCTCTCCTTTTTACGTCCTTCTGTCATTCCCTTAGCCTAATGCTTCTTCCTCAAAAAACAAAATCATGAGATGATCAGTATAGTGAAAATTATCAATCTCATAAAATTTGAGTCCAAATGCCCTAAAATTTTGAGTCTCTTTTGACTCCAAGAAAGTTAGAATAAGAACACAATTATGGAGAGAGCTAAATTTTGTTTCAAAGTTCTTTATTACCATCATTATTATTATTTTTAATCTAGGGAATTGTCAACAATCAATAAGGAATTATGTAAACAAATTGCTGTATATCTAGAGAATGGACTTCAATGGCCTTGCAACCATTGAAAATATCAGAGAAGAATACCAGCCTACATGGAAAGATATTACTGATATTTCTTAAACTGATACTAATTAGAAGTATTACATACAACAAAGGTGCCCTTCAATAGGTGAATGAATGGACAAACATCAAGGAAATGGAATAATGCTCAGAAATAAAAAGAGCTATTGATTCCTACAACAACACGACTGAATCTTAACTATGCTTTGATAAGTGAAAAATGCCCGAACCGAAAGGTTATGGATTGTAGGATTCCATTTATAGGACAATATGGGAAAGGCAAGGCATGAAGGCAGGAAATAATGCTTGTGTGGTGGTGGTTGTTCTCCGCTGTGCCTCCCTCGAGTCACGCAGAGAATATGTCCAGTCACAGTTCTAGGAGGATGTGACCCTATGAAGAAGACCTTTTCCCTTTTTAGTTGGATCCCAAATCTGCTTCATCCAGTCCTCATTTGAACCCCAACTACCCACAAGTGTAAAACTGAGAAAAAAAATGCTCATGTGACATTGATAAGACATGCGTGACGTTAAGACTTATGGCTGTTCATTACAGAGCATTATTGTGACAAAATCAAAATAACAGAATCTGACTACATAAAAAATATGGTTAAACGTACACTTAACCATATTATAAAAAATTAAGAAATGAGAATTGTAGCAAATATAATATATGATGGAGTTTTATCTGTAACACACAGAGAGCCCTTATTGTGGAATATAATCATCAAAATGGACAAAGTTCATAAATAAGAGACACAAAATATGAATATATTACAGTATTTTTAGCACTTCAGAGGTAAATTCAGACAATAAGGAGAACCCATTTCCCACATTTAATGACTTTTATTCTATTTGTAGAAGGAGGCTGTTAGGAATATGAATGAGTATAATAGTCTCTAATAATGTTTGATGATACGGAGCATGTTTTAGACCCAGTAATTACTTTCCAAGCAATGAATCTAAGGGGTGTGTTCATCTTTAAAAATCCATTTGTACATTCAGTACAAATAGTCTAAATTTGTACAAACTTATACAAAATTTGTATATATACACATATTTTTACATGAGTAAAAACACTACAAGTAGATGTTTAACTTTCTTATAGCAACAACAACAAACTCCTCTATATCAAAATAAGGTGACTGGTTATTAATAGATGCTACATCTATACGTCTATTAAATAATGAAAATTTTATAGATAAGTACATATATATATAGTTCTAAGATGTATTATATATATTATAAATTTGGTTGGAAAAGGCAGGTTACAAATACATATATGTATATTCAAACATATATCGACACATAATATATGGTATATATATTTCAAATGACACAGATTTTTTTAAATGTCAGGTATTTTTAAATGACATCTATACACAGAAAAAAAAAGACTAGAATGGATTGTGTCAGAATGTAAGAAATTTTTAGTCATTGGTTATCAAACTTTGCACTGTATGCTCTTAAAAAGTATTGAGGATCCCGGAAAGATTTTATTTATGTTGAACATAACTGCTCATATTTATTGTATTATAAATTTAAACTGATAACTTTTTAAACAAAAACAGTGACACACAGAGTAATGACATCCATGTAATGCAGCCTCTGCAACAGAGTACTCATGAAAGAATGAGCATGAACAATGCAAATATAGGTTTAATATTATTATGAAAACAGTTTCAACCTAACTGACCCCAGAAAGGATCTTGGGAACCCCCAGGCATTCTTGAACCACACTTTGTGTATTGATGGTTCAGGTAGTGTCATTAGTATGAATTTAATTTTTTACCCATATTTTAAATTTTAAGAATAATTTTACATCTTAATCATGTACGCATAATCAGAAAAAAATCAAATTTATTATTGTAATAACAAAAAGGTCACTAGAAAAGCATCTCCAGTCTGATCTTTCTCATATTCTGCATGTGACACTAGATACTTTTTCCTTATGTCTCTATTTCTTCTCCCTTTTGTCCTTCCTTTCTTTCCCTGCCCTTTGACCTTCCAACCATTTCTCTGTTTCTTTTCTTTCTCTTTTTTTTTTTCATACAAATCAAACTGAGTACCACACACATATTTATCCCTGGATATTTAAAAGAAAGTGACCAATGCCCTGTTTTAGAAGCTTATAATTAAATGAAAAATAACATGTAAGTCCTTGATTGTCTTGCATTCAACTCCCATACTAGATAACCCAGATTTGGGATTTTTTCCCATACATTCTCTAGATTGCCTAGAGCCTCATCTTTCCAAATATTTTCTCAGTGTTTTAGGTCAAGTTCAGGCCCCCCACCATGAAGAATTCTCTGAGATTTCTAGAACACAAAGCTTTGCCCCTTCTTTATAAGTCATTGTGAGATCTTCAGTTATCTCTATTTCTCTGCTCTTCCCAAATACATTTAAAGGAATTTAAGGCAGCAGATGTGTATTATAGTTGATTATATTCCCCAGAGTATCATGCATCTTTTCAGTACTTACTTGATGCTCACTGAAGAACTGTTGGCTTATCAATTGCTTTTGTATCTGAAAATTTAGGAAAAAAAAAAAAGACTGTCATACAATGAGTTAAATGATACTGTTAGACACTCATACTCACTGGCAGGAAATAAATCTTTATTGTCCTTAAAATGGAAATGGCAAAGTATCTTGAATAAAATTATTATTAGGATATAAAGTGCAAATTGGTATTAGTATAGATGAAATCTCAAAGGTATGCAAATATGATATTAGGAGGTGTGTTTAGAAATTATATAAAAAAGTATATGGAGAATTTTAGAAATTGAACTTAGAAATGTCTTTAACTGTTACCTTTTCTTCTTTGTCAAGTGCAGCAGTCCTTTTTATTGTTTTAAAACAAAATCTTTTAACATTAATTCATAATAGTGGTAGTTTTATCCACTGATTTCTTTCAGAAATATGTTATTAATATACTTTCACAGACCAATTAACAGACCAATGTTGCTATAAGGGCCAGAATAAATTCTTATATAAACAATTTAGAATATTGTCATTTTCTTATAAGAACCATATATTTTAATTGCATAATTTTAAAATTATAGTGAACCATTTAAATTTAAGAATAAATAGTAAGACCCAACCATATGTTTTATGGGCATTACTACTGTTGAAATTTTATTACATTTCATTCATATTTATCTATATATCTCTGTTTACCTGCTCTATCAATATATAACTACACATATATGCACATAGGTATACATATGCATATAAAGAGAGAATTGTAGATATAACTTGAATGTTTTGACATGTCCGCAACATAACATGACAAACTTGTTACAACTTAACAAACAAAATTATATATTATTCTTATGATACTTTGATTTCCTTTTTAAAATTCTACTTGTGCATTTCCAATAGTTTATTTGGTCATTAGTAATTTTTTCTTTGTCCCTTTGTGAATTTTTTGGCCATGGCTTTGTCATTTGATTGATTAGAGCATTTAATGGAATATTTATTGACTGGTATGGACTATATTTTGCACCAGCACCAGTGGTCATGAGTTTGAATTGACAAACAGCTCACATCTACAATATGTCCTTCTATGTCTGTGCAAGAATTTCTGTGAAATATAAACCCAGGAACAGAATCACTGGATTGAAAGATGTACGTGTGTGTGTGTGTGTGTGTGTGTGTGTGTGTGTGTGTGTGTGTATGTATATGTGTATATATGTGTGTGTGTTGGATTAAGTGATGCCAAATGCATTCATATTTGTAAGATTTCTCTAGTGTATATATATCTGGGTAGAAGTAAAAATATGTGTATAAGTGTGCAATCTTTGTGAATTTCAGCATTAGTTTCTGATGAAATTTTATCCTTTATCATGTTCTGGATTAGTTAATATAACATAAAAGAAACCTCAGGTAAAATCATCTGCTCTAAATGTAAGAATGCAATGTACTATTTTTACAAAATCTTTAGCCTCTTAGAGATTAATTTTATTCATTTTTATGCATTTTAATTAATTAAAAATTTCCAATGTCTTTGTATTTAAGAATTATTTTCTTTTTTATTTATTTCCAGTGCTGTCTATTTTATTTATTTGTTTTATTTCTGTTTTCATTTTGATAACTGTCTTTTGCCTTCATGTCTTGTTTAATATGTTTGATTAACAACTTGAGACATAGTTTAGCTCATTTATTTTCATAATTTTGCATTAAAGACCATTATTTTACATTAAAGACCTCATTTATTACATATATTTATAAGATTAAAAAGTTCAAACACATATTATTCCATGTTTATTAATTGCATGAATGGCGTTTTTGTTATAGTAATTTTTTCTGTCAGAGAAATGTTAAATTATTCACCATAATTATGTACAGGTCTACCCAGAAGAGTCCTGATTTATTGCTGTTTTCTCCAGTATAATTATAAATAATGATACTTTCATCCTCAGAATATCAATTTGTATTACAAATTATGTGTTCATTCTAACAAAATTATTTCTATTGATCTATTCTGTTATGTTTAAGATTTGCTTTATGTATTATGATGCTAATTATGAAAAAAATTATAATAAAAATAAAACTAGTTAAATTTTACCTGAGAACTAATTATGTGCTAGACATTCTTCCATACACTGTCCATGTGTGAAATAATTTAATACTCAGGCCACCCTGTGAGGGGGCATTAGCCTCATTATACAGATAACAAAAGTGAGACATAGAGAATTAAATGTTTCCTTAGGTTTCCTTAGTTTAACAAAAATAAAAATTAGCATGATTTCTTATTTAATTATGTATTTTATAATCATTACATAGTTAATTTTATCTCAATCTGAGGGATTGTTGCTTTATAACAGGTTAGGATAAATCATCTAAATAAATAATTTAAAATAGGTTTACTTTTGTTCCAGAAAATGACAGAATAGGAAGCTCCAAGCTCTTGTTCCCCCCAGGGAGACATCAAACAAATAAAAACGGGGCTAAATTAACCTTACAAGAACTCTGGAGAGAAGGCTTACACCAACCAAGTGAACAGCCCATCAAGAAAAAGCCACATCATAAAGGTATGAGATTTGGGGCCATTTTCACTTGTGCTCGCCTCATCCCCTCACCAGCTCAACCTGGTATTTGTCTGTAGGAGGTGGCAGCCGGTCCCCAGTTCTCTCGCTTGAAGTGGAGGAAGCAGAGCAGACTTGCTTGAAACATTCTAACCTGAGTGGGGGCTGCCTGAAGGACCAGTGTTTGTTTCACCTAACTTAGATCTCAGGCAGGGAAAGCAGTGGACGCCTCTTGGGAAGGCTGTAGGGAGACTGCACTGGCAGACACCTGGAGCGAGAGAGTACAGGTGAGGCAAACAGTAGACCATCAAAGGCCCGGGGAAGCTAGGGTGAGACTCTTGAAAATCAAGACATTTAAAAGCAGTGCATGTGGAAGGGAGAATCAAAAAAGCCACCCTCAGACCCAGGCAAGACACATGCTCAGGAGAGACCTGAGAAAACCTTACTATTAACTACAATCACCATGCTGTATATTAAAGCCTCAGAACTTATTCATCTTATAACTGGAAGTTCGTGCTCTTTGACCAACATCTCCCCATTCTCTCCCAGCCCCCTCCCCAGCCCCTGGTAACCCCTGTTCTACTCTGATTCTATGAGTTCTGCTTTTTCATATTCTAAATACAAGTGTACTATATGTTATTTGTCTTCCTCTGTCTAACTTATTCCACTTAGCATAATGCCCTCAAGTTCCATCCATATTGCTGCAGATGGCAGGATTTCTCATGGCTGAATTTCATTCCACTGCATATACATGCTGCATCTTTTTTATCTGTTCATCCGTCAGCAGACTCTCTGGTTGTTTCCGTAACTCGGCTATTGTGAATAATGCTGCAGTGAACATGGGGTGCAGATCCTAGTTTCATTCCCTTTGGTAATATACACAGAAGTGGAATTGCTGGATCGCATGGTAGTTCTAGTTTTTAATTTTTTGAGAAATCTTCATACTGTTTACCATAGTGGTTGCACCAATTGACATTCCCACTAACAGCGCACAAAGGATTCCTTTTCCTCTACATCTTCAGTAACACTTGTTATCTCATATATTTGATGTTAGCCATTCTAAGAGGCGTGAGGTGGTATCTCACTGTGATATTGATTTGCACTTCTCTGATGATTAGTTAGGTTGAGCATCTTTTCATGTACCTCTTGGTCATTTGTATGTTTTCTTTGGAAAAATGTCTATTCAGATCCTCTGTCCATTTTGTTTTTTTTTTTTTTTGCTGTACGCGGGCCTCTCGCTGTTGTGGCCTCTCCTGTCGTGGAGCACAGACTCCGGACGCGCAGGCTCAGTGGCCGTGGCTCACGGGCGTAGCCGCGCCGCGGCATATGGTATCTTCCCGGACCGGGGCACGAACCCATGTCCCCTGCATCGGCAGGCGGACTCTCAACCACTGCGCCACCAGGGAAACCCCCTCTGTCCATTTTTAAATTGAATTGTTTTGCTATTGAGTTGTATGAGTTCTTTATATATTTTGTATACTAACCCCTTATCAGATGTATGATTTGCAAATATTTTCTCCCATTCCATAGGTTGCCTTTCATTTTGTTGTTTCTTTTGCTTTGCAGAAGCTTTTTATTTTGATGTCAAATTCAGTTAGCTCATGCATTACATTGGCATAAATAAGAGGAAACTATATAATCCAAAACAGAGTTGAAAATTAAACATAATAATCTTTAAAGTTTTTTATTATTGTTTATTCTCAGACCATATGTTTCTGCATTATACATCATTATATCTTGCAAACTCAAAATCCTCAATTTATAATTTCAATTGGTTTTTTCTTTAAAAACATTATATATCCCATACAAACCTTATCTTCTAAAATACTTTTTAAAATCTTAACAGAAAACAGATTACTTTTGTTTGATTACTCTTATTTAATAATATATATTCTGTACATACATTACATTCAAGAAGATTAGACATTTAAGGATTTCAATTGAAATAAATTATGAAATATATACTTATGTAATTTAATAGAACTGATATTTACTTCTTATTTTGAGGTTACCTGGAAAATGTATATGCATGTTACTAAATAATAACTTAACTATTCCATAATAAACACTGTGAGAAATAAGATAATATTTACTGCATTGTTTCTGATCTCATGTAAGGTACTGGGAAATATGTCTAAAGTACTAAAATTCTTGAAAACAAAGCAAAAAAAATTATTTGTAAAGTTTGCCAACATGACACACACTCTTCATGGACTGCCACCTTAGGTAATAGTTAACAGGAAGACACTGTTTGGTTTTCCATCAAAATTATAAAAATTATATTATAAAATATAGTAATTGATATTTATGTAATCCTCTCTATCTTCTAAACACTTAACTTTGGGCACTTTCAAACCAGTTCATACTCTTATTGAGTCCATTTTTCCTAGGTATTCAGGCTCAGAGTGCTTAAATAAGTGACCTATATTCTTTAACTCCATGGTCCAAGCTCTTTCCACTGTACCATTAAAATTTGGGTACCTGGGTAAGGACATTAAAGAAGCACAAAATATTAGTAGGAAATAAAGTAGGGGGAGATACACACATAAACACACACAAGCACATACACATGCACATATTGACTTTGAAATAGTTTTGAGTTATAAAACTATAAAATAACACTACAAATATAACACTAGAGAAAGAAAGAATTAAGGAGCGGTATGGTCACAAAATCTTCTGTTTATGAATGTCCTATCCATCTGTGGTTTGTGAAAATACAAAATTCCTCAAGTTCAGCAATACAATTTGCTTCTAATCTAAAGGAACTGCCTTCCCAGATTGCTCTTGCAGACATCTTCTTATAGTCTTAAGATTTGTAATACAGGCAGAGACTGTAAAACTCTATTTACTTTGAAAAGTAAAATATTTCAATCCAGCCATTCGCATAACTCTGGCTTCAACTTCAACCTAAGTCAACTCAGTGGGAACTGGCAGACAAAAAATGTTAATATTCTCAGTTGTTGCCGTACTGTGTCTGCTTTCTCATTGTTATAGAATTCATCCATCTCACTGTATTGAAATGGGTTTATGGCTTCCATAATACATGTATGGATTAACATAATTTTCAGTGGTAATATTTGTTGAGTTTTAACATAGTTAAAAAACAAGAAAATAGCAAATGATATTTATTCATATTCAGATGTTGAAGAATAGCAGGCTTCTACTATTGAGGACTGAAAAAAGACCAATGACTGTAATAGACAGAGGCACAAAGTCTCACCTCTCCTTTCTATGTTGCTGGAAAAACACAGTATGCTTTACTGAATGACAGTGGCAATTGCTATGATACCAGCACTTTGGTACTGTGGCTTTCAAAGACCTCAATGATTATATTAAAGACAATTGCATGTCATCATTTCAAGAATTCTCTTTTAAAGATTCTGAGAATAATTGTGTTACATTTCAAGAAAATGTGTAGATAATAAGGAGTGCAGATTTTATACTAAAAGTGCACTTTCACATATATATCAAAACATCCCAGAGAACATACCAAAATTTTTTTTCATACTCTGCTAGTAATTATTTAGGATGTTTTTCAACAGCAATTGCTATTTACCCAGAGATCATCCTGCCAAGCATACAACTGCCACAAAATCTACCCTAAGCACATTCTTTCTTCTAGAAATGGAAAACTTAATATAGATACTAATGTTAATAAATGCTTTAAAGGAAATTTAAACAATAAAATTAAACATTCAGCTAATACACAGAAAGCTTGGTGGAGATAGATTTAAATGCAGAATTTGAGTGTGGACCAAAAAATGACATGGTGGAATAGAGGAAATATAGGACCAATAATGAATTTAATGCACTTCTGTGTGTCTAAGAAACATCTTAATGATCTATGGACATGCTCATAGTAGATGATTACATGATAAGTTATTGCATATATATTATAATTTCAAATATGTAAATTTATGGAATAAAGATTAGCATGCAAAGTTTTAAAATATAAATTGCTTGTACCTACATGGCATGGGCATGCATTGTTGTTCTTTATTCATACATCCTTAAATTTTTCAAATTTTATCATTGGTAATTCTTTTATTTTATAAAAATAAGTTGATTTATGCATTAGAAATAATTCTATTTTCAATATTTACTATATAAGCTTTGAAATATACTAACAGAAAACTAAAGGAAAACAATGTCTATCATGAAAATAGAATTCTTGTACTTCTGTGATTTCTTTCAGTTACGGTGTTTTTCTACATTGTGTATAACCACTGGAAATTCATTATTCTCCTTTTTATTTGATATATATATATATATACACACATATATATGATATCAGGTGTATATATATGTATATCTCTCTGTATATACACATACATGTATACACATACATGTGTATGTTTTCTGAACATATGATCAAATGTGAATAATGACAATTCAAATTTTTTTAACATTCATTCTTGAGAAAAATTTGTGTGCTCTATTTTTAAAGACAATGAATTATAAAACTAACTTCAAGATTGTCATTGAAACTTAAACAAAAATAGTATCTTAAAATCAGAATGTTTACACTACTGGCAAATGCAAGTTATTTTCTCATTTCTTTAGTATTAATTATGTCCCTGATTACGTTAGAATTTCCTTCTGGGCTGATCTTAAAACCTAAATCAGTCATGACTAACTGGCCAAAGTGACTTCCATTTTTCCCTTAATTTTATATTGATATCTATGTAGACATATGAATGACTAGCTGAAGGCTGATTAATATTCAAAAATCACTGTTGGTTCCAAGAAAAATGGTAATGTGATATTTAAATACATCATTCACTAATGATTACGTGGAAAGTTTTAAAAAATGGGAAAATAAACCCACTGGACATCTGAGGTTAATAGAAAGTGTGAGATGACAAGTAAACTAAAAGACCTACAGTGAGCAGGCTGGTGATATTGAAGTCAAAGTTTGCTTCCTTCATATTTTAATCTAGATGAACTTCATATATGCACTGAAGGATAAAATACTAACCTGTAACTGTGTGAGATAAACTGTATGATTTTTTAAATTCCTCATGAATGATCCTTTGTGAATCACTTGTTTCTCAAGAGAAACTGTTTTTTCCTCGAAGGTGTAATGTGGGCTTATATGTTACACTCAGAGACAATTTATGCTCTGGTTACATAACATGGAAGTCCAGAAATCAAGCTTAGAATAATTACATTTTAATTCATGAGACTACTGATGGTATCTGAACTGTAAAATTTCCATTTGAGAACATATGAGTGTGTGAACGTACATGTACATGTACAGAGAATTGGAATTTATTGTGTGTATGATTTTTATAGGCAATAATAATGTTAATTAAATGCCTACTAAGATTCAGAGAGATGCAAATTATCTTAGAAAGATAAAAATCTGAAATACTTGCTATCATGACTCAATGCGCTAAGGATTTTTGCCAAAGAAGAGGATCTTAAATTGGCCTCTGTTTTTATAAAATAATAGCTTGGATCTATCATATTGACAAATACCTTCAGATTGTCTTCAAGCAAGAACTTTTCAAAGCCGGAGATGCCACTTTACATTTTATTCATTTCACACCAACTGAATCTGATATCTCTTATTACTTAACGTTAAGAGAACTTGAACACTCCCAAGAGGGCGGAATTCAAATGTACATTCCTGACTTGCAACACGTATTTACATACAACACCTATTATTTGAATTCAACCAAATTTTCCTGTATTAGATACATGCAAAGTAAAGGTGTTTCCCAGCTTTTCCCCCCACATATTTATTTATAGATTTTTTAAAACCACATCTATTAGGCTTTGTTCATAAGAGTGACTCGTTGAATGCTATAGAAAAGATCTGAGTTGCCGAATATGAAAGGTAAGAAAATACAACCATTAAATATCTGTCATCCAATTATATTGGATAAACTGATTTATTTTTCAGGTTAATAAAATTGCATTTTATTTTTTGCTTTTTCTTTTATTACCTACAGAGTTAAATTACTCCTGTTGCTTCATGCCAATGTCATTTTCTTACAAACAAAATGTGAAAAAAAATTGATAACTCGAAACTATTTTAAAAATCTAGTAGCAAACTCCATATCTAGTGAAATGGCAAATAAGGTATCCTGAAAGATGCTATAAAGGACACAGCTAAAAATATTTTACATAGTTAAATAAGTATCTGTTAAAATTGTATTTGAAGTATCAAGAAAGCTATAGTCAATTTAGCAGAAGCATGACTCCAGAGATTTAGTAAAACGTTGACACCAATGCTACCCTCAGAACAAAGACTGAACATTGGAGCTTTAATATTCACAGCCTCATAAAGGAGAGGAGATAAAACCTAGAAATTATTCATGGTCACTAATTTAATAATATGTCTTCGCCAGATATCTGGCACTAAAATAGCATTATTTTCAGGGAGAATGAAGTGGAAATAAACCCAAGTGAAAATAAGGAAAATAGACTGTCTCCAGTTTTGGAGCAAGGTGGGAAAAAAAAGTCATCTCTAAAAATTTGCAATCATAAGCTTGCCCTAACAAAGATTTTCATTCTAAACAGCACTACCTAAGTATTATAAAAACTTCAGGTAAGGTAGAGAGTCATCTTCAAAAGAGGCCTCAAAAAATTCTTTGAATTTTGATATGCGTGCAGTCAAAATTCTCAACAAGGCAACTAAACCATGAGCAAGAGAAAACAAGAACAACTGTCAGCAAAATCATATCAGCAAAGACTTTAGATACTAGAGTTATTCATAGAATATGAAAGAGTTATGCTTAATATTTTAAATATATTCTTAACTTTTTATTTTGAAATATGCTTAGACTCATAGGAATCAGCAAACATCATGAAGAGGATACCCGTATGACTTTCACCCAATGATAACATTTTGAATAACCATAGTACATTACCAAACAAGAGGAAACTGACATTGGTACAATACTATTAACTCAGTTATAGACCTTATTTAGATTTATCAATTTTTGCATGCACTACTCATTTTTGGTGTCTACTTCTATAAAATTTTATCACATCCATAGTTATGTGTAACCACCATCACTATCAGGATACAGTATTATTCTCTCTCCCCAAAGAAACTTCATGATACCCCTTTACAGGCTCACCCACCCCCAACTCTAAACCCTGACCCCCACTGATCTGTTCTTAAGCACTGTAATTTTTGTCATTCTGAGAATGTTACATAAATGGAATCATAAATATGTAACCTTTTGAGATGAGCATTTTTCACTCAATATAATGCTATTGAGATACATATAAGTTGAGCGTATCAATAGTGTGTTTCTTTTTAGTGTTGTGTATCCTTCATGGTGTAAATGACCCACAGATTATTTATCCTTTCACTCATTGAAGGACGTCTAAGTTGTTTTCATTTTTTGGCTTCTAAAGTTAAAACTTCTATGAGCGTTTGTGTATAGCTTTCTGTGTAAACACATGTGTTCACTTCTTTAGAAGTCTAATTGTTGATTCGTATTGGAAGTATACAGTTTTTACAAAACTGTCAAACTATTTTGCAGAGTTGCTGTACCATTTACATTCCCAACAACAATGTATGAAAGATTCAGTTGTCCCTTATCCTCACTAACACTTAGTATTGTCGATGTTATTACAGCTGTTCTGAAAGATGAGTGTAAAATCTCATCATGACTCTAAGTCTTATATCCCTAATGGCTAATGATAATGAGCATCTCATTCATGTTCTTCTTTATCTTCATAGATGACACAGATGTCTGTTCAAGTCTTTTGCACAGTTCCTCATTTGATTGGTTGTTTTCTTGCTGTTTCATTCTGAGAGCTCTTTAAATATTCTGGATATAATCTGTTTGTCAGATGTATAACTTGCAAATATTCTATCCCATCTCATCTGATTGAATCTCCATTTTTAAATATCTTTGAGTAAAAGAATAGCAAATAAAATTAAGTCATTGAGAAGGTCTGGGTAAAACCAATTTGCATATGCTTTTCAATACCCAAATTGAGTAGAAATTTGGTTTAGAAAGAGAATGATTACATGACTAACAGGTGAATGATTTTACAAATTATTTGAATTCTAATTTGTTGCTTTTAACAAATTTATAGAAAGATTTGATCATATAGATACATAATATATCGCCAAGATAATTCTACTTTTTGATAGACAACACTTGTGGATTTTATCTCATAACTTAGAAACACTTTAAAAGTCAGATAACGTTGCTGTACAAAACACCTTCCATTTCCATTGACTTACTTTCAGATACACTGTTTCCTCATTGGTTTCATTTCTAAAAATATACTATAGGATAAAATTGATGCTGAACTCACTCTAATTCTTGCACCAAGTAATACTCATTCATAAATATATGAACTATTTAATAAAACATTAAATGTAGGTAGATATAATATTAAGAACTTTCTTAAAATTTATTTTTATTGGAGTATAGTTGCTTTACAATGTTGTGTTAGTTTCTACTGTACAGCAAAATGAATCAGCTATACGTATACATATATCCCCTCTTTTTTGGATTTCCTTCCCATTTAGGTCACCACAGAGTGTTGAGTAGAGTTCCCTGAGCTATACAGTAGGTTCTCATTAGTTATCTATTTTATACATAGTATTCAATAGTGTATATATGTCAATCCCAGTCTCCCAGTTCATTCCGCCCCCTCCTTCCTCGCTTGGTGTCCATACGTTTGTTCTCTACATCTGTGTGTCTGTTTCTGCTTTGCAAATAAGATCATCTATACCATTTTTCTAGATTCCACATATATGAGTTAATATACGATATTTGTTTTTCTCTTTCTGACTTACTTTACTCTGTATGACAGTCTCTAGGTCCATCCGTGTCTCTACAAATGACCCAATTTTGTTCCTTTTTACAGCTGAGTAATATTCCATTGTATATATGTATCACATCTTCTTTATCCATTCATCTGTCGATGGGCATTTAGGTTACTTCCATATCCTGGCTATTGTATATAGTGCTGCAATGAACATTGGGGTGCATGTGTCTTTTTGAATTATGGTTTTCTCTGGGTATATGCCCAGTAGTGGGATTGCTGGGTCATATGATAGTTCTATTTTTGTTTTTTTAAGGAACCTCCATAGTGTTCTCCATAGTAGCTGTATCAATTTACATTCCCACCAACAGTGCAGGAGGGTTCCCTTTTCTCCACACTTTCTCCAGCATTTGTTGTTTGTAGATTTTCTGATGATGCCCGTTCTAGCTGATGTGAGGTAATACCTCATTGTAGTTTTGATTTGCATTTATCTAATAATTAATGATGTTGAGCATCTTTTCATGTGTTTGTTGGCCATCTGTATGTCTTCTTTGGAGAAATGTCTATTTAGGTCTTCTGCCCATTTTTTGATTGTGTTTTTTTTTTTGCTTTTGAGCTGCATGAGCTGTTTGTATAGTAAGAGACATTTTCAGTATAACTTTCATTTTATGCCTTTTTTTAAAATTTGCAATACATTTTTATTGTTTTGACCAGGTATGTGCTAAAATAATTGAAGTCTTAACCCAATCCTGAAAAAATCTTTTAAAACATACAGGCTTATGGCCTAAAGAATTAAACATAGAGTTCAATACACATATGTGATTTTATAGATAAAAATTATTACATGATGATTAATAGAAGACTTTCCAGTTTAAAAGTTATAATATATAAGGGTAATAGTCTATGAGAAATGTGAAATGAAAATATGACTTAAGAGGGAAAGGTGACATGGTCAACAACTTGACTATTAAAGATGGGTTTATTTATGTATTTTTTTCTTCATAGATAAATGTGAGTTGTCAAATTGCTTTGGTATTGAAATGGTTCATTTCAAAGAGAAATGTATAATTTTATTTTAAATATAAATATTTACAACAATATAATGGAGATTACATTTGTCATTTATTATAAAACTATTAAGAAGCCTCTTATCTAAAATGTAGATCTCATCATAAAATATGTGATTATTCATCAAGGGCAAGGACTGTTGTCTCTTTGCTTGTCCAGCACAAGCAAAATCTGAAGTACGAAGACATTGTAATTTGCCACAATTGATTAAATTAATATTAGTAATTAAATAACTAGATTAACCAGTTAGGATTTGTTATCTCACCATGTTTCTGAATTTCCCCTTGAAATAATGTCCTTGCCTTTGGGATCACATATTAATAATACTAACATAATCTGTGAATTAAATCCAGAAAAAATAGAAACAGGCACAGTTGCTACGAAAGGATATGTGATGCTGGTGAGAAAATTTTGAGATGTATGAGATTATAGAGAGGACATATAAAATACATTGTAAAATAAAGTACATATACAAAATAACAACCTCATAATATGTTCTTCAGTTTCTCTCAGTGTTATTTGAAGCAAATATTTCAATTCATGTGAATAGTATGCTTAGACACCTCTTTCTGGTTCTAAGTGCCTACTTGAACTTCCCTCCTTAAAACTTCTCATATATATTCTACTGACTCACACAAAAGTAGTTGATATCTGTGTATTCTTATTGGTAAAATAAAGCAATTCTTTGAATATTTCTGATATCTTACAATTATATCTAAAGGAAAAATCTGCTTCTATCCATATATTTCAAAGAATTTTACATAATTTCACACTTATATACTAAAATTTAGTCTTGTGTTTAATGGATACTGCATTTATGCCATATAATTTGGAAAAAAATTGCAGATATCTATTATTCATATTTTTTGCTATTTAATGCCATTGATTACTTCAACTTCCTACTTTCTAGAAGTACAAATAAGACTAAATTAATTTTATTCTCTCAGAAAATGCATCATATATTTTATAAAATTACTTGCATTTTAATTAAATTACATCAGTTTTGCTAGACTACAGTATCTCCCATGCACCTTCATGGAAAAAGTGATTTGAATAATTTTATATAATAAAGATTTATATAGATCATATCATAAGAGATAAAACATAGATCGTGAAACATTTCAAGATATAGAGAAACCACAAAAATTGTATACTTGCAAAGGAAATGACAACTTAAATTAAAATTGAAGAAAATTGTAGTCTGTTAATTTGCAGTGATTTCAAGAAATACAAGCATAAAAATGTCAGATTCTTGGTATATTAGTACCCATTTTATTTTACCCCTTCAGAGAAAATTAACTGCTCTGAATGAACACACAGAACAACCAAGGGCACACAGTATATTGCTTTGTACACTAGCAATTTTATTCTTAATTTTCCAAAATATTTCTCCCATCAATACTTTGATTGTCCTAGAGAATATTAAGCTACAGCCCATCCAGTGCTCTTCAAAAGAAAAAAATAAATGAAACAAAAAACAAACAAATACCAGAGAAATTGCACTCTCGAATAGAAGAACAAGGGTTGTGTTTATTCATTTCACTCTCCTATTCTAGAGGAGACAAGTGGTTTGTTTCTGTCCCCAGAGAAAGCTCTTGGTATGAGCTCTGAAATGTCAAGTATAATTAAGACAAAGTATTCTTTTTAGCCCAACAAAAGAAATACATCTTTCAAAATAACTGTCTCTTGAAGTTAGAGAACACAAACAGTCGATCTCAGTTGAAACAGCTCACTGTGCTAAATCAGTTGTCAGCTTCAGCGTGGCTTCAAGTTGGCATAGCATCTAGCTGGTGCCCCATCACTGCCCAGCATGGCTGGTCCAACCCATGGTACAATCACAGCACATTTATAAAGTTCTGACTATTCAGTCCAAGAGAACCAAGATGCCAACTGCCATAAAATGTAAACAATATGAGTTTGTTTGTGACAGAATCAACTTAAGTTGAAATAGTACATTCAGGAGTAGTTGGAATGAAACGTGTAAGAAAAAAGGAAGACTTAAACACAGTTTAGCGTTTCACTGAAATTTCTGATTTAGCGCTCATGGTACATGCTATATTTTAGACATGTGAGAGTTCATTTCTTCAGAGAACAGCCATACAGCACACTTATATAGAAAATATACAATCCTTTGTGATTTCACGGATGGTTTCTCCTAACAGAATGTATATTAATGTAACACAAAAATATGTGTAAACCTTACTGTAGGAGAGTTTTTCAAGGAATACACTTATACTCAATGCCTGGCTGGATACAAATATGTTATCAGAAAAAAAATTTTTTTAATTTATTAAAATTTCCTATCCATATTTTTTCAAATGGAAAAGAAACCAGTGTGATTTTTATGAATAAATAATTTTTATTTTCATTATTTTTTCTTGTGAACAGCTAAGAAGAAGCTCCAACATGCAGTTGACAGACCATGCTCTTAGATTAAGGGATACTTTCGTTCCCAGACAGATATGCCACTAACAGACTGTATGATCTCAGCCCATGGTAAGTGACCTCATCATCATAATTATTACTTTATTAGGTGCTGTGGGCTTTATGATTAAAGCCAGTTTTCATTCAATGTATAATAATTCCTATCTATACTTCTGTCAAATGGGTGTTCTTGAAGTTTCAAACCTGGAAGATATTTTTGAAACTTGGAAGGACCTTTTATTGAAGGGATGCATATAGCTGGCCTAATTTCAGCTTCATTTTGCAGTTTTGAGAACTCCATGAAATTTCTCATACTCTTGCTTCTGCTCTACCTGGCATTCTCTAATTTTCTCTTCCTGGACATGTTTATCTGTTCTTCAAGACGAGTCCGTTGTGACCTCATAAGTAGAGTGTTCCCTAATACTTGAAGGCACTTTAATAACCCCTTTTGCTTTGTTTTCAAGACATACTACTGTTGTATTTGTTCTAGTCCTTATTGCATTGATTATGGTAGGTTAAATATGTACCTATACTCTAAGCTAATTATCAGTTTTTCAAGGGCAGAGGACATATCTTATTAATTTTTAAATCGTTAGTTCCTGATAACAAGTAAGAATTGATAAAGTATCTGACATAAATATAATTCAGTTTAAATACCACGCTCACCATTTTAATCAGTCCATATTAGCATAAGTGTAAAAGTTGAAGAAGATAATCCACATTGCATTTAGGACCCTGTTTATATGTCTTCAAGACTCATGTCCACATCTCATGGGGAAACAATGTGAGCAGGACAGATTAGACGATAGGTGCAGAAATAATGTCAAGAATACGAATGATTTGGGAGAACTATATTTTACCAAAAATACAGTATATTCTAAATTTGAGCCCCTTCTTGACAGAGCAATGCATAGAAAGAGTTCTTCTTAGACACCCCCAAAATTCACCAGGCTTCTTGTAATAATTTTGAGCTTTTTAGACAACTAGAAGGCATGAAAATAAGCCCAAAAATCAGTCAAGAGAAAGGAAAGTCTTCATTTTTTTAACAGAAAAACTGAACCTCAAGGAGATCTCACATCCCCTTTTACCCGTCGCTCATCTTCTCAAGTCTGTATCTGTACACATAGTGTTAAATCACTTAAGAGCCATGAATGGATGGTACACATTCTAACTGACCCATCAGTTAATCATTTATTGGGCCATATATATGCCAGAGTATGTTATTTGTATGTTTTGCCTTATTTCATCTTCATAACAATTTTAGGAACTGTATTTATGGATGGTAAAATTGACGCTTATAGAATTTTCTCAAGTCTGTACAATTTGAAAGCCTGTGTTCTAAAAATGCCTCTGAACTCCTTTCTTAAAGGACAGCTCTTGATGACTCTTCCTCATTAATGATTGTTGTGCTAAAAATATGGTTTTTGCCAGTGTGTTAAAAAATTTCCATCTGCTTTCAAAACATATTTATAAGTATAGATTATTAAAAAGTGGTTAAATTTTGCAATGGAAGTAGCATGTTGATCTATAATATCAGGAAGAGAGACTCAGCTAAAATGAATAATGCCAGAATATTTCAAAAATAAGATAACTCATGCACGTTAAAATATGCTCAGTGAAAGGATAATCTGATCAGGTGTGTCTTCTCCCCCTTGGCCTTGCATGTGACCATAATTCCATATGTTCAGGACCATGTTAGGAGGCTGGCTCCCGGCTCAACCTCTTTACATAATTTTTCCTGCTGACCATTGGCCAGAGGCTTTATCTGACAGGCCTCAGGGTCACGGTGCTCCTCCCACACCAGACGCCCGGCCCAGTCTTTGCAATGCAGTCTCTGAAGGGAGTTGCCATCAAGGACCCGGGCCCTCCTCAGGTATCTACATTCCTAGCCCTGATGCCTTCATTCCCGGTCATTTGTGTGAGGCCTGGGGCAGCGGTCTTCTTCTTTAGGCGTGCTGACAGCTCCTCGTGGGAAGGAGGAGAAGTCCTTACAGACACTTTTCCCCACTCTGACCCTGTACCCTCCACCTCTCCACCGCTAGCCCTTCCCCCTGATGCTGTCCTCCACCCCAGGCTTGTTCAACTGCAGAGCCTCTGGGTCAGGGCTCCCTCAGCAGTGAGATGACCCCGACATGTGCACACCTGCCTGACCCTCCAAGAGTAAGCCTTCCCATGAGGAAAATAGGACAGGGGGCCGGGTTCCGTGTTAGCCTCCTGCCTCCCGCTGCAGTGACTAAAGGCTTGACTCCTTCATTGTTGGCTTGTTGCTCTAATGGGCAATTCTGATGCCTGGCTGCCTGGTTCCTGCTTTCCCTGCTCAGCTGAGCTCCTAACAACACATAGTAAGGAGCCTGAGGTTTTTCTTTTTTGATGTCTCACCGCTGACAGCTTTTCAGCATCACTCCTCTCCATCCTCTGCCTCACATCTTGTCCAGCTGATGAGAAACCCGGACGGTGACTCCTTCACTCCAGCGAGAGATTCAGAGCGCTCAGACCTTACTCTGTGTGCGACAGCCTTCATCCCAGCCCTGCCTGCTAACCACAGTTAAACCCCTTTCCTTGCTTTTTCCATCTTAGGACTTTTTTAGGGAGGTTGCCCTGCACTCTCCAGGAAGTCTCGTTATGTAAATGATAGCATTATTCACAGTCTTTTATGTACGTATGATTATCAGTCTTACTGTCTAAACCAAAGTTTGGGTAGGGGTGCATCCTCTTTTTGAAGAGTGGCTGCCACAGACTATACTAGGAAGAATAAGTGATGAAACCAGTTACCATCACTAGGTTCAGTCTAGAGATTCAGGGCCTTGTTTCCAGAGACGGTTGCACCGTAGGTGAGACGCGAAGAATGGAGTGGGATTACCCAGGTCACGTGGCCAGAATGTTCTTGGTGAAATAAGTATATTGGAAAAAGCACAGAGGCAAGAGAGTTCATGATCCAGAGACATTTGAAACAGACTCTGAAAGTAAAACAAAGGGAATTGTTGAATTTTGTGAAGTGTATGAGTGTGTTGAGGATAAAAAGACAAAACCCAGAGTCCTGGCTTGGATAACTTGCTGATAACTTGGTTCATGTGTATGAGATGCGAAATACTTGGGATTATTTGATGTAAGATATTTGTGGGGCATAGAGTTAGATGGTCTAATATACAGCTGAGTGAATCAGACACTCCGGGGAGAGAGCTGGGCTGGAGACTCAAGGCTGTGTGAAATATAAGTAGTAATTTATGTCATAAGAAGGAAAGGGTATTGAGAGAGTGCACTAACAATAAATACACTGGAGGGTCAGAATGGTTAGAAGAGGTTAAGTAATTTGACCTCAGGTAAGCTGAGAAGTTTGTTATGGACCAAATTGTGTTCTCACCCAATTCCTGTGTTGAAGCCCTTACCCGCAGTAAGAGAGCCGGGGCCTTCGGGGAGGTCATTAAGGTTAAATGAAGTCCTAAGGATGGAACCCTAATCCAGTGGGACTGATGTCCTTACAAGGAGACAAGGCACCCAGCGCTCTCTGTGTCGGCCCCAGGGAAGGGCCATGCTAGGACTGGGCGGGAAGGCAGCCATGTGCAAGCCAGAGAAAAACCGAGCTCCTGGCACCTCAGTCTCCACCTTCCCTTCCAGAACTGAGAGAAAAGAAATGTCTGTTGTTTACGCCACCAAGCCCGTGATGCTCTCCTATGATAGCCCAAGCAGACTAATTCAGATGTGACCAGTTCTGGAGCGTGTGGGGAGGATCTTGAGAAGAAGAACTGCATACCATAGAAAATTCATGTAAACTAAGAATCAAAAGGTCCAGTTGCTTCAGAAAGAAGTATTTCTATTTACTCTGTAACCTAGGTCGAAGCAGTTGCAGGGCTGGAAGTGGAAGTCAGATTACAAGGGGAAGAGGAGTGAACAGGATGTTTGTTATGACAAAAAGGGAAGGCGCTATGGGACAGAGATAGAAATAAGGCTTGAGGCGATGGGAGAGAAAGTTGATGGAAGGCTCCTGTTGACTGTGATTGACTGGGTCATGTTTAAATGCTAATGAGAAGAGCCCCCCAGAAAGGAAAATGCTGATAATATATGTGAGAAAATGCCTCATCAACAAAAGAGCCTCCGATGAGGAAACAATCTGCGTTGGTTTTATACGGCTCTGGAGATGGACCCAGCTTCAGCTCCTATGACGTCAGAAAGCTGACCCTGAGAGTCTGGGTTCCAGCGTGAGATGTGAGTGATTTGCAGGGATGCTCCGAAAACTGAGTGCCCTTTAGCCTTTACTCTTCCGTCTGGTACCTGAAAGTACATAGTAAAGTATTCCATAGTGCCACTTAAACGTTATCATTATTTCCTCATAACTTAAAACTGTTCCAGATAAGAAGAGATCTAAATGCAAGTTCCACATCTCGGGAGCAGAGATTGTCTATTTGTGAGTACATTGAAAATAGATGCGTCTCAGAGCCTTCAGGTCAGGTAGCTATTGCCTTATTATAGATTGCCCCCAAATTTGTTACTTCCCCCTACAACCATCATTTATTCTGTACAAAATCTGCAATTTGGGCAGAGCTTGGTGGGGACAGCTACCTCTTCCCCAAGTGGCACCGGCTAGGTTGGCTCAACTCTGAACTGGAAACTCCACTCTTAAGAGAGCTGGTTCACATGACGGATAGGGTGATGATGACTGACAGGTGGCAGCTAAGGGAGGCAGGGGGGCAGCGTCCCTGGAGTCCCTCCACCCTCCACACAGGCATCTGCGCGACCCGCTTGAGCGCCCTTAGGAATGGTGCCGAGGATTCAAGAATGAACGGCTCACGAATGAGTTCACTGGAATCTGCCAGTTTATTAAGGGTTGATCCTGTACACCGTAAAGTGTAATTTCCACTGTATTCTGTTGGCCAAACAGTCAGGGTCCATATCCAAGGCGGGCTGACATAGACCTCACCTTTCAATGAGAGGAGCGTCAAAGAATTTTCCAGACATGTTTCACAATGGGCACAAACCACAAACTCTTAAATCACTTGCCATTTTAACCCTTTGTTATTGAAAAGATAACATTAGAAAAAACAATATTTTCAAAACAGCAGTTAGAGTAAATGTTAACCAGAAAGGAGAAATATATATTTACTATTAAAATATAGCATCCATGTGTATTTGTGAGTAAATATCAGTTATTTGCAGCTGAGCAAATATTTCGTAATAGTCTTGACATCTAAGAACACCTTCTATAATTCAACTGCTACATTTGTTAATTATTTTCACTAGAAATTCATAGAACTTCATACTACCCTCTTGGAAGGACTTTAGCACCATGGTTAAGAGTTTAGTTTCTGAAGCCAAAAGGCTGAATTTACCACTCCTTTTTCCTAACTTACTACTAATTTTCTAACTCCTCTATTTCTCAGCTTACCTACAGGGAAAAAGAGGTTAGGAAGACCACCTACCCAAAAAAGACTCTTTTGCAAAGGTAATGAGAAAATGCTTCTAAAGCATTTACTTTGGTGATTAGCAAATAGTGAGCACTCCACAAGTCTTAGTGTTTTTACTGGGAGGGTCTGGTTTAAAATGGATTAAGTTCAGATGTCCTTGTTGCAGCATTGTCATTTAGATAATTTGAAAGATGATCAAAAAAGATAAAAACTCATGAACTATTAAAAAGTTTCACTGGAAACCTATATAATGTCAGATTTTTTAGAGAGTGCTGCACACTATAATACAGATGAACTTAATTTATACTACACGTTATGAAAAATAATTTTCCCTCTACTCTTCTAGGGCTCGGCTGAGACACCACCCCTCCCCATTGTAATAAAAGATTAACAGGAGAAAAACAAACAGAAGTTTAATAACATGTATACCTCCTGTGTTCATGGGAGAGACCCAGGAAAGTGAGTAACTCCCCAAAATGACCCAAGCCACCACCTTAAATACTGTGTCCACTTCAACCAAAGAAGGTGTTGGGACACGGGGAAGCCAGCTGTGGGCGGCGGTCAGGAAGAGCACAGTGAATAAGAGTAAGGTTATGACGCAGATTTAGGGCATTGTCTGCTCCATTGATAAGAGTTTCTGGAGATTCGGTCATCCTCTTCGTGGTAACAAAGAGGGAGACACCCTTTCGAATGGAGATTTCCCATATACCTGTAAATGTCTCTTACAAAAGGGTAACTTCTACTCAGTTTTCAGAGCTTTTCCTAGGTCTGCTGCTTCTTAAAAGTAATCAGCCTATAATAATCCTTATGCCAAGGAGGTATATTTTGGGGTGGCAAATTCTGCCCTCCTTCAGTACACACACACTGTTTAGTCAATGGCTCATGTAGGCTTTATTTCTTACAAAAGACACTTCCTGAAAAGAGGTTAAAGGCTCTTTGTTCCTACTTTAGTAGTTTCCAATCCTCCGTTTAGAGACCCATGGTTGGTATCAGTCAGAAACCAAAGCCCTGGTCTTTGTTATAACTAGAGCACTGCCCCAAACTCTCCACTTTTCTGCATTCCCTCAGATATTGGACAGCCCGTAAATTAAAAATCTAGTGGATGGGAAATGAGAATGTGGAGGTAGAGAAGGAAATGGCAAGGATTGTGAGGACTTAATAGCATTCTGGGAAGTGCAGAACTGATTCCAAGTAAAAGAGGGAAGGTTGCAGTGGAGGTGGCTACCATAATTACAGTTCATACAGGAATTAATATTTAACTATTTATATATTTAAAATATGTGAAAACTAGGCCATGAAGGAAAGACTACATCTCTTAAGTTGGAGTAACAGTAGCACACATAGTTCTCTAAGTAGGTGAGACCTTGATAGAAGCTGTGTACTTTATACAACTCAGAATTTACCGAACTGAGGAAGGATTTGGGCCACCCCCCAAGTGTACTGTGTAGACAAGGCTATGAGATAATAAATCTTTGAGAGGAATCTTAGCTGGTCAAGGTAAAAATTTAAAGAAAAAATAAAATAATAGTGTTATTGGTAAATACAAGACAGAACCAGATAAAGAAGTATTATATGACTCCTCAGAAACAAAATCTATTCCTAGAAATTATCTGTCTCAGAGTCCAGGAGACAGTTTCAACGTATTTGTCATTTTTAATGTTATGCTAGATGACATGGCCTCTACTGTAAGAGCCCCAAGATCCTCCTGAGAAAACCAAGTGGAGTTGAAAATTCAGCAGGATCCAATTAAAATTTAACAGAACATGAAGAAAAAGTAATTTCTTTAAATTAAGAGAAATAAATGATCTATGGCAGGACTTCAGAAGAATTTAAGTCTAATGTCAGAATACATTTCTATAGTAGAAGTGGTAAAAGGCAGACTTTATACTGTGGAAATCAAATTTCAAAGCTCAGTCTTGATGACAGCCTGAGCTGACACGTGCAGTCCCCCTCTCAGTACACAGTGACACATGTACATGGTCAGGCTTCAAAAGGAATGGGAAATTCTCTCCAGGAATAGAAAGAAAGAGAGAAATCAAAGCCATTAAGTGTGAACTGATGCCACATCAGTTAGTGATGGGGCTTGTATGTGCTTTGGGGCTGGTAACTGGAAGAATGCACCCTGGCTCCAGAAAAGACTGGAGACACAGCAGGAACTGTAGGAGCTGGACGTGAACTCCCCGCAGGGCTCCTGGAGCCTTGAAGTACCACCAGGTATGTGAACCAGGGCCGGATTTGGCTATTCCTCCCAGAATGGCAGATTGGGCGATTTGGTCCCATCTTTCTGCTGATGTCATTTAGAAGAGTTGAAAAATATTATAAAACATTTTTTTCGAAGAGACTCAAGAGCTAACCAGGAAGTGAAGAATTGTGATATCAAGGTCCAGAGGGGGTTAACTCACAGGTATGACATGGTATTTGTGACCATTTCTTCCCTAGGCACATCTGTTGATTTCAACAAGTAGCTTAGAGGAAGTAAGAGTAAATCTGAGAAGGATAGTGGATTTTTCTTTTAGAAAAAAGAAGAGGAAGTTTAAACGTGGATTAGGCTATTATATGCATAGGTGGTTCAGAGAATAGATAATGCAATCAATTTGTAACAAGTTGAGTTTGATGTGTATTATGTGTAGAGTTTGATCTGTATTTTCAAATTATCCAGGCTATCTATTAGGTGTTATTTATCCATTTGGTTAATTTGTCAGTGAATAAATGAAGAAAAAATGGAAAATGAATGGGGAAAAAAAAATAGACATACCCAAATCAGAAGAATGGCTTTTGGAAACCTAATACATATGAAAGAGCTCACTTGCCAGTATTTTTCAGCTCTTCATAGATTAATGGGCATTATGTTAAAATAGTTTTTGTATGCTGATTTAGCTTAGTATTATAAAACAGAGGACGTGTTAAAAACTAATGACTTTTATATTTGGTTTACATTCTGAAATCTATTAATTTACTCCCTTAATGTTTTATCTATTGAAAAATACACAAATGTATTCCGTATAACACCGATACTTATTTTCCTAAAGAAATTGATATGCAACACGGCATGAGCACGTCTCTTTCTCTTTTTCTTCCTCTACACGTGAATGCACATGCACGCACACACACACACACACATACACACACAACTCAATCAGGATTATAGACCTACTGAGCAGATGGCCTTTGGCTTGGAGAAAATTGGATCCTGGGATATCTTTCTGAATTTATCTTCGATTCAAATTGTCTTTAGCATGCACAAGTCATTAAAGCACTAGTCTGGGTCTGAAGAGGTTTTCCTTCAATATTTTATAGGTAGGATTTTGATCTATGATTTATCAGTCAATGGACAGCACTAAGGACAGAGAGGATTTTTTCTTTCCATTAGGAATCAATTCTTCTGGTAGATAGATTTTTATTTCCATCCTTATTCCGCTCACTGAAAAAAATCTGCTTCGGGATATGTCTGTCAATTTGAGTGACCAGGCACATAAGGGTATAAAACACAGGAATTTTTAAGCTGTGAGAAGGACTGCAGTGTTGCAAAATACATAAAAAATGAATAAATAAAAACTACCAAGCGTCTTTTATGATTTGTAGGTTCTTTTGAATGCAGGAAATATTAAAGAGGAATGCATTTTATTTATGTAAAGGTCACCATTAGGTTTTATTTTTACATATATCTTCCCAGCTCATGGATAGAATAAAAAACTTTGTGGACAAATGTGATTATATATTTCAGGGAGATCTGTAGTTCATCTTCACAGCATTTTGTTTAGTTTCATCTATTTTGTTATAGTTTGTGATTTATTGCATGTCATGCCAGTCAGTATATTTTCCATTCCTCAGAAATATGTGACTGAATTGCAAGTAAATTTTTCAGTCAGTTACATTGGCTTGAAAAGTAAATATTATGGAAAAGAAACTGTCAAATTTTATAAGGAGATATATCTTGCTACTATTTATTTCTGCATGCAAGGCTGACTGCAAAAAGCTGTCAGGCACAGAGAGCTGGGTGGCAGCTGCTAGACTTCAGGTGCATATCAAATAATTTGGAAATGGTTTTCTTAGAGTAATGTTCTCTTCTCCTAAGAAACCATGGGTTGGGACTTCCCTGGGGGCGCAGTGGTTAAGAATCCGCCTGCCAATGCAGGGGACATGGGTTCGAGCCCTGGTCCGGGAAGATCCCACATGCCTCGGAGCAACTAAGCCCGCGAGCCACAACTACTGAGCCCGCGCGCCTAGAGCCCGTGCTCCGCAACAAGAGAGGCCACCGTAGTGAGAAGCCCGCGCACCTCAACAAAGAGCAGCCCCTGCTCGCTGCAACTAGAGAAAACCTGTGCGCAGCAACGAAGACCCAACACAGCCCAAAATAAATAAATAAATAAATTTATAATAAGAAGAAAAAGAAAGCATGAGTTTTAGGAGATCTTTAGTCTTTCAAACTGCTTCCCTGAAAAGTTGCTAGGTTTTCATGAAGGTTCTATTATGACAGTGAATTACAGTTAAAACAGAGCTCTACCACCGGTGTGAGGAGATACTGCAATTAGTAGACTTTTATCAGGTTCTTCCTATTGATTAAATAAAGCATTTCAGGGTCTTTATTCATGTGATGCATGAATATGCTGCTACTAAAACTCTAACAAATATAGCACTTATTTATATTTATCAGAATTATAGAGATGCCTCTACGTAGTTCATGTAGAGGCAATATTTTTAAAAATATGGTTCATTCTGGTCCTAGGACTTTAGCCCCCTGCCCCCCGTCATGATCTTCTTAAAACAGAGGTTTTTGCTTCTATCCTATACTACACTCTTCATATGACTGTTTCTTTTGGAATCTAAGCTACTTGGAAGTATACATTTCACCATTTATTATTAGGATCACTAATTTGCATATACCCACAGATTTGCTGAATATCTTTAACCAAAACTCCACTATAGCTTTCAGAATGCTTTTACCAGGTGCAGAGCATAGCATGTTATCGCTCTACTTTCCTCCCTAGGATACCAAGTAGAATAGTAAAATGGCGTATTGTTTCCCCTCTCTTTAAACTGCCACTTTGTGGCAAATACCCATGTCCAGGTTTACGTGTGGTACACATGGGTGTGTGTGTTTGTATTAGAGTGAGAAATACTAATATTTAATGTGTGTGAATGGATGGCTGTCTGTTTTCCCCAGGAAATACTAGTTGGCTCAAGTTGAAGAAACACTGCTCATCACATCCTAAGATAGAGGCAGAATAAAAGTGTTAGGCACAGGAGATACCACTTAAAAATTGAGGATATTTTTTTGGTTTCTAGAGGGATACTATTCTCAAGTAACCATGGGGGTTTGGCTCAGCTGGGGTTATCTATTTTGAAAAAAATGATGATGGGTAGAAAAACAACTAGGAAAATAGGAGCATAAACTATGGATAAAATATAAGATGAAATGATGACATTCAGCCTCATTATGGAAGGATAATGGAAGTCATTAAAAGTATCTTAAGATTGACTCGGCATTTACTTTAGATATTTTTAACTTCTTACTGGTGAACAATCTGTAGTGTGAAATATGTCTATTATGAATTAACAAAATCTTGTATTGAGGATACACACCCACACACAACTGGGTTATGAACTAGTTGTGTTGGAAGACAGGGGGTCACTGCAGGTTAAGGAGGCTATATTTCTGAGATAGAAACTATATAAGAGTTACACTCCTTCCAAAAACGGCACATGTCATTAATCTTTCAGTCATGTAATCACGTAAATGTGCCCCATTGCCGTCAAAACAAAATCTAAATGTCATAATCTGATCCCATCTCCATTTACATTCTAACCTCTCACCATGCCTATTTTTCCAATGTAATTTAGGTCATACACCTGCTTGCAAAACACAGTACGTGCACATCTTTTGGATTTCTTGTCTTTTCACCTGCTGCCCTTTTGACTTGCACTGCATTTACTCTTGCCCCATTTCTTTTATGATCCTATTAAATTATGGTTTAGCTGACATTGCCTTCTGAAAGCCTTCCTCAAATACGAACTGTAACTGGGTTATACGTTTTGTGTGCTGCCATAGTTATGTATGCATGCTTGTTTCATAGAGTCTGACACTCTAGTAGTTACTTTAAGTCCATCCTTATGACTTTATGATTCCTGAAGACAAAGAAAGCTTTTATCCATCTATGTTTCTTTAGCAACCATCCTGGTGCCTAGGCCATGGTGGAAGCTAATCCCTTGATGAAAGGAGGAAGGGAAGGAGAAGGGAGGAAAAGAAAGAGGGAGAGGTAGGAAGGAAGTAATGAAAATAATGACGTATAGTAAGGGAAAAAAAACAACTTTCTTCCAAGAAGAAACTTAACTTTAGTATGAGAAAAGAATACTAATATTAAGGAAAAAACGCTGGTCTTAAAGTCTGGATATGGGTAAGTGTCTTCATTTCCAACTCTTGTTCGTCATGGGAGCTTAGGCAAGTACTGTCATCTTAATGAGCCTTAGTTTCTCATTCTGGAAAGCTGAAATAACAACGTACATTCATCCTTCTACTCCAGGGTGCAACAGGTGTCACATTTAGTGATATTTGTTTATGTGCTTCATAATTATAAAGTACAGAACAACTACAGGGTCTTATTATTTCAAAACATATCAAAGATTTTTAAATGACTAGATAAATATAAAAAGTTAACTTATACATAGCATATCTGTAAAATTTTTAAAGAACGAGTGATTTTCTAATTAAAAGTAGTCTTAAATGGAAGTCGTAAGTACTCTGTAATTAAATATGCTTTTTTTGTGTTCTTAAGCAAGTACTTTGGGCAATTACAGAACATTTTCCAGGAAGAGTGCTTTAGTACCTAGCTGCTTTTGCTTATACCTACCATATCCCTCCATTTCTTCTCTATTCAGCATTGTTAGTTTATTATCTGGGCTTCCAAACAATTATTTCAAAAATGCATTCATTAATTATAAGATGAAAGCCTTGGCCAGTAGTTTTACCTATAGAGCATTAGCAGGATTATTTTTCATGTGCAGTTTTTGTATCACAAATCTAGGGTAACTTGAGGCTTTATTTGTGTGGAATATTCTATTCGTTCAAACTCACCATCTCAAATACTTTCTTTTTTTTAATTTCTGGGGCTATCTGGAAGCCTATAAATTCAAAATAAAAAACTAATGTGTGAATTCCCTTAGTACTTCAAGGAAAATTCTTTTTTTTTTTTTTTTTTTTTTTTTTTTTTAGCGGTACACGGGCCTCTCACTGTTGTGGCCTCTCCCGTTGCGGAGCACAGGCTCCGGACGCGCAGGCTCAGCGGCCATGGCTCATGGGCCCAGCCGCTCCGCGGCATGTGGGATCCTCCCGGACCGGGGCACAAACTCATGTCCCCTGCATCGGCAGGCAGACTCTCAACCACTGTGCCACCAGGGAAGCCCCTGGAAAATTCTTTTATACCTCATTTAATCAACAGTGTTCTCAAAAGCTAACAATGTATCTTATTATACTGTCTTATTTGTCATTTTTGCTGCAGTAACAAATGACCAGAATATCTCCAAAGGTTTATTTCTTGCTGTCATTCCATACGAGTTTTGAGTCAGTGGTAGTTCCACATTTCTCTTTCATTTCATGATCTAGACTGGAGAAGCTGCCCCCCATATGGGGTATGGTCTTCTGCTGGAAGAGGAAAAAAAAAGCAAGAGATCCTGAAGCCAGTACACCATGACTCTTAAAGCTAAAGCTCCTTGAAGAACTGGTCTATTGGTCGTTCTGCTCACACATTTATGAGCCAAGTAAGCCAAGTGGCCAAGTTCATGTTCACGGGTAGAGAAGTATATTCCTTCCCCCAGAAGGCATGGTGGTTGTAGAACAACACAGTGATGCATTATCCACTTAAAAGGAAGAGGAAAACAAAGAAAACAATAGTGCAAAGATCAGTGTCTATCGTCTTAGTCACAAACATTCGCTTCTCTTTTTTCCAGGTGCTAAATATTGCCAACCCCTCCCCAAGGAAGATATGACAAAATCCAATGCAGTCATGACAATCAGATTCAAATTTCAAAACGTGTTGATAATCACTATTGCAGGTCCAAACCTGGCTTGTTAAATTTGGGTGGTACGTGAACACACGCACGCACACACACACGCGCGCACACACACACACACACACACACACATACTCGCTCTGCATTCTGATTTCTATCTACTCAATGATAATAGAGGAATAAGGGTCAGATACCCACAATTAACAGTGTTACTCAGAAATGGGACAGATGAGTGGCATATGGTGATCAGTGGCCCATAGTAATTCTGGAATTCTGTTGGCCAGGTTTTTCAAGGAACATAAAATATTTCTTGATTATGACCTAATCTTGCTTCCTGGAAGCTCTCCAATCTGTTCTTCTCAGTGGCTCTCAGCTCTACTTCCTGGACAATTTTTACTTATTATACAATTAAACTTGGTTATCTCTGAAGAGGGCATTGAAGAGCACACCTTCGTCTGTGCTTGAACAGCTCGCTTACCACTTTCGGAAGCTACACATCTCTACAAAGCTGTTACACACCTCAAATGGTCACAGTCTCGTTTAATTCATGTTGGCGGTTCTTTTGACAGTGCATCCCTCTTTATAACTTGACTTTTCATCTGTTTGATTCCAGTCATTTCCATGTGCAAACCGGCATACTCACAGTGCCTTTTTTTAATTTAATTTTTATTTTATATCGGAGTATAGTTGATTTACAATGTTGTGTTAGTTGCAGGTATTGAGCAAAGTGATTCCGTTATACATATACAAATGTCCATTCTTTTTCCAATCATTTCCTGTGTAGGCTCACGGTGTTTTCTGAGGCAGCCCCTGACGCTCTTCTTCTGCCTTGTCTTTACTTAAAGCCACGTTGAGTTTATCAGACTTCACTCTGAAGCCACCCTTGGTATGTTTTCTGAGACATATTTTGTTCAACTGAAATGATTTATCTGTAGCTACCATAATCTATTCAGACTTTTTAAACAAGAGCAAGATGACAATTATAGGTATCCCCTGCTTCTGGAAAGTTTGCCGTAGGCCACTTTGCTTTTACGAAAGACTTGTTTTTTTATATTGGTACCTGTTTTCACTAACAGAAAAATCTGAAGAGGATTTTAGCTTTTACAAAAAAAGGGGAAAAGGGAAGATAGCTTTTCATCTGTGTTTTGCAGTGAGCTGTTCCAGAGACAGTGCACACCCAGAGCAGCCAGCACGGCCCCGGCGCGCTTCTTCTCAGGGAACCACACTTAGCATCTCAGCATCAAGCTGCCAGAGCCTTGAACTGTCCATGAGCATCTGTGCTTTGTCATAGTTTATTCTGTGCATCCATTAGCAAACATGTGTTCTAACGTAATTGCTTCTTCACTTTATACTATTTTGGCTTATGAAAATTTTCATAGGAACTCTCTACTTTCCCATGGGAAGGTGAATCTGTGTCTTAATTTGGTCTTTGCTCTGGGTTAATTAGTCTTAACTGGTTAGAGTACTTCCAAGTTTTATCACTTATTGGTAGCCTATTAGAAACAGTTGAGCTTTTCAACCCTGCAAGTCCTTAGTTGTCTACATTGTCTTATTCCTCTTTTACTCCTTGCTAACTAGTGAGTTCTCTTCTGTTTTCATCTTTGTTTTCTTAAATCCAGCCAATAACAAAAGAACGCTTCATAAAGTTCTGTGTCTTATCCCTTTTGCCAAGAGTCACAAGTTAATTACATACCTTAAATGGCTTAAATGTTATTGTAGAAAACACTGTTACCAATTTCATTAATACATAAAATTTCATCAATACACAAAATGAGTTGCCATTTTCCATCCTTCAGTTATAGTTTACTTCATGCCCATAGCACAGCCCCGGAGCCAATAGCACATACGTTGTTTTTTCTACGTAGCAGTGCTTCACTTCTTGGACAATTTCTGAACTACTCAGCCTTGCTGTGTTAATAAACCACCCCAAAGTATCAGTGACTGACACCAGCACATATTTATTCCTCTAACGTTGGCTGAAGTTGACAGATCTGCTTATACTCCACTTTTTTCTTCATTTCAGGATGAAAAGGAATTACTCCATATTGTGACATGCTGCCTTGTGGCAGATTAAAAGCAAAAAACAAAACAACAGAGTTGGATAAAACCTACAGTGGCTCTCAATGCTTTTGTTTGGAATTGACATCCTGTCACATCACTCACCAAGAGAAAGCACATGGCCAGGTCCCGTGCTTAAGTAAATGCATTCTTCCCACCCCCTGCTGGAAGGCACTGCTGATCCAGGCCACGCAATTGATAAATAATCCTCTTCAGGGAACGGGGTAGTAAATAATTGGGAATAATTATAATCATGATGTCACAAATGGTCTGATACCTGTTTATCCCTCAACGCTCTCTGTAAAAAGCTCATTAATTTCTTACAGTTTTCTGCGCCCAAACTCTATCACACAGTTTAGGTAGTTAGCTTTGTGTTTGTCCTTGACTTCTTCACCTCCTCCCGATTGTATGTCCTTCCAGCTTTCTATGGGCTCAGCTTCGCCTAATTAGTTTAGCCTGGCAACACACCAGGAACCAAATTTACAAAAGTAAATTTCATCTGAAATTGGCTCTCTGCCCTAAGTCTCATATATATAGTATAAGTGAGTTGCAGTCCTTCTGGTGAAAATGAAACCTGCTCTTGAAATCCAGGAGGTTTAGCTAAGGTTCTGATTTCCTGTCTGGCAATTGCCGTCCCTCTCCCTGGAGGGTTGGTCCTATTCTTTTCCCTTGTGGGTGTCTTAGTTTCCTGCATCAACACTACACAAATATATACTGAGATCTCTGTAAAGTCCTTTCCTGAGACCCCTCCAGCTTATCCTCATCTGAATATTTTAGAGAACAGAGACTAAAGTAAGACTAGGTTTTCTATTCCAGTGGAACATTGCAACTTAAACTATGATCAGCCCAATAAAGGCAAGCTTCACTTTAGAACAGCATATTCCCCCTTTACTCTGATCTTCCTGTTATCTCATTTAGCATTTGCTTTAGCCGAAGCTACATAGGTTTTAAACTTTGGCATAAAACGTACGTGTATTTGATTTGAGTCTGACAACCTACTGTTGGTGGAATACTTGATAAAATATTTAGTTTTCAATAAATGACTACAAAAAAATAGCTATCTACATGATAGAAACAGTTTGTTTTCCTTTTACTACCATCATTTTAAAGAACTAATGTTAGCTGATCACAGTTCTGAAAAATTCATAAGGGGACCCCATAGTGGATGAAATACAAAATTGTGGGTATCAATTAGAGCCCTAGTGTTTGTTCTTTTTTCTAAATTAATTAATTTATCTATTTATTTTGGCTGCGTTGGGTCTTCATTGTAGTGCACGGGCTTCTCATTACAGTGGCTTCTCTTGTTGCGGAGCACGGGCTCTAGGCACTCAGGCTTCAGTAGTTGTGGCTCGCGGGCTCAGTAGTTGTGGTTCGCGGACTCTAGAGCGCAGGCTCAGTAGTTGTGGTGCACGGGCTTAGTTGCTCCGCGGCATGTGGGATCTTCCCGGACCAGGGCTCGAACCCGTGTCCCCTGCACTGGCAGGCGGATTCTTAACCACTGCGCCACCAGGGAAGCACCCACCCCTGTCCAAGTGGTTTCAATAATTATTTGACAACTAACAAGCTATAATTTTGTCAAAGCACAAATTGTATGTTTGTAAGTTATAGAGCTGGTGAGAGTGTAATAACCATTCTTGCTATTATGTAATTGATGATTTGGCATCTTAAAAATCATAGGCCAAACTAAAGGCCAGAATTGCTTACTTATATATCCATATGATCACTGTGTTTTCATAGGCATGCGAAAATCATATTATCAAACCTCCAGGGCTCTCTAGTCACCATAAATACTTCTTATGAATTGGTTGAAAATTTAATTTTCAGGTAAACATGGACATCAAAGAGACACGGGGGGTTTTTTGTCTTTTTTTTTTCTTTTGGCCATACTGCCTGGCTTGTGGGATTTTAGTTCCCGACCAGGGATCAAACCTGGGCCCTCAGGAAGCAGTGAGAGCACAGAGTTCTAACCACTGGACCACCTGGGAATTCCCCGACATGGTTTTGTATAAAGATGTACAGAGGAAACACATGGATCTCAATAGAGGTATTATTTAGAAATAAAATAAGTAAAATAAAATAACTATTTCCACACTTAAAATTTGGAGAACTGCAAATATTTGAAGTGTACTTTCCTCACAAAACCTTAGCGTCTTTTGAATGTTAATTGAATCAGTTCTCACCACAGTACTAGAAGTTTAAAAGACTCTGGTCAACAAGGGAACACACAACGGCAATAAAAAAGTCTCTAAAGGTAGCTGTGAGGCAATTTGCATGGCATTATTCAGGAGGTTTATGTATGTTTAGTTCTCTACCAAAAGTCTTAAAGCCAAATATACATTCTTGTAATAGTCAAAAATGCAAAGGATTTGGCCTGAATGCTTTACTCTTGTTATATTTCCAACATTCAGATTGTGTTTATATGTGTATATACACACACAGAGACATATATATATATACACATATATACACATATACACATATATATGTCTGTGTATATATAGAGAGAAAGTTAAAACTATAATCTATCATTTAGCAAATTTTTAGCTCCTCCAACATGTATTTTATGTGTTCTGGTGGATCCTGAGCCTGCCTTTTTCTCAAACTGCTAAGTCTGAGAGGTTTGGTGATGAAGCCGTGTCTCTTTGTTTTTCTGTGATGTCCATGCTGCTGCACAGATGAAAGGGTCATTGTTTAGATTAGAACCATTTAACCTTGGTGTTAGTAGTTCATGTCTTTTCTCTCCCTCACCTGGGATTTCTTACAGATGAGTCCTTCTTAGTTGCCCCCACTTAACTGATAGATCTCTCCTACAGGACTGGCATAGACTTACGTAATGAAAAGAATAACACTCCACACTTCACCATCAGTGAAGTAAGGTGCTAAAAAGAAATCATAGGTTAACATTTTATCATCTCTGAATATATTTGTTTTAATGTACAGTTGTCATGTTCATCTTACAAAGGGCTGTCATAATTGTCACATAAAGTACAACTTGAGGTGACAGTTCCTGTACAAAAATATTGTCACAGGTGGATCCACCAAGTCCCGAAGACATAGAAACATTGGCCTCACCCAGCCATGCAGCGCTCTTTTCCTCAAGCTGTCTCTGTCTTCTTCCATTATTTCCCCACCAAGCTGCTTGAAAGAGGCTGTGTTTCCACTTCCTCAGCTCCCACTCATATTTTAAATTATTAATCCCCAGTTTCACACTCTGCTCTTGGGACTCTCATCAGTGGTCATCTAGGATCTGGTTGATAAGTTGAAAGGCACAGTTCATTGTATCCGACATCTTCTTCTTGGCTTTAACTGAAATGGCCCTCGCATCTGTGCCAGCACCTCAGCTATTTACACACATCTGGACCCGATCTGCACCTCTCTGAACAGGTCCATCTTCTGTCCAGCCAGCACCTAGAGCTCCACCAATGAAAGCACAAAATATTACTGCTCTCTCACAAACCCCCTCTGCCCTCCTGTATTTTCTAAATGGCATGACCATCTACCTACTCTTTAAAACTAGCCATTCTAGGCTCAGTGTCACTCTTTCTCATTCCCTGCAAAAGTTAGCCATCAGTTCAGGTTCAGTTCCTGAGAGCATCTCTCCCCAGTGGCGTCTCCTCACCTGTTACTGCCTGCGTCCTGCACCTCGGCATCTCATTTACATTATTACAATAGCCTCGTCGACATTAGGATCTTCCCACACCTAGCCATCAAATTTACTATTTTAAGAAGCGAAACTGCTTCAGTTTTTAAAAGCTCAAATCCTCTTTCCCACAGGATAAAATCCAAACTCCTCAGCCTTTCACAGTTTGACTCCCATTTCCACCTAAATATCCAGCCACTAACCTTGTAACCCTTCTCCGTTTCTGCCCCATTGAATTGCTTTGAAACTCTCTCCCTTCACACATTTTCTTCTTTTGCACTTTGCTTTTAATGACACTGAACCCTCTTCTTTTATCAAACTTATCTGTCACCCAATTTAGATAGCTGTTCATCAGGCAATATCTTCCATAATCCCCCTGAAAATTTAATTACCTGACATCCCGTCCTCCCATAGTACATCGTTCATGGACATTTCTGCCCTCAGCCAGGATGTGTTGGATTTGATCTGCGGCAGAGAGTTCCCCTGGCTCACTGAAGCTCTGAGTTCTTTGAGGACATAGGAACTGTTGATTCCCATTTGCTTCTTCAGCTCTGAGTACTTCAAATGAGCTGATTAAAATCTTCACTGACTGCACTGCCTTCCAAGCAGTGCCTGAACCCACGTTCTCAGACCTCTGTGGCATAGTCCCCAGTGCATACTTCCCACTCATATCAGCTCAAGATACCTTCTTATTCCTGCCTCTGAGTTTTTACTTATGTTCAAGTTGCTCCTAAGCTGTAGGTCCTCTTCATTATACAGCATAATCTCCTCCTCCTTTGAACAGTCTTATCCAGAGCTGGTAGCTGGCTGGTTATACAGCAGGGCTGTTACATGAATGTAGGCTGGTACCAAACACACACCAGTTAAATATTCTGATAGGCAATCCTATCCGTATCAAATTAGATGTAACTTTCTTAGAACATCTGTGTCTGACCTTACAGTTATTATTTATCATACATGAGTCCTGGAGGTGTGTTGGAGCGAGTTCCTAATGGCTCATGGGAGCCCATTGTTAAATCTTCAGGAATTTGTGTGAAAAAGTTGTTAAATACTGACATTACTTGAAAGTTAAATTATATAAAATTATTATCTTAAAAATAGAAGTAATAAATACTCAAAACTCACTCTTTCATAATCAGTTTGCTAGTATACGTTATGAGGTTATTTATGTCTAGTGTGGGAATACTGTGTAATATGCTACCGTGCATCCCTTCTAAACGTCGCCTTCAGTAACGCTGCACAGCTTGAAATCAGATAATGGAAATATTTATATCACAGCAGTCAGAAAGCTTTACAGATCAGGCCTTGAGTTATTGTTTCAACCAAACAAAACAGAAATTGTCTAAACTTCAGAAAGTGATGTAGAAAATATTAATAAGGCAATTTAGGTGTAAAAGTGTATTGCGTCTGTAGCCATTGCACGGAGAACAGTTTAAAAATTTGAGGAAATATTCCTTCATTTTCTGAAAACTTGTTTTCCAAATCAGAAAAGAAGCTATTCATTTCATTGTTGAGTTCGTATTTTCAACGTCTTCGTCGTTTCTTTTTTCTCACTCATTAATTTAAATGAAAGTATCAAATAACTTTCATTTTGGAATGACAGTTTTTCATCAATTGCAACTATAGGTGGTGGGCTGGTGATGCAAAAATTCAGCAAAATCAATAAGAGCATTCTGTGAGAATCAGCTGGCTATACGAAAAAGGCAGTAAAGAATACTGCATATTATATTATTTGAATCATGTATTAAAAAGCTTTATATTAATACAATTTACACTAAAAATATGTATGTATACGCACACATTTTTTTAGAGAGAACCAGTTCTTGTACGTTTACTGGTTCACCACCAATAAGACTACATAGGTATCAACCGAAAAAAAATTACATGATTGAGAGCACTTGCCCGTTAAGTCATAGAATAATACAATTGAAGAATATTCACAAGGGTTTATATTTTCTAAATCAGTATTCTGTTAATAAATTTTTCTAAATAACTTTCTGTAAAGCTTGGTGTTAAACCCAGATTTCCTGATACTCACTACCATTTCATGTTTAATTCCAGTTATTTTTGCCACCCATCTGTATGATTTGGTACAATGTTTTAAACATTTTTTTGTTTTTATATTCATCTGTAAAATTAAGTTACTAGAATAGATGCATTTCTTTTTTCTTTTTTTTTTGCGGTACGCGGGCCTCTCACTGTTGTGGCCTCTCCCGTTGCGGAACACAGGCTCCGGACGCGCAGGCTCAGCGGCCATGGCTCACGGGCCCAGGCGCTCCGCGGCATGTGGGATCTTCCCGGACCGGGGCACGAACCCGTGTCCCCTACATCGGCAGGCGGACTCTCAACCACTGCGCCACCAGGGAAGCCCTAGAATAGATGCATTTCTAATATTATGTAACGTATTAATTTTCTTATCAACTACAACACTATCTCAATTACAATGCATTTGTAAGATATATGCCAAAATGAAATATTTGCTGAATCTATGGTAGTAGGATGATTAAACTGAGTGAAGAAAAGTCTTAATCAATAATCCTTGGTTTCAAGGAAAAGAAGCCACTTGAACAAGTTTAAACTGGGGGAAAAAAAAAGTATACTTCTTAGGAATATTTAAAGGTATCATAAAATTTAAGTCTAAATGAACCACACCTGGGACTGTCACAATCTGGGACCTCAACCCTCTTATTTCAGGAATCTTCAGGAGTCTTCCCCTCTTTCTCTGCAGTTCCTCTGCTTTGGTTATTCATGAATAATCACAGCTGCTCCTACAGGACTCCCATTGCCTCAAGTCAACACCCCATAATCTAATATTTGTCATAAACTGACCCCATTTAAAAATTCCATTGAAAAAGTCATCCACTGGCCCCATTTGGATAAAGAGCACCCTCCTCCTTCAATCAATCATGGTCATGAGGCCTGTATTGCAGTCAGCACGGGCTGCAGGTCCCGCTCAGGCAGTCCTTGGAAAAGAAATAAGAGCTGAGTGTCACCTTGAGATTTTTCTGAGCAACTTTCTACTTAATCTTAAGCAGCTTCATTATTTGGCGTAGTATGTGTCTCCATCTTATTTGATTAGAAGGATAGCCTTAATAAAATCATACTTTTGAAGAATATTCTTTTTCTGGAGAGTTTTTAGCAAATCTGTTTTTTTATACCACTTATTTTTCTCTTCTAAATTATCCATCCTTTAATCTTAAAATAGTTAACTTTATCCATTTCTGAAAGCAAGACCATTACAGAATCTGTACTTCCACTGCATATTATATATAAACCAAATAAGATATAAAATTTAAAACCATTATTTGTCATAATAATTTTTCTATAGTTTAAGGCAAAATGGAAATTCCACAAAGAAATAATAAACTAACAGTACCTTAAGTGATTTCCTTACAATGTTTTTGATTAATTAATTTGCATATTAATATGACAAAAATTACTGAAATAATTATTTCTTTAAATAGGCACCAGAAATGATGTTTTAATGCTCTGGAGGTCATCAAGGCATGAGAACTTCAAACAAATATAACCAAGCCCAAATGATGATTTCTTGGCGTGAGTATATGCCAATTAGCACTTTTTATAACCCTAATTATATTTGGAACCAAGATGTACTATTGATACTGCTATAAAACAAAATTCACCATTTTCAAAATATTGGTATACAAAAAATACAATATTATTTTCAGGGAGAAGGTCAGGGATGGTTGATTTAATAATTCTCATTATGCTATGTATGGTGATCCAAAGACACTTTTAATGTCTGTGCCACTTTTAAAATGAATTTTAAACAAACTGAAATGCTATAGATTTGTCCTAACAGAGTGAAGCATGTAGATCTGGTGCCTAGTTTTCTAATAAATACTTACATGCTGTCAGATGTGCTTGTCAGGTTGGCACACTTTTAAGTAAGAAGCCATACCCTTCGAATAAATAGTTGGTATCTGTAATGAATACTCAGGGGCAGCAATAGTTACTGTCTACTAAAATTATAACCCAACTATTATTTTACAATTTCAGGAAGCACCGTAACTCATAATAGCAGTAATTTACATGCAAACAGATACAACTGTGTTATTTTACTACCAATTATAGTCTTAGGTGTATTTCCGTGTCACTGTCTACATCTTAAAATGCACTTAATTTGGAGGCTTAAAGAATACGAAATAGTTCACCACAAGAAAACATGCTAACAAGTTCTGGATTTCTAAAACAAGGAATTACTGAATGCTTATTAAATTCATATTGGTTATGAATAAAACTACAATCAGGTGTGGAGAGGCTGTAGCTTGCCTTTCCAGTATCTGGCATCACTAAAGAATATGTCTTAAGATAAATGAAAGGAAACTCTCAACTTCATATAACATATATTGTAGCTCTTTGGCTTTTGAAAATCTCAATTTCACATTTCCTAGCTTTTATGGGAAAAACATATATTCAATAAACATTTAACCTGCAGTATGGTTTAGATGATACCTAGATGAGTGATTCACAATTCTCCTCTCAATGAGTTTGCAGTCAACCACTGAGAAAAGATAGACATATACATACATCAAAAGAAAAAATACTATAAACACTGAATATGATAAACTTTCTTGAGAGAAATATAATAACAATAATGTGAATCTCTTGAAACTGGTTTTGTGATCATGTTCTCATTACTTTTCACTAACTATGCAACATAATCACAAGAACAGCTTTAAAAGATTCTGTATATATTCTGTAAAGATTCTGTGTGTATACTCCTCCAGTATCTGAGGAGTGGTATTTGGTGTGGTTATTTCCAATTGTCCCTGTAGACACCTTGTCCCGTGGGGAGGGGCATGACCAGAGGAAGCTCAGAATGGGGATGGGGTTGGGAGGAACAGCTTATTTACAGGCTGAAATTAAAGGTGGAAGATCTGGTACTTTATGAATGCTACTTAAGTTCAGTTAAAAATTAAATAATGATGATAAAACTGTTTATTTTGAGGTGATAACACAAAGACAATTTTCTATGATACATATAGCATTATAGTAAAAAGGATTCTCACTTAATTATTAAAATCTTATTATTAAAAACCTTCGTTAAGCAAACAAGTCAAATTAAAAGACTGGAAAAGAAGAGATTTAAAAACCCTGTTCTCAGACATAATTATCAACATATAGAACTGCACACAATCTGTTAAGAAGCTACCTCAACAAATAAATGAGTTTAACAAGGTCTCCAGAACACAAGTTAAATATACAAAAAGCAATACTATTTCTATATTTTAGAAATGAAAACTTGAAAGTTGAATTTTAATAGTACCATTCACAACTACACCACAAAAATTAAATACATAGGTGGAAATCCTACAAAATACATGCAAGAGCTCTCTGCTGCAAAGTACAAGGATACTCACATATACACGGTTAATTGATTTTCTGCAAAGGTGCACAGGAAAAAAACCTATAAATGAAATGTACTTGGAATTGATTCTGTTGCAGACATAATTCTCAAATACTTCCAAATAAACTATACTGTTTAGTCATTGAATCAGCAGCCAGTTTTCAAAATGTATAAATATATTCTCTATATAGTTTACTGTAACTAATTTTAGTAAGGAAGATGCTACTGAAGACAAAAAGATACTTCAGCATATATTTTATTCTGTCCTGCCTATTATCAGTTGGAATTTTAAAACATAAGAATTTATAAATCCATCTAAGTGTCTTACAAGTGTTTTGATTTTTATTTTAATGACTTCTCTGATTTTGTCTTTTTTGCTTATAACTTTTGTAAGCTCTTTAAATTAATTAGTTAATAATGATACCTCCAAACTTTTTCAGTTTTTAAGATTGCATTGAAATACAATTATTGAAAAAAAAGATTTGGAATAGAAAAAAACATTAAAATGTATCACTTTACTGTCAAGGACACAAGTAAAAATATTAAATGGTGGGTTTTAAATTGTGTACCAGAATCAATTTTTAAATGTTATAATTGGGGATATTTTTTTTCAAAGGAGCTCCTACTTGTAACTGAATAAAATTATATTTCATAGCATAAAGGAATTACATTGAGTCCTAAACATTTTGTAGCATCTAAATTTGACAAAGCATATAAAGAGTTATCCAATTTAGCAAGTTTCTTTCATTTAAATACTATTTGTAAAAAAATGTAATCTAATGAAGGCAAAACAGATTATACTTATGAAAATATTTAGGATAATATGTACACATTTCAAAACCAAATACATATAATTAAAAATTCCCTCTGAATTTACCAGGTAAGCTGTAGAGAAAGTGTTTCCTAAATTTAAAAAATTATGGTCTACAACAAAGAATAAACAAAGGCGTAAGATATTTAAAATTTGTTAATCATAAAATGCAACTTTGAAGACTATTGTTGGCAACTTTATAAGAAAAGAATAATAAGACGATTTAGAAACAAACTTTTCAGAAAATGCTAGTTACAGAATACTGAATATTAGATCAGATAATATAAATTTTAAAATATAGAAATATAATACAGAATAATAATTTTATGTATGCTGTTTTTAAAGCTCATATAATCAATAAAATGTTCATGCAATTTCAGTTTAATAAATGTAGATAGATGTCAATTTATAGGAAGAATTTATTTTCAGTGATATTTTGAATATAAATATTTTTAAAATAAATAGCATAATAAACCCAACATTCTGTTCAATAAATATTTCATAAAAGTATATAGAATAGAGTTAATTAGTTTTTGAACTCCCATCAACTCTTAGAAGTGTCCAGTTTGGGATTGACACTTTTTTTAAACATTCCCTTCTCAACTCTAATTCTGTACTTAGGTCTAGCACAGATTTTTATGTTAAATGTTTTCAGTATTTTGTTTTTCACTCTTGGTTCCCTGCTAGTAAATATATTATCTTATAGTGAGTAAATATATTATCTTATATAGTGATAATATAGTACATTATCTCATGTACAAATTCCACTTGATTATGGTGTATGATTCTTTCATTGTTCTGTTGAATTCCGTTTGTTAGTATTTTGTTGAGAATTCTTGCATCTGTGTTATCAGGGATATTGACCTTTAGTTTTCTATTCTTTAGTGTCCTCACCTAGCTTTGGTATCAGGGTTATGGTGGCCTCGTAAAATAAATGTAGGAATGCTCTCTCCTCTTCGGTTTTTTGGAAATTAGGAAGGATTGGCATTAATTCTTTAAATGTTTGGTGGAATTCACTCCTGAAACTCAGTGAGTTTTTGCCCCTATTTTAAACTCCTACACTTGTTAGATTAATTCTTCATGCACCTTTGTGTGTGGTTTACATGGTAAGGTGAAAAATCCCCTTTGTTTTGAGAGTTCATTGTGTCACATCCAGTTTCCCAAACTGCTTTCTTTCTTGGAGTGAACCTAAAAATGAGGACCATTTAAAATAAGGAGAGGGGCTTCCCTGGTGGCGCAGCGGCTGAGAATCTGCCTGCCAATGCAGGGGACATGGGTTCGAGCCCTGGTCTGGGAAGATCCCACATGCCGCGGAGCAACTAGGCCCGTGAGCCACAACTACTGAGCCTGCGCGTCTGGAGCTTGTGCTCCACAACAAGAGAGGCCGCGATAGTGAGAGGCCCGTGCACCGCGATGAAGAGTGGCCCCCACTCACCGCAACTAGAGAAAGCCCACGCACAGAAAGACCCAACACAGCCAAAAATAAATAAATAAACAAAAATTAAAAAAAAATTAAAATAAGGAGATCTCTGAACTCTCCTATTATTTGAAGATCAGATCACAAACCTGCACCTTACTGTCCCTTCATAATGTCACTGCAAATGTTGGTATAAGTCAGGCGTGAATTGTGTATCCCTCTGCATTTATAGTATTTACTATGGTTCAAATTCTCATCCTGCGTTGTACTGTGTAATTGAAACAGTTGAGGTATAACTCTGAATTTTGTGATTTGTTGAAATTACTAATTTTGGCATATTATAATGTGTAGCACAAACAGAAAATAGCTTATTCAAACCAGCATTCACTAACTAGAACTGCACAGTCCGCACTGAGATAAAAATTCCTTTCCTTAAGTAATTATTTTTTGATAATACATATTAATTGAAAATGTTGGAAAACTTTTCAGGGAGAAAAACGACCATGATTTCATGATTCCCGCACCAGAATTAACCATTGTTAACATATCATGAATAGCCATCAAATTTGTATTTTTACATGTAAATTAGAATCATAAACACAACGTACACTGTAATGGTACATTACATTTTGTGTCCTGCCTGTTATGCTTAACAGCAAATAGTTTTTCCATATTCCTAAGTATTCTTGCATATGTTGCATTGCTAATTTAACCCATAATGATCAGAAAAGCACATAAGTAAAATTCTTAACTAGAAATGACCTGTTGTCATACAGAGCTGACCAGGAGTACATCTGAAGTCCAGGTGGTAGAGTCATTTCGTCTTTACCACTGTCCTCAGGTCCTTTTAAAGCAGTGACAGAGTGGACCCATATCAACATGTAGAAGACTCCTCCTCTGGTGTCCTTCCTTCTTACCGTTTCTGCTTCTTTTCCACAGGTAACAACTCTGCTACACACTGCTCTTCCTTTAATCTACATGCTGCTATCCATATTTGCAATTGTTCAGAAAGGAGGATCTAAGAGAAAAAAATGTACACACACACACATATATATGTGTAATTTGTTTTTGATATTTAAATTCTGATACCTTTAAAAGGTCATTTCCTACTTCCAGTGTCAGCCACACTTGATACGGATATGAAAATTCTAGTCTCATGATAGCAAATAACTAAACTTGATCGCAAAGATCCTAACCTTCTAAAGTGGGTTCAGGAAGGTGTTCCTGACTCCGTGGCTGCTGGTCTCAGTCATGAATGATCCGATTTGCCTGTAGCGCTGTGGTTAGTACTTGTCAAAAGGTAAGACCCCGAGTCATGAGCAAAACCACACATCTGCCAAGCCGGTGCCCACGTGCTTGTCCCCAGTGGTCACCACCAAATCAGGATGACCTCTCTTTGGTTCTGCCTTCCAAATCGTACACAGTGCCTCTCCGTGGAAGAATACAACTGAACCCTGTTGTGAAAAGAATCCAAGAAATTCAGTGAGCACTTAGAAGAGTGAGAATATTTCTGAAAATCAACAAACTGTATCTAGTACATCCACCCCCTTGGACAATTATGTACATCTTCTTTATGTACATCTTCTACTCTTATTTAAACTTCTGCACTCATTGGTGGTAGCATCATATTTTGCCAAACAAAAATGGTGCTAGGAAGCTGTATCCATTATGAACCCTACAATAAGAGACCAAACCTTCTTAAAAGTCTCTGTGTTTTTCTGTGATGTATTTTCATCTGCTAGACCAATCATCATCCCCTTTAGATATCATATAACTTAATGACCACCATCACCAACTCATCTTATATACAATATTAGTATATGGGGATGAGACTCTGCCAAAGTTTCTGCTAATTGTTACAAGGCTGTAGTTGATATTTATAATTTCTTTTTTCTGATACCAATTTCTTCTCTTTGCCCTCAGCTAGAGCCTTATCCAATCATGGTTCTTAATTTCATAGAATGAACCAAATCATTATGAAAAATTCTGAGTCATTAGTGATCTTACTTATTTGGTGGTGTTGTGGTCTTTCATTAACTTGTAGTACTGGACAGGCACATCACTAAACAGAACTACCAGAGAACTACCTGAATTCCAGACATTTTTCTTGAGCCAATTTTAGAGTAGCAATTCCATTTCTCCCTTGAAAAACAGGATCAGTCAACTGTGATCATTTGTTGCTGATTGATGAGCCATAAGTGACAATGTGTCAGCCTCAACTTGTGATTCAGAGCGACCATTGTTGTGATTCCTGGTGGAAACATATTTTCTTTGGGATCTAAGACCTATATATTAGCAGTGTCTTTGCTGAAATGCTAACGCTTTCCTTTTATCTCCATAGTAAGCATAGTTATTTATAAACTATATCTATTGATTATACTATCAGGAGTTACTGAGAACCAGTTTTTGCTTAATATTTTGTGTGTATTGGTCTCCATTTAGATGGCATGTTTTCTTATGTCCCTAGACATCATTGATTGTGTGCTAAACATTTTAGTTGAAATATTATTTTTTAAAAATAATTGTCAGAGTATTGGATGAGGTCATATTCTTCCAGAGAGAATTTGTTAACCTCTTTCAGGTACCTGAGGACATTAGAAATACCTGATTAACCCAGCCCAGTATCAGGGTATGAGGGGGTTTTTTTTGATCACTGATATAACGCACAGGAGTGCTATAGTGTATGTAAGGGCTTGTTTGCTTCCATTTCTATTTACCCTTAGGATACAGCACATTAAATCCTCAAATTTAAATAAAGGTGGTTTACAGTGTTGCAGAGTTAGCATGCTCTGTATTCCAGCTCCCGTCCTGCTAGTTCCACGAGGATGAAGGTTTCCTGCTCATTCCCTCAGCTGTTGGTCTTGTTTTAATACCGGGCAGAATGATCCCAAATGCTGGGCCCTTCTCACTGACATCCAGTGTATTCCACATCTTAGCCTTGTAATTTCTTATTACACGATTACCTAGTTGATTCTTTTAGGAACCAATTTTATTTATTTATTTTTATTTAATTTTTTAAATGTTTATTGTTTATTTATTTATTTTTCTTATTAGTCATCAGTTTTATACACATCAGTGTATACATGTTGATCCCAATTGCCCAATTCATCACACCACCACCACCACCACCCGCTGCTTTCCCCCCTTGGTGACCATACGTTTGTTCTCTACATCTGTGTCTCAACTTCTGCGCTGCAAACCAGTTCTTCTCTACCATTTTTCTAGATTCCACATATATGCGTTAATATACGATATTAGTTTTTCTCTTTCTGACTTACTTCACTTTGTATGACAGACTCTAGATCCATCCACGTCTCTACAAATGACCCAATTTCGTTCCTTTTTATGGTTGAGTAATATTCCATTGTACAATATGTACCACATCTTCTTTATCCATTCATCTGTCGATGGGCATTTAGGTTGCTTCCATGACCTGGCTATTGTAAATAGTGCTGCAATGAATATTGGGGTGCATGTGTCATTTTGAATTATGGTTTTCTCTGGGTATATGCCCAGTAGTGGGATTGCTGAGTCATATGGTAATTCTATTTTTGGTTTTTTAAGGAACCTCCATACTGTTCTCCATAGTGGCTGGATCAATTTACATTCCCGCCAACAGTGCAAGAGGATTCCCTTTTCTCCACACTTTCTCCAGCATTTGTTGTTTGTAGATTTTCTGATGATGCCCATTCTAACTGGTGTGAGGTGACACCTCATTGTAGTTTTGATTTGCATTTCTCTAATAATTAGTGATGTTGAGCAGCTTTTCTGGCCATCTGTATGTCTTCTTTGGAGAAATGTCTATTTAGGTCTTCTGCCCATTTTTGGATTGGGTTGTTTGTTTTTTTAATATTGAGCTGCATGAGCTGTTTATATATTTTGGAGATTATCCTTTCTCTGATGATTCATTTGCAAATATTTTCTCCCATTTTGAGGGTGTCTTTTCGTCTTCTTTATGGTTTCCTTGCTGTGCAAAAGCTTTTAAGTTTCATTAGGTCCCATTTGTTTATTTTTGTTTTTATTTCCATTACTCTAGGAGGTGGATCAAAAAATATCTTGCTGTCATTTATGTCATAGGGTGTTCTGCCTATGTTTTCCTCTAAGAGTTTTATAGTGCCTGGTCTTACATTTAGGTCTCTAATCAATTTTGTGTTTCTTTTTGTATATGGTGTTAGGGAGTGTTCTAATTTCATTCTTTTACATTTAGCTGTCCGGTTTTCCCAGCACCACTTATTGAAGAGACTGTCTTTTCTCCATTGTATATCCCCACCTCTTTTATCATACATTAGATGGCCATAAGTGCATGGGTTTATCTCTGGGCTTTCTATCCTGTTCCATTGATCTATATTTCTGTTTTTGTGCCAATACCATATTCTCTTGATTACTGTAGCTTTGTAGTATAGTCTGAAGTCAGAGAGTCTGATTCCTTCAGCTCCGTGTTTTTCCCTCAAGACTGCTTTGGCTATTCGGGGTCTTTTGTGTCTCCATACAAATTTTAAGATTATTTTTTCTAGTTCTGTAAAAAAAATGCCATTGGTAATTTGATAGGGATTGCATTGAATCTGTAGATTGCTTTGGGTAGTAGAGTCATTTTCACAGCATTGATTCTTCCAATCCAAGAACATGGTATATCTCTCCATCTGTTGGTATCATCTTTAATTACCTTCATCAGTGTCTTCTAATTTTCTGCATACAGGTCTTTTGTCTCCCTCAGTAGGTTTATTCCTGGGCATTTTATTATTTTTGTTGCAATGGTAAATGGAAGTCTTTCCTTAATTTCTCTTTCAGATTTTTCATCATTAGTGTATAGGAATGCAAGAGATTTCTGTGCATTAATTTTGTATCCTGCAACTTTACCAAATTCATTGAGTAGCTCTAGTAGTTTTCTGGTGGCATCTTTAGGATTCTCTATGTAGAGTATCATGTCATCTACAAACAGTGACAGTTTTACTTCTTCTTTTGCAATTTGTATTCCTTTTATTTCTTTTTCTTCTCTGATTGCCATGGCTAGGAATTCCAAAACTATGTTGAATATCAGTGGTGAGAGTGGACATCCTTGTCTCGTTACTGATCTTAGAGGAAATGCTTTCAGTTTTTCACCATTGAGAATGATGTTTGCTGTGGGCTTGTTGTATATGGCCTTTATTATGTTGAAGTAGGTTCCCTCTATGCCCACTTTCTGGAGAGTTTTTATCATTAATGGGTGTTGAATTTTGTCAAAAGCGTTTTCTGCATCTACTGAGATGATCATATGGTTTTTATTCTTCCATTTGTTAATATGGTGTATGACATTGATTGTTTTGTGTATATTGAAGAATCCTTGCATCTCTGGAATAAATCCCACTTGATCATGGTGTATGATCCTTTTAATGTGTTGTTGGATCCTGTTTGCTAGTATTTTGTTGAGGATTTTTGCATCTATGTTCATCAGTGATATTGGTCTATAATTTTCTTTTTTTGTAGTATCTTTGTCTGTTTTTGCTATCAGGGTGATGGTGACCTCATAGAATGAGTTTGGGAGTTTTCCTTCCTCTGCAATTTTTTGGAAGAGTTTGAGGAGGATGGGTGTTAGGCCTTCTCTAAATGTTTGATAGAATTCACCTGTGAAGCCATCTGGTCTTGGACTTTTGTTTGTTGGAAGATTTTTAATCACATTTTCAATTTCAGTGCTTGTGATTCGTCTGTTTATATTTTCTATTTCTTCCTGGTTCAGTCTTGGAAGGTTGTACCTTTCTAAGCATTTGTCCGTTTCTTCCAGGTTGTCCATTTTATTGGCATAGAGTTGCTTGTAGTAGTCTCTTAGGATGCTTTGTATTTCTGCCATGTCTGTTATAACTTCTCCTTTTTCATTTCTAAATTTATTGATTTGAGTCCTCTCCCTTTTTTTCTTGACGAGTCTGGCTAATGGTTTATCAATTTTGTTTATTGTTTCAAAGAACCAGCTTTTAGTTTTATTGATCTTTGCTTTGTGTTCTTTGTTTCTATTTCATTTATTTCTGCTCTGATATTTATGATTTATTTTCTTCTGCTAACTTAGGGTTTTGTTTGTTCTTCTTTCTCTAGTTCCTTTAGGTGTAACGTTAGATTATTTATTTGAGATTTTTCTTATTTCTTGAGGTAAGCTTGTATAGCTATAAACTTCCCTCTTAGAACTGCTTTTGCTGCATCCCATAGGTTTTGGATTGTTGTGTTTTCATTGTCATTTGTCTCTAGGTATTTTCTGATTTCCTCTTTGATTCCTTCAGTGATCTCTTGGTTATTTAGTAATGTATTTTTTAGCCTCCATGTGTTTGTGTTTCTTACTTTTTCTTCCCTGTAATTGATTTCTAATCTCAGAGCATTGTGGTCAGAAAAGATGCTTGATATGATTTCCATTTTCTTAAATTTACTGAGGCTTGATTTTTGACCCAAGATGTGATGTATCCTAGAGAATGTTTGTGTGCATTTGAGAAGAAAGTGTAATCTGTAGTTTTTGGATGGAATGTCCTATAAATATCAATTAAATCTATCTGCTCTATTGTGTCATTTAAAGCTTGTCTTTCCTTATTAATTTTCTGTTTGGGTGATCTATCCATTGGTGTAAGTGAGGTGTTAAAATCCTGCACTATTTTTGTGTTACTGTTGATTTCCTCTTTTATAGCTGTTCACAGAGCCTTATGTATTGAGGTGCTCCTATGTTGGGTTCATATGTATTAATAATTGTTATATCTGCTTCTTGGATTGATCCCTTGATCATTACATAGTGTCCTTCCTTGTCTCTTGTAACATTCTTTCTTTTAAAGTCTATTTTGTGTGATATGAGAATTGCTACTCCAGCTTTCTTTTGATTTCCATTTGCATGGAATATCTTTTTCCACCCCCTCACTTTCAGTGTGTATGTGCCCCTATATCTGAAGTGGATGTCTTGTAGACAGTATATATATGGGTCTTGCTTTTGTATCCATTCAGCAAGCCTGTGTCTTTTGGTTGGAGCATTTAATCCATTCACGTTTAAGGTAATTATTGATATGCATGTTCCTATTACCATTTTCTTAATTGTTATGGGTTTGTTTTTGTAGGTCCTTTTCTTATCTTGTATTTCCCACTTAGAGAAGTTCCTTTAGCATTTGTTGTAGAGCTGGTTTGATGGTGGTGAATTCTCTTAGCTTTTGCTTGTCTGTAAAGCTTGTGATTTCTCCATCAAATCTGAATGAGATCCTTGCCAGGTAGAGTACTCTTGGTTTTAGGTTCTTCCCTTTCATCACTTTAACTATACCATGCCACTCTCTTCTGGCTTGTAGAGTTTCTGCTAAGAAATCAGCTGTTAACCTTATGGGAGTTCCCTTGTATGTTATTTGTTGTTTTTCCCTTGCTGCTTTGAATAATTTTTCTTTGTCTTTAATTTTTGCCAATTTGATTACTACATGTCTCAGCGTGTTTCTCCTTGGGTTTATCCTGTATGGACTCTCTGCACTTCCTGGACTTGGGTGGCTATTTCCTTTCCCATGTTAGGGAAGTTTTCGACTATAATCTCTTCAAATATTTTCTCAGGTCCTTTCTCTCTCTCTTCTCCTTCTGGGACCCCTATAATGCGAATGTTGTTGAATTTAATGTTGTCCCAGAGGTCTCTTAGGCTGCCTTCATTTCTTTTCATTCTTTTTTCTTTATTCTGCTCCATGGCAGTGAATTCCACCATTCTGTCTTCCAGGTCCCTTATCCATTCTTCTGCCTCAGTTATTCTGCTATTGATTCCTTCTAGTGTATTTTTCATTTCAGTTATTGTATTGTTCATCTCTGTTTGTTTGTTCTTTAATTCTTCTAGATTTTATTAAACATTTCTTGCATCTTCATGATCTTTGCCTCCATTCTTTTTCTGAGGACGTGGATCATCTTCACTATCATTATTCTGAATTCATTTTCCGGAAGGTTGCCTATCTCCACTTCATTTAGTTGTTTTTCTGAGGTTTTATGTTGTTCCTTCATCTGGTACATAGCCCTCTGCCTTTTCATCTTGTCTGTCTTTCTGTGAATGTGGTTTTTGTTCCACAGGCTGCAGGATTGTAGTTCTTCCTGCTTCTGCTGTCTGCCTTCTGGTGGATGAGGCTTTCTAAGAGGCTTGTGGATGTTTCCTGATGGGAGGGACTGGTGGTGGATAGAGCTGGCTGTTGCCCTGGTGGGCAGAGCTCAGTAAAACTTTAATCTGCTTGTCTGCTGATGGGTGGGGCTGGGTTCCCTCCCTGTTGGTTGTTTGGCCTGAGGTGACCCAACACTGGAGCCTACCTTTGGTGGGGCTAATGGCGGACTCCTGGAGGGCTCACGCCAAGGAGTACTTCCCAGAACTTCTGCTGCCAGTGTCCTTGTCCCTTGGTGAGCCACAGCCGCCCCCTGCCTCTGCAGGAGACCCTCCAACACTAGCAGGTAGGTCTGGTTCAGTCTCCTATGGGGTCACTCCTCCTTCCCCTGGGTCCCCATGTGCACACTACTTTGTGTGTGCCCTCCAAGAGTGGAGTCTCTGTTTCCCCCAGTCCTGCCAAAGTCCTGCAATCAAATACTGCTAGCCTTCAAAGTCTGATTCTCTAGGAATTCCTCCTCCCGTTGCCGGACCCCCAGGTTGGGAAACGTGACCTGTGTCTCAGAACCTTCACTCCAGTGGGTGGACTTCTGTGGTATAAGTGTTCTCCAGTTTTTGAGTCACCCACCCAGCAGTTATGGGATTTGATTTTATTGTGATGGCACCCCTCCTACCATCTCATTGCAGCTTCTCCTTTGTCTTTGCATGTGGGGTATCTTTTTTGATGAGTTCCAGTATCTTCCTCTCGATTGTTCAGCAGTTAGTTGTGATTCCAGTGTTCTCGAAAGAGGGAGTGAGAGCATGTCCTTCTACTTGGCCCTCTTGAACCAATCTCCTGGACCTTTTTAGGAACTATTTTAGTTACTGCATTCAAATTTATTATTTTGTTTTGAATAAAGATTTATTTCTTTATTCAGTTTTGAATATTTATTTCTTTTTTTGTTTTGAATAAACATTTATTTCTAATTCATTACTACTATAATCAGAGGTCTCCCATTCCACTGTGTTATTTGGGGCACAGACACAAAGAATTGTGTCTCTTTCATAGAATTAAAAGTTGAAAATTGGAAAAAACTTTTTAAATTGTTTGTTTTTATCTTTAGAGAGACAATTTTAACATACTCCAGATAACTAGATCCATAGGACCTTCCATAAGTAGATTGGCCCTTGGCCTTCTTTCGATTTTTCACTCTGTGATAAGACCATTTCTTACTAAATAGTATAAAATAGTCATTACTTCCTGATCAATAAGTCTAATAATCATCATGTGACCAATACAGCAATATAGTATCATGTCCAAACTGATATCAAGTGATCAAGGTACTTTCAGACTAGACTTCGACAGTGATGGGGATGACACAACTCTGAGGTAAGACTGAGAAATTACACTTATATTGCTACCAAAGGAAGGAAAACCACATCTAGCATCTCTGTTGCTTGGTATAGATAATGAAGCGTTTTTCAAATAAATAGTTTTATTGCAGGTGCCAGAGTTGGTGTTAATTTGCACCTGCAAAGATGAGACACAGGTGCAATTGGAGTGCTCCCTGGTTACGTAATGACATTGCACTGCCATTCTTTAAGATACATTTGCCTTATGCAAAGGCTAATAGGAAAACTAAGTAGAGGCATCATAGATCTCATCACTGTTTTTTTCGTGTCTTTGAACATGACTTTAAATTTGAAATTCCCTGAGAAACGTGGTATTGAATTTAGTTGACTTTTGACAGACAGGGGAAGTTCCACTGGGTCTCCCTGAACCTTTAAATCACAACCGTAAGTTCTGTGGGTTAGGAAGCCTATATCGGGGTTCGGCCAGTCATATAAGACATGGGCTTGGGGACGGGCTTCATGCCTCTCCTCAGGGGCAGCTGATTGCATCGGGCTGTCTCCGGTCCTCTGTCCTATCCCCAGTCTCTTAAGTCAACAAATGATGCCGGACCATGAGGAATCCTTCTTTCATGTAGGACTCCCGGTTATTTTCTAAACTAATGCGCTAACGACACTCAGCCTTAAAATTTTGGCTGATTTCTTCTTACCCGCCTCCATGGCAGCCATCTCTTCCTCTCCTGCTCGGCCACAGGTAGGAAACTGTTTTTCAGCCTCTTCTCTAGAGACCTGTCACTCCTTGGTATTCAGTTTTCTTGGTTGCATTATGACCTTCAGCTCTCTGATGAGTTAAAGGAACATTAAACCTTTGCAGATTATCTTTTTTTTTCCCCCTTTAGATGTTAAGATGGTATGACTTTGCTGTTTTCTACTACCAGTAATACGTTTAATACATGAAATGAGAGGCTAACAAAATCATTGGCAAGTGTGAGAAGTGAAAAAATATGGAAGCTCAGGGATTGTAGGGAAGCTACTCCCAATAGCCTTAACCGTGATGGTACTAAAGTAGATGATTCTCAATAGGGCGTCCGAAGCCCACAGGCGGCATCCCACGTCAGCAAGTTGCAGACACCCATGCATCTAATTGCAGTTGCCACTTGAGGATAAGCTCTTTCACCTTCCTAAAGCCACGGACTTGGCAGTGTCTATCTATAACCTCCCTGGCAAAACATACTTGCAAGCGAAGTGTTCAGGATTGACGACTGCATACAGCAGAGAGTTTAGAATGGTGTGAAATACGCTGGGTATTCACGGGGAGCATCTGGCACATCTCAACCCATTAAATTGTAATTTCCAGTATAAGCAAACGATTAAATCTCTGAATATGCATTTCTGTAACTGATCTTTTGGATAAATGTTACATGTTTTATAATCCCTAAATTATATTTAGAGTATGCTGTAATGGCACTGCAAATATCACACGAGAAACCATTTTTATTTTAATAATACCAAATGCAAAGGAAACTTGTGCTAAGCAATGGTTGACAGTAGCCTTTGCATGACAGGAGTCATACTAGTGTATGGAATTCTGTTAACTTATTACCTGTCACTGACTGTGCATTTTTAATGAAATCATTAAAGGGATTATAAAATGCTTTATTGTAAACATGGCAATTATTTTGCTAGATTCTGTGGGTAAAATATTGTAATTTTATAGCAAGTTTTTTTTTTCTCTTCAGAGTCAGTGCTGTGAAGTCCAACACACCCTTCACATCACTGTGCTCTAAGTTCTTAGAGATACAGCTCTGGGTGAATAACACCTAGGGATACAATGAATTAGTTAGTGATGGTGCAACAGCAGGGATCTCAACAAACACCACACTGAGTGAAGGAAGCCAGGCATAGAGAGTATTACTGTATGATTCTATTCACATTAAGCTCCAGGAAAGACCAGTATAATCTGCTGTGACAGAAACCAGATGAACGGCTGCCTAGGACTAGAGCTGAAGAGAGGACGGAGTGAGAAGGTGCAGGAAAGAAGTTTTGAAGTGTCGGAAACATCCTGAATCTTGATTTGGGAGGTGGTGACATGGGTGTGTACGTTTATCAAGGCTCATTGAAATGTGCACCTCAATGGGTACACTTTATATAAATTACACTTCAACGAAGTATGTTAAAATAAACAAGAAAAGCCAACAAACAACAGGAAGAACTGTCAGATTGGCATGAGGAAGCAGAAGTCGGTTTCCTGGAGAAAGAGATGTGAAGGTAACTGAAAGGTCAAAGTCGTCAGGGGTCGGAGGCAAGATTACGCAGTGCCTCAGGGAAACCCTCTCTTAGGAGATGCACCTGAGCGTGAGACGTTGACCTGGAAGGTTGTTATCCTCAGGGCTTCTGGAAGAAGCAAATAAGGTTCTCATTTGAGACTCAGAGAAATAAAGAAGGAAGAGACAAGGTAGAACGAGATCTTTCCTTTCACAAGTGACTGCGTTTCCCCACAGCCTGCACGGCGGCTGGACTGGAGCAGGAAGCAGCTTTCTGAGTCCTGCTGCAGGGCTGCTGCCACTGTCCACCGTGCCTCCTGCACCCTCAACAGTCAAGGCATCTCGTGCAGCAGGAATACCCACGGGCTTTGGTGCCCAGAGCCAAGGACGAGAATCCTTGTCTTGCCACCTACTAGCTGTGTGACTTTGGCCAAATTACTTAAATTCTGTTTGGTTCCGTTTATTCATTGGTGAATGAGAAATACCCATGCAGGACTAAATGGGGTGGCACATACCAAGTACCAGCTGCAGCGGCTGGCACATAGGAAGCTTGACGTTTTAACAGTAGCTCTTACTAAGCTGCAGTAATAGAAACCAAGCTTCACGGTTCCCTTCTGCTTAATTCCTGTTCTCTCTCATTTACGTTTTGTGAGAAAACTTACAATTCAAATAGGCTCTTCCACTCCTCTCATCTTAGCTGGTGTTAAGAGTTACCCAAAGGTCTTTGCGCCACATCTTTCTTGTATGATCCCTAAATTGTTTTCAGGAGAAAAATCACACGTGAAGTGTATCCTCATGATGGGAATCCTGGTGGGCTGTCAATTCCCCCCTCAGAGATGTGCACACCTTAATTCCTGGCACCTGTGAATACACTACCTTGCTTGGCAGGATTAGTTAAGGGTCTTCAGGTGGGAGATTAGATTATCCAGGTGGAGTCAATGTGACCCTGCCCTTATAAGAGGGAGGCGTGCAGCTCCCAGCCATAGTTGGAGGTGTGCTGCTGGAAGCAAGATGGCGGGTGATGTGAAGAAGAGGTCGTGAGCTCAGGAACACGGGCCCCTCGAGTCGCTGAAAGAGACATGGGATTCTTCCCTAGAGCCTCCGGGAGGAAAGCAGCCCTGCCCAACACCTTGGTTTTACACGTCTGAAGGTAAGAACATGCTTTTGTTGTGTTAAGGTGCTCTGTTTGCAGCAGTTGTTGCAGCAGCGGTGGGAAACTCATGCAGGCGTGTTGGGTAACCCATGAGAAGCTCCACATATGCTCTCTGCAGACGCCCCTGGACTCGAGTCCCCTCAACTCTGAGACCGTGTTCCTGGTCCAACTCCCCTGAGGCTGCTTACGGCCCCTTGTTCCTAGGTTTCTCTGAGAGTCAAGGCCCCTACATCCCACCACCTTCCCACCCCATAGCTTCGGAGCGGGGAGGGGGAGAGAGTCTCTCTTCTCTGCTGTTGAACGTGGCAAATAACCACGCTGTCTCTAGCTATTCATTTTTGAAATATGTGCTATTGGTTACAAGGCTCTTGCTGAGCTGGCCAAGGAATGACCCAGGGCGAACTCATCACTGCTAATGGGATAACCAGAAAGTTCTGTATGTTTAACCGCAGCTAGAAATAGAGAGCAAGGGAATGCATCTCTTTTCTCCAGTCTCCTGAGCACACTTATACATTCAGGTCACTTCGGACTTCAGGAGAAGGTAGGATGGTTTCTGTTTAGAAAAGTGCGATTTAAGATAAAAACATTCCACATCATTCTTGGAAGTGAAAGTTATTTACAGTAGCAACTACCTTTTTGGAAGAACTGTCCAGTGGATTGTGTGTGTATATATATGTGTGTGTGTAGATATATATATATTTTGCTGCCTTGCAAAGTTCCTGGGAGAGAGCTCTTTTCTTCAGACATGATTGTGTGGTGGGCACTGCAGGTTGAATCACTTTAGAGATAATGAAACATTCAATTAAAATAAAAATGCTTGTTTAATGGCTATAATTACAAAGGAATGTGTTACAGAGAAAAAAAGCTATATTTTAAAAATCTATTTTGAGTTTCTTGTGATTCTAAATGTAAGAAGAAGTGTGGAGGAAGCAGTCACTCTAAATGTCCCTTTGTTTTCAAGTGAATGTAGATGGAAATTCTTAAATACCTGTTTCAGGGTACTCTGAATTTGGTAACTTTCTCTGGAAGAAGATTCAATGGTGGTAAATACCAGTGGGAGGGCATAAGGAGTCAGAACCTTGCAAAACAGGGTAAAATCCAATGGAAAGGACTACTCTCTGGATGGACGAAACTACGAAGGTTTAAGTCACTGTCTCAGAAGCTCCGTGATAGTTTCTCAACTCTGGCTGAGGGTTCAGAGGAATCACCTGAGGGGCTTTCAGTATCTGACACCAGATCCCAGCCCCAGAGACATGGGCTTAATTGACTTGGGGTGTGGCCTGATGGGTTATTAAAGCCTCTTTCTGCCTCGGTGTTTGGAGTGTTCAGCCAGGTCTGCGACCACCCCCCCTGCGTCTCTTCCTGGGATCTGTGACACTGCTGGGAACCAACCTCACCCTCTTAGTTTTTTTTAAAAAAAAAAAAAAAAAAAGGGCTTACCTGGTGGCACAGTGGTTGAGCGTCCGCCTGCCGATGCAGGGGACACGGGTTCGTGCCCCGGTCCGGGAAGATCCCACATGCCGCGGAGCAGCTGGGCCCGTGAGCCGTGGCCGCTGAGCCTGTGCGTCCGGAGCCTGTGCTCCGCAACGGGAGAGGCCACAGCAGTGAGAGGCCCGCGTACCGCAAAAAAACAAAGAAAAACACAACTTTTGGTTGGCTGAGCCTTAGAAGGTTTCAACATGGCCTTATTTCCTCCATGAAAGATAAGTAATGACTCAGCCTGATGATTTTATAAACTAAATATTGTCAAAACATCTAAGACTCCCGCCACCCATTTTATCTTCCCATAAAAAAAAAATACAACTGGGATCCATTAGTGAGTGGGTGGGAGAGTGCAAGGTGAACAGCTCTTCCTGGGAGGAGCGTCTTAGTTCTGTGAATCCCATCCTGCATCCTGAGAAATCCTCCTTCGTTACATGTCTCTTATTTTTACTGGTCTCCAACATTTTATATTTTAAAATATAAAAATATTTTAACAGACCTTTAATATTTTAAATTACTGTAACTCAGCTGAGAAGGAAAGGTAATGCGAAATACATTTTGCAGATGTGTGGCCATTAAAGGTTTTCCTGCTTTAATTGAAAGTACTTTTTCCCTTTTAAATTTTACAGCCTTATTTATTGTAAAAAAAAAATTCAGTAATCTATTAACATAAATATCATTACTTGTTAAATGTAATGAATTAATGCCAGTAATCCGTTTTCTAGTGTGTGGCTTGGGCTTTACTAACCTGAAAGTTCAGTGATATAAAGGGATGTACATGGAAAGCTTTGTTGTCTTATCCTGGGTCAGGCTCATTTCTTAGTGGCTGAATAGTGTGTGTGATGCCTTAAGAGTTTTGAAGGTAAAATGTTAAACTGTTGAGGCTCTTTGTTCCTCCCAGGACGCTCTGAAATTGTCAGAGCTGGGACAGTGGTTGTAAGCATCAGTCCTTTCTCCTCCCTCAAACAATATAAACTATGTAATGATAGAAAACACATAAATACAGTGTGATCAAAAAGAATAAAAGGATTTCTCAGAGGAGCAGGAATTGTGGGAAACTCTTAAGAAAGTAGGGAAGATGATACTGAACAGTGAAATGGCTGCACATGGGAATATTGAGCATCTGCTGGGGAGAGGCTCACAGTGATGGGGACACTCCACTGCCTAGAGGTGGTGGACCCCGGCAGGGGTCCAGGCGTCGGAGCGCCTGGCAGGGAGAGGCATTCAGGTACTGCAGAGGAACCGGTCAGGCTGCTTGATCCTTTTGTGTTCCCTTCCTCCCTGTGAGCCAGGGCATGAGACGGGGCATCTAACAAAAGTGGGAGCAGGGCTTCCCTGGTGGCGCAGTGGTTGGGAGTCTGCCTGCCGATGCAGGGGACACGGGTTCGTGCCCCGGTCGGGCAGGATCCCACATGCCGCGGAGCGGCTGGGCCCGTGAGCCATGGCCGCTGAGCCTGCACGTCCGGAGCCTGTGCTCCGCAGCGGGAGAGGCCACAACAGTGGGAGGCTTGCGTACCGCAAAAAAAAAAAAAAAAAAAAGTGGGAGCAGTCCTGAACACAGAGGCAGGACGGTGCTCCTCCAAGCGGCAGGTTTTGCCAAGCTCAGCACATGGGGGACTGGGGCTTCCTGCTGGGGCGCTTCCCATTCCAGCCCAAGAGGAGGTATAAGAAATGTAAGAACGTGTCTAAGAGGTGGGTAAAGGATCTGAACAGGAATTCACGAAGAAAATAAAAATGGCCAGTTCATATGTGCTTGAGGATTGTTTCATATCTAGAAACTGAAATTCAAAAAAATCTAACAGTAAAAATTCAGTGTATTGGCAAAGTTCCAAGTCTGACAATAACAACAGTAAGGATAAAGGGAGAAAATTTACTGTCCTATTACTGGTGGAGGTGAAAATTATCATGGATGCTTTAGAGGAAGCTGGCAATATCTAGTCAAAAACATGTAACACATGATTCAGCTACTTCATTTCTGTACATAAAACTTGTCAATAAAAAGTTGTAGAAAGATGTTCATTACAAGTGTATGTAATGAATAAGTGAAAAACTGTTAAATGATTATGAAAAATACAATAGATATGCCATACAGTCATAAAATACTATTCAGTTAAAAGAATTCATTAAATCTACTTTGATAAAAGTAGAACAAAATATACTGAGTAAAAGCAAGATGATGCAGTTTATGGTATTATAATTTTATAAATAAAACAGCATATCAACAAATTTATATATTTACTTACACATATTGACTACATGCCCCTTAAGTATTAACTTTCTGTTCCCCTTAGTAACAAAACTTGAACAAGTTGTTTGTACTTAATATGTTTATTTTCTTATCCTGTAAGGCCATGTTTCTACCTCTGTTAAAATCACTCTGCCAATGTCTGTGACCTTTATCTTGTTAAATACATTGATCTTGGCATAGTCCATGAATTTCCTGATTTTTTTCACCAGCATGTAACACAGCTGACTGCTGCCTCCGTTTTGAAATTATACTACTTATTTTCCAAGGTACCATACTTTTTTTCAGAAACCTCTGTTCTCTTTCCAGTTTTACCTCTTCTTGAACTCAAACTTTTGCCTTACTCAAAAGGCTTTCCCCATGCTTGTCTTGACCTTTACCTAGACTCTTCTAGGTGATCTTATCATTCCCATTTTCTATACTACATACAGGCTAAACTGATGACCCTAAATATTTAACTCCAGGACAAACTCTTGCCGTGAAATCCAGACTCTTAATGTTAAATCACTTTTCATCACATCAGCTTCTACCTTATTACAAGGTACTATAATTTCTTACTTGGAAATTGCAACAATTTTCTAAAATGTGTGAATTTTCTCAGAGCACAGGAGGAGACAGAAAATAGTAGAATAATTAATGGTTAAAAATCTACTAAATAAGAGGATTTATCTATAAATCCACAGACCCCAAAACTGAATCAATACCAAATAATAGAGAACCTCTCCAAGGCAAAGAAAGTGATAAAGATACATTCTTTAAAGCAGGTAGAAAAATGTACATTACTGTATATACAGAGGAGCAAAGATGAGTGACAGCAGACTGCTTGTCAGAAACTAAGGAAAAGCACAAGGTAATGACAGTAATTTACTGAAAACATGCCAGTATAGAATTTTATACCAAGCAAAAATATAACTCAAATAAAATGATTAAATTAAACTTAAAAGCTTTTGCATAGCAAAAGAAACCATAAACAAAACAAATACAACCTACAGAATGGGAGAAAATATTTGCAAATGTTGCAACTGATGAGGGATTAATCTCCAAAATATACGAACGGCTCATACAGCTCAATATCAAAAAACAGCCCAATCAAAAAATGGGCAGAAGCTCTAAAGAGACGTTTCTTTGAAGACCTACAGATAGCCAATAGGCACATGAAAAGATACTCAACATCACTATTAGAGAAATGCAAATCAAAACTTAAATGAAGTATCACCTCACACCATTCAGAATGACCATTATCAAAAAGTCTACAAATACTAAATGCTGGAGAGAATGTGGAGAAAAAGGAACGCCCCTACACTGTTGGTGGGAATGTCAGTTGGTGCAGCACTATTGAGTACAGTATGGAGGTTCCTTAAAAAAACTAAAAATTAGAGCTACTATATGATCCTGTAATTTTACTCCTGACTGTATACCTGGAGAAAACCATAATTTGAAAAGATACACGCACCCCAATGTTCATAGCAGCACAATTTACAGTAGCCAAGACACAATGGAATATTACTCAGCCATAAAAAAAGAATGAAATAATGCCATTTGAAGTAATGCCAACACAGATGGACATAGGGATCGTTATACTAAGTGAATCAAGCCAGACAAAGACAAACAGTATATGATAGTGTTTATTTGTGGAATCTATAAAAATGATACAAATGAACTTATTTACAAAACAGAAATAGAGTCACAGACAATAAACTTACTGTTACTAAAAGGGAGAAGGGGAGGGAGGGATAAATCAGGAGTTTGGGACTAAAATATACACAGTACTATATATCAAATAGATAACCAACAAGGACCTAATGTATAGCACAGGGAACTATACTCAATATCCTGTAGGAACCTATGATGGAAGAAAATGTGAAAAAAGAATACATATATTTTTTTATATGTGTGTAACTGAATCACTTTGCTGTACATCTGAAACTAACATAACATTGTAAATCAACTATATTTCAATTTTAAAAAATCTTAGGAAATCTAGAAAGTGTGCTGTGGTATAGCATTTGGATTTAATTTTCCTAATGACTAATTATGTTGAGTATCTTGTGTTTCTTTGCCATCCATATATTTTTTTGGTGAAATGTCTCACATGTTTTGTCTACCTTTCTATTAGGTTTTTTTATTACTGAGTTTTGAGCATTCTTTATATATTCTGGAATCAATTTCTTTATCAGATAAGTAACTTGCAAAAATTCTCTCAGACTGTGGTCTACCTTTACATTTTATTTAATTGTATATTGTGAAGATAAAAATACTTGAAATTTTGATAAAGCTCACACTACCAATTTCTTGGATATTTTAAAGTATATTTAAGAAATCTTTGCAAGCCCAGTTTCATAGATCTTTTATGTTTAACTTTGAAAGTTTTTATAGTTCTAGGTTTTACATTTAAGTATATGATCCGTTTTGATTTAATTTCTGTATATTGTACAAGATAGGAAACAAAGTTCACATTTTCTGCACAAGGACATACTTTTCTAGCAATATTTGTGGAAAGCACTATCCTTTCATCACTGAATTGCCTTTGAACTTTTGTCAAAAATCAGTTGTGCATATGTGTGGGTCCACTTCTAGATTTCCTATTCTGTTTCATTGATCTACTTGTTTGTGTTGAGGCCAGTAACACATTGTCTTTTACATTACTGTGATTTTTTAATTTTTGTAGTCAGTGTTCTCCAATTTTTGTTCTTTCAGAATTGTTTTGCCTATTCTAATTTCTTAGGATTTTTCATATAAATTATAGAATTTCATTGGCATTATTGAATATATTGGCACAAAATTGTTCATAATACTCTTGAAATCCTCTTAATGTTCATAGAATATGACAGATATGTATTCTTTTAATTTTAATACAGTTAGAGTTTTATCTCCCTTTTTTTTGTGGCCAGTCTGACTAGACTCTTAAGCAGATTATTTTCTCCTCTAAGACCTAGTTTGGGGGTACATGGATTTTTCTGTATTTTACTTCTTATATCTGCTCTGATTATCAGTTCCTTTCTTCTCATTTGGGTCTAATTTCCTCTTTTTGTAGCTGCTTAAAATAGAGCATGAGATCATTAATTTGAGTTTTCTTTTTTCTAATACAATTTTATGGTCCAAATTTCTGTCTGAAATTTGGTAAATTGTATGGTAAAGTGTATTTACTGGCCATACACTTCTTATATTTTGTGCTTTGATTTATATTGGGGTCAAAAATATTTCTAACTTCCTTTCTGATTTTTTGCATTGACACGTATTATTTGATTATTTAATTAAATAATTATTTAATTTAATTTCCAACTTATTTAATTTCCAACTACTTAAGGATTTTCCAGAAATCTTTGTTAATCATTCGTAATTCTATTGTGGTCAGAGAACATACTTTGTATAAATTGAATCCTCTTAAATTTTAGACTTCTGTTATATGGTCCTGGGTATGGTCTATCACAGTAAGTGTTGTATGTGCACTTGAGATGACTGTATTCTGATGCTGAGATTATTTTAAAGTTGTCATTTGGCTTGAGTTGGTTGATGGCGTTATTGAAGTCTTCCATACACTTATGTATTTTCTGTCTATCAACTATTGAGAGAGTAGTTTTAATCTTCAAATATAGCCTTGGAAGTGTCTATCTCTTCTTGCAGTTCTACCAGATTTTGCTTTGTATTTTGAAGATGGTATGTACGTAAAGCTGAGGATTTTTGTCTTTACAAATTGACCTCTACGAAAAGACCTTCTTTCTTGATTTCATTCTTCTCTAAACTACTTTGCTTGCTACCATAGTTACAGCAGATTTATTTTGATCAGTTTAGAATGGGCTATCACTTTCATCCTTTTACTTTTTACCTACTTAGATATTAATATTCAAAGTGCATTTCTTTTAAGCAGCATAAAGTTGGAACTTACCTTTATCTAAGCTGACAATCTCTGCCTTTTAATTGTGGTGTTGTCACTTACATTTAATGTGATTGATATGGTTGGGATTAAGTTAACAGAGGAATTTGACTGTCCATCTTCAACTTCAGCATGGACTAAGGCATATTCATATTCCCAAATTTTGTTAAAAATTGAAGATGAGAATTTGACAGTCTGTCACAAAACTGACTATAAAAATAAACGTTTACCTACCTTTCTATATTTGCCTCTCTAAAATGCTAACTTCTAAGTTATGGCAGTATTTAGCAAAAGAGACTATAAATTCTGTCTTCTGCTGTAGGGGTGAGGCTTAGTTTAAACAAGAAATATTGAAAGGAAAATTCTCAACTAAGTTCTATAGGCAGTTCTATATGGTGCGCATAAAGCTAGTTCAATAAATATTAAACTGTACTGCTTGTATATTGTTGGATATCCAGTCCAATACTTCTTGGCCCATGCCCTAATTCTGGTTTTCTAGATTCCTAAAAGTTACATTGAGGCTTCCTGTCCATGCTAAAGTCTTAGGTTGACAGTACAATAGAAGTGACCAGATAAGTCACCTGTAGACACGGGAAGAGTTCGGTCCCACTGATTACATTCTCAGTGTTGTCCAGTCACATATGCTACATTTTAGAATGTGGCCTGTACTCTGGAATTAAAGGAATATGATTTTATCACTCCTTCACTGACTCCACCCATGAGGGACCTCTTTACACATCAAAAGAAGGTGACAAGCTTGATAAAGATGGAGGTTAAATTCTAATAAAACACCTAAAACTGATTTATGAATCCAGTGAGAAATTCAATCTTTTACCTTTATGTTCTCTGTGATATATATTTTACACCTAAGTGATTAATGCGTATTATACATATGGTATCTAAGAAAAATTGAGCTATTAACAAAGTTACCAATACACATACAATATTAAATGTAACGGTTGTGGTTTTGATATACTTAGCTATTGCTAGAGGGTATGAATATTACAACTTAAATTAGGGGTCAAATTTAACAGTTGTCTGTGTTGTGAAGATAAGCTTCTGACAGGATATCTTTTGGTTCAACTGATAGTTATAATAATTTTGGACCACTTATGTGTACTTCCACAAATAATGACTGATTTTTAAAGACAAAATATTGGCTAACTTGGTTATATCTAGAGGCCTATTAAATTGTTAACAAAATTGGGTCATAGAACATTTTCAGAGAAAACTATGATACTAGCTGTGAAAACCTTGTTCTGGAGCCATATAATTATGTTTCTGACCAAAAGGTACACCTTTTTAATAATTGTGTCAGCAGACAGAACTGAGGAGTATTTAGCTAGGAATATACAAGTGCTGATTTGCTTGTGATGCGCTAATGACAGTCTGAGGACCATCATTATAAACATGACCCCAGATAGAATTTCACACTCAATTTTCACTAGTCTAGAGAATGACTGCTTGAGACAAGCAAGAGGGTAGTTTACAGAAACCGTGGTAATCACATCGTATTCCTGTAGTTAGTCCTGAAACTCTCAGCTCTTCTAACAGCTTCTCTTTTTTTTTTTTAAAGTGGTTATATGCTGAGAAAGAGTGCCCCTGGTGATTGCCACAGGTTCATATCACATGAAGCCTTCATCCACAACTGAATGAATCTGCTGGGGCAGCAGGGGAGGGCGGGAGGGGGGTGGCATTGAAGACTAAGAGCAACTAGGTGCTCACCCAGGATTGTGTGTAAGTAGAAGTTCAGATGTGCTCCTGACCTGATAGACTGGAAAGCTGGAGGGTTTTTGATAGAAACAATATTATAAATGGCAGGTGTTTCCAAGCAATCTCAGAAAAGCTTATGGGTATTCGTGCTTATTTGTATTTATGTATTTTAGGCAACATACTGGGTAGGAGGATAATGGTGTTGAAGTTAATGTTACTAATTTAATTTCCCAATCATTTGGAAAAGCTTTCAAATTCAAAATGCTATCAGCACAATATCTTGTTTCCTCTAGTAATTCTTGTGGAAGATTGTGTGTGTGGTCACCTTTGGAAAATAGACACATGTATATAATAAATATCATCTACATACTCTACTTACAGTGTAATGTTGATGTGCCTCCGCTGAGAAGTGTGGTCTGTGTTCCCTCCTCTCAAACCTGCGTGGGCTTCTGTGACTAATTTGGCCAATAGAATGTAGCAGTGATGTTGCACTTCTGAGGCCTGGCCAGAAGGGGGCAGTGCAGCTTCTACTGACTATCCTTTTCCTGGAACACTTGCCCCTGGAATGGGCAGACCACTTGTAGGTTATTCTGGCTGATAGTCCCAGCTAGTCCCCCCACTGACCATCAGTATCTATGATCAAACGTGAGCAAATGAGCTCCCAAATGTTTCCAGGCCTGGATTTGAGTCTTCTAGACACTGTGGAACAAGAATTAAAACCATCCCCATGTGTCCTCCAAATTCATGACCAATGGAAACAGATCATAATTATTTAGAGCCTCTAAGTTTGGGGTGATTTGTTACACAGCCTTAGGTAACTGATGCGTCTCTGTAGCTCTGATATTAAGTTCTTAAGATTGTGCCTGTGTTCTTCATGCCACCCCACACTTGTGCCCCAGCCCACAAATATTCAGCCTTAATGCCTTTTTGCTACAGTGGCAAGATTTAGGAGCTCTGATGTCAGTGCGAGCCACAGTGTCAGGAGGAAGAATGAGTTGGACAAGGACAAAATGTTCTGGGAGGAATGATTATTCCTGGAGCAATTACTACAAGTAGGGTGAATCCAGTGTTGAAGGAGAAATATTAGATCCAGCAGCACTTTGGGTCCCAATTATATGTAATTTCATAACAAAATTATCTTTTTTTTTTTGCTTAGATTGTCCATGATTAAAATAAACTTTATTTTCTTCCAGTTTTGTTGAGAAATAGTTAACATACATCACTGTATTAGTTTAAGGCATACAGCATGATGGTTTGTTTTCCATATGTTATGAAATGTTGGCTGAACCTATTGTGGTTATCCATCCATTGTCTCATACAGATACAATAGAAAGAACAGGAGAAAGCAGTTCTCATCACAAGAATTTTTTTTCCTTTATTGTTACAATTTACTCTCAAAAACTTTCCTGCATATCATATAGCTATAATGTTAGCCATAGTCATCATGTTGTACGTTACATCCCTAATACTTATTTATTATATAATTGGAAGTTTGTACATTTTGATCACCATCTTCCAGTTTCCCATACCCGACTCCCCAACAAATGGCAGTTGGGAAATAGGATAAAGACATCTCCATGTTTTCTGAATGTCCAAATTGGATGGTTATTGGTACCATTTATTGAGCTAAAATATGAACAGGAATTCAGAGAAGATGATGATGAGCTCAGGTGCCTCTGAGAAACAGTCAAGAACAGATATCAAGTAGAGAGTGAAATAATGGGTCTGGAACTTGAAGAGATTTAATGTAAATAAATAAATTGCTTAAGTCCTCTGCTTAGATGTAGAAATGCAAACTACAGATGTGAATGAGACCTTCTTAGAAGAGATGTTAGAGGAAAATTGCTCAAAAATGGTACTACTGACATTTCGGGTAGGACAGTGTCTTTTTATACGGGGCCGTCAAGTGAGTTGTAGGACATCTAGCAGCATCCCTGACCTCTACCCACGACAGTAACACCCCTAGTTGTGACAGCAAAAATGTCTCCAGTTATTGCCAAATGTCCCTTGGGGCAAAATCACCTCCAGTTGAGACCACTAGGTTAGAATAAGAAGAGGAGAAAATACCTTTTAATCTCATATTTACTATATTTTTCTATTGGTAAAATAAAATCAGGACCAGGCTTGAAGATTCCCCAAGCAGAACAGCTAAGAGAAGTAAGCAAAACTTAATCTAGCTCATTTCATAAACTTAAGCACGAATTGATGCAGGTTATTTTTTGTAAATGCCTGTGATAAACAAAACTTAAAGTCATCTACCTAAAATGGTATAAGATAGTCAATGTTAACCAACCCCCGGCTGTCTGGGAAGTCCACTGTAATAAGCTGTCATTGTAAAGGTTAGACAACTTCATTATTTTCTCTTTCTAAGTCATCCTGCAGCATCATGCCTCTAAGGAATACCACTTTCAGGTTTGAAGTCTCCCTGTTTAGTACATTTCTCACTCAAAATACATGAAGTAAAGCTCTCTGAATTTTTATTCACAGTATGATTTTTAAAGTGTTTCTGTAAAAGTTCAATTCTTCCTAACATCTTTTCAAAATCTATTCCCCAGAGTATATTTATCTCTCTAAATCACCTTTAATTTAGTAGAACTTTTATGCATACTCTATTATCTTCATAGTTTATGGCAAAACAACTATACTATTTCATTTTTTTTAACATCTTTATTGGAGTATAATTGCTTTACAATGGTGTGTTAGTTTCTGCTGTATAACATACTATTTCATCTTGATGTCTTAACTCTGTTCATATTCTATAAGAATAATGTATGATTGATATTCTTCAGAATAATTAGAATATTCTTGGAAAATGTCCATTTTACATAAAACAAATATTTCAAGGACATTTTCTATGTTGCTTTGGTTTAAATGCTCTGAAAATCAAACAGAAATCTCTTTAGAAATACCTGAATAACCTCCTATAGTTAAATATCTGGCATACTTCTTAATAGGTTGTTAAATTTATAAATGCTGTAATAATTTCAAACAGGCAATTCAAAATTGATTCATGTAACAGAGCTCTCAATTATAATGCTAAGTGTCTAGAAATATACTAATAAGTTCATGATAAAATTAGTGCTGTAGAAGAGAAAGGCAAAATATTACATTGATTTATAAAACATAGTGATAAACAGTTCAGCAGTATTTGGTTTTCTGGTAAGAAGCCTAATACCTTGAGATTATTTGAGGATTTCTTCTCAGTTTAACTTTTGTGTGTGCTGTATCATTAATGTAAACCTCCCTAACCACTGAATAGACTTCTTTAATATTTACACTATTCTGTCTTTATCTTGGGTTAGTATTTTGTACTTCTTCATCTTCACATCTAATTGTTAGCATAGTCTGAGATTTGGTCCTGGATTCTCTTCTACTTTAACTATCACAAGGAACACCTCACTCAGCTGCATATGCTTTAAACACCATAATCGTGGACCCAGGGATTCACTGAGTACTCCTGCGTCCTCTAGCTCCGCATTTATGTCTGGCCCCACCAATCACAGAGGACAAGGCAAAACCTTATGTGTTAATAAAACGGCCCTTAATCACCACCCTGAAAACAACCATCAGCAGTGTAGAGTGAGTCCTAATACTTTAGTGCTTCTGAAAAGTTCCCAAACGCCCCTTTCTGTAGACGCTGACATCCTTGCTATATGTATTTGCTCCAGGAAAATAAAGACTCAATTTATAACACTGTTTTCCCCAGTTTGTTCCAGTCATCACAAGAAGCCCAGGACATCTCAATTATCATTCAGTCCCAGGATTTAAACAGCTCTGAAAACTTTTCTAACCATTTTTCCCATCTGTCCCAACTCCTGGACTATTTTCAATCTGCCGTTTTTAACTTAGTATTCTGAAAAGTCTCTATATCCTCAAGCTCTTTTCTTCACCACTTGCTCTAAACCTTTGCTCTCTTCTGATTACACAATTGCTCTTTCAACCCTCTCAAATGGTGAGGTTTTCTCTCCCTCATCCCTCCTAGATTAGGCTGGGAGATGGAGTAAGTTTTCTCCTCCTGTATACTGCTGCTTCCAGAACTTTCTCCAGCACTTCATCACCTCTCACCTGTCCCTTCATTTTATCACTTGGGATCACCCTACATTCCACCCTACTTGCTGCCACCTAAGGACAACGTGGCTCCCTCTCATTTCTTGGAAAAAATTAGCTCCTATTTCATTGCCACTCAGTCTAAAACTACTCGTGCAATATTTTGCTTATTTCTTTGTCCTCTAAGTCACTGACCTCCCAGCTCCTTGACAATCTAAACTCTGAAGTTCTCCTCCATTCTGTTTTAGCCACTTACTCTCATGGTCTTATTACTATGACATATGTCATATACTATGACTATGACATAACTGAAAAATCAATACCTAGTTTCAGTATCCCACTTTTTAATTCTTTTTAAAGTTTATAATTGTTTGAGATTTATAATAGTTTAAGATATAGTACAGAGCTGCTATATATCCTAAACCCTGTTTCATATGATTATAAATTATATATAAATTATATGATTTCATATATAATCATATATGAAATATGAATAATCATATGAAATATGATTTCATATGATTAACATCTCACATTTGTATAGCATATTTATTATAATTAATAAGCTGGTATTGATAAATTCTTAGTCTATACATTATTCATATTTCTTTAGTTTTCATGTAATACCTGTCTTTTTTTCTTCCTGAACCCCTCCAGGATATGACATTACATTTAGTATCATGTCTCCTTAACTATCCTACTCTTTATCACTTTCTATCTTATTAATGTCATCATATTTACAGAAACAAACCACAACTTTAACAAGACCTAAATTCCAATGATCATACCAGTATTCCTCTGTTCCAACCACCTTCTCATCTTTACTTCTTAGCTGGATTAAATTTGATGGTAAGTAACTATAATTACATTCTTTCTTATACCTTTGGTTTCCTTGCCCCGTTTGTCCTTTGTTTACCAAACCATCACCCCAGTCATGTTTTCCTCCCTTACCACCCTACTGAAACTGATTTTTGCCAAAATTTACCAATATGGCAGTCCCTGAAAAATGACTTCCATGTTACTAAATCCAATGATGAGTTTCTCATCACTCGTCTTATCTGGCATACAAGACGTTTGATTCAGTTGATTACCTTCTTTACTTTACAACATTATCTCCAATTATTGTCTGTTGCACATTAGTATCTTTATTTTCCTCCTATATCACTATGCTTGATTTCAAACTACTTTGCATTTTTCTTTTCATATCTTATTTGGCCTTGGAATGCCTCAGCATTCAGTCCTTTTCAACCACATCAGTTCTTTATCTGTGATCATATGCTGTCTTATGGTTTCAAATAGTATCTGAAGACAAATAACTCCCAAACATATACTTACATCTAGTAATCTCCCCTAGATTCCAAACTGATATGCCAAACAGCCGCCTTAATATCTTGCATGGGTATCTAACCAGCAACTCAAACTGGCTGTGTACAAAAGCAAATTTCTGAAACCACCCTGTCCCACAAAAATAATTACGTACATATACACACATACAAAGTAAAACTCCTCCTGCAGTCTTTCCTTTCAAGACTAGTTTCCATTTGGTTTTGATCCTATCACTTATGTCGGGGCCTGGGTACTTGATGTTTCTTATGCCTGGAATCGTGTTCTCAGATATTTTCATGACATGGTCCCACTACTCTAATGTGGTTTAAAATGGTTATATTTTAGCTGCATTACAGTCAATCTCAGTATCTTTATGAAATTCTCAGTGATCTTTCCCAAGTCCAGAAGTGAATCCTCTTGAGCCAGAAACATAGGAAATCAAACACTAGTTCTAAGTTCTCTCCCCCAAACCAACATATGATAGCGAAACAGAGATGGGATAACTGCATAAATACTCCCACTCAGCAATGCAAAGAAGGGCAGGCACTCAGAAGCCACTAGTTCACGGTGATTCTGAAATCCCACTGGACCAATTTAGTGACGTCCTCTTATATTGGGCCCAAAGTCTTTGAGGTCTCTCTGTCCTTGATTAAATCTGTGTTTTGCTCCCTGAATGTATTTTCCCAGTCTCTTCATTCATTTGGCACTTTTTCTACCTTTCGGCTGCCCTTCATTTTTTCATCATCCTCCTTGGCCATCTCTGAAGAGAGTAGTGGAAGTCTTTCAATGTCTTGAATAGTATGAGTGTCCTTTTTTTTTTTTGTCAGTGTCCTTTAATACAGGCCAATATAACTTAAAAACTTTGAGGTATCCTATTCATTTGATTCTATTTCATTTTATGTGCCAAAAGTTATACCCACGATTTATTATTCTCTCTCTAGATTTAAGTAAAAAATTGATGGTATAAAGGGCTTCATGGGACAATGTCTGTAGTCTTCTAGGACCCATTAGATCAAATTGAAAGGGTATCTTATCAGTCTTAATGACAATGACCTTGATATGATTTCTGTCTTAAGACTATGATGTAGGGGCAGACATCTGAATTGGGTCTTCTCCCTGAGTTCATGATTTAGCGGGTATAGTTTCTGTTGATGAGAGTTCATTTTCTAACTCAAAGTCCTAGAATTTCTGGGATCTCCTTATTCACCTATAAAGTACCAGTTCTTCTCTGAGTCCTCTTTTTTTTTTTTTTTCTGTTACCTTTGTAAGTACAGCTATCAAGCAGACAACAGCTGCTTTTAACACTTTGCCTCAAACCTGCCTTGTGCCACAGGTGCGTGTTATCGCTGCTAGGCTACCACAGGTGTGAATTACACCACCACCCTGTGTGCTGCTATATTATATCCTCTTATAAGGATTACCTCACTTCTCAGTGCCCCGTCCCAAAGCCAATGGCACATATTTCGTGGTAGAACAGCCCACACCCTAGTTCCAGTACCAGTGTCTCTCTTAATCTTATTTTTTTGGATAAAAACATCAAATCACTATATTGCACATCTGAAACTAAGAGAATATTGTAAGTCAACTATACTTTAATTGAAAATGACCTTAATTTCCTCAGATTTATAAAGCAAACATTTGTGTTGATGAGTATGTGATCTGGGAGTTTAGAGCTTGCATAATATTGACGACATTCGGCTAAGCGTAGATCCAGGCTGCGAGTTGGGTCAGGTCCATTCCACTTCTATTTGTTGTTATAACACAAGCAGCTACCTAAGGCATGTTCTTCTCAGGACAGATATCAGGAAGACACACTAAACCATGTAACCACATTTATATCTTAGTGGAATTGTATAAGACTGTATGATACAGTAACTAAAACGAATCACATGGCAGTACCAGCAGCAATGTGGCAGGAAAAGTTACTTTCTCCATAGTAGAAAGCACTCGGACATTGCAAGGCAGAAGCATGAGCGTATAATTCTATAACAGAGGAGTAAAGTATTGAGTCTACCAAAACACCGTTTCAGTGAAATCACCCTTACTACCATATATAAATCCTCTGACACTTTTTCCTGGCTGCTGAAAGAATATATCTACATATCTCTTTACTTAGATATCTAATACCCCTCTCAACACAGTATAATAGTTGACCATTTAATAGAATGGCATAGTCGACCATTTCTCCCACACACTGTACCCCATGCTTACCCATATCTATATTTGGAGTCAGCAGTTTGATTAAAACAACAACAAAGGAAAAACCTAACTGTATATGATTTTATTTCACTCTTTACTTTTCCTCTGACATGTAATCCATCAAGTCCTGTCTACTATACATCTAAAATCTATTCCATTATTGTCCCCTTTCTCATCTTTCTAAATATCAACTTGAAAGTCACCATGATTTTGTGTCTGGACTGCAAGAGTGTGTTTCAGGAACTTCGGGTAGCCTTGTTTTCTGGATCCAACTGAATTTTCACAAGTCAGATCTCAGTTTAACTGTTGATCCTTTGAAGCTAATATGTATTTTCTTGGTTTCTCTTTGAGCTCATCTCTTGTCTTTGGTTTTCAACAGTCTCCCTATGATTTTTTTTTCTTTGCATTCTGCCTGGGATGCTCGTAGATCTTTGAATTTGGGGGTTTGTTTCTTTTATCAGTTTTGGAAGTGTTTTGGTCATTATCTCCTACCATAGTGGTTCTTTTTTCCTTCCCTTAGGGCCTCTATTTATTTACATGCATGAAAGATTGTTTCATTGTGGCTCACGTGGTTGTAATTTTTTCTCAATCTCGATTTTTAAAATTTTAGGCTGCTTATGTTTAGATATTCCCAAATGACTTGCTTTCCAGTTCAGTATTCCTGTCTTCTGCATTTTTTATGTGTTATTAAACTCAATGAAAGTGTGCATAATTTCAGATGGTATATTTTTCCATTCTAGAATTTTCATGTTGGTCTCTCTTGTAGATTACCACTCTCTGGTCAATGTTTGGTGCTTATGATAAAATGGACATATTTTAAGTAGTGATAGAGTAAATTTGAACCAAAGTTGTTATTCAGTATAATAATTACACATACTCTGAATGTAAATAAAGCTTAAATAAAACCATACCCAATCAAATCGTAAGTTTAGTACGTAACACATATATTGGGATTCAAGAACAAAACTTATGTCTTTGAATTTATAGGACAGAGTATATTCATATACATGAAAAATTGGGAACAGCATTTAAAAAGCATAGGAAAGTACAAAAGTATTTGGTGATACAATGAAAACTAGGGGGATTCCAAGATGAAATGTATAAGTTATAGGGACGATAAGCTTCCTGGAAGAGGCCTGAGAGATTTCATAAAATTAGAATATACAAAGAAAACAATCATTGCAGATGTGGTAACATGTCCCCTCTTAATAAACTAAGTGAAATTTAAAAGATATAAAGATCCAAAGGGAAAAAAAGCTTATGAATTTAATTCATATAATAGTTAAAGACTAAAACTATTTGTAAAATTTTATATCATCTTTACTGATGATGCTTAAATAACCATTTCATGCTTCACAGTATTTAAAAATGTACATTAGGTATTTTTAGTGTCTTGTTTTTACAGATGCTAAGTGCAAAACTGTCTACTTTCACAAATCTCTTATACATAGTGGGCAATGTAAACATGTGAGATTTTAAATTGAAATGGGTAACTTATCCCATTCACATTTTAGTCACAGGAAAATGCTTAAGTGCTTGAAGATCCAAATTTGCTTTGGGAAAGAGTAATAAATATGGGAACAGTAATGCTTCCAAACTGAAATGGACAATATGGGAATTTAGTAAAATTTCTAAATCAGAGCACCCTTCCCATAAAATACCCTGAAAAATTGTTGACTTATGAATTTGTTATAGCAATATGTCAAATTATTAAACTAATTATAAATATAAATATCTTTGCATTTTTATAAAAAGAAACTAGCTGTGGTCTGTAGCTCTCTCACTTGCAATGTGACCTTTCAAAATTAACCAAACCTGGCTGAACCCTGGTTTTTCAGCTATGAAATAATTCTATAATAAATTTTACACATATGAGGTTATTTGGCATGAATCATTTGTGAAGTGCACATTGGTATGAAATAAACTTTGCAAAGTATATGTCAATATATCTTAGTTATCATTAGCATTTGTCTTAGTAAAGAAGAACATTAATTTTCCAAATTTTCCACACTGATACAATTCATGGCTGCTTTCTTGGTTTCTTCAAACATCTTGATACTGAGTGGGAGAGTAACTAAGGGAGAGTGAAGGAAAACACATAGTCTAGTATCAATACTTCGCAATAATTAGTGTTTCCCTCTGTAAGTGTTCAGACAGGTATTTTCTCATCCCTTTTTATCCATTCATATCTATCATCTTTCCCATCCATTCTTCTTTTTTACATGCTTCTTTATTCCTCGCTCACTCCTTTACCCTCCCATTCCTTTAAAACTTGGGTTAAAGGTGCAGAGGAGAATTAATTGTATTTATGAATTTATAAGACCTTATTCTTGAGATATACAAGGCATTGTTCTTGTTTTACCTTCGTATAGTTTAGTTTTATTCTCTTCATTCAATATGGAGTAGTTTAACCTGTGTTAGTATTTTCTAAATTTTGAGACGTGGTAGATGTAAGTATGATACAAAATTCTAAAATTGATTTTACAAGGAGATTGGCAAATAAACCTATGTAACACAAATGGCTTCCAAAGTCTCCGGCTTTACTCATCCAGAGACAATGCAATTATTTGTAAGAAATATGTTAATTAAGGTATCTTCAATCAGAAACACATATAAAATAAGGTTTTTATACATGAGTTGATGAAAATGTTGTAGCCAGAGATTCACGAGTACCTGATCTTTATTTCTCCTAAGAGCAATGGTTTCGTATTTGCTAATTCAGTGTTCCCAGCAACTTTATAGAATGTAACTATGATGAAAAATGATAATCTATCGAGTCATGTATATGTTGTCAGTTATATATAGTGGTATTAAAGGAGAAGTGAATACTCCTAACTTAATCTTTGTCCCAGAAGTTGGAAGTGAATTACTTTAATGAATAGTTTTTTAAGTCAGTTGTAAGTGAAATTGCTTCCATTTGTTTGCAGTTAAGAAAGTTGAAGGAGGATCAAATCAGGTTGGAGGCTCATTAAAAATATTTTAAATAACAGATCATACTTGAGGTTTAACACACAATTTCCAAGTTAAAATAATTGTCATTCTCATAAAGGTACTGTTACTAAAGAAAAGCTTTCTTTGTGTGTGTGTTTTTTTAACATCTTTATTGGAGTATGATTGCTTTACAGTGGTGTGTTAGTTTCTGCTTTATAACAAAGTGAATCACTTACACATATACATATGTTCCCATATCTCTTTCCTCTTGCAGCTCCCTCCCTCCCACCCTCCCTATCTCACCCCTCTAGGTGGTCACAAAGCACCGAGCTGATCTCCCTGTGCTATGCGGCTGCTTCCCATTAGCTATCTATTTTACATTTGGTAGTGTATATATGTCCATGCCATTCTCTCACTTTGTCACATCTTACCCTTCCCCCTCCCCATATCCTCAAGTCCGTTCTCTAGTAGGTCTGTGTCTTTATTCCTGTCTTACCCCTAGGTTCTTCATGACCCTTTTTTTCCCCCTTAGATTCCATATATATGTGTTAGCATACATTGTTTGTTTTTCTGACTTACTTCACTCTGTATGACAGACTCTAGGTCCATCCACCTCACTACAAATAACTCAATTTCGTTTCTTTTTATGGCTGAGTAATATTCCATTGTATATGTGTGCCACATCTTCTTTATCCATTCATCTATTGATGGACACTTAGGTTGCTTCCATGTCCTGGCTATTGTAAATAGAGATGCAATGAACATTTTGGTACATGACTCTTTTTGAATTATGGTTTTCTCAGGGTACATGCCCAGTAGTGGGATTGCTGGGTCATACGGTAGTTCTATTTTTAGTTTTTTAAGGAACCCACATACTATTCTTCATAGTGGCTGTATCAATTTACATTCCCACCAACAGTGCAAGAGGGTTCCCTTTTCTCCATACCCTCTCCAGCATTTATTGTTTCTAGATTTTTTGATGATGGCCATTCTGACTGGTGTGAGATGATATCTCATTGTAGTTTTGATTTGCATTTCTCTAATGATGTTGAGCACCCTTTCATGTGTTTGTTGGCAATCTGTATATCTTCTTTGGAGACATGTCTGTTTAGGTCTTCTGCCCATTTTTGGATTGGGTTTGTTTTTTTGTTATTGAGCTGCATGAGCTGCTTGTAAATTTTGGAGATTAACCCTTTGTTGGTTGCTTCAATTGCAAATATTTTCTCCATTCTGAGGGTTGTCTTTTTGTCTCCCTTATGGTTTCCTTTGCTATGCAAAAGCTTTTGAGTTTCATTAGGTCCCATTTGTTTTTGTTTTTATTTCCATCTCTCTAGGAGGTGGGTCAAAAAGGATGTTGCACTGATTGATGTCATAGAGTGTTCTGCCTATGTTTTCCTCTAAGAGTTTGATAGTTTCTGGCCTTACATTTAGGTCTTTAATCCATTTTGAGTTTATTTTTGTGTGTGTTGTTAGGGAGTGTTCTAATCTCATACTTTTAAATGTAGCTGTCCAGTTTTCCCAGCACCACTTATTGAAGAGGCTGTCTTTTCTCCACTGTATATTCTTGCCTCCTTTGTCAAAGATAAGGTGACCATATGTGCGTGGGTTTATCTCTGGGCTTTCTGTCCTGTTCCATTGATCTATATTTCGGTTTTTGTGCCAGTACCAGACTGTCTTGATTACTGTAGCTTTGTAGTATAGTCTGAAGTCAGGGAGCCTGATTCCTCCAGCTCCATTTTTTGTTCTCAAGATTGCTTTGGCTATTTGGGGTCTTTTGTGTTTCCATACAAATTGTGAATTTTTTTTGTTCTAGTTCTGTGAAAAATGCCAGTGGTAGTTTGATAGGGACTGCATTGAACCTGTAGATTGCTTTGGGTAGTATAGTCATTTTCACAATGTTGATTCTTCCAATCCAAGAACGTGGTATATCTCTGTCTGTTTGTATCATCTTTAATTTCTTTCATCAGTGTCTTATAGTTTTCTGCATACAGGTCTTTTGTCTCCCTAGGTAGGTTTATTCCTAGGTATTTTATTCTTTTTGTTGCAATGGTAAATGGGAGTGTTTACTTAATTTCACTTTCAGATTTTTCATCACTAGTGTATAAGAATGCCAGAGATTTCTGTGCATTAATTATGCATCCTGCTACTTTACCAAATTCATTGATTAGCTCTAGTAGTTTTCTGGTGGCATCTTTAGGATTCTCTATGTATAGTATCATGTCATCTGCAAACAGTGACAGCTTTAATTCTTCTCTTCTGATTTGGATTCCTTTTATTTCTTTTTCTTCTCTGATTGCTGTGGCTAAAAATTCCAAAACTATGTTGAATAACAGTGGTGAGAGTGGGCAACCTTGTCTTGTTTCTGATCTTAGTGGGAATGCTTTCAGTTTTTCACCATTGAGGACAATGTTGGCTGTGGGTTTGTCATATATGGCCTTTATTATGTTGAGGAAAGTTCCCTCTATGCCTACTTTCTGCAGGGTTTTTATCATAAATGGGTGTTGAATTTTGTCAAAAACTTTCTCTGCATCTATTGAGATGATCATATGGTTTTTCTCCTTCAATTTGTTAATATGGTATATCACGTTGATTGATTTGCGTATATTGAAGAATCCTTGCATTCCTGGAATAAACCCCACTTGATCATAGTGTATGATCCTTTTAATGTGTTGTTGGATTCTGTTTGCTAGTATTTTGTGGAGGATTTTTGCATCTGTGTTCATCAGTGATATTGGCCTGTAGTTTTCTTTCTTTGTGACATCTTTGTCTGGTTTTGGTATCAGGGTGATGGTGGCCTCGTCGAATGAGTTTGGGAGTGTTCCTCCCTCTGCTGTATTGTGGAAGAGTTTGAGAAGGATAGGTATTAGCTCTTCTCTAAGTTTTTGATAGAATTTGCCTGTGAAGCCATCTGGTCCTGGGCTTTTGTTTGTTGGAAGATTTTTAATCACAGATTTCAATTTCAGTGCTTCTGATTGGTCTGTTCATATTTTCTATTTCTTCCTGATTCAGTCTTGGCAGGTTGTGCATTTCTAAGAATTTGTCCATTTCTTCCAGGTTGTCCATTTTATTGGCATATAGTTGCTTGTAGTAATCTCTCATGATCCTTTATATTTCTGCAGTGTCAGTTGTTACTTCTCTTTCATTTCTAATTCTATTGATTTGAGTCTTCTCCCTTTTTTTCTTGATGAGCCTGGCTAATGGTTTATCAATTTTGTTTGTCTTCTCAAAGAACCAGTTTCAGTTTTATCGATCTTTGCTATCGTTTCCTTCATTTCTTTTTCATTCATTTCTGATCTGATCTTTATGATTTCTTTCCTTCTGCTAACTTTGGGGTTTTTTTGTTCTTCTTTCTCTAATTGCTTTAGGTACAAGGTTAGGTTGTTTATTCGAGATGTTTCCTGTTTCTTAAGGTAGGATTGTATTGTTATAGACTTCCCTCTTAGAACTGCTTTTGCTGCATCCCATAGGTTTTCGGTCGTTTTGTCTCCATTGTCATTTGTTTCTAGGTATTTTTTGATTTCCTCTTTGATTTCTTCAGTGATCACTTCGTTATTAGGTAATGTATTGTTTAGCTTCCATGTGTTTGTATTTTTTCATGTCTTTTCCTGAAATTGATATCTAGTCTCAAAGCATTGGGGTCGGAAAAGATACTTGATACAATTTCAGTTTTCTGAAATTTACCAAGGCTAGATTTGTGACCCAGCATATGATGTGTCCTGGAGAATGTTCCATGAGCACTTGAGAAAAATGTGTATTCTGTTGTTTTTGGATGGTATGTTCTATAAATATTAATTAAGTCCATCTTGTTTAATGTATCATTTAAAGCTGTGCGTTTCTGTCTTTTCATTTTGCTTATCTTACTGTGTTTGGGGTCTCCTTTTTGCAGGCTGCAGGTTTGTAGTTTCTGTTGTTTTTGGTGTCTGTCCCCAGTGGCTAAGGTTGGTTCAGTGGGTTGTGTAGGCTTCCCGGTGGAGGGGACTAGTGCCTGTGTTCTGTGGATGAGGCTGTATCTTGTCTTGCTGGTGGGCAGGTCCACATCTGGTGGTGTGTTTTGGGGTGTCTATGGCCTTATTATGATCTTAGGCAGCCTCTCTGCTAATGGATGGGGCTGTGTTCCTGTCTTGCTAGTTGTTTCACATAGGGTGTCTAGCACTGTAGCTTGTTGGTCGTTGAGTGAAGCTGGGTGCTGGTGTTGAGATGGAGATCTCTGGGAGGTTTTCGCCATTTGATATTACGTGGAGCTGGGAGGTCTCTTCTGGACCAGTGTCCTGAAGTTGGTTCTTGCACCTCAGAGGCACAGCACTGACTCCTGGCTGCAGCACTAAGAGCCTTTCATCCACATGGCTCAGAATAAAAGGGAGAAAAAGTAGAAAGAACGAAAGAAAGAAAGAGAATAAAAATAAAATAAAGTAAGATAAAATAAAATAAATTTAGTAAAATAAAAAATAATTATTAAGAAAAAAATTTTTTTGAAAAGTAAAAAAAAAGGACAGAACTCTAGGACAAATGGTGAAAGCAAAGCTATACAGACAAAATCTCACACAGAAGCATACATATACACACTTACAAAAAGAGGAATAGGAGAAAAAATATCTTTGCCTCCAAAGTCCACCTCCTCAATTTGGGATGATCCGTTGTCTATTCATGTATTCCACAGATGCAGGTACATCAAGTTGATGGTGGAGATTTAATCCGGTGCTTCTGAGGTTGCTGGGAGGGATTTCCCTTTCTCTTCTTTGTTCTCACAGCTCCCAGGGGCTCAGCTTTGGATTCGGCCCCGCCTGTGCGTGTAGGTCACTGGAGGGCGCCTGTTCTTCGCTCAGACAGGACGGGGTTAAAGGAGCCGCTGACTCGGGGGCTCTGGCTCACTCAGGCCGGGGGGAGGGAGGGGCACGGAGTGCGGGGCAGACCTGCGGCGGCAGAGGCCGGCGAGACGTTGCAGCAGCCTGAGGCGCGCCGTGCGTTCTCCCGGGGAAGTTGTCCCTGGATCCCGGGACCCTGGCAGTGGCGGGCTGCACAGGCTCCCCGGAAGGGGGTGTGGAGAGAGACCTGTGCTCGCACACAGGCTTCTCGGTGGCGGCAGCAGCGGCCTTAGTGTCTCATGCCCGTCTCTGGGGTCCGCGCTGGTAGCCGCGGCTCGCGCCCGTCTCTGGAGCTCATCTAGGCGGGGCTCTGAACCCCCTCTCCTCGCGCACCAGGAAACAAAGAGGGAAGAAGAAGTCTCTTGCCTCTTCGGCAGCTCCAGACTTTTCCCCGGACTCCCTCCCGGCCAGCCGTGGCGCACTAACCCCCTGCAGGCTGTGTTCACGCCGCCAACCCCAGTCCTCTCCCTGCGCTCCGACCGAAGCCCAAGCCTCAGCTCCCAGCCCCGCCCGCCCCGGCGGGGGAGCAGACAAGCCTCTCGGGCTGGTGAGTGCCGGTTGGCACCGATCCTCTGTGCGGGAATCTCTCCACTTTGCCCTCCGCACCCCTGTGGCTGCGCTCTCCTCCGCGGCCCCGAAGTTCTCCGCCTCCCCGCAGTCTCTGCCAGGGAAGGGGCTTCTAGTGTGTGGACACCTTTCCCCCTTCACGGCTCCCTCCCACTGGTGCAGGTCCCGTCCCTATTCTTTTGTCTCGGTTTATTCTTTTTGCTTTTGCCCTACTCAGTTACGTGGGGAGTTTCTTGCCTTTTGGGAGGTCTGAGGTCTTCTGCCAGCGTTCAGTAGGTGTTCTGTAGGAGTTGTTCCACGTGCAGATGTATTTCTGATGTATCTGTGGGGAGGAAGGTGATCTCCGCGTCTTACTCTTCTGCCTTCTTCTCCTGTCTCCTTTGTGTTTTTCTTAATTGCATAAAAGTGGATATAAAACAATGTTACATGCTAATGGACACATTTAGAAAAAGTGATGCAACAGTGTTAGTTTAAAAAAAAAATGTTTATAATCCCTGAGAAATTACATCTTCAAATATGTAAAGTTAATATAAAACATTTACATAAACAAAATGTATAGTTGAGATTTCTATTTTTTCTAATTTATGTAGGCACAAGAACAAGACAATTTGAAGTGATAAGAGAAGTTTAACTCCACATAGTGAGCCAGTTTCCCCCACACTATCCCACAATCCCCTTGTTTTTCTTCTTTGCTTATCTAACAACTTTATAACTTAATAAATGCTATAAATTATAAAATTTATAATTGAATATAAAAATACATATATCCATTTCTAACTGCTGTTTTATTTTTTCTTGCTTTAACAGTATTTTAAAACCATTATGGCCCTGTACATTGCACTTACATATGATAGGATGAAACTTCTCACTTTTGTTTTCTTTTATGAAGTTGACTTAGTTACTTGCAACGTTTCTCTCTAAAAAAAAAAATTGGAATAAATTGTCCAAATCACTCAGGATATCAAGCTCAGTGTTTAACTGGGATTTAAATAAATACTTATAAACATAGCAAATCTGTTTATTCAAAATTTATTTAATATCTTAAGTCATTTTGCAATTGTTTTCTCTATCAAATTAACACGTTTTGTACGGTTGGTTCCTAGACTCTTTAGAGTGGTTGATAAGAATACGAATGATTTTTTAAAACATTTTCTAGTATAACTTCCTAATAAGGTTCTGTGGTATAAAGGGATAATAAGATCAATCAGTAGAGAATCCTGCAGTCTTACTGTAATGCCTAATCTGCTTGGCCAGAATCGGCAGTTTTTGTTTTACATTGAGAATCAAATTCACAAAACACAAATGGCCCGTAGCAAGCTTACTCTAAAGAAGGAAATGAGGTAGGCAGCACAGCATGTATAGTCAAGTTCTACAGGGCTGGTGACTCCCAGGCACATTAATCAGCATCTCCACCCTGCGTGCAAGAAATAGGACTCTGTGGGTTCAAACAACCTTAATTAAAGCAAACTTTTCCACCTGGGAAACCTTCAACTGCATCTCATTAATTTCAGCTTATGTGTAAGTTAAGGATTACTCCATCAATGAATCTCAGTGAGTTACAGCTGTTCAGTTTGTTAACAGTAAATTTGGCCAGAGTCTCGTGTAAGTGGATCCAGTACAGACTCACTGAGTTAGTATGGTGAGGAATATCTGACTAGGGGCCAAGTTTTCAGGCATCCTTAGGGCTACTGCATGCTACAGACCAGCTGATCATGCATCCTACCAATTTCCAGCTCTATTTGGTGTATATTTAGTCCAATATGTTTGATGAAATCATTAAAATCATGACACTTGGTCATGGCATACTACCATTTTCATATCGCTGGAGTTGATTTCCTAATAGTTAAGAATATTTATGACTATGTTCATGATGAATGTTAATTTTATATACACATTTTTTGTGTAGTCTCTTCGGTTTTGATATCAGGGTAAGTCTCTCCTCATAAAGTAGAAAGTACTTCCTCCTCTATTTTTTTTTTTAATTGTGAAAGATTGATACAATTCTTCTTAGATACTTAAGTGAATTTACCAGTGAGATCATTTGGCTTTATAATTTTATTTGATGAAAGGTTTCGATAATTTTTTAGCAGATATATGGCTAACTATAATTTTCTCCAACTACTCTAAGATGTTGATTAAACTCAGCGTCACTGGTAATGGGTCTGAGTTGCATAATCTCTGTGCCTGTGAGGATCACATCTTGTCTAACTTCTGAAGTGTAAATCTAATACCTCTGGGTTTCTCTGTTCTAATCAGTTTGTTGGAATTCCTTTCTAATTTCTGTCATTTCTTGTATGGTTCTCTGTTCAGTCACTCTGGTTCCATATTATCATTTGTTGTAGTCTTATCTATTCTTGGGCACTTAGCTTCTAGTAGGTTAAAGTTACTAGGGTCAAAGGGTTATAATAATCATCGTCATCATCATCTTCTTGAATTGATGCCTTTAGGAGCAAAAGGGCCTGGGTTTCTTCCTGCTCTGGAAATTACCTTTGGGGCCTTTCCTTTCTGTCTGTCCGCATCTGTGTCACTAATGGCTCCTAATAAGACCTCTGGAATTTCTTATTTGCTCTTCACAATATAGGCTATAACTCGCTGGGTTGGGTGATCAGGCCAACATCTGGAGTATGGTAAGTTTTGTTGAGACTAAGTCTTCAATAGGTCTCCAGGGGTCCTCAGAAGTTAACACATAATCCAGTCTATCCCTAAAGCACCCCTTAAGTGATTAGAGAAGCAAATTATTCTCCTCCTGTCTTTCACAACAGCGTTTAAAGTGTTTTATCATAGAGACCCTTAGTAGAGTGTTCCAAATCATTTGTAATATGGTAGAGCAGTATTAAGATGAGTATTGTGGCCGGCATTAGTATCCCAACTATACCAGCACAATTTGTCTATTCACGAGCTATTTAGAATTTCAGTCAGATGGCATAGATGGTAAATAGTTCATTAAGTTTAAAGTTTGTCAATCAGTAATGATGGGCTTCACCAGATTTTAGTTGGTCATGAATTTAGTGTAATTTATTGAACTGTTTTTCAAATTTGACATGGAGTACGGTACATCCTACAGCACCAACCAATATTAATTATTATTACTTTGAGTTGGGTTGCCAGCTACACCAGTCATTTTGTTTTGGGACAAATTATGCACAGACTGACATTGTCTTTTGCCAATATTATATTTCCCACACATTCATTGTGCGAATTATTGTTTATAATATTTCACAAGTCAATAGCATACAGGATAATGTCTCTTAATAAGCCAATAAAGACATAACACTCCAAACCAATGATGGATTAATCACACTATTGTTCCAGGCAAAGGGGAGATGAAAGGTACAAAGTCCAAATTTAGCTGAGGTGTACCTTTCTACGAGCTCATTCTCAGAAGAGACAGCTTAGCCATTCAATAGCTGATGTCCAGCTGCCAGTGCAAACAGAAAGCCCCTCATTGCTAGAACATGATTCTAGTGGAACCAAGGCACTGGTGCAGGCAGGCAAGGTGATCTTGTTCTTGGGATCAGTGCACAGTTTTCACCACAGCTGGCAAAGAGTAGCCTTGCCAAGGCAGGAGCTAATGTCTCAAGGTCTTTGGAGAGCTATTTAGGCCAGCAAAGAGTAGCCTTGCCCAGGCCAAACACTATCATTAAGTCCTCATAAAAACCTTGGTACTTAAAGTTCACACGTCCATTACATCAGTAGTCATTCCTCCATATGTTCATATCAGTAAGCACTCAGCACAACAGTTGTGCTGACATCATCCTGACTCAGCCTCCCCAATGTAAACATACTGACCCTTAGATCAAACAACTTCACTTAATCCATAAACAAGTGGACTTGAAATCATAACAAACCAATCACAACAGATGTGCAGATCTTTAGTTTTAGGCCTTCTAGTAGGTATGTTGTGACATCTTATTGTAGTTTTACTTTACATTTCCCTCGTGACTTTATGCTGAGCAATTTTTCATGTGTGTTTCCCCTTATCTTGGGAGCAGCTGTCAGTTTTTATTTCTAATAGGTTATTTTTCTTATTACCTAAATATATATATATATATATTTAACATATATATATCCTGAATACAATTCCTTTATCAAGTAAAAGTCTTGCAAATATTTTCTACTGGTCTGTAGCTTTACTTTGTATTTTGCTAAGAATATCTTCTGAGTAGGGAAGAAGTCTAATTCATCAATCTCGTTCACAGTTTATGATTTTGGTATCCTATCTAAGGAATCTTTTACCTATCACAAGGTAAATAAGAAATTTTCATATAATTTCTGCTAGAAGATTTTACAGGTTAAGCTCTTAGATTTAGATTGATCCATTTCAATGTAATTTTTTGTCATTTTGGCATATAGCATTGAAACCGTGCTCCTCAGACTGGGACTTGAACCCCTGTGCTGGGACTCGAACCCGGCCAAAACCCACAGTCTTCCAACTGAGATCACACACCTGGTTTCAGGATTTAATGAAGCTCAGGTTCTTGATGTCTCATTGCAGAAAGAATTCAGTGAGAGACAAAGTGATAGGTAAGAAGTGGATTTATTTAGGGAGAAACACACCCCACAGACAGAGTGTGGGCCATCTCAGAAGGTGAGAAAGGCACCAGGGTATGGGGTTGTCAGCTTTTATAGGGGTGGGTGATTTCATAGGCTAATGAGTGGGAGGAGTATTCCAGCTATTTTGGGAAGGGGCGGGGATTTCCAGGAATTGGGCCACAGCCCACTATTTGATCCTTATGGTCCATCTTGGAACTGTCATGGTGCCTGTGGGTGTGTCATTTAGCTTGCTGATGTGTTACAGTGAGCGTAAACTGAGGCTCAAAGTCTAGTGCAAGTTGACTTGTCCACCATCTTGGACCCATTTGGCTCTACTCAGTTTGTCATGTCCTTGGGTTACATCATTACGTCATTCTTTCAAAGGTTGTGCCCTGCCCCCTTCCCTCCCGTTTCATTGTTAGTAAGGATATATATAATATGTAAATAATGTAATGATTATCAAATTCTTCCAACACAGTTTGTTGAATATATTATTATTAACCCATTGAAGTGCTTTGACACTTTTGTTGAAAATTAAGATCATATATATGTAGGGCTATTTCTTGACTCTTCTATTTCATTAATTTATAGTCTACTGACTTTAATTACATATATATTTAATCCTTTTTGGTATTTTTTAGAGTTTACATTAGCCATCTTCAAAATTTCAACATTTAGACTTAATATTCTGCTTTCCACTTCACCCTTCATGATTCTAAAATCCCATTTTCTTTTTTGTTCTTATTTCATACTTTATATTTTTCACCCTCTTTGTTCTGTTTTCCTATATTTTTCTTCTACATATTTTCAATGCTATTCTTAAATAGTCATTTGCCTTCAAGAAACAAATAGAAAAATATTGTGTATTTTCCCATTTGTTTGCCATTTCTGATACTGAGTTTTTATCTGATGTCATTATCTTTTTGCCTAAAGAGCATTCTTCAGCATTTCTTCCAGTACAGGTCTTGTGGCTACAATCCTCAGCTTTTATTTAACAGTAGAAGTATTTCCTCTTCATTGTAAAAAAAAATTTCCTGGATTTTGTGTTGAAACATTTCTTTTGGCACTTTAGTGATATCATTGCTTTACCTGTGGCTTTAGTGGTATCTGAAAAGTTAGCTGTCATTCATTTTAGTGTTGCTCTGTGTATAATAATTCTTTTGTTCTCTGGCTGTTTTCAATTTTTCCTTGTATTTTTCAGCAGTTTTACTATGATGTGATTTTCTTGATATTTATCCTGGTTAGTGTCTGCTGAAATGTGTGGATATCTAAGTGTATGTTTGTAATCAAACTGGAAAAAAATAATCCTTGTCATTCATATACCTTATTCTGCCCCAATCTGTCTTCTCTTTCTGTGACTCCAACTCTAGTTATATTAGACTCTTGTTGGTAATCTTTCTTCAATCTTTTTTCTCTATACCTTGAGACCAAAGCATTTTCACTGATAGACGTTCAACTTGACTGATCATTTCTTCTATCCTACCCAACCCGCTACTAACAACAAATGGTGAATTTCTCATTTTGATTATTGTACTTTTCTCTTCTAAAATCTGTGTTATTTTTACATCATTTTCATTTCCATTTATTGCAATTCCCAACTGTTTACTAAGGTCATATTCCTTTAATCCATCATAATATTCATAATAGCTGCTTAAATCTTCAAAATTCCTGTCCTTCAGCTCAGTATATGAATCATCTTCATGCCTTCTACTATTGTCTTCTATTTTTTTCTCGACCCATTAGTATATTTTTGCTTGGTATAGAAATCCTGTTTGAAATATTTTTCTTTTAGAATTATAAAGATATTTCTCCACTTTCTGTGTCTTGTGTAGTTTCTGAAAACTGTTTAAATTCTTGTATCCTCTATATGAACTGCTATTTTTCTTTTCCCATCAAGATGTTATTTACATTTGTTTATCAGCAAATTGACTATAATTTTTTTCTTAATTTTTCTTTCATTTTGTATTTATCTTGTTGCACTTACCTAAACTTCTTTGCGTGTTTTGTATTCCTTTATTTTGGAATTTGGGGGCCATTCTCTCTTCAAATAACTTCTTGGCCATTCTCTCTCTTCTCCCTCTATGAATAAAATACTGTATGTTAAGTTTTTATTCTATCCCACAGGTCTTAGATGCTTTATTGTATTTGATTTTAAAAAATTTTCTCTTTGCATTTTATTTTCAGTGCTCAACTGACATATTTTCCAGTCCAGTAGAATCATTCCTTACCCGTAAGTAGTTTATTGGAGAGAGTGTTAAAGGAATTTCTCATCTCGGATATAATAAATAAATAAAATTTCCAGACATAAAATTAAGAACAAGTGAGACTGAGATACATATGGTTTACGACCAGAAATGGGTGTACCTGCTTCTTTGTCAGTCCGTTATTGTGGAGAGTTAAGTTCGTATGCTGGGTGGTTGAGATAGACTTGTGTTTTGCTGTTATCAGTCTTACAATCCCACAGACTTCACATTCGTTCAGCAACAAGCCATCATTGTGTGTGCTTCCTGTTAGTCCTGAGGTTCTGAGAACTTAGTGTTTCTGTCCATGTTTCCCTCATGTTTCCCTTTGTTCCTGTGTTCTTGAATCACAGAGTGGTCTCTCTGCTCTGGTCTCTTCCCCAGAGGTAGATGCTGCAGCTGTGTACTTGGTATTATTGATGCTATTGCTTTTGCTTACATTCGATGTAGGGAGTTTTGGGCTCTCCTGCTCTATCACTGGTCTTTGAATGGCAGGTGTGTTTGGCGTCGGGGGGGGGGGGGTGGGCCTTCTCAGTGTTCCTGCCTCTGCCCCACCCATGGCAGCTAACCTCTACCTTGTATCTAATGTGGGTCTCGTGCAGGAGAAAGTTATCTCCTCTTTTCTCAGTGATAGCCAAGCACTGTCTTGTTTTGGCGAGGCATTCAAGGACTGTTTTTCTTGCCTCTCCTGCAAGGGCAGAGGATTTGGCGTCTGTACTTCCCCAGAAGCCTTGGGATGCCAAGGATTTTTGCCTTGCCCTTGGGAGCATGAAGGTGGTGTTTCCTAACCCTTCCCTATATGCAGATGGGTTCTTCTGTAAACATATCCCTGCAGGCCTGTGTCTGAGAAAATCAGCAGCTGCTCCATCATGAGGGTTAGAAGAGCTATCTACATGGCTTTCCCGTTCTCCAGTGGCACCGGACCATCCCCTGTGGCGTTCTGACAGCGTAAGGAGACTTCAGTCTTCTCCGCTGCCCCCAGGCTTTCTATTAAAAATCTAGAAGAGGCCCATGTACAAGAGTTTCTGAAATAATACACACTCCCTTTATGTGTAGGGCTTGCTGCTATGGGAACTGGTGTCCAGCCCTACCCTACAGTTTTCCTTTAGAATATGTTTTGTTTTGGTGTTTATTATAATTTCTGTCTGAGCCCTGCCTACAATTCCTATGCCTCTTCTCTCCAGAAGAGCTTGTCACTCCTTGAAATTCAGAGGAGTGACAAGAGCCTTGTAACTTCAGCTCTTTGACCAATTCCCAAAAATTATATTTTTGTGGGCTTCCCTGGTGGCGCAGTGGTTGTGAGTCCGCCTGCCAATGCAGGGAACACGGGTTCGTGCCCCGGTCCGGGAAGATCCCACATGCCGCGGAGCGGCTGGGCCCGTGAGCCATGGCCGCTGAGCCTGCGCGTCCGGAGCCCGTGCTCCGCAACGAGAGAGGCCACAAGAGTGAGAGGCCCGCGTACCACAAAAAACAAACAAACGAATTATATTTTTGTGTTTTATCTGATTGTTGCTCACTTGTAGTTGGAGAGAGATATTCTCTTGCAGTTTTCTGTATTCAGAGTGGAAGTCGCACTCCTTTCTTATGTACTTTAATAAAATTTTAAATACAAGACGTTGCTGTGCACAGCCAATATTTCTTTATATTTTCTCACTTAAATATACATTTTGAGTTCATCTTATCTTGTTTTTCTTTTGCCTGATTTTACCCCTTAGTCTTCCCTTCATCATAGGTTTCTTGACGATGAATTACCTGTATTTGGCGTTGCTGAAAATGCCTTTGAGTTTTTGTTTGGATTTTCAGCAGTTCTACCGTGATGTGCTTAAGGATTGACTTTCTTCATAGCACTTCTTGAATCTATGTTTTTTTGAATTTCCCTAATTTTGGAATATTCTTAGCCTTTGTCTTACTAACATGTACACTAGACTAGGTTCTAACTATAGGTTTGAACCATAGGTTCCTGTAGATTTCTTTTTTAATTGATTTTAGGTTTATTATTTTTTCATACTTAGTTTTTTCCAGACTTACAGAGGTATTATTGACAAAGGTTGTATACATTGAGGTTGTACAACATGATTTTTGAAGGTGTACAACGTGATAACTTAGTATACATTGTGAAATGATTACCACAAGTTAATTAACTTACCACCTCACAGAGTTAACATTTTTGTGTGTTTGGTAAAGACACTTCAGATCTACCCTCTTAGCAAGTTTCACGTGTACAATACAGTAGATATTAATAACTATAATCACCATGTTGTACATTCATTTTTAATTATAATCAGCTTGATAGATCCCCAGAACTTATTCATCTTATAACTGAAAGTTTGTGCCTTTGACCAACACTCCCCGTTCCCTTCATTCCCACCCATGGCCCCTGGCAACCACAATTCTACTCTCTGGTTCTGTGAGTTTGACTTTTTTACACTTCACCTATAAGCAAGATAATGCAGTATTTGTCTTTCCATGTCTGGCTTTTCTTACTTAGTATAATGCTCTCCAGTTTCAACCATGTTGTTGTAAATGGCGGGATTTCCTCTTTATGTCTGAATAATATTTCATTATATATATCCATTATATATAATATTTTATTATGATATATGTATATTACATTTTCATCATCTATTCATCCATAGATTTATTAAGCCCTCTTTCAGTTTTCTTATATTCATTATGCACTATTCATAATGCATAGTTATGCGTAATTCATCTCCCCTGAGTGTTTTCTCCTGATACATCCTCAATTACTTAATCCTCTTTGCCTTTAACCAACATGCTGCTAGACTGGCCTGTTGAATTCTTAAACTTAATTAATGCGTTTTTCACTCCTAGAATTAACATTTGATTCTTTTTCATAGATTTCAGTTCTCTGCTAAATAACTTTATCGCTGTGAACATTTAAGCATTTTTATTCTGTCTTATATGATCATTGTCATCGTCCTCTGTGGCTGTGTTTCTGTTATCTAATTTTCTTCTGGCTTTCAGTCCTATCACCTTGTTTCCTCAAGTGCTTGGTAATTTTGATTGAATGATAGACATTTATACAAAAAAAATTATACGTAGTCTCATTAAGTCCTTCCAAGAATATTTACCTTTGCTTATGGAATGAAAATAGGTACACTATCATCCCTGGATTAGTATAATGCAGTTAATGTGTTTAAAATAACATGACTTTGGACTTCAGTGCATGTGAAGGCTAATATGTTTCTAGTTTTTTCATTCCTGCTTATTAATAGTTTCGCCCTTCAGGGAGCCAATTGGAGGTTTAACAAGCCACCCCTTCCTTGGTGGACCCTGGACTCCAAAACCTGTCTCTCTGTCTCCAAGAGGCTGATAGAATCCATGCATATCTTCTCATTCTTTTAGCTACCTTTTCCAAAATAGACAGTCTTAGGTAAAAAGTTGCCCTAAATGATGGGTCACAAAATACTCGTTTCCTTTTTCAGATTTTAGCCTTGTCTTTCTCTACTGATACATATAAACATAAATCATTCTCAGTTAAGAGTTGGTCCACATTAGCTAGTATGTCATACTGTGAGTGAAAGTATATTCCATCTCTTTCTTCCATTTTAATTCAACACATATGCAAAGTCATTTTTATATGGTAGGTATTACTGAAGTGATTAGAATAATCTACAGAATAATCTATAAATTGTAAAGCAATTGACAATTTAAAAATAATTTAAACTATTCCTTGAATCACAGTTTTGTTACAGGAGGATATGTTCTGTGGTCCTTTGACTTTATTTTACACATAAAAAATAGATTCTGTATGAAGTGATTTTCCTAATACTACAATGATGGTAATTACAGAGGAATCCTTATCTGATTACCAAACAAAACTTTAACCTCAATGACAGTTCATTCCAGTGTCTTATGTCCAAACTCAGTTCATTCTAATACACATCTATCATCATTGCCAAGATAGATGGGGAGGGAGGGAGGGAGGGGAGATGGTTGGGACGGAGGAGAGGGGAGGCATACCTATGTTTTAGTAAGCTTTTGGAAATTTTGAGCTTTAAAGAATAGTGTGTGAGAAGTATTTTCCATATATATTCAATGATTACATCATCTATCTAATTTAAGATTCTATGAGTAGATTCTCTATAAATCAAATCTACTCAGTGAAAGCTTCACAGTTTAGAAACAAGCTTTTGAAAAAATCTATTACCTTTGATTAAAATGATTCTACTTTATTGGCACCTTTTATTTTAACAATTTGAATTTCTAAAGCCTCTCACATTTCTGTATTAACAGAGAAATATAAATAATACCAAACTCAAAAGTAATTGTCTACTGTTCTGGAAAAGTGTAGACTACCTGTAATTCAGGATTTAACATTTAATTTACATCTCTGTACTTCTGTTATTCATAGTTTAGTTCTATATTAAAGTCATCTCTTTTTACTTCATTTTGTTTTCTTCCATTTGGATCTTTGAACACGCAATCTTGAACCAGATTGAATCAATAAATTTCTATAGGAAATAAACCTTGATAGTAAAACAAAATAATGAAAGTTTCACATAATCTATTGAACTATAGAAGTAATTTCAGATTTAGTAATATAAAATCTTGACAGAATTTCTGGCAAAACAAGTACAAGCTATAACTCTAGTATATGCTGTCCTTTTTCTCTTGTAAATCATAATTAAACATCAAACAATCTATCAAAAGAAATATAAAATTCATCAATTTTCCCTGTAAGCATTAGCCACTCTTTTACAAAAACTTCATTCACAAGTGTAATTATGCATAGTTACCAATATTTAAGAAAAAGATAACTAACTCCAATTATTTTTATTCTTTATATTTCTACTGACAGCTATCAGCCCATATGTTGATAATATTGTCAATGTTTAGTGTTAATTAAACTCTACAAATGGATTGAGTAAATGAGAGTAGGTAATGTCTTTTACATATATATTATAAAGGAATTTATTCCTAGAAAATTTTATTATTGTCATTATATTTTTAGAAAGTCAGTCATAATCATTTATTGCCCTTTGGTATACTGTACTAAGCATTATATTATAGCTTAGGTTACATTCATCACCATGCAATACTGTATTATGACATCATTATTTTTTTAGATGTAATAATGTGCCCTAAGAATTCTGAAGATTGACACTTGTAACTCCATGCTTTGCGTTTGGAACCATTTCCACCACTGGTGGTGCTCTTTCCTTAAAAGCAGTAGCATCTTTAGGGCACCATTTACCATGAAGGTCTGCTAACAGGCATGAGGATAATTTATTCCTTGTTAAAATCTCACCTTGAATTGAAAATACGTTTGATCATTTGCAGTTCCCTTATTATCTTTTGGTAGATTAGTTCTCCTATAAAAATATCTGGTATTTGCCTTACGGATGTGTTTTTATTTTCCTGATTATAAATTCTTCTTTTTATGTATAACACAGGCTGTGAAATAACAAATGAGTTCAGTTACGATGATAAAATCTGGATACAAGCAAATAGGTTAAATTCTCCCAATATTCCCGATGACCTTCTAAATCAACTTAGTGTCCCAATATGTCTCTGTGTAAAGTCAGTTTTCAAACTGACTTACTATAATGTTTAGATTTAGTGCCACAATTTAAAATTCAGTATAGATTTGACATATTGAGGTTTACTAAAAAATTGTTTGTTATGACTTATTTCATAAATGACTTTGAAGCAAACTTAAATATATTGCTCTATCAATAAAGTAATTCCGAATTGCTATTGTGAATGTTAACCATTGTAATATTTCATGTAAGACACTTATAAATCATGTAGTTATGCCAGCAGGTTTTTCACATACAACCTAAGTGACTCAAGGGAAGTAATTGTAATTTTAATTGAAGTGGCTAAGAAATAAATGGCCTGTGTTTCTCCTATGTGTATTTAAAGAATAAAGAAAGATAAAGCAGGTAATACATTGAGGAATTCCAACTACTTTTAGAATTAGGTAGAATTCTGAAAAAAAAATTCATCTGATTTGTTATAAGGAGTAAGACATTACATATAAGAGTATTTAATGTTGTATAGGGATATATAACTTTCTCATGGGATCAAAATACAAATATCAATTAGGTTAAAATTATTGATGAGACTCATCCTTCTAAATGAGAAGGATGCACAATTTGAATAATATGATTTATGGAGTTCAGAGCTTGCACTTCCTGCACTTTTAGTATTACTAGTGATGTTAAAGATAATTGTTCATAGCTGTGCTAATATTGTAAAAGTTTTATGAGTATATCTTCTAGAAAATTCAACTTCTGGCCTAACACTGTTAAAGTAAACTTGAATCCTATTTTTGCTGACATAGTGATATAAGAACTATGTTCTCTCAGGGCATTCTGCAGTGTCATTTATATATGAGCATATTGGCTTTCTTGGAAGATAAGTATATGATTTGTTTAACTTGGGTGATGTCTACTTTTCATGAACACATTTTATGAAAAATAGGCAGTTGGTGCTTAATTTATTAAATAGAACACAATGGGCTACAAATATGCCACCTATATTATATAATCTTAATGCATTGGATGTACATGTTATTTTGAAACAGATTTAATGCTTTATGATGTAAGTAACTTATTCAAATTTAAAACCAATTAATCTTTATAGATAAAATAAGACATGAAATATTTATAAGCAGACACTTGTATATAGATACAGGATCTGTGACAAGTATAATAAGATGAAATTTGATTTTTTAATTGTCCCAAACAATCTGAAGTTCTAGTTGATGTTATTTCAACCACATACATTGATTTCTATATCCTATTATATGCTTTTAACTATTAGGCTTTTTTTAATATCATCATCATACTTTTTTAAAAAATCTGTTATTCCTTACTATCAAATATCTAATAGGTATTCAGTTGTCTACTAATCTTAAACATCATAACCTTTTCCCCTTCTATTTATGTGATAAAATAAGGATCTCTTTTTCTTTAACTTGAAGTATAGTTGCTTTACAATGTTGTGATAATTTCTGTACAGCAAAGTGGCTCAATTCTATACATTTTTATATTCTTTTCCATTATGGTTTATTGCAGGGGATTGGATATAGTTCCCTGTGCTATACAGTAGGACTTTGTTGCTTATCCATTCTAAATATAATAGTTTGCATCTCCTAACCTCAAACTCCCAGTCCAGCCCTCTCCCTAACCCCCTCCCACTTGGCAACCATGAGTCCATTTTCTGTGAGTCTGTTTCTGCTTTGTAGATACATTCATTTGCACAATATTTTAGATTCCACATATAAGTGATATCACATGGTACTTATTGTTCTGTGTCTCACTAATTTCGCTTAGTATGATAATCTCTAGTTGCATCCATGTTGCTGCAAATGGCATTATTTCATTCTTTTTTATGGCTGAGTAGTATTCCGTTGTATATATGTACCACATCGTCTTTATCGATTCATCTATTGATGGACATTTAGGTTGCTTCCATGTCTTGGCTATTGTGAATAGTGATGCTATGAACATAGGGGTGCATGTATCTTTTTGAATTATAGTTTTGTCTGGCTATATTCCCAGGAGTGGGATTGCCGGATCATATGGTAGTTCTATTTTTAGTTTTCTGACAAACCTCCATACTATTTTCCATAGTGGCTGCACCAACTTACATTCCCACCAACAGTGTAGGAGGGTTCCCTTTTCTCCACACCCTTTTCAGCATTTCTTATTTGTAGACTTTTTCATGATAGCCATTCTGACCAGTGTGAGGTGGTACCTCATGGTAGTTTTGATTTGCATTTCTCTGATAATTAGTGATGTTGAGCATCTTTTCACTTGCCTACTGGTCATCTGTATGTCTTCCTTGGAGATATGTCTATTTGGGTCTTCTGCCCATTTTTGGATTGGGTTGTTTGTTTTGACATTGTTTAGAATTGCCAACAAATGCTGTTAGTAAAAAGCCAGAACACCTTTAAGGATTTTAACATTGGTTCTAGATTTTAATATTTGTTTAAAATTTTAGATAACACAACCCTTTTCATTTGTACTCTGAGCAAACAATTTCAATCTTATCAACCTTGATATCCCTCACTCCCTGACCACACTTTATCCATTACTAGGAACTTTAATGTTTCTAGTAAATTCTTATTCAACCAGCACTAATTTATTAGCTAATCAGTTAATACGAATCCTTTGAGAGAACTGATTTTTATATTTAGTTTTAATAATAAGGCAAATCTAGTAAAATAAAACCAAATGTAAAATACATATTCCATTTAAAGAATAGTAAGAATATAGTATTGTTTTGCAATTAATTTTAAGGTTGACATTAGTTGAGGATTTCTATGCATCAGAATTTTACATAAGGGATTCTTTAAGTCAATGAAAGAAAAAACAATTTAAAAATTTTAAAAAGCATAATAATTCAAATAAATGGAAAGATATCCCATGTCTTGACTTGGAAGCATTAATACAGTTAAAATGGCAATACTACACAAAGCAATCTACAGATTTAATGTGATCCCTATCAAATTACCCATGACATTTTTGTATGGAACCATAAAAGACCCAGAACTGTGAAAGCAATCCTGAGGGAAAAAAACAAAGGAGGAGGCTTAATTCTCCCATACTTCAGACAATACTAGAAAGCTACAGTAATCAAAACAGTGTGGTATTGGTACAAAAACAGACATACAGATCAATGGAACAGAATAGAGAGCCCAGAAATAAATCCACACAGCTATGGTTAATTAATCTTCGACAAAGGAGGCAAGAATATAAAATGGGAAAGACAGTCTTCAGCAAGTGGTGCTGGGAAAGTTGGACAGCTGCAAGTAACTCAATGAAGTTACAACACAAAATGGCTGAAAGACAAATACAGGACATGACACCATAAAACACTGAGAAGAGAACATAGGCAAAACATTCTCTGACATAAATCTACCAATGTTTTCTTAGGTCTGTTTCCTGAGGCAACAGAAATAAAAACAAAAATAAACAAATGGGACCTAATCAAACTGAAAAGCTTTTGCACAGCAAAGGAAACCATAAAAAAAAAAAAGATAAGACAACCTATGGAATAGGAGAAAGTATTTGCAAATGATATGACAGACAAGGGATTAATCACCAAAATATACAAACAGCCCATACAACTCAACAGCAAAAAAAAAACCCAATTGAAAAATGAGCAGAAGCTCTAAGTAGACATTTATCCAAAGAAGACATACATTTCACCTCACACTGGTCAAAATGGCCATATCAAAAAATCTACAAACAATAAATGCTAGAGAGGGTATGGAAAAAAGGGAACCCTCCTGCACTACTGGTGGGAATGTCAATTGATACAGCCACTATGGAGAACGGTATGGAGGTTCCTTAAAAAACTAAAAATAGGGCTTCCCTGGTGGCGCAGTGGTTGAGAGTCCGCCTGCCGATGCAGGGGACATGGGTTCATGCCCCGGTCTGGGAAGATCTCACATGCCGCAGGGCGGCTGGGTCTGTGAGCCATGGCCACTGAGCCTGCGTGTCCGGAGCCTGTGCTCTGCAGTGGGGGTGGGGGGCCACAGCAGTGAAAGGCCCGTGTACAGCAAGAGGAAAAAGGAAACAAACAAAAAACTAAAAATAGAACTACCATATGACCCAGCAATCCCACTACTGGGCATATACCCTGAGAAAACCATAATTGAAAGAGTCATGTACCCCAATGTTCATTGCAACACTATTTACAATAGCCAGGGTATGGAAGCAACCTAAATGTCCATCAACAGATGAATGGATAAAGAAGATGTAGTACATGTATACAATGGAATATTACTCTGCCATAAAAAGGAATAAAATCGAGTCATTTGTAGTGATGTGGATGGACCTAGAGTCTGTCATACAGAGTGAAGTAAGTCAGAAAGAGAAAAACAAATACTGTATATTAATGCATATATATGGAATATAGAAAAATGGTACTGATGAACCTAGTGGCAGGGTAGGAATAGAGACACAGATGTAGAGAATAGACTTGTGGAAACAGGGTGGGCCGAATTGAGAGTAGCATTGACGTATATACACTACCATGTTTGAAATAGCTAGCTACTGGGAAGCTGCTGTATACCACAGGGAGATCAGCTCACTGCTTCGTGACCACCTAGAGGGGTGGGACGGGGAGGGTGGGAGGGAGGGAGGCTGAAGAGGGAGGGTATATAGGTTTACATATAGCTGACTCATTTGTTGTACAGCAGAAACTAACACAATATTGTAAAGCAATTATAATCCAATAAAAATGTAAAAATAAATAAAAATAAAATACTTGAAAAAATACTGTGGTTCTAGGTTCTAAATAATTGTGGCAGTTACCTGTGGACTTTAATTGTATATATTAAATACACTTTTGAATATATATATTCACACTAGAACATATTTTAAATTTATAAATTTAAATTAATATTGATTGTATTCTCCAAAGAATTTAATTCAGAAAACACCCATTATATAATACACCTCTTATATATGGACATATGATTACCTTGAATCTTGGTTTGTAATAGCTCAGAACCACTAAAATTTACTTTGGAAAAAATTTGTATCCCCAATCCTGTGTTACTAGATAAGTATTCCTGACTACAAAAAGCAGATTGAAAGTAAATGATGAGACTTTATTTATTATATAGACAAGAGCAAGATTTGTTTCAATTCTGTCATTTCTTGGAATGCCAGGAGAAGAAACGAGCCCAGTTTAGCAAAGTTGCATGATACAAAGCAATAAACAAAACTCATTTTCATTTCTTGTTACAACTGAATTGAGTAATTGCATATGGCAATTAAAATAAATGTTTTCAATAATATCAAAGAATGAAATAATTTTAGAAAAATTGAAATACGTCCCAGGTTTATATGCCGAAAGTTATAACTTCGATGAAAGAGACTAAAAACTAAATAGAGAATGACACTTTATTCACAAATTGAACCGTTTAATACTGTTAGGATGTCAATTCTCCCAAAATTCATTAAAAAATTCATTATAATCCTAATAAAACTCCAGCAGGACTTTCATAGATTTTGTAACTAATTTAAAATGTACACAGAAGAGCAAAGGACCAAAGTTTTGCTGAAAAATTACTGCAAGGTTCACAGTAATGAGTTGAAATTTACTCTTCACGTATGACAATCAATAGAGTGTGATGTTATAATAAACATATGGTAAGTTACAGAGAAATAGGTACTACAGATACGTGATACATTTTTGACAAAGATGTCAAAGTTACTCAATGGCAAAGGGTAGTATTTTCAGCAAATTGTGCTGGAAGAAAACCCACAGGTACCATATAGAAAACCACTAAAATAGGAATAATAGGCCTAAATTTGAAGCCAAATGTGTATACATTTTGAAAGGAAACATTGGAAAAATGTAACATGTGGTAGGGAAACAATTCTTAAGCCACAAAACACAAAAAACCCAAGATTTTTAAAAAATGGGATATTGCACTTTAAACGAAAAATATTTGGCTCTTCAATAAGATCATTATTGAAATAACACTATCTTCAAAACAAATCTGATATGGGAGCATATTGATATATACATGGGATATATATTTGCAAATGCATATCTGTAAAGGACATGTTCAGAGTTCATGAAGTACTCTTATGCTCAACAGTCAGAATAAAATAGACAACTAACAAACTGGAAAAGATCTGAACAAATGCTTCACTAAGGATGAGATAAAAATGGAAAATAAACGCATGAAGGATATTCATTAGAAGAATGTAGATTAAAAATAGAGATACCACAACACATTTGCTAGGATGGCTAAAGACAAAAAAAAATCCAAAACGAAACTGGAAGTGTTTGGAAGGACGAAGGATGAGCATTTGACACTCATGTATTTCTGATTGGAACACAGAATAATACAGAGACTTTGGAAAATCTTTGGTAATTTCTTAAAAAGCTAAACATACACTTGCCATACAGCCCACCATTCTCATTCCTAGGTAGTTCCCAAAGGTAGAGGAAGGCATGTGGTCACTTAGAGACCGATACACGTATGTTCTTAGCAGCCTTCTTTATAATTACGTAAAACTGGAATCACCTGAAAACCTGTCACATGGTAAATGGATAAATTAGTTTATTCATAAGGTATCACTATCATAAAAAGAATTAGAAGGATGAATCCAAAAGCGTAAAGCTAAATAAAATAAGCCAGATATAAAAGGCTGCATGTTTTATAATTAGTTATATTTTATAAAAATGTATATTTACACAGAAACAGGTTGTTGCCAGGTACTGGAAGCACAGAGAAAGGAATATCTAAAGGGAACTGAGGGGAATTTTTTACAGTAATAGAAACATTGCCTATTTCAGTTACGGTGAAGTTTCCATGGCTCTACTTAGTTCTCAAAATAATTGAATTGTACACCTAAACAGGGTTAATTTTACTACAAGTAAATTATATTCAGTAAACCTGAAGTTGAAAAATACATAAAAATTGTTAGGGTTCAAAGAGGTTTTAACTGCTTGGAGAACATTGTTTGTCCTAGAAGAGAGGATTTTCAAATATACTTTGATAACCAAATATTTGTATTATCATCTCATGTAGGACTAGGATAGGATAGTATTTTTTTTAAATATATAACCAAAGGAAAAATAGGATAATAAAAAGATAAAACTGATAGAACAAATAGAAAGCAAAGCATAAGATCTTAGATTAAAGCTAAGGTATGTCAGAAACTGCATTTAAAATGACAGAGAAATTACTCCAACCAGAGAAAGCAAAATGTCTTTCAGAGTAATTTTTAAACTTTAGTATTTTTACACACAAGAGCTCTAAAGCATAAAGTATTTTGAAGTTAAAAGTTACAAGAAGAAGGAACGGAAGGAGAAGAAATTGGAGAGGAAGATGGTTTCCAATTCAGCTTGTAAGAAGCTTGGAAGTCACCACTTTGTCCTCACAGAAAAAAGCTGAACAGACTGAAAAATCAATGACTCTTCTCGGATTCCTAATAAAGAAGAGGACACAGGGTCAACCACTGTCCCCAACTGGGGAGACAGAAGGGGAATACGGCAGTCATGGCTTGCAGAAGCAGAGACTCCAAAGTGTAAACTACTGAGTGAACCGGCTCTAGGGTAGGAACCCTGAAACATAATGCATGAATTGCTGGAGCTCAGTCTGGATGACCCAGAGTTAGAAGCTCCAGGGAGACCCAGTCGTCAGGGGCGGGGGGTCTCCACAGTTTTGTGAGATTGAGGTCCAGGAGCTCGACCAAGTTCTCACAATAAATATGGGAGAAAAATTCCTCTGTGACTCAGCAGAAGGAGGGGAGAACGCTTTAATTTTTTAATTGAATTTAGTTGATTTACAACGTTGTTAGTTTCGAGTGTACCACACAGTGATTCAGTTACATATGTGTATAAATATATATTTTTCCAGAATCTTTACCCTTATAGGTTACTACAAAATATTGAGTAGAGTTCCCTGTGCTATACAGTAGGTCCTTGTTGATTATTTTATACATAGTAGTATGTATCTGTTAATCCCAAACTTCTAATTTATCTTGCCCCCTTCCCCTTTGGTAGCAGTAAGTGTGTTTTCTATGTCTGTGGGTCTATTTCTGTTTTGTATGTAAGGTTATTTGTATCATTTTTTTTAATTCACACACATGTAAACAATATATGATATTTGTCTTTCTCTGGCTTACTTTATTTAGTATGATAATCTCTAGGTCCCTCCATGTTGCTGCAAATGACATCATTTAATTCTTCTTTATGGCTGAGTAATATTCCTTTGTATATATACAGCACATCTTCATTACCTGTCGCTGGCCATGTGGCTTAGAACACGTTTTGAAATAAGCTAGTACTCTCCATGATTCTCACAAGGCCTGCACTCAAGAGAAACTAGTTGACCAGAACCTAGCTGGCTAGGATACTATCAGAACCTAAATGACCTGGAAGAAGAGAAATACCTAATCCCAGCTCCCCCTAGACTTCCACTTGGGAAAAGAGAAATACCCAACCACAGCCTACTAGAGCCATCCTGTCCCATGTAAGGGGGGGAGAACACAACTGAGAAACATTTGTGAAATTCACAGTTGGGCGGCGTATGCTCCGTAGGAGCCTGGACTTAATCATGCACTACAGCACAATTGCCCTCGCCCCCTCACCTCACGACCACATTACTGTCTATGACAGCAGTTCCTTTTACTCAGTATATCATGTCTGGTCATCGAGAGAAAATTACAAGGCATGGGAAGAGGCAAAGACCTCCACAGCTAGAAGAAAGAGAGGAAGCATCAGAATAAGACATGGCGTGGAGAATTACTCAGTTATATATTTTTTAAAAAAATGAAATAATGCCATTTGCAGCAACATGGATGGACCTAGAGATGATCATACTAAGTGATGTAAGCCACGCAAAGACAATATATGGTATTGCTTATCGCGGAATCTAAACAAATAAGATACAAATGAACTTCTTTACAAAACAGAAATAGACTCACATCATAGAAAACAAACTTATGGCTACCAAAGGGAAGGGGCGAGCAGAGGGATAAATTAGGAATTTGGGATTAACACGTACACGCTACTATATATAAAATAGATAGCCATCAAGGATCTACTGTACAGCACAGGGAACCATATTCAATATCTTGTAACAACCTATAATGGAAAAGAATGTTAAATATATATATATATATATATATATATTTTCCCTTGTAGGTTCTTTGGCTGGCCTAATAATTAAATTGACATAAGACAGAGTAACGAGAAAAACAAATTGAATTTTGTATATTTGGGAGCTCATAAAAATATGGGACTTAAAGAAGTGACCAAAGCAGGCAATTATTTAGACAATTATTTGTGAGGATTTGAAAAAGGAAAATGGTTTGGGCTTGGGGTAGCAAATCAGTGAAGTAACAAGGTCTGTTTACACAGCCTTCTCAGCCTTGAATTCCCTGTCTCTGGGGATAGGATGCCTTCTACCCTCCTAGTACAGGGAGGGTACCCTCATATGAAAGATTTTTTTCCTGCTTTTAGGGAGACAAAGGAAGGTCAGAGTATCCATCTGGCATTGGCTGTTTCTTAAGTAACTTTAAGTCAAAATGATCAACATGGCACAGTGGCACATTTAGCTCCCCCAGACTGTATTTCAAATGACTATCATAAAATCAAAGAGAGAAAGCAAACACACGCAATTTTGAAAACATATTATGACTGTATATTCTTAGGTTGTTTGTATGTTTGTTTTTAATCTTAGGTTGTGTGTTTTTAATCTATCAACTGATCTTGGCTTTTACCAGTGTGTGTACATACACATAATGGTATAATGGTAGCTATTCTGAAAATATTTTTTTATTAGGTAGTTGAAAAATATATGAATATATTGAAGGTTGATTTGGGGAGGCAAAGTTTACACAGTAAATGAAGAGAGATACTGATATGAAATGAGGAAGCCAAGGAGCAATCCTGTAATGTTGGATTGGAATTAGAGCTATCACTGTGAAATTATGAGTTTATATTTTTAAATTTTAGATATTGAAATATCATAATATATAAATGTCTTTATCATAATATATAAATGTCATAAATAATTTAAGTTTAATATAATTATTTTACTATAACTTTCATATATTTGTAATTGGTGTGCTTGTAGGTGAATGATGAAATGTTTTTTTCCTAGTTCTTTCTACTAAAATGGCCCAGAAGTGGATATTCCAGTAGCAAAGTGTAGTGCACTTAGGTCAGAAATCTTGGTTGCTAAATACTATTTCCCAATAAGAACTAGACTCTGTGGGGAAATGACTGATTCCAGTGCTGAAACAGGATAAGTACAAGTTGAGTCTGGACATGCCAGAAAGTAAGAAAGTCCTTAAAAAAATGGGTCATGTCAAAAGTAATAAAAAGCCATTTTGAATAGCCTCCCCTGTCCAAATATCATACAATTCAAACATCAAAGTAAAATGACAGTAAGGAACAATAGTCCATTGAATAATATCAAAATGTTTGCCTATAAACACAAAAAACAATCAAAGGAGGAAGGGAAATTTGTTCCTTACAGTAGAATACCAACTAATAAACATAGGAACAATAAAATTAGAAAATCATCACCACAAAACTTTCAAAAGAATCGATTCAAAAAGGAATCATTCAAGATTGCTAAATCTATTGGGCGGAAGGTTGAAAGAGAACAGAGTATTACATAATAAATCTCCAGTTATTTCCTTGATTACTTATCAGTTACACAATTAGTAACTTTTACAGTGAAAAAACTTGGTGGAAAGTACTTAAAGTACTAGTGTTAACCTCACCACTAATAGGGCATACGGACAGAATGTTCCTTATGTGATGCACTCTGTGTGTGTGTGTATATATATACACACACATATATATATATAATTACTGCTTTACATTCCTGTTAGCCAAATTACGTAGTTTTGCCACTGGAAGTACCTTATCAATATGATGTTCTAGGTTTAATAAAGTCTCAAAGTAAATACTTCTGAGGCAAAAATCAGGCAATTAAATGCTATTGCTTTTGCATTGCTTGTGGTGAAAGTAGTCATTTTCTATCTAACTGCATATATTTTGAAAATGTATCAAGTTAGGCAAAAGTCAAGGGACATTGAGAGCATGGGAACACACCGCTTTATCTGTATCTATCACATTTTTATTATGCCAGTGTTTTGCTCTTCTTTCATTTGTAATATCTTTTTACGATATTAAATACGTAAAAACCACTGAAATTCCATTGATTTCTTTTTAAGATTCTTTCATTCATTCCATGTGCTTGGCTATTATTTTATCTTCGTTTTTTTATTAAGACTTTTTTTGTTTACATGTTTCAATTTTTCATCCCCAAATTGAGGGGAAGGTGGAGATTTTCTGCACGCTCTGCCCCACACCTGCACGGCCGACCCATTATCCACATCCCCAGCAGTGATAATTTATTATAACTTACGAACATTATTATCACCCAAGATCCGTAGTTTAATCTTGGGCTCACTTTTGGTGTCATACATTCTATGGGTTTGAACATTTGTTCATTTGTATAAGGACGCGTATCCACCATTATGGTATAAAACAGAGTATTTTACTGCCCTAAAAATCCTCTGTGCTCTGCCTGTTCATCTATCTGTCACCCTACCCCATGCCCGTGGCCATCGTTGATCTTTTTACCATCTCCATAGTTCTGCCTTTTCCAAAATATCATATAGTTGGAATCATATGGTATGTAGCCTTTTTTGATTGGCCTCTTTGACCTGGTAATATATGCATTTAAGTTTCTTCCATGTCTTTTCTCATTTCTTTTTAGCACTGAGTAATACTTCATTGTCCAAATGTAAGAAACCACCAAAGTGTCTTCCAAAGTGGCTGTTCCACTTTGTGTTTCCACCAGCAATGTATGAGAATTCCTGTTGCTTTACATTCTCGTGAGCACTTGCTGTTCTCAGTGTTTTGGATTTTGGCCATTCTTTTAGATATGTAGCGGTATTTCATTGTTCTAATTTGCCTTTCCCTGATGACATAGGATGTGGAGTAACTTTCATGTCCTATTTGCCATCTTTATGTTGTCTTTAGTGTGACACCTTGTAAGGTCTTTGGCACATTTTTTAATCAGGTCGGTTTTCTATTTCTAGCTTTCAGAGTTCTTTGTATGTTTTGAATGACAGTCATTTATCAGATGTCTTTTGTAAATATTTTCTCCCAGTCTGTGGCTTGCCTTCTCATTCTATTCACATTTTCTTTCACAGATCAGAAATTTTTAATTTTAATGAAGGCCAGCTTATCCATTTTTTCTTTCATTGATCTTGCCTGTGGTGTTGTATCTAAAAAGTCATTGCCATATCCAAGATCATCTAGGTTTCTCCTATGTTACCTTCTAGGAGTTTTATAGTTTTATGGATTTTTTTAACCTCCTTAGCTAAATGATTAACTCATTTATTTTAGTCTCTCTAGTATAATAATGGACATTTTAAGGCTATAAATTTTCCTTTATATTCAGCATTGTCAATATCAAATATGTTGTATATACTATGATCACTTTATTTGATCTTTTCAAAAATCAGTAATTTGAACTTGGGTAACCTAGACATGGGAGCTATCTAGGAGAATGTTTTAAACATTTAATTTCAAATTGTTTGATTTACTTATATGTCCTTTTCTTAATCGTTTCAAATTTTATAGTATTGTGAGATTTTATATATGGTCAAGTAGATCCTCTTTATTATTTCATAGCCAGAGGACAAAGTAGATGTATCAACTCTACATTGTATTAAAGCTTTGTAAATGTGAGTGTGCACATACATATACACATATATACACTTTATATTGACTTTATGAAATATGTTATTTAGATGTGCTCTATCTTTTTTATTATTTGAATCCTTATTTAAATGAGTGAGAATGTTGTCGTAAAGTCTCAATATCTCTGCATTTTATTTTTCTTTATTTTTTAAATAACTGATATGATTCATACATGATATAAAATTATTAGATATATGAGGTATAATAGCAGTTATAACTTTTTCATCTATATATATTTATCAAAATATTTTTATTAGTAGAAATATTTTTTGTTTTGTTTGCTTACATGTGCTAACAATTTCTTCCTTGCTGAGAAAGACTATAACCTATCATTAGAGATTCAAAGGCAATTTATCTTCCTTGGATAACCAAGGTGATTTTCTGCTGCCTCTTGTTAGAGCAAGAAGATAGGGGGAAAAAGTGAACTAAAATATTAATCTTCAACTAGAGTATCTGTCTTCTAATGTCAACTTCACACGTTGTCATTTCCCATGTATGAACAAATTCTAACATCAAAAATATGAAGAAAGAGAAATCAATAAGGTTCGGAAGCCATTAATGTACTTCTCTAATCTGGTCTTTTAGATAAAGCAGTGATATACAGGCTATGCACAAAATATTTCTAGTTTTACAGTAATACCCATATGATATAATTTTAAAAGTACTTTAAATGTAGATCAAAGAGAATGAATATCTTTACTACTCTGAGGGACACTGAAATACAGAACTCCCAAAGAAACTGAAAATTTACATTTCAAATAACAGTGTATAATAAATAGCTAATTGATTTTGATACTTGAAACAGTATTAAAGTAGAATTAAAGCAAAAGTATGTCCAGAACACTTCAAATACATTTTTTGTCATAAACTCATCGCATTAAATGACATAACCTAGCTTTTTACATTTCCTCCACAGATACAGAATAATTTCTTCATATTGCAGTGTCCACATATATGATATTTCTAAGTGTCCCAATGTATCTTATGTTCAGTAATTTATTCTAACAGAGACTGAAGTTTAATCTATTTTGACTTCCATTATCAATCATTGGATTTCATTAATCCTAAACCTATAAATTGTGCTTGTGGAGAAAAACTCTGTTATACATATCTTTCATTCCATGCATACTCTAAAATCATATTCTCTGGTAGACTGATCTCTAAAGAATTATTTATCCTACAAAGAAACCTGTGCATAATCATGGTTCCTTGTTAAGTGAAATGGGCATTTATTCACTCCATTATCATGAACATTATTATGAGTATTTTTATTTTACCGTATCCGTGTGCTTCATTAAGGAGCAGTGAAGGATACCATGGCTACAAGTACAGTTTGGTGCCATTACCTTGGATTATGCTAAGGTAAAAGCAGCAAATGTCAACACAGAAAAAAAAGCAGGTGATGTCACCATATTATTATGAAATAGTAGTAGTGTTGTCCTACTTTTTAGATGAGGACACTAAGCTACGGAAACATTATGTAAATGTTCTAAGGACAAAAAGCTGGAAAGCAGTAGAGTTAGAATTTGAAAGCAATGCATCCAAATTCAAAGCCAGATCCCTTAAAGCCTAGGATTTTAGGGAGAGGGTGTTGGTGACCCTGATAAAATAGTTGCATGAACCTGTCTCCGCATCTTTCCTAGTGCACTACATTTTAATCTTCAGCCAGTTTTCCCTTTTTTTTTTCCTTCTCTGAATTATTTCCTTAAATTATATTCACAATCAAGTGTTACATTGAACCCATAGATTGAAAAAGCCATATGGAATAGTCATCTGAGTAATTTTTTGCTAATGTAAAAAACAAAAAAATTTAGATCTATCCTTCATTTGTGTGAATTTGAGCAAATTACTCAACTTCTGTGAATCTGAGGCTTCTTATACGAAATACCGATATTAAAGAGTTGTAAAGTTTAGCCAAGATATTATATAGAGTTTACCATAGACAGTAGTAAACAGTAGTAATAAATAGTCTTTTAATATTCTAAAGATATACTCATGCTTTTTCTTGCCACGGTTTGTTATTCATCTTCCTCTGCAGTGAATTTCAATAGTTGTTATATTGTAGTTTTTAATTTGTTTAAAAGTTCATTGTTTATCTATGGTATTCTGAACTAAATTTATTAGATTTGTTAATTTGTACTTCCTAGAATTCTTTTCTTTTAAAACTTCATGACTCTTTAGTGAATGCCATTCCACTAGGACACTTAAGCATATTATATTGTTCGGCTAAGTATCTAACACTAGGATTAATTGTAATTATTGTAAAGACTCCTGTCAAGTTTATGATTGGACAAAAGATTTAAAAGGAACATCAAGTAAAGCAAGATTTGTAGAAATACAATAATTTCATTTGAATGTCTATTTGCATATGTGTGTTTTGGGTACAGATATTGGTAAAGCTAACTTTGTAAAAATCAGAATGATGCAAACGTAATTTCTTCATACATTACAATGTGAAAAGGAAAAAACCAGGGGTGCAACCACTGATAGTGATATTTTGTGTATCTGTTTCTATGAGAGTGTGTATACAAATTCTTATGTGTGAAATATTCTGCATAAAATATTCTTTTCAGAACCTACTCTAATTAAAAATTTTACCCATAACTCTATGCTTCCATGAGGTGAAAAAATCTTAAATTTACTTCAAATCTTGCATCCTTTTTTCTTCTGTTTTCTTCTGTTAAGAATTCTACTATAAGACGCTTAAGGAAAATGTATCTTTGTGCAACTGTGTATCTGTGTAATTAACAATATAATATCACTGTCATATAGGTATAGAAATTGATGTTTCAGTAATGATGATTGTCATAATAGATGAGTTCCTTTTTAAAAGAAAGGCTTCTCCTTCCCAAATGGTAGTTTCAGTCCACCAAGTTGCAATTAACACAGCATCAGGACAAAGTTAGCTGCAGGCTCTGTCCAACCAGATGCTTATAACCCCAAAGTGAGCTGTAGCTCTGACTTCATTTTGTAGGTGCAGTCTGGGTTAATTGCTTTTAATTAGTTGCCTAACTACCCTAACTAGGACCATATTTCTCTAAGTCTTGCTGTACCGGGGACCTGAACTATGGAGGCAAAATTTCTTTTAGCGCCTTATTTCTCTCTGCAGTTCTTGAGCCTTTCATTCTCCTAACTAGCTGTCCAGCTCTGCCCTCAGCAGCCTCTCTAGGACCGAAGGGCCCAGAGACCCCTTTCCAAAGTGATATCTGCTGCCTTCTCTTCACATCAGATCTTTATTCTTCGAGCACGTGGCCCCTGCCAGGGAAGTTATTCCTGCTGACGGTATCTGCTTGTTACCTCTCCTCATGAGGCTCGTTCTGGTCACTGTCTTTAATGTTGACTCACCCACCAACCTGCTTCCTCTCATTCTTTTTTGAAATTTTACACAGCACTCACCATCCTCTACTAAGCCTTATTTTTATCTATTATTTATTTTTCATTGTCTTTCTTTCCTCACTGTATTTCACCCGAAGTCAAGGTTTTGTTTTGTTTTTTCTTTATTCACTATTACATGCTAAGATCCTAGGAAAATCTCTGCCATATATAGGGACTTAATAAAATGTAAGCGGATCATTGAATGAATCTCATATTTTTCTTTAAAACCACAGTGCCGTTATTTTACATGATCAATTTGTGGATATGTGAAAAGATCACTGACTGCAGAGGAACTCTGTGAGGAGATGGGAAGGTTGTGTTGCATCTTCCACCTTACAGGCCTTAGGGATACAGCCTTGTACTAATCACCACCCGTAGGGAAAACTTTAAAAAATGGGTAAAGCTTTGTATTACTAATTTCACTACTACTGTGCCTTTCAAATTACAGAAAACACCAGAACTGGACCAGCTGGGGGTGGAGGCAGAAGAGGGAAGGTACATCATCTCCTCTGTCAAATACATATCCATTATGTGGATCTCCTTGGAAACACACTTTGAAAGTATACTGACATTTCCAACTCCCTTCCAGTTTTCCTTAAACACACTCTAACTGGGCTTTCTCAGTGTCTTTGTCTTCCTCCTCCTGGTCTGGCCTTTCCTTCTCAGTTTCTTTGCTGATTCGTGACCTTTCCCCGGGCTTAGGGTGTCACAGTATCAGCCCTTGCACCTCTTCTATTCTGTCTTTATTCATCTCCTCAGTAATAGCTTCCTGCCTCATGGTTTTAAATTCCGTCTATAGCTAATTACTCACAACTCCGCCATCTAGCAGCTCAATGGGCTTCATCTCAAACTCAGCATGCTCAGAACCCAATTCCTGATAACCCCCCAATATCTACTCCACCATCAGACTTCTTTAGCTAGTGAATTCTGTATTTCCATCTGCTTAGCCACAGCTGTGGTTTCCTCCTTGATTTCTTTCCTTCCTACCCCGTAGGCATAGTGGGAAAAGATTCTTTAGGATCTACTTTGAAAAATACTTCAAATATAACAACTTCTTACTTGCTTCATTCCTCCAATCCTAGTCTGAGACAAGAAAATTTCTCATCTGTGACCCTGCATGTAGCATCTGTTTCATCACAGATCTGTGGGAATAATCGTTTTATAGTGGAAGTTACATCACTTCACTCTTCTCAGAGACCTCCAATGCTTCATGTTGCTGTAGGTGCAATTCCAAGTCCTTACAGTGGCCTCATCACGTTCCTGACTTCATGCCCTACAACTGTACCCCTTCCTTGACTGGTCTTTTTTTTTTTTTTTTTGCTTTTAATGATGCTTGATACACTCTCATATTAGAGCCTTTTTACAGGCTGTTTTGCTCTGTCTGGAATGTTCTGTCCTCCGAATATGCACAGAGATTGCTTTCCCACTCCTTCAAGCCATTGCTCAAGTGTCACTTTCTCAATGAAGCTTTCCAAAACCGTCACATATAAAACTGAAAACCCTCAGTACCTACCCTTCAAAACTTTCCTTCACTGTACCCTGGTGGCATGGATCATATTAAAAGAGACAGTATAGTGTATGTCACTAAGATGTGCACGGTTTTATTTCTTCCACCACTAGAATGTAAACCCAGGAAGGAAAGAATGCTTGTCTGCTTTATTTTTTTTTTCAGCAGGTCCAGGTGCCAAAGATAAAGTGACCCTTGAGTAAATATTGGTTGAATTAATCAATCAGTATCTAGCAACATATACTATTATGAGACACTTATGGAACACTTACAAAAAGTGATCATCTGTTAAGATCATAGAGAAAATTGTAATGGATTTTTAAAGATCGAAATTACAAGTACCATGTTCTCTGATCATGATATTAAAATGATTTTTTAAAATGGGTAAAGTAACTCCACACAGCAGGAAATTTAGAAGTTTCTCCTAAACAAGTATTTGTGAGGATAATATTAAAATGGAAATACTGACAATAAAAAAATCCTTCATTTCAGATTATTTCTTAAGTGTTAAATTCAGTAAGTTAAAAAGGGATGAACAGAGTTTAATAAGTATGAAAGCAGGAATGTTAATTTATGGAGAAATTAGATTTGATAAGTCAAAGAATTGCCTTTTCGAAAAATATAATTAAAAGATAAGCAATGAGCTGCCATAAGCAATAAAAACACAGGGAGGAAAATACACAAAATCAGAAATTGTATATGGAAATAGAACAAATAGGAAATTGTAAATGTCTAGAAGAATATTTTAATCAAATTTGAAAACCTCTACGGCATTGATGGATTTTAGAAAAATTAAATGGCTGTTACTCTCAAAGATATACGTAAGACATCAGGCCAATTATTACAAAATAATTGTAAAAGTTATCAAAGTCTAAGTACCTGATAAAGATAATGCCCCGAAATTTTCAGTTTAATTACCTAATCTAAAAAGAACAAATTCTAATACTATTTAAACTTTTCAGAGAAAAAAGAAGGTTTCCAAAACTATTTTATAAAACCAGGGCAGAATTTAAAGAAATACTGTATACATTCTCTGTAAGACATGGTCTTGTTGAACATGAATAAATGTGACGAAAGAACATTCAACTTGCATAAAACATTTTTCAAGGCCAAAATACCACCAACCATATAAAAATATAAATGACTGGGGGGAAAATGCAATGTAATGCAACAGACTATTAACAGAAGAACACTTGCAGAAAAGATATAGAATCCAATTTATTGGTAAAATCAGGTAATTATATTGAACTTATTAGGCAATGTGTAGCTAAAGACATCCATAAGAATATTCATAGCACAGTTTATAACAGCTAGTAACTGAAAACTGCAAATATCCATCAATAATGGAAAAAACATTAGCGGTATATTTTTATAATTAACACTATACAGAAATGAAAAATTACTGCTAGCTCTAATAGCATGCATAAACTTTGCAAATATAAGATCGAGAATGATTCTATCTATATAAAGTTAAAAATCAGGCAATAACACTTTATTATTAGAAGTCAGGATAAGGTTAACCATGGGATGAACAGAGGAAGTGGTGATTGGTGCCTAAGGAGATTTCTGGATTACTGGGTAATTTTAATCTTTTGATTTCTTTCGTTGCACAAACATGTCCATTTCTAGATAATTTACATTGAGTACTTGTGGTATATTTACTTTTGTAAATATGCATATGTGGTTTTATAGTAAAAAAAATTTCTGAACATACACACGGGGTAAATCTATCACCTCCAAGTTGCAGACATTAGCCAAATTTTCTTTCTATGCCTTATTTTCCTCATCTGTAAAAATGGGAAAAATAAAGTATCTACTCCATAGGGCTGTTATGATATTTAAGTGAGTGAATGTAAAGAGCTTAGAATAGTACCTGCTACATTGTTAAGATAAATAATAAAAGCCTATTATTGTAATCATTTCCAGACAAATATCCTTAAAAATTTGACCCCTTTCATCTCACCATATGCATTTTGCGCAAAACATGAACTCTGAATGAATCTAACTCTCCCCCTTTTCAGCGACCACACCAGTGCAGCTGAGGGTGTTGAGGAAAAAAAAAAAAATAGTGTGCAGTCTCACTTTGGATTCCTGAGTACTCAGTTCACTGGGCTTTTGGTTTTTATTTTATTTCACATCTTCATTGGAGTATAAATGCTTTACAATGTTGTGTTACTTTTTGCAGGACAACAAAGTGAATCAGCTATACATATACATATATCCCCACATCCCCTCCCTCTTGCGTCTCCCTCCCTATCCCACCCCTCTAGGTGGTCACAAAGCACCGAGCTGATCTCCCTGTGCTATGCGGCTGCTTCCCACTAGCTATTTTACACTTGGTAGTGTATATATATCCATGCCACTCTCTCACTTTATCCCAACTTCCCATTCCCCCCCACCCACCCATGCCCTCAACTACGTTCTCTACATCTGTGTCTTTATTCCTGCCCTGCGACTAGGTTCATCAGTACTGCCTTTTTAAATTCCATATATATGCATTAGCATACAGTATTTGTTTTTCTGACTTAACTTCACTCTGTATGACAGACTCTAGGTCCATCCACCTTACTACAAATAACTCAATTTCGCTCCTTTTTATGGAATAATATTCCACTGTATATATGTGCCACATCTTTATCCATTCATCTGTCGATGGACACTTAGGTTGCTTCCATGTCCTGGCTATTGTAAATAGAGCTGCAATGAATATTGTGGTACATGACTCCTTTTGAATTATGGTTTTCTCAGGGTATATGCCCAGTAGTGGGATTGCTGGGTTGTATGGTAGTTTTATTTTTAGTTTTTTTTTTTTTTTTTTGTGGTACGTGGGCCTCTCACTGTCATGGCCTCTCCTGCAGAGCACAGACTCCGGACGCGCAGGCCCAGCGGCCATGGCTCATCGGCCCAGCCGCTCCACAGCACGTGGGATCCTCCCGGACCGGGGCATGAACCCGCGTCCCCTGCATCGGCAGGCGGACTCCCAAGCACTGCGCCACCAGGGAAGCCCTATTTTTAGTTTTTAAGGAACCTCCATACTGTTCTCCATAGTGGCTGTATCAATTTACATTCCCACTAACAGTGCAAGAGGGTTCCCATTTCTCCACACCCTCTCCAGCATTTATTGTTTCTAGATTTTTTGATGATGGCCATTCTGACTAGTGTGACGTGATACCTCATTGTGGTTTTGATTTGCATTTCTCTAATGATTAGTGATGCTGAGCATCTTTTCATGCATTTGTTGGCCATCTGTGTGTCTTCTTTGGAGAAATGTCTATATAGGTACTTCTGTCCATTTTTGGATTGGGTTGTTTGTTTTTGTGATATTGAGCTGTATGAGCTGCTTGTATATTTTGGAGATTAATTACTTTAGTTGCTTCATTTGCAAATATTTTCTCCTATTCTGAGCATTGTTGTTTCGTCTTGTTTATGGCTTCCTTTGCTGTGCAAAAGCTTTCAAGTTTCATTACGTTCCATTTGTTTATTTTTATTTCCATTTCTCTAGGAGGTGGGTCAAAAAGGATCTTGCACTGATTGATGTCATAGTGTTCTGCCTATGTTTTCCTCTAAGAGTTTTAGAGTGTCTGGCCTTACATTTGGGTCTCTAATCCATTTTGAGTTTATTTCTGTGTATGGTGTTAAGGAGTGTTCCAATTTCTTTCTTTTACATGTAGCTGTCCAGTTTTCCCAGTACCACTTATTGAAGAGGCTGTCTTTTCTCCATCGTATATTCATGCCTCCTTTATCAAAAATAAGGTGACTGGGCTTCCCTGGTGGTGCGGTGGTTGGGGGTCTGCCTGCCGATGCAGGGGACGTGGGTTCGTGCCCTGGTCTGGGAGGATCCCACATGCCGCAGAGCAGCTGGGCCCGTGGGCTGTGGCTGCTGGGCCTGCACGTCCAGAGCCTGTGCTCCACAGCGGGAGAGGCCGCAACAGTGAGAGGCCCGTGTACCACAAAAAAATAAAAAATAAGGTAACCATAGGTGTGTGGGTTTAGCTCTGGGCTTTCTATCTTGTTCCATTGATTTATATTTCTGTTTTTGTGCCAGTACCATACTTTCTTGATTACTGTAGCTTTGTAGTATAGTCTGAAGTCTGGGAGCCTGATTCCTCCAGCTCCGTTTCTCTTTCTCAAGATTGCTTTGGATATTCAGGGTCCTTTGTATTTCCATACAAATTATGAAGTTTTTTGTTCTAGTTCTGTGAAAAATGTCATTGGTAATTTGATAGGGATTGCGTTGAACCTGTAGATTGCTTTGGGTAGTATAGTCATTTTCACAATATTCATTCTTCCAATCCAAGAACATGGTATATCTCTCCATCTGTTTATGTTATCTTTGATTTCTTTCATCAGTGTTTTATAGTTTTCTGAGTACAGGTCTTTTGCCTCATTAGGTACATTTATTCATAGGTATTTTATTCTTTTTGTTGCCATGGTAAATGAGATTGTTTCCTTAATTTCTCTTTCTGATCTTTCATTGTTAGTGTATAGGAATGCAAGAGATTTCTGTGCATTAATTGTGTATCCTGCAACCTTACCAAATTCATTGATTAGTTCTAGTAGTTTTCTGGTGGCATCTTTAGGATTTTCCATGTATAATATCATGTCATCTGCAAACAGTGACAGTTTTACTTCTACTTTTCCAATTTGTATTCCCTTTATTTCTTTTTCTGCTCTGATTGCCATGGCTAGGACTTCAAAAACTATATTGAATAATAGTGGCAAGAGTGGACATCCTTGTCTTGTTCCTGATCTTAGAGGAAAGGCTTTCAGTTTTTCACCATTGATAATGATGTTTGCTGTGGGTTTGTCATATATGACTTTTATCATGTTTAGGCAGGTTCCCTCTATGCTCACTTTCTGGAGAGTTTTTATCATAAATGGGTGTTGAATTTTGTCAAAAGTTTTTTCTGCATCTACTGAGATGATCATATGGTTTTTATTCTTCAGTTTGTTAATATGGTTTATCACATTGATTGTTTTGCATATATTGAAGAATCCTTGCATCCTTGAGATAAATCCCTCTTGATTATGGTGTATGATCCTTTTAATGTGTTGTTTGATTATGTTTGCTAGTATTTTCTTGAGGATTTTGCATCTATGTTCATCAGTGATATTGGTCCATAAATTTTTTGTGTGTGTGATATCTTTGTCTGGTTTTGGTATCAGTGTGATGGTGACCTTGTAGATAGAGTTTGGGAGTGTTTCTCCTGCTTCAGTTTTTGGAAGAGTTTCAGAATGATACTCTTCTCTAAATGTTTGATAGAATTCGCCCATGAAGCCTGTGATTGATCTGTTTATATTTTCTAATTCTTCCTGGTTCAATCTTCGAAGGTTGTACATTTCAAAGAATTTGTCCATTTCTTCCAGGTTGTCCATTTTATTGGCATAGAGTTGCTCGTATTAGTCTCTTATGATCTTTTGTATTTCTGCGGTGTCAGTTGTAATCTCTCCTTTTTCATTTCTAATTTTATTGACTTGAGTCCTCTCCCTTTTTTTCTTGATGAGTCTGGCTAAAAGTTTATCAATTTTGTTTATCTTCTCAAAGAACCAGCTTTTAGTTTTATTGATCTTTCCTATTGTTTATTTGTTTCTATTTCATTTATTTCTTCTCTGACCTTTATGATTTCTTTCCTTCTACTAATTTTGGGTTTTCTTTGTTCTTCTTTTCCTAGTCACTTTAGGCGTAAGGTTAGATTGTTTATTTCAGATTTTTCTTGTTTATTGAGGTGAGCTTGAATTGCTATGATCTTCCCTCTTAGAACTGCTTTTGCTGTGTCCCATAGCTTTTGGATCATCGTGTTTTCATTCTCATTTGTTTATAGGTATTTTTTTTTATTCTTTGACTTCTTCAGTGGTCTCTTGGTTATTTAGCAGTGCACTGTTTAGCCTCCATGTATTTGTATTTTTTTTTTTTTTTACTGTTTTTTTCCTTTAATTGATTTCCAATCTCATAGCATTATGGTCAGAAAAGATGCTTGATATGATTTCAATTTTCTTAAAATTACCAAGGCTTGATTTGTGACCCAAGATATGATCTATCCTGGAGAATGTTCCATGAGCACTTGAGAAGAAAATGTATTCTCTTGTTTTTGGATGGAATGTCCTATAAATATCAGTTCAGTCCATCTTGTTTAATGTGTCATTTAAAGCTTGTGTTTCCTTATTTATTTTCATTTTGGATCATCTGTCCATTGGTGAAAGTGGGGTGTTAAAGTCCTCTACTATTATTCTGTTACTGTCGATTTCCCCTATTATGGCTGTTAGCATTTGCCTTATGTATTGAGGTGCTCCTACGTTGGGTGCATAAATATTTACAATTGTTATATCTTCTTCTTGGTCCCTTGATCATTATATAGTGTACTTCTTTCTCTCTTATAATAGCCTTTATTTTAAAGTCTATTTTGTGTGATATGAGAATTGCTACTCCAGCTTTCTTTTGATTTCCATTTGCAAGGAATATCTTTTTCCATCCCCTCACTTTCAAGCTGTATGTTTCCCTAGGTCTCAAATGGATCTCTTGTAGACAGCATATATATGGATCTTGTTTTTGTGTCCATTAAGCCAGTCTATGTCTTTTGGTTGGAGCATTTAATCCATTTACATTTAAGGAAATTATGGATATGTATGTTCCTATTCCCATTTTCTTAATTGTTTTGGGTTTGTTATTGCAGGTCTTTTCCTTCTCTTGTGTTTCCTGCCTAGAGAAGTTCCTTTAGCATTTGTTGTAACTGGTTTGGTGGTGCTGAATTCTCTTAGCTTTTGCTGGTCTGTAAAGGTTTTAATTTCTCCATTGAATCTGAATGAGATCCTTGCTGGGTAGAGTAATCTTGGTTGTAGTTTTTTCCCTTTCATCACTTTAAGTATGTCCTGCCACTCCCTTCTGGCTTGCAGAGTTTCTGCTGAAAGATCAGCTGTTAAACCTTATGGGGATTCCCTTGTATGTTATTTGTTGCTTTTCCCTTGCTGCTTTTAATATTTTTTCTTTGTATTTAATTTTCGATAGTTTGATTAATATGTGTGGTGTGTTTCTCTTTGGGTTTATCCTGTATGGGACTCTCTGTGCTTCCTAGACTTGATTGACCATTTCCTTTCCCATGTTAGAGAATTTTTTGACCATACTCTCTTCAAATATTTTCTCAGACCTTTTCTTTTTCTCTTCTTCTTCTGGGACCCATATAATTCGAATGTTGGTATGTTTAATGTTGTCCCAGAGGTCTCTGAGACTGTCCTCAATTCTTTTCATTCTTTTTTCTTTATTCTGCTCCCTGGCAGTTATCTCCACCATTTTATCTTCCAGCTCGCTTCTCCATTCTTCTGCCTCAGTTATTCTGCTATTGATTCCTTCTAGAGTATTTTTAATTTCAGTTATTGTGTTGTTCATCACTGTTTGCTCTTTAGTTCTTCTAGATCCTTGTTAAATGTTTCTTGTATTTTCTCCATTCTGTTTCTGAGATTTTTGGATCATCTTTACTGTCATTACTTGGAATTCTTTTTCAAATAGGTTGCCTATTTCATCCTCATTTATTTGGTCTTGTAGGTTTTTACCTTGTTCCTTCCTCTGTAATATTTTTTTGTTGTTTCATATTTTTGATGGGTGGGGCTGTATTCCTGTCTTACTGATTGTTTAGCCTGAGGCATCCAGCACAGGAATTTGCTCACAGTTGGATAGAGCCTGGTGTTGATGCTGTGATGATGACCTCCAGGAGGCCTCACTCCAATTAATATTCCCTGGGGCATGTGGTTCTCTATTATTACAGCAGTTTGCACTTGGCACTCCCACCACAGGAGCTTGGGCCCAACCCTCGGCCTGGAAACCAAGATCCTGCAAGCTGCATGGTGCAGCAAAAAAAAAAAAAAAAGAAAAAGAAAAGGAGCAGTAAAATAACAAAGAGTAAAAAGCAAAATAAAATTAGAAAAATAAAAAATATGTTAGGAAAAATATAAATATAATTGAATAACCTGTAACAAGGTAAAATAAAACCATAACTGAATAAAGAAAAAAATAAAAAGGGGAACAAGCCAAAAAGGAGAGAACAATAAGAAGGTATAAAGAATAAAATAAAATTAGAAAAATAAAAGATTTATTAGAAAAACTAAAAATATAAATGAATCAACAAGGTAAAACATAACTGCAATCTAAAAGTGGAAAAAGAAAAAAAAAAGCCTTGGCTATGGGAGTGGAGTTTAGGTGGGGATGGAACTTAGGCAGGAGTGGGGTTTATGGTGGGGCTGGACCTAGGCTCAGGATCCCAGAAGTCAGAAAAGGCCTTGGGGGCGGGGCCTAGGTGGGGCACATTCAAGCATGGGGCAGGGCCTCTGCTTAGGATCTGCTCAGAAGGGGAGAGGCAGCATGTGGAAAGGAGGGCCTACCTAGTGTGGAGTTCCAGAGTTTGGAGGTAGGGCCCCGAGTGAGGGTGTGTGGGTGGGGTTTAGGGGGTCTCAGAGGGGGTCTCCGAGTGTAGAGGTGGGGCCCTGGTGGGGTGTGTAGGGATGGGGCTTGGGCTGTGTGGGGCAAGAGAAAGGCTCCAAGGGCAGAGGAGTAGGCCCGGGAGCCCAACAGGCTCCCCAGTGCCTAAGTGGACAGGGAAAGCACTGGCCCCTTTCCCTTCCATTCCTCCGCACCCCTCAGTCTCCCCCAGGGTCTCCCCCAGTCTTTGTTGCTGGAGCCCTAACCATGGGTGGGTCCTGCTGAGTGTAGGAACTCCTTCCCTCCCGCAGCCGCCCTTCAGGGGTGCCAGTCCTGTAGGCCCAGCCTTTACTTTTGCTCCCCCTTCTCTCCCTCCCTCTGCCTCAGGACCCATGTGGTTGGAGGGGGCCTTGGTGGGCAGAGGATCAGGCCCGGGATCTGAGTAGTCTTCCCAGGGGCCCAAGTGGGCAGGGGTAACGTGGCCATGCTCCCTTTTGATCCTCTGTCCTCACAGTGGTCTCCCAATTGCCCCCTTCGGGTGTGGGATCCCTTCCCCTCCCCCAGCCGCCCTTCAGGGGCAACAGTCCTGTCCCGCCTCCACTTCTCCTCTCCCTTCACTCTTCCCAGGCCCCACGTCCTACCTGGTCACTGGGGGTTCCTCCCGTCCCCTTAGGTTTCCGTGGTCCCCCACCAATGCCTGATTGGTGCCCTAGTTGGGTGGAGATGCGAATTCCATGTCTTCCTAGTCCTCCATCTTGACTCTGCCACTCCTGGGCTTTTGGTTTTTAGACAATCATGCACTTATTCTCCATTCCCTCTCCCCATGTCTCACACATCAGGCTCCTGCATTATCCTTTTTCTTCAAAACCTCTAATATCTAATTTTCTCCTCTCACGCTCAGCTGCTGACCTTTTTTTTTCTTTTCACTGAGAAAACAGTAAACTACAAGAACTTCTGCAAGTTCCCAATTCCCATATATATGCATTTCTACCCATATCATCTGCTTCTCTCCTACAGTGGCTGAACTGACCTCGTTCTTAGCTAAGGCCAACCCTTTCTTTTATGTGTTTAGTGCTACCTTCTTATCTCATTATTTTCTATCCTGTACCATTTAAACTACGAGAACTTCTGCAAGTGCCCAATTCCCATGTATATGCATTTCTACCCATATCATCTGCTTCTCTCCTACAGTGGCTGAACTGACCTTGTTCTTAGCTAAGGGCAACCCTTTCTTTTATGTGTTTAGTGCTACCTTCTTATCATTATTTTCTATCCTGTGCCATTTATTTGCTGTTCAAGTACACTTTTATTACTTCTATTTTAAATGCTACACATAACAAAACCACTCCCCTCCCCAGAAACCAGCTCTTTGAAAACTTTCTACCTGCAGTTCTCTTAAATTCATCCAGATTTTCACCCCTCAACCCTTACCAAGATTCCCAATATCTTCTATATTAATACTTAGAATAATTAATTCCCAGACATGATTTTATTCAGCCTACTAACAATGTTTGACGTTTTTTGGTGGTTATGCTGCTAACAACATTTGACATGATTGGTCATTATATCCTTCTTGAAAGACTCAGTTCATTTGTTCATGGCACATTATCTCCTGATTCTCCTACCCACTGGCTGCTATTTCTAAGGTTTTTTGTGGGTTATTTTTTTTGTTCCCCCCCCCCACAGCTCACAAAGCCGGCATCTAAATGTTGAACTGACTCAGAGCCCAGTCCTCTTACTGTTTCTCTCATATATTTGGACAAAAGCCCTAGGTAATCTTATCTGGCCTCACAGCTTTAAGTTGTAATATGGTGCTAACTCCCAAATGTATGTATCCAGACTCATCTTCTCCTCTGAAATGAGATCCATATTTTTAATCACCTACTTAAATTTTTATTTGATATATAGTATACATATCAAACATAACATATCCAAAACTGATCTCTCAACGAATCTCCTTAATCAGCTCCTACAGAAACCTTTCTCATCTTAGTAAAAGTCAACTAAAACTTCCCAGTTGTTCTGACTACAAAAATCTTGATGTTAACCTATTATAAACCGTTATTTTTTCTCTATCTTCATTATATTATTTACAAAATCCACAAGTGTCCGGAAATAAATTGACTTTCTACATCCTCAGCACTATCCCCTGTCAAAGTTCTGAACATCTCTTTCCTGGATTATTGCTTTTTCCTCCTAACTGGTCTTACCATTACAGCCCTTTCTCCACATCACTCTCAGCTTCATCATAGCAGGAGTGATTTTATTAAAATGTAAGACACATCATTTCATTCCCTGCTAAAATACCTGCATTCACCATTTATTTCACCCAGACTGAATGCTGACTTCTTGACAAGCTCTTACAGAATTCTCCACGAGCTGACTGACCATTTGTGGTTGTTCCCCCTCTTACTCCCCTCCAGTCACTGTGGACCCTTCATGATTGTTCACACATATTTGGCACATTTTCATCCAGGTTTTTTGCTCTTAGTGACCTCTGTCTAGGTGGAATGCTTCCTTTTCCCTTACCCCCTGCCCAGAAAGTCAGACGACCTCTCAATTCCTCCAGGTTACTCAGGGAAATCTTTTCAAGAATATTCCCTTGGCCTATCTCAATGCCCAGAAAATTCACTCCTTTTTTTCTTCATTGTTTCTCTCATAAATCCATAAATTTTCTTCATTTATATTTGTGTCGTTAGACTTCCTCACTAGAATGAACTAAATGTGCGATGGAATGGCGACAACTATAGTAATATTAATACCTACCATGTAGGGACTTCCCTGGTGGCTCAGTGGTTAAGAATCTGCCTGCCAATGCAGGGGACACAGGTTCGAGCCCTAGCCCAGGAAGATCCCACATGCTGCAGAACAACTAAGCCTGTGAGCCACAACTACTGAGCCTGCACTCTAGAACCCATAAGCCACAACTACTGAGCCCATGCACCACAACTATTGAAGCCTACATGCCTAGAGCCCGTGCTCCACAACAAGAGAAGCCACTGCAATGAGAAGGCCACACACCACAACGAAGAGCAGCCCCCACTTGCTGCAACTAGAGAAAGCCCATGCACAGCAGTGAAGACCCAATGCAGCCAAAAGTAAATAAAATTAAAAAAAAAAATACCTGCCATGTAGTAAATACTTGTATCATGGCTGGCAGGAAATGGAAGGCACACTGGAATTCGGTTAATTTCAGTGAATTATTATCCACTGAAGGGTCAAATGGAGAGAGAACAAGAATGCTGTAGAGAATGCCATCCCATTGGAGTTATGGCTTAGGTATTGGACTATAGCCAGCCCACGAGGGGAGATTCTGCAAGAAGGGAGATGGGAGAATGTATTATTTGATTACACTCACCCTTCTCTCTCCTATAACATACAGGGCTTTCCATTGCCCAGGTCCAACAAGAAGCTAGCTGGCAAATGAGCTATTTGATACAGTGGGGGTGATTTAGAGAGTAGATTGAAGATATGTAGCATAGCGTTCCATAAATAATGATGAGTGAATACTTCACTGGACATCTGGATAAATGCCTTTGACACACAATTCTGTTTCCTAGAAGTATAATTACTACCCAAGGAAATGATATATTAATATGGATACTTGCAATGTGGCATTCTAAAAACAAAAACAGAACCCTTACTATCATCCCACCAACAATGTATAGGCTACCAATTTCCTACCATTCATATCATCAGAGATATAATTTGATGTTGTATTAGTTTCTTACTGTTGCTGTAACAACTTATCTGTAAAAAAGGACTTTGTGAAACAGCTCTCAAACAATGATGAATGGGAATTGGTATATAAACGTTCCAGTTTCCTTGCCCCTCAAGTGAGCTACTCTTAGGTTTGATCTAAACCGTTTCCAAGAAGTCCCCACCGGGTCTGAGACCCAGGTGGCCACAATGGAAATGTGGTTATGAATGCAAGCTGTGAGGGTTTCATGTTCTTCCATGTCTCACTTGCTTTTTTCCCCTATAGGTGCTTTATCAGATTCCTCCAAAATTGTCCTCAAGTCTTTGTCTCAAGATCTGCTTTTGTGGAAATCCAACATTAGACATCCTTGTAATAACCCCCCAAAAAACACATGCTGTGGAACGTTGACCAGAGCAGGTTAACAGCTTCTTCAAGCACATTCTATTTCAGTTTTATGTCATGATAGTTTGTGTATGGGGCAGGGGATTTCAGAACTACTTACATAATAAGTTTTTATTTGTTTATACTTGTATGTACAGTAGCATTGAACAGTAAATGTAGAAATTTGTTGCTGCTGTATTTCAGTGTCATAGAGTGAGATGTGGGCTGACTATATTAGATCCTGCTTTCTCATCTTCTTTCTAACATGACTTTACTTTTAGATTAAGAGAATATCTATTAGTTCAGAGCTTCTCAAAGAAGACAGGCATATGTCCCTTCTAAATTAAACTTTTTTATTCAGGTATAATAGACATTCTGGTTTCAAATGTTATACATAATGGTTTGATATTTGCATGCATTGCAAAATGATGCCCACAGTTAGTCCAGTTACCATCCGTCGTCATACAAAGTTAGCTTTTAGGATTTACTCTCTTGGCAGCTCTCAAGTAGGCACTACAGTATTAGTAACTAGAGTCACCATGCTGTGCATTACCTCTCCATGACTTATAACCGCTAATTTGTTCCTTTGACCCCCTTCACCCACTTTTCTCACTCCACAATCCCTCTCCCCTCTGACTTGTTATATATGGTCTTTATTATGTTGAATTATGTTCCCTCTATACTCATTTTGTTTAGAGACTTTTTCATAAATGGATGTTGAATTTTCTCAAATGCTTTTTTTTTTGTGTGTGTGTGTGGTACATGGGCCTCTCACTGTTGTGGCCTCTCCCGTTGTGGAGCACAGGCTCTGGACGCGGAGGCTCAGCGGCCATGGCTCACGGGCCCAGCCGCTCCACGGCATGTGGGATCCTCCCGGACCGGGGCACGAACCCGTGTCCCCTGCATCGGCAGGCGGACTCTCAACAACTGCGCTACCAGGGAAGCCCCTCAAATGCTTTTTTCATCTACTGAGAATCATATGATTTACATCCTTCATTTTGTTAACTGAGTGTATCATATTGATAGATTTGTGAATATTGAACTATCCTTGCATCCTTGGAATAAATCTCACTTGATCATAGTATATGAACCTTTTAACAGATTGTGATTTGGTTTGCTAATATTTTGTTGAGGATTGTTGTATCAGTGTTCATCAGGGATACTGGCCTATAATTTTTTTCTTTTTTTTCTTTTTTGGTGATGTCTTTGTCTGGTTTCGGTATCAGCTGATCATAAAATGAGTGTGGAAGTGTTCTCTCTTCAACTTTTTTTGTAAGAGTTTGAGAAGGATAGGTATTAAATCTTTGAATATTTGACAGAAATCACCAGTGAAGCTGTCTGGTCCTGGCCTTTTATTTGTTTGGAGGCTTTTGATTACAGATTCAATCTCCTTACAAGTAATCAGTTTATTTAGATTTTCTATTTCCTCCTGATTCAGTCTTGGAAGATTGTATGATTCTAAGAGTTTATTTGTTATAGGTTGTCCAATTTGTTGGCATGTAATTGTTCATAGTAGTCTCTTACGATTCTTTGTATTTCTGTGTGGTCAGCTGTAACTTCTTTCATTTCTGATTTTATCTGAGCCTACACTTTTTTCTTGATAAGTCTAGCTAAAGTTTCATGTTTGCAAAGAACCAGTTCTTAGTTCGAGTTTTTTAGTCTTTATTTCTACTCTAATCTTTTCTTTTTCTAGTTCCTTTAAGTATAAAGTTAAATTGTTTATTTCAGATTTTTTTTTGTTTCTTGACATAGGCCTGTATTGCTACAAGTTTCCCTCTTAGAACTGCTTTTGCTGCATCCCACAGATTTTAGTATGTTGTATTTCCATTTTTATTTGTCTCAAGATATATTCTTATTTCTCCTTTGGTTTCTTTGTGGATCCAATGACTGGTCAGTAGTGTGTTGTTTAACCTCCACATATTTGTGATGTTTTTTCATTTTTTCTTAGTGACTGATTTCTAGTTTCATACCATTGTGGTCGGAAAAGATGCTTAATATAATTTAAATACGTTAAAATTCTTAAATTTACTGAGATTTGTTTTGTAGTCTAACATGATTTATCCTAGAGACTATCCCAGGTGCACTTGAGAAAAATGTGTATTCTGCTTTTGGATGAAATGTTCTGTATATATTCATTCTCTAACTGGTCTAATGTGTTGTTTAAGTCCAATGTTTCTGTAATGATTTTCTCTCTGGATGATGTATTCACTGATGTAAGTAGGCTGTTAAAGTCCCCTACAATTACTGTATTGCTGTCAATCTCTCCCTTTAGGTCTGTTAATATCTGCTTTGTAAATTTTGGTGCTTCTATGTTGGGTGCATATATATTTCCAAATGCTATATTTTCTTGTTGGATTGACTTCTTTATCATTATGTAATGCCCTTTTTTTGTCTTTTATTACAATATTTGTCTACTTTGTCTAATATGATTGTAGCTACACCATCTCTCTTCATTTCAATTTTAATGAAATATATTTTCCATCTCTTCACTTTGTCTGTGTGTGCCCTTTCTTCTGAAGTGAGTCTCTTGTAGGCAGTATATGTATTAGTGTTGTGGTTTTAATCTATTCAGTCACTCTGTCTTTTGATTGGTGCATATAGTCTATTTACATTTAAAGTAGTTATTGATAGGTATTACTTATTGTCACTTTAATTGTTTTCTGGCTGGTTATGTAGCTTCTCTCTGTTTCTTCTCTTCTCTTACGGTTTGATGACTTTCCTTGGTATTATACTTAGGTTCCTTTCTCATTTTTTGTATCTATAGGTTTTTGCTTTGTGGTTACTGTGTGATTTACATATAACACCCTATGTATATAACAGTCTATTTTAAGTTATTAGCAACTTAAATTTTAACTCATTCCAAAACTCTACATCTTTACCCCCTCCATGTTTGTTTTTAATGTCATATTTTACATCTTTTTATTTTGTGTATTATTTAATTATTGTAGTTTTAATTTTTACTAATTTTGTATATTAACTTTCATACTAGCTGTGTAAGTGATTAATCCACAACTTTTACTATATATTTACCTTTTTATTTTCCTATGTGAGATTTTTATTTTCCTATGTTTTCTTGTTATTAATTAGTGCCATTTCTTTTCAGCTTACAGAACTGCCTTTAACATTTTGCTTGTCTGGAAAATTCTTTAGCCTCCTTCCATTCTGAATGATAACCTTGCCAGATAAAGTATTCTCAGCTGGAACTTATTTTCCTTTCAGCACTTGGAATACATCATGCCACTACCTTCTTTTTTTTTTTATATAAATTTATTTATTTATTTATTTTTGGTTGCATTGGGTCTTCCTTGCTGTGCATGGGCTTTCTCTAGTTGCGGTGAGCGGGAGCTACTCTTTGTTGTGGTGCATGGGCTTCTCACTGTGGTGGCTTCTCTTGTTGCGGAGCATAGGTTCTAGGCGCGTGGGCTTCAGTAGTTGTGACACGCGGGCTCAGTAGTTGTGGCTTGCGGGCTCTAGAGCGCAGGCTCAGTAGTTGTGGTGCACAGGCTTAGTTGCTCCACGGCATGTGGGATCTTTCCAGGCCAGGGCTCAAACCCGTGTCTCCCCTGCACTGGCAGGCAGTTTGTTAACCACTGCACCACCAGGGAAGTCCCATGCCCCTCCCTTCTGACCTGCAAAGTTTCTGCTGAAAAATCTGCTCGTATTCTTATGGATTTTCCTTTTACATAGCAAGTTGCTTTTCTCTTATTGCTTTTTAGATTCTCTTTAACTTCTGCTGCTAATCATAATGTATGTTGGTGTGGCTCTCTTTTGGTTCATCTTATTCGAAACACTCTGGCTTGCTGGACCTACATGTCTGTTTGCTTCCCCAGGTTAGGGAAGTGTTTAGCCATTGTTTTTTCAAATACATTTCCCTGCCCTTTGTCTTTCCTTCTTCTGAGACCCCCCCCCCCATAATGTGAATGATACTCTGGTTGATGTGGTCTGAGACGTTCCTTAAGCTATCTTTTATTTTTCTTCTGCTGTGTTTGGGTGAGTTCTGTTTTCCTATCTTCTAGATTACTGATCCAGTATTCTGCTTCATCTGTTCTGCTGTTGAACCCCTCTAGTGTATGTTTTAGTTCATTTATTGTATTCTTCAGTTCTGTGGTTTCCGTTTGGTACTTATAATTTATAGCTCTTTGAAGTTCTCACTGTGTTCACCCATTCTTCTCAGTTCAGTGAGCATTTTTATGACCATTGCTTTGAATTTTTTAACAGGTAGATTTTATCTTCGTTTCACTAGTGTGTTTCTTTATTCTGGGGTTTTGTCTTATTCTTTCACTTGGAACATATTCCTCTGTTTCCCTATTTTTCTTGACTCTGTGTTTGTTTCTTTGTATTAAGTGGAACAGCTACATGTCCCAGTCTTGAAGCTCTTGGTTGTCTCTCAAACTTTCATGGTTGTCTAAGCAGCCTGATTTGTTCTCAGTAGGTCCCCGTTGTTGAGAGTGTGCCAAGACCTGTCTGTGTTCCAAGAGAAAGGATCTCATTTAGCACCTAGTTTCATGCTGATGGGAAGCTAGACTTCAGGGAACAGCTTTTAAAGTAGGCAAATATATCCAGTTCTGTGGAGCTGCAGTCGTAAACCCTGCTGGCCTCCAGACCAGGACATCTGAAGGTGTTCCCCGGGTAACAGTTGGAAAAACTGGGGCCCCAGATGATTTTTGTATAAGCTCCTTTCTGGGAGGTACTGTTAAGCTATAGAAAAGTCAAGGAACTGTGCAAGGAAAGCGTCTCCCTGCTTACAGCCCCTGAGAGTGCCTTCATAGCCTCTAGCTGTGCAGCACACCTGAAGCCTGTCCCTCAGGCTGAAGCTCCAAGTGAATGGGCCTTTTTCACAGGAAGGCTGGGGCTGTGTTTCAGTCTGCTGTCTGTGCAGTGCCCTGGGGGTGGTAGCCTACCAGTAACTGGCTTTTCAATCGTTAAAACCCTGTGTTCCTGGAGCCCAGGAAAGCAGGCTCCCTTGGCCACCAGGCCAGGCGATCAAGTGGCCTCCCCTGTGGGGATCTGTGTGTACCTGCTCCTGCTGGCTTTAGTGAGGCAGCTGGAGAGTGTGCAGGACAGGGCACGCTCACTAGCTTCAGCGAGGCAGTGGGAAAATGCCTTGACTGCACGCACACGCCGGCCTCAGAGCTGCAGAGGGTAAATGACTTGTCTGTGTGTGCCCACTGGCTTCAGCTAGGGAGTGGGGCAGCCAGTGATTGCTCTTGCTTCCCAGCCGGGGAGCAGGGGAGGACTGCAGCCACCCGTGCTCACCAGCTTCAGCAAGGTAGCGGGTAGTGCCACAGCCAGCTGCCCCCAGAGGCCTCAGCAAGGCAGCAGGAGGTTGCCGTGTCTGTGTGTCCCTGCCTACGCCAGCAGGGTAGCGGGGAGTGTAAAAATGTTGTCTGTCAGCACGTCTGTCTCTGGAGATAGTTCTAACTGCCCACTTCCCCGCTAGCGATGCTTTAAGGTTAGCAAATGAATCTTCACATACAGTGTAGGTGCTTTTCAAACTGCTGCTTTTGCGCTGGGTAGCCGGGCAAGGGAATTGCATGTCAGTCCTTTAAAGGAGGATCTGTTACCCACAGCCCTTTGGGTCCCTTGGATGTCAGCCCATTTGTCTTCTACGTCAGATTTTTGGGGGGGCTTGTGTCTCTGGTGCAGGTCCCGAGGGTTGTGTTGCCTGCTGTGGGGCACAAATCTCTCACTCCTCTGGGAGAAGCTCCACAACTTACATGAGATCCCTCCCTACTGTGGATTGTTGCTCTGGGGCTGGGGGTTTTGGTGAGACGCCATCTGCCTCTCCTGCCCATCCCACTGAGGTGCTGTGATTCTCTGTTGCGGAGGAGCAGGTTACCTGGTTCTCAGTTCTTTTTCAGCAGGAACTGTTCCATATGTAGTTGTAGATTTGGTGTGTCGCTCGGAGGAGGTGAGTTCAAGGTCTTCCTGTGTCGCCAACTTGGGCCACCCTCTCAACTTAAATTTCTGATGCCTGTCTTTTCAGATTATGAAAAACTGAGAGGAAAATAAATACTAGCTTTAAAGCATATCGAATTAATAGAAATGTATGGAAACACAGCCCTGATTCTGAAACCCTTGCAAATCGGTCAGTCACATGATATCTAGCTTTTTTTCTTAGTTAAGATCCACACTCATGTTTAAAATTATTCTATTATATCCTTTTCTCTATGACTGCTCTAAATATGTAAAGATGAAACATAGCAAAATATGTCTTTCTGTAAAATATGTCACCTATATAGATATAAATATTATTGCATAGAGTGCTGCAAATTTAAACAGATAGCTTAATACCTTAAAATTAAGTTTATTAATTGAAAATCATTACATTAAATATGATTTAAAACATAGCTGTCCAATTATACCAATATAGCCATGTTTCCCCTCTTAAATTATATCTTCCCTTTTTAATTATTCATATGCATTTTGATTCACTATTACAATCATTACTAAATGTATTAGGATTTAAAATTGCATTTCTGAATACAACCCAACTTGAATTGTTTTATTAAAATCAAAATAAAATGTTAAAATAGTGTAAATCCTAATATACTATGTAGAACTTCTCTAGCCTAACGCGTAATTTTATTCAACGTATTTTTTGGCAGTTAAATTGGAATCTATCATTAATTAAATTGGATTTTTTATCTCTGAAATGATAGCAGATTGAGAAACTACCTTTAATCAACTGACCAAAAGCAGGGTTTATTATTTTTTTTCAAAACCATTGTTCATCAGATCAAACAGACTTGATATATCTTTGATTAAAGACAGAGTAGTTCTTACCAGATAACTAGTTTACCTTTTGAAGATTTTTTTACTCATAAGATAAGTTAATAATTAAAGAAGTCTGGATGACAAGTATCAATTCTTCATAAAGAAAAGATACTTAAAATATGAACAGCATTAAAAATATATAAATACAGTAGTATAATGTTTAGCTTTCTTAAACTGAGCTTGGATTTTATTTGTGTGTAATACAATGAAGTAAGTTAACTAGACTCTAAAATATATTCAGGAGGCAAGCAAAAGAAATCTTATTCATGTAAAACTTTATCTTTCCTATTTTTGGTAGATATTTTCTTCACTTTAACAGTTTCTTCTAATTTTTTGAAAATCAATGGGTGGAATGAGCAGTGTTAAAATTATATTTAGGAACATATATATGTTCAGTGCATTCAGTACAAACATGTATATCTATCTATATACAGTGCATTCTTGCCATTCTCGTCCTTAAGTGAACCGTGAGTCAAGCTTTTTTTTATTATTTGTACTTCATGAATTGATTACATTATTCTTCAATAGAAAGTACCATTTTTAGAATAAAAATGATTTTTGTATTTTTGTAGAGAAAATGTCACTTCATTTTATTCCTGAATACCTAGTTAAGTTTCCTTTGAAGGCTTAGTGTCTCTGAAGCAATAGTCTTGTCTGAATAAGTAGATAACAGTTTAGAACAGCTGCTCTCTTAAAACTACACTTTTACATTGTAAAAGCTTAAATTAATTGAATAGTAGTGATTTAGCTTTCAAAATACGGAGTAAAATCGGATAATTAGCAGATAATTAACAAAGTTGTAGACGAGAGAATCATTTAAATTGAGGATTTATGATTCCATTGGAATAAAAGCTACTAGTTCATTTCCTATTTTGTAGACTAGACTCTGGGCCTAATTTTAAGCCATTTACATACTTAGGAGAGCAGTAAGGAAAAGTAATCTCTAGGTACAGTATGTTATCTGCTTTGGAAAAACACACAAACAGAAAATTGTGTCCGCATTCTATGCTATTTGATAGTATACATATTCTAGAAAGGCATATACCGTGGGTTATTTGAAAAATAGCAGAAGAACAGAAATTAAAAAATGATGGCTTTACCTAAGTTATGACTACCAATGAATGGGTTAAACAGCCTACATGAAACAAATTATCATTGTTTTATGCTTAGAAAAGTAATACATATTCATGCTGTAAATTTTTTTTTTTTTTGGTGTCCTGATATGCATACCCTGGTAGCAGTGGGGACTGAAGCCCATGATGATCTGAGCTACAAAAGCCAGGCCCTTTGTATTGAGGCATGACAATTGTGGAGTGCCATTGAAACTCTAGGGGTGCCTGTGAAATCAGCCTGAGCCATACTGTTTAGCTTTTTCTATACTTTGTTTTCCTTTTAAATTAATTTTTATTGAAGTACAGTTGATTTACAATGTTGTTAGTTTCTGCTGTACAGTAAAGTGAATCAGTTATACATATATCCACTCTTCTTTAGATTCTTTTCTCATATAGGCCATTACAGAGTACTGAGTAGAGAGTTCCCTGTGCTGTACAGTAGGTCCTTATTAGTTATCTTTTTATATATAGTGGATATGTCAATCCCGATCTCCTGATTTGTCCCCCTGCCTTTCCCCCTTGGTAACTGTAAGTTTGTTTTCTACATCTGTGACTCTATTTCTCTTTTGTAAATAAGTTCATTATATCATTTTTTCAGATTCCACATGTAAGCAATATCATATGATATTTTGTGTCTCTCTGTCTGACTTCCTTCACTCCATATGACAATCTCTAGGTCCATCCATGTTGCTGTCTGTCCTGTTATGCTTCCGTCACTCCCTTGCCCATTTTACTGGAGAACACTCTTGCAGTAAATCATTTACATAAAAACTCCCCTTTGAGGCCTGAGTCTAAGGAATGAGACCTAAAAAATATGAGATGATATTAACATTAGAAATATACATATTATGGAAAGGCCTCCAAAGTCAATCATAATTAATGATTTGATAGATATTCTTTATTTTTTGCTTTTCTATGTATGAACAAATACTTGGAAATTATTTCTTTCAAAATAGATTATTGTACTTTTACTGCTTAATGTGATTTTAATGTACTTTTTTTGAGAAAGAAATGTATATTTTATTTTTGTCAAATACTTATATATTATCTGCCAAGCATGGATTTAAGCACTTTATAAATGTTAACTCATATAATCATCATAAGTGACCCATGAGGCACAGAAAGGTTAAGGAATTTGCTCAAGTTCACATAGTAAACTATGGAGCCAGGATACAACTCCAAGCAGTGAGGCTTCAAATGGCCCATAGACATATAAAAATGCCTTTGCATTCATTCTAAAGAATTGCATAATTAAAACAGTGAGATATCACTTTTTTTTTTTTTTTTTTTGGCTGTACGCGGGCCTCTCACTGTTGTGGCCTCTCCCGTTGCGGAGCACAGGCTCTGGACGCGCAGGCTCAGCGGCCATGGCTCACGGGCCCAGCCGCTCCGCGGCATGTGGGATCTTCCCGGACCAGGGCACGAACTCGCGTCGCCTGCATCGGCAGGGGGACTCTCAACCACTGTGCCACCAGGGAAACCTGTGAGATATCACTTTTGCCTATTATACTGGAAAAGATGAAACATTGATAGTTTGATTATAACCTATGCTGATAAGCTTGTGAATAAACAAGCATTCTCACATATTGAAGGTGGAACTGTAAATTTAATGGCACCTTTCTGAAGGCCAATTTGACAAAATTTCAGAAAATTATAAATGGGATTATACACAAGTAGATTTACTCTAGTACTGATTGTAATGAATGTAGTTACTTTTTAAATTTTAAAATAGTCTTAGATTTACAGAATAATAATGAAATAGTACAGAATTCCTTATATATCCCACATTCAATTTCTCATAAGTAAGATGTTAATTCTGATGTTTCTCTAGCTGCTCCAGCTTTTTTATTTTTTAAATTTTCGGTTAGAATTAGCATGGCATATCTTTCTAGGGTGCTTTACTTTTAACCTGCATCTTTATATTTTCTACAAGAAATCTACTTTAAATATATACTTGCTTCATATTTTTTACCTGCTCTGACAATCTCTGCCTTTTAAGTGGTGTATTTATACCATTCACATTTATAATGTTCATAACTAATACCTATTTATTACATTTGCTCTGGTTTTGTTCTCTTTTGCTGTCTAGTTTTCATTGAGCACTTATATGATTCCATACTAATTTTCTCTTAGCATATCAATTATATTTACTTTTATTTTTATTTTTCAGTTGTTGCCCTAGAGTTTACAATATATATTTTAATTTTAAATTCACCTTTGAGTAATACTAATATATCACTTCACCTGTAGTACAAGTACCTTGTGACAATATCCCTAATTTCTCCCTTCTGTTTTTTTCTGCAACTGGTGTCATCCATTTCACTTATCCATATGCTACCATTACTCAGTACATTCTTACTACTGCTTTAAGCAGTTATATTTTATATTAAGAATAAGAAAAATGAAGGATTTTATTTTAATTCCATTTAATTATTTTCCAATAATCTTCCTTTTTTCATTTAACTGAGTTTCTGAACTACTTTTCCTTCTGTCTGAAAAAACTTAACATTGCTTTCAGGGAAGGTTTACTGGTGTGAATTTTCTCATTACTGTTTATGAAAATATCCTTCCTTATTTGAAGGTTGATTTCACTCTATTTAGAGTCATATGCTTTTTTTTTTTTTAACACTTTAAATAACTCCTCTAATTGCTTGCATAGTTTATGTCAAGAAATCAATTGTAATTCTTTTCCTATTCTATAATTATGTGCCCCTCCCCGCTGCTTCTTTCAAAAACTTCCCTTGTGTCTGGTTTTCTACCTTTTGAGAAGAGTGAGCCTAAATGTATGGCTTTTTGTTTGTTTCTTGTATTTATCCTGTTTGGTATTCTCTGAGCTTACTGAATCTGTGGTTCAGTGTTTGTCTTTAATTTTAGAAAGCCCTCAGCTATTTTTACTTAAAATATTTTGTCTGTTATGTTTTCTCTTTCTGTTTTCTAGTTGTGCATATATTACACCTTTTTCTATTGGATATTCTGTTCTGTTTTTTTTTTTCTTTTTTTTTTTCCTTTTCTCCCTGCTTTGCATTTCAGTTTGGGAAGTTTCTATTCACTTATCTTCAAGTTGCTTGATTCTATCCTCAGCTTGTTTACTGACCATCAAAGGTATTCATTTCTATTACAGTGTTTTTGATTTCTAGCATTTCCCTTTGCCTCTTTCTTAGAACTTTCACCTACTTTCATTACCCTTGTGTTCATGCATGGTAGACTACTCTTTCCATTAGAGCACCTAACATATTATTCATAGTGATTTCAAATTTTTTATTAACAATTCCAACATTTGTGTCATATCTGCCTCTGGTCTAATGATTGCTTTGTTTCTTCAGACTGTTTTATCTTGCCTTTAGTCATGTCTTGCAACCTTGTAATTTTGTTGAAAGTCAGATATTATGTATCAGTTATGGCTACTGAGGCAAATAGACGTTTCTATTGTGAGGTTTTGTTACTCTGGCTAAGAGTTGGGCCCTGTTTAATATTTGCTTTGGCTATAGGTGCCAGAGGTTTCGCATTTCACATTCCCCTGGTATCCTTGTTTTGTCTTATCTCTTGACTTTAGGCTTCCCTAGGTAATCTTCCTCAAAGAAAGTCTGTATCTTTCTGCTTTTCAACTACCACTGGTACTATACCGGTGCCCTATTGCTGTGGTAGTAAGGTGTGGGGTAGTGGAGGTGTTCTACAATCTTCTGTTCATGTCTCAGTCATTTAATGGGCTCATCCTTTGGAACTGTGACCTTCATAAGTCTTTCTCCTCAGTGGAATAGCTTTTCCCCCCTCTAACGCCAGCTTCCTTCTCTGGCTGCAGCATGCCCTATTACTTTGAAGCCTTGAGCTTTATTCATTGTAGGTTTTTGTTTTGTTTTGCCCTTCATGAGTCAGGAAGGATAAAAGGGGCTGCAGTCAGAGGAATGGTCTTTCCCCAGTAGAGATAAGTCTCTGGCAAAGTTTTCCCTGTGGAGAGTTATGGAGAAGTCTATGTGAAATACACAAAGGAGACTTTATTTATGGCTCACAATGATTATTCTTCCCCTCCTCCCTGGAGCCATGTGGGGGATGTTCTTAGAACCTCATCATGAGAACCTAGTAGTTTTCCTACAGGTAGAGCCCACAAGAGTATAGGACACTTCTAAGACTGCTGTCCCCAGCAGCTTTTCCTTCCAACACAAGTCTACATTCATTCCCAAGCAGTTCATCAAAATTATCATTTAAATGTTCCTAACAATTATGGTTCCAGCAGCTTCTGCTCCAGGTAAAGAGATTTTGGCTGGTTCTTATTAGATGAGCCTGTACCTCCAATTTCAGGTGGCAGATTACCCTGCAATCTCTGTCCTCTTGTGGGTCCAGGAAGAGTTGCTTCTTTTCAGTCTGTCCAGTTTCTTGTGGTAAGGACAGGAGTGGTGACTTTTTTACATGTTGGAGCTGAAACAGAACTGATATTGTTATATTTTAGATAGGGTTCTTCTTTCCACCGTATGAAATGTGGCCATATTTGTAAATATCTTATTTTTTCTCAGTTTCATAGCATTATGTTACATCATCTATGAATTTCATGATTTCATAATTAAGGTCAACTATTTCTATTTTTCAAAACTGTTACAGATTATATTCTTAATATTTTGTTTATTTCAATGGTATTTGGGAAAGGACTAGAGACAAATAGTTTAATATATATTGTTACCTTGAAACACAAAGTCAGCAATTTTGGGATATAAAAAAATTATCTACCATGAAAAAAAGATTAATGGATTCTGTAGTAATCTTCATAGAACAAGTTTTGTATGAAACCCTTCAGAAAGTCAACTAAATTGTGACTAGTTCTTGAATCTTAAAATTAGGTAGAAATATTGGAAATCAATAATAAAAATGTGATTATTAATGTGGAGGAATAGTTTTATAGATATTTATGTAAATTTGAAAACTGTTGCCTAGTTAAGCAGCAGCAAAAGGCTAAGATAAGTGTTCACAAACATTTTTATGATGTAAAACGAATAGTTTAGCAGAATAAAGATTATGCTGATTGTCTGAATGAGCATCAAAGTTAAAATTAAATTAAAATTGAAATAAATTAAGGAAATGCATTACAATGTGGAATCTATTTAAAGGTAGATGTTTGAATATGTTCAACACATGTAGTAAGATGATATAAAAATGAAGAAAATTATGAAAAAAAACTATTGAGTTCTAAAACTCTGAAATAAATTGATAGTGGGTTTTTCCCCAAATGTCTTTTTCTTCTTTATATGTGTTGACTATTTCAAAAACCAAATACAGCTTAAAAAAAAAAGTGACACTAGCCCTTAAGGAATATCCAATTGTGAAAACAAAATAAAGCTCTATAAATATAATACACACATACATAAAACATAAGTGTAACCATAAATATAGTTGTCAGAATTTATGTGGATACCTGTGGGAAAACAGTGCGCATGTGGATTTGACTGTGTTACAGACTGAATTTAAATGTAATGACTTTTACTAATTTGCAGTCTATCTAAATTTCCATTCAGTAGGAGGCTGTAATCTAATTTATAGTTGTAGTCAAAATAAATTAGAATGGTCTGAGGTTGGAATGTAAAATATTTTTGGCATAAACATTTAAAAATGACCACAATCGTATGTGGTTTTTTTTTTTTTTTTTTGATTTTTGGGCTTTTTTGGCCCCCCCCCCTTTTTTTTTTACTGATGCTTTTAAAAATGGTAATTAAGCACATATATATTTGGGATTCTAATCTGCACTGAACGATATGGTTTAGTATCAAGAAGTATAGGACATAAACTAAGTATAACTCAAGTGATGCTACCTTACCTGAGGAACTAAAATGTTCATAAAACGACAATGAGTAGCACAGTCAGCTTAAAATTACGACCTAATTTTTGGACTGCTTTTCCAGTGCTGGAAAAGCACTGGTCTGGAGAGCAGTGGTCTTCAAAATGGGGTCCACATATTTCTGAGGGTATGCCAAAATGTCCTGAGTATATACATACAGATAACTTAAAAGACGTTAACATCACATCTTCAACCTCTGTACATACTTTCCTTAAAATTAATCGGCCAGGTTATACCAGCATTTACCCATTTTCTAAAGAAAGGCATTTCTTCTTTCTTAGTCTAGGCATTGCCCTGAGTGTAACATATCCTGGAGCAATGTATAAAGAAGATGCACTGCATACTGGTGTTTGTATTGAGAAAATGTGAGACTAGTGACTAGGAAACACATTTATTTCAAGTCAAGTGGTCTTCAACTCTTGGCTCAGGGCAAAAATTGAGTAAAACCAGAACCAAGCTATTAACCAATGAAACATAGGGTTTATTTTTGATGGTAGAGTACTACATGATTTTTGAGTTTTAAATCAGTAGGGGTTTAAGTAACTGTGACACTGCTATATCACAGCACATTTCTTTCTGTTTTACTTATTTATGTGAAGACGTTTTCTCACTGGTTATGGTAACAAAGTTGAAAAAGAAAAGTAGAGTTGATGCAGAACACTGCCATATTCAACCAATAAATAATATTGACTTAGAGATCCATAAACTAAATTCAAAGGCTTATTAATTTAAGATGTATTTTGAAAAAATGTTCATTTCATTTGTATTTAATATTTATGCATGACATAGGCATTTATTTAAACCAATTATATACATAAGTAATAATTATTACTACTTAAACCTGAGAAAATTTATTTAAATATTGGACCCTTATAATTACATGAAATAATGAGTGTACACATAGGTACACATACATAAATGCAGTTTAATATGTATATATATTTTTCTAGAGAAAATCAATAAAATATTTTAAGCGTAAAACAGTTTAAATTTTTGGAATTATAAATATGCCTTCAAAGAAAAGCAAGAATGACCTTTTTTGGGTCTTACAGAGACTTTTGACATAGTTTTTAAATTAATGAAATATGGTACCAAATAGCTATGATACATAAACTTGATTACATTTTAAATAATATAATAATTTTTGTTTAGAATCACCATATATACAATATATCAGAAATTATTTACTTACAACTGCTGAATTTTGTGAAGAAAAATTTGACAAATTATACGTGCAAGGGATTTGACAGTTTGTAAAGTTCTTTAAGGGGTAGTTATATAAAATATTCAAAGCTATTGCTGTACATAATATAAGAGCAAGGATCTAGATCTGGTGAGAAGAGATCAGTGAGATGGGGGACATAAGGTGAGCACTGAGGGAGAGGTGTCATCAGTCTTAGAGACAAGCAAGTGATGGGGGTAAGTATCTGGATAGATAGGAGTGTAGACATTATAAGGAGATCCAGCCATAAAATAGTGTGTCAGAACTATGTGATGGGATTGAAATGCTGGTGTCCTGCAAAATTATGGAAATCCTTAAAAATTAAACAATTTTGGGTTTGATTTATGAGCAAGTTAATATCTTTTGAAAGTTTTTGAGCTTGAGAGTTCAAGCATTATATTAACAATTGTATTTATATATAATTTTACTTACATATTGATTGATAAATGATTTATATAGTATACATATAATTATAATAATCACTATATTGTCACAATTTCTCTTAGTAATTATAATAAGTATATTATTTTTAGCTATGACATAAATTTCTATCCAATCATTTAAGAAAAATAAAAATCACTGTGTCACACAGTGTTGCTGAGAGTATCAGGAAGATTCAGGTAAAAGAGTAGAACAAGCCTGAAAGCTGTGTCAGAAGAGAACTGTTAAGGGGCATTTATATAATCCCAGGGATATTTAGAAAATATGGTATCACTTATGTTGCTTTCAACAATATAACATGGGGCTTCCCTGGTGGCGCAGCAGTTGGGAGTCCGCCTGCCAATGCAGGGGACACGGGTTCGAGCCCTGGTCCACGAAGATCCCACATGCCGCGGAGCAAACTAAGCCCGTGTGCTGCAACTACTGAGCCTGCTCTCTAGAGCCCGTGAGCCACAACTACTGAGCCTGCGAGCCACAACTGCTGAAGCCCGCACACCTAGAGCCTGTGCTCCGCAACATGAGAGGCCACCGCAGTGAGAAGCCCGCGCACCCCAACGAAGAGTAGCCCCCACTTGCCGCAACTAGAGAAAAGCCCATGAGCAGCAACAAAAGACCCAGCACAGCCAAAAATAAATTAAAAAAACAACAGTATAACATAACATTCCTTTCCAAGAAGTTAGATGTCTTCACTAGGTAGCCAAAAGCTTCACGTTCCTCTTTTTATGATCTTTCTCACATTCAGGTTAGCACCTGACATACGGTCCTGCTCAGTAATCTAGGTATATTGTTAAGGAATTGTTAAGTAAAAACTGATTCAGTACAAATAGTGGTTATCCTTATAGTTAGTACCATATAGGCTGTGGTTATTGCTTGCAAAATTAATTTTCACTTATATCAAAATGCCTGCACTTAAACCCAGCACCATAAAACAAACGAAAGGAGGGCCAGAGGGGAAACAAAGATTTTGAAGACTTTACTTCAGAACTGAAAATAGGGGAAAAAAACAAGACTACAAGTGATCTCTTCGGACACAGTGCATAAAAAAACAAGACAAAGGCCAACCCTTGGAAAATTCCCAGGGGTAAGACAGAGCTAAAACTAGCCAAGGGATAAAACAAATCAATCATTAGAGTCATGTTGAAAGGCATTCAGAATACTGTATTGATAGTACAGGCAGGGCAAAACAAAAAACAAAACAAAACCTACATTTAAAGAAGACCATGATTAGCAGTGACAAAAGAGAAAAACACAGAGCAATGGTTTTGAGCGAAAAACCATCTGAGGATTCTGGTGTGAAACAAGAAAAAGATCATATCAAACTTTATTGACCCAAATCCGTAACTGCACTATAATTGTGTGGCCTTCCAAATAAGAAGACCCATCTAAGCACTGAGATAAAGGAGTTCCACTTAGAACACAGCCTGTGGTTCTCAACACCAGGGAATATATAATCTGGAATTTCAGACTGAGAGTGCCAAAAATATTGATGCATACCTGTGTTTGAAAAAACGTGCCTTCAACTTTTTAAAAAACTAGGTTGACATTAACCTGGTGATGTGAGAATACTGACTTCAGGTGCAGATCAATGCATTCTTAAAATAGTGTCTGATAATTTAGAATGGTTATTTAGCTGCCCTTTACATTGACTCCAGAAGAGCATATTGTGCTAAAAAATATTTGATCTTATTTTTTCCCAAAGATACAACCATAATGTAAGAAGAGAACTGGGTAGATACTGAAAAATTATGGGATATTTCAGTAAAAATCAACATCTTTTAGATAGAAAAGCAGCATTCAATGCCAATAAACATAATTGAAATATTCAAAACTTGTGTATCTATTTGAACAAGATAGCTTTTATTCTGCCTCCTATCAGTAACTTATATGATGCTTAACATGGTATGAGAACTCTTCTAGATGCTTAAAGGAGTAAACAATATAATTACTATAATTACCACATGAAATAGATGATAAAATTCCTAGCTGTTTGCTTTTTCTTTAAAAATTAGCATGCAAAATAAAAATAGGATTGTAAGTATGTATAAAAACTGCAATATATATCTGTTTTAAAGTCATTAGGAAATAGTGATAAGTAAGTCTGAGGTAAAGGCAAAATTTTTTTCACAAGGGAAATACTTCTACATCTTTATCTTACTAGTAGTAAAGCTGAGACAGATTTATTTTACATGTATAAAAAGAAAAGATTGCATTTTTGTTGTCAAGTGATAACAATTTCACTGTAACCTTCAAGACTATCTTGTGTTACTTTTAGACAAGATGGATGTGTTACTAAAATAAAATGATGGATAAGCTGAGATACTGTGGAAATACCAATCATGGAAAAAGGGAAGTTCAAGGGAAGTGAAAGTATTAAAAGTGAGATTGATTGCTCTGGCAGTAAGTAATAGTGGATTTCAAACATTTTAAGTAGATCCTCAAGACCTCCAACATTTACATATGAAAGTTCAGGATCACATATTGTTTAAACTTTGAAACTGCACATGTATCCAGTATCATATTCGTTATGGCATTTCCATCATGATGTTTATACGAAGTAGGGTGGCTAAGAATGAATTTATTCAATCTAGCACTTAATAAAAGGCAAATTAACTAACTATATTGTAATATAAAAGATCGTATATTACTGTAATTCATTGCGACGTCTTCTGCCCAAGAACCCACAAGCAGTAGGTCACTGAGATGGAAAATGAATTGCTGCAGTATGCTGTTTGAGGTGTGGAATAAGGGTGACGGTAGTCAAAGAGGCATTCCCATAATGATCCTTCTATAGCATTAGCTCTTACATCTTCAGTACAGATAACTTTTTACCATATAAGTTTTTTGGACTAAACCCCTTTTTGGCATAAATGCTTTTATTTAACCTCAAACATACTAGACTATATACCGTATAAAAAGTCATATGTTGGGCCTCCCTGGTGGCGCAGTGGTTGAGAGTCCGCCTGCCGATGCAGGGGACGCGGGTTCGTGCCCCGGGCCGGGAAGATCCCACATGCCGCGGAGCGGCTGGGCCCGTGAGCCATGGCCGCTGAGCCTGCGCGTCCGGAGCCTGTGCTCTGCAACGGGAGAGGCCACAGCAGTTAGAGGCCCGCGTACCGAAAAAAAAAAAAAAAAAAAAAAAAGTCATATGTTGACATTTGGTGTTAGGTGAAAACCCACTCATCAATTTACTTGACACGCCAGTGGTTGAGCAAAATACTTGAAGCACAGCTATAGAGTGAGGCTATCAAGGCAGTGCGGTAAGAAGCTTCAGGCCCTTGTTGCCCACAGCAACACTGAAGACGCAACTGGAGACGAGCTGAAACTCTGGAAAATGGTCAGTCAAGAAAATGACGCATTCAAAATGGACGGCATTTTACTAGCCCCTGCTCCGACGCCCCAAAGTGCAGCACGGTGGGGTGTATGAGACGACCCTCTGGCCCATTTCCCTCCTTTTTAGTTGCAGGGAACAGAGTAAACCTTAGTTACCCTGTTCTAACCTGCTTGGGGGCTACCTGAGGGATTGGGTTCTGTTCCACCTAACTGAAAACTCTGACGGGGAAATCTGCATAGCTGGGATTTCAGGCTCTGAAAAGCTATGGGAAGCAGTGGGCACAGCCTGTGAAAGCCGAAAGGGGCTACAGACCCGCAGTCAGCGGGGACAAAAGATTATGGGTGGAGTAATAATAGAACATCTAAGGTACTGAGAAGAAGCCTGGGAGAGAAAAGTCATTTTAAAACGTATTTGTATATGGGGAATGGGCAAAAGAACACACAGAAATGTGGAGGGAGGCATGGCCAGAAGAGATGTTAGAAGATTTTACACCTTGGAACCAGGTTGATCCCAAGACTCAGAACATGCCCTGCTAACTAATGAAATTCTTCCCTAGCACAAAGCAAGTTTGTAAAGACTGGGAGAGGTGACTGTTTTTCGTTTTACAGAATGCCGATTTTCAACAAAAATCACAAGGCTTACAAAGAAATGGGAAAACGTGACACATTCATAGGAAGAAATAAAGTGGTAGATATTGTTCTTGAAGAAACACAGAGGGGGACATTCCTACTGATCTTAAAGAAAGAAAAACGTCCAGAATATATAAAGAAAACCCAATACTCAACAATAACAACAAATAAGTGAACAGTCTAATTCAGAATTGGGCAAAGGACTTGTAAAGAACTTCATCAGTGATGGAAGAACATTAAAGCATTGCTATAATCTCTAAAATATTTTTCTCCAAGTGTAACTCTTGGTATTCTGTCACTTGCCAAAATTTGAGCATTTCAACATAAATTTTTCAAATAAGAAATGATAGTAGTTAAGAGTTGCCATTGTTTAAGATACTCATGTAATTCAGTGACTAGACTGAAATCTTTGAATAAATTGACTTTCTCAAGGTAGGAACCCCAATATGAGCCAGTCTTGTCATTTGCATTTTTGAGGTAAGAAAACTCTAATTTAGAAGTTTGAATAACTTGTTCAAACCACACGACTAAATTGGTTAAGTGAAGACTTGAATTATTTACTTTTCTCCCTTAACACTGGTTTAACTTCAGATACACTAGCAATAGCAATAACCAATATTAACAATAGCATTCTGCCATTAACAACAGGATGTCTATATGTTGTGCTTCCGTTTCCCAAGTTTGTAGTAGTCCTATCACATGACCTTTAAAGAAGCATTTACTTTTTAGAAGTAAATTAGATTTTCTGTACAAACAAAAAATGGAAACTAAGACATTTAAGTTACTTCAAACATGAGACAACATTTATCGTCACTTCCATAATTTATTAGCAATAGAATAAAACGTAGTAAGTTTAATTATAGCTCATATTTTAGGATTTTTTATTGTCTGCTGCTTTTAGACAAATGTGTGATCTTTCCCATGATTCTTAGTTCAGGCTATCATAAGACCAATACTATTAGCAGGAATAGTCATGTAGGCTTAGTTGGCATTCTTCATAGAAATTTCAGTACACCACAGGCTACAGAAGACATTATTTGCAGAGTAATTACATATTCTGTTTCCTGGGACAATGTCTTCTATATATAGAACTGAATATTGTTAGATGACTTGTGTCATTTTAGAAGACTTATAACACAGGTTTTTAAAAAAAATTTATTGGGGTATAGTTGATTTACAATGTTGTGTTAGTTTCAGGTGTACAGCAAAGTGAATCTGTTATACATATACATATATACATTCTTTTTTAGATTCTTTTCCCATATAGGCCATTACAGAGTATTGAGGAGAGTTCCCTGTGCTATATAGTAGGCCCTTATTATCTATTTTATATATAGTAGTGTGTATGTGTCAATCCCAATCTTCCAATGTATCCCTCCCCCCCTTACCCCCTGGTAACCATAAGTTTATTTTCTACATCTGTGACTCTGTTTCTGTTTTGTACAATAGATAAGTTCACTTGTAGCCTTTTTGAAGATTCCACATATAAGCGATATCATATGATGTTTGCTTTTCTCTGGCTGACTTACTTCACTCAGTATGACAATCTCTAGGTCCATCCATGTTGCTGCAAATGGCATTATTTCATTCTTTTTTATGGCTGAGTAATATTCCATTGTATGTACGTATGACATCTTCTTTATCCATTTCCCTGTTGATGGACATTTAGGTTGCTTCTGTGTCTTGGCTATTGTAAATAGTGTTGCAATGACACAGGGGTGCATGTATCATTTCGAATTATGGTTTTCTCCATATATATGCCCAGGAGTGGGATTGCTGGAGCATTTGGTAGTTCTGTTTTTAGTTTTTTAAGGAATCTCCATACTGTTCTCCATAGTGGCTGAATCAATTTACATTCCCACCAACAATGTAGGAGGGTTCCCCTTTCCCCACACCCTCTTTCAGCGTTTATTGTTTGTAGGTTTTTGATGATGGCCATCCTGACTGGTGTGAGGTGATAACCTCATTGTAGTTTTGATTTGCATTTCTTTAATAAGTAGTAAAGTTGAACATCTTTTCATGTGTTTGTTGGCCATCTGTATTTCTTCTTTGGAGAAATGTCTATTTAGGTCTTCTGTCCATTTTTTGATTGGGTTTTTTGTTTTTCTTATACTGAGCTGCATGAGATGTTTGTATATTTTGGAGATTAATCCCTTGTCAGTTGCTTCATTTGCAAATATTTTCTAACATTCTGAGGGTTGTTTTTTCTTCTTGTTTATGGTTTCCTTTGCTGTGCAAAAGCTTTTAAGTTTAATTAGGTCCCATTTGCTTATGCTCGTTTTTATTTTCATTACTCAAGAAGGTAGATCAAAAAAGATCTTGCTGCAATTTATGTCAGAGTGTTCTGCCTGCGTTTTCCTCTAAGAGTTTTAAAGTGTCTGGCCTTTTACATTTAGGTCTTCAATGCATTTTGAGTTCATTTTTGTGTGTGGTGTTTCTTTCTGATCTTTCGTTGTCAGTGTATAGAAATGCAGGAGATTGCTGTGCATTAATTTTGTATCCTGCAACTTTACCAAATTCATTGATGAGCTCTAATAGTTTTCTGGTAGAATCTTTTTTTTTTCTTTTAACATCTTTATTGGAGTATAATTACTTTACATTTTTGTGTTAGTTTCCACTGTATAACAAAGTGAATCAGCTATACATATACATACATCCTCATATCCCCTCCCTCTTGCATCTCCCTCCCACCTTCCCTATCCCACCCCTCTGGGTGGTCACAAAGCACTGAGCTGATCTCCCTGTGCTATGCGGCTGCTTCCCACTAGCTATCTATTTTACATTTGGTAGTGTATATATGTCCATGCCACTCTCTCACTTCATCCCAGCTTATCCTTCCCCCTCCCCATGTCCTCAAGTCCACTCTCTATGTCTGTATCTTGATTCCTGTCCTGCCCCTAGGTTCTTCAGAACCTTTTTTTTTTTTTAGATTCCATATATATGTGTTAGCATACAGTATTTGTTTTTCTCTTTCTGACTTACTTCACTCTGTATGACAGACTCTAGGTCCATCCACCTCACTACAAGTAAGTCAATTTCGTTTCTTTTCATGGCTGAGTAATGTTCCATTGTATATATGTGCCACATCTTTATCTGTTCATCTGTTGATGAACACTTAGGTTGCTTCCATGACCTGGCTATTGTAAACAGTGCTGCGATGAACATTGTGGCACATGACTCTTTTTGAGTTATGGTTTTCTCAGGGTATATGCCTAGTAGTGGGATTGCTGGGTCATATGGTAGTTCTATTTTTAGTTTTTAAGGAACCTCCATACTGTTCTCCGTAGTGGCTGTATCAACTTACATTCCCACCAGCAGTGCAAGAGGGTTCCCTTATTCTCCACACTCTCTCCAGCATTTATTGTTTGTAGATATTTTGATGATGGCCATTCTGACTGGTGTGAGGTGATACCTCATTGTGGTTTTGATTTGCATTTCTCTAATGATTAGTGATGTTGAGCATCCTTTCGTGTGTTTGTTGGCACTCTGTATATCTTCTTTGGAGAAATGTCTATTTAGGTCTTCTGCCCATTTTTGGATTGGGTTGTTTGTTTCTTTGATATTGAGCTGCATGAGCTGCTTGTATATTTTGGAGATTAATCCTTTGTCAGTTGCTTCATTTGCAAATATTTTCTCCCATACTGAGGGTTGTCTTTTTGTCTTGTTTATGGTTTCCTTTGCTGTGCAAAAGCTTTTAAGTTTCATTAGGCCCCATTTGTTTATTTTTGTTTTTATTTCCATTTCTCTAGGAGGTGGGTCAAAAAGGATCTTGCTCTGGTAGAATCTTTATGGTTTTGTATGTATAGTACGTCATCTGCAAACAGTGACAGTTTTATTTCCTTTCCAATCTGGATTCCTTTTATTTCTTTTTCTTCTCTGATTGCTGTGGCTAGAACTTCCAAAACTATGTTGATTAATAGTGGCGACAGTGGGCATCTTTGTCTTGTTCCTGATCTTAGAAGAAATACTTCCAGTTTTTCACCTTTGAGAATGATGTTTGCTGTGGGTTTGTTGTATATGGCCTTTATTGTGTTGCTGTCATTTGTCATATATGGCCTTTTTTATGTTGATATAGGTTCCCTGTATTCCCACTTTCTAGAGAGTTTTTATCATAAATGGGTGTGGAATTTTGTCAAAAGCTTTTTCTGAATATAGTGAAATGATCATACAGTTTTTATTCTTCAATCTGTTGATGTGGTGTATCGCACTGATTGATTTGTGAATATTGAAAAATCCTTGCATCCCTGGGATAAATCTCACTTGATTATGGTGATCCTTTTACTGTGTTGTTGGATTCGGTTTGCTACTATTCCGTTGAGAATTTTTGTGTCTGTGTTCATCTGTGATATTGGCCTGTAATTTCCTTTTTTTGTGATATCTTTGTCTGGTTTTGGTATCAGGCCTGATAGTGGCCTTGTAGAATGAGCTTTGGAGTGTTCCTTCCTCTGAACTTTTTTGGAGGAGTTTCAGAAGCGTAGGTGTTAACTCTTTAAATGTTTGATAGAATCCACCTAACACAGGCTTATTTTTAACAAACTGACAATTTTATGGAAAACAAAATCTAGTAATGCTTTGTTAGTCTGAGACCCTTGAAATAGTTACATTGCTTTGCATATGAATAAATATAGGGATAAAATAAGGAATATAAATGAGAATATAGATGTAGATATTGCTGTAGATGTCGATACAGACATAAATAGTGATAGAGAAAGGGGCCACTAGAAGTGAATTTTGGATTTTAAAATCCTTATAATTAAGTGGGTTTAGACTTTCAATAGAGTCTAAACATAATTCAAAAATAAAAGATACTTCATTCAAACCTTATTTCTTTAGGACTAATATTCAGCTTTTGCCTTAGTTTCACTTTAACCTTGGTGAGATTCTGTATAGGCTACCTGAAAGCAGGGAAATTATAAATAGATGACATGTTGAGAGTATTATCAGAATTAATGTTATATTTATTTTTACATAATTATAATGTTGAATTAAACGTCTAGAAAGTAATTTTTTTTTCCCACTTTCAGTGTTTTTTCCAGAGTTATCTACCTTGAGTACACTTTCAGGTGCAGCTGCTGCTGGAAATTCAGGTGAAGGCCATGTTGAGGGCATGTGTTTAAACATCTATCTTTAGTACAGAAATGATGCCCTCTTCACAGGGCTTTACCCTCACCATTTTTACTTTTCATTTATTTGCAGTGGCCTTGTTAATAAGAACCCTAAAAGAAATCTCTGGCCTCAACTTTGATTCATCTTATTACATTTCAAAAGTTACTAAACTTAGTTTTATATTTCTTATATTAAAGATAAACATACTGTCCATCAAATTATGTTTCTTGTAGGAAGCCAAAAAGTTCAGTTAATTCAATTCAAACTGCCGTTTTAATGCGATCAGTATCTAAAAATTCACTGAACATCAGGGTGATTTTATACACGTGGGTAGGACTGTAGAAATACTTCTGGCTTTGTAACACTTTGTATAAGAGAAACACTATTTTGAAAACCATGGAGTTATTTAAAGAGGGATGCTCTGGTTCATTTTCTTTAAAACACTTCAATATGTCTACTTCGGAAAAGACCTGTGTTTTAGTCCTTCTCCCAGATGCTAAAATATCTGTTAGGGCTACTCAGTGTTTCGAAAAGAAATGTTTATTTCTTTACTGCATCAAAAGTATTTTCTTTCTCTATGTATTTTAAACAATTTGAACATATAAATCATATCCTTGGTATTTATATGTCCTGACATATTTGCATCTAAACGACATTCAGTGAAAATGAAACACTGCTGAGGATGACTTGCAACCATAGAATATCAAGTGCTAATGATCTTTCTTTTTTTAATAATATGAACAAGATGACAGAATTATCTGTAGGTTTTCATGCTTTTAAATTTTGTTTTTCCTTTCCTTCCTGCTGTAAGGCCCATCTGTGGATACAGGCTTCTGCCTAATAAATAGGGGAAAGGGGCAGGTGTGAATTCGTAGACTGGAAACTCGGGAGGAAAAGATTGATGTGCTGATTTGTTTTTGTATACCTGCCCGAATGCTGAGGGATGAGTGTAATCTAATGATCATAAATAATAGACACCCTCATCAGCTGGGGTGGGAAAGGAAATGACGGCAGTCTCCATCAGAGGGAGGAGGACCAGCTGTTGCTGCTACCGATGAACAGAATTAGAGGAAAGCTTTCCCCAAAAGAGCCGAAAGCAGCTGGGGAGGACAGTGCGGACCTGCCTCTTCAGTCAAACAAAAACTTTTTTCCTTCAACAACATAGAAATTTGAGAGTACATTTATTGTTCAGTGAAAAATTGGATGCAGAGACATTCATCAGTACTTCTCCCACTCTTTTAAGAGGTTTAGTGATCCTGTTATATTTTCCCCTTTTCCAGTGGGAAAAGAAACCAAGCTTCCTTCTTTTCCAGGACACATTATTTAGTGGCAAATTATTTAGTCATGAAAAGTCATTAAGTGAATAATGATGAGATTCTCTTTTAATTACTTGGTTATTGTTACCAATGCCATCATGGCTATCAAATAATAAATATACCTCCCTGGTGGCGCAGTGGTTGGGAGTCCGCCTGCTGATGCAGGGGACGTGGGTTCGTGCCCCGGTCTGGGAAGATCCCACATGCCGTGGAGCGGCTGGGCCCGTGAGCCATGGCCACTGGGCCTGCGCGTCCGGAGCCTGTGGTCCGCAACGGGAGAGGCCACAACAGTGAGAGGCCTGCGTACTGAAAAAAAAAAAAAAAACTCCAGAATTTGAAATGAAATGAAAATGATATATTCAAGGGGTTTTTTTTAAAGCTCTAAAAATGACTTCCATATATATTTTCCATTTCTTCATTACAAAAAATATTGGAAGGAGATAAGGCATGTATTATAACCAGTTAATAGCTAATCAAGAGAAAATAGTAGTCATACAGGTAGGTAGTGAGAGAGTCTGAGCTGCATGTAATTTATTCCTCTGGAGTCCTTCACTCTTTCCATATCCTATTTCACTCTCTTTAATAATATATTGTTAAAATACATCCTTAGCATTCCTTCTTTTTATTACAGGCTATCATTTTTCCTTACAAATGACAATGTCTCATGCTTCTTTCAGGTAATTAAATATCTCTCAGAAAAGATGGTCATACTATGATTTAGCCTCACATTTCCATATTCATAAACTCTTCATTTAGAAGAGGTAACTTCTTTCTGCTTGCAGATGAAATTCAATTTCCATATTGACTGCACACGAACACTTGAAATACATTACCATTACAAGTTAACAACAATATGTTAACTTGTATTGGAATGCATATTTACATATATCTCAGAGTAGCCACTGAAATTGGCCACTCTGGGAAAGAAAGGAAGAAAACTCTGTTCCACTCCAAAAGTCCTTGTTCTAAAACTTCACCAAGTGAACTCATCATGTTAAGGTAATGTCATTAGCTATGAGGCTGGGCTTCAACTTAGTAGCAAAATGTCAAGAGTTTGAATGGAAAAAGATAATCTAATATATATTTGGATCAAAAGGAAACTATAACTTTGAAAGTCATACGTCAAAAGGAAATTTGGTTCTATCTCTATGGTCTGTCTTGCTGTTAGCTGTTAAATGATATTCTTGAAAGTCAGAAACCATTTATAAAATAATACAATGGCCAGGAATTATTTATTAGGAACAGAAATTTCCTGTCTTCCTTTCTAAACATCTCAAGCATGGCAATATACATCAGTCGTTCAAAGATTCTTCAAGCTGTTTGTTATAACTGATTGTTTTTCATTTATTTTTGAGCCCAGAGCATATTCTTACTGTGTAGTACTTTGATTTCATGAAACTTACAGAAACCACTCAAAATCATTTTATAAGTAACATTTTCTGTTACTAATACATGTTTTGATTTGGTGTGTTTTCAAAACACAATTATTTTAAAATTCAAGTAGAATGCAACAACACTTTCTTTAGACCTAAACTAAGTTTTAGTTTCAAATAGGTTAACTAAGTTCGCATGTTATAAATATATTTTAAATTGTTAGGAATTTATTGAATAGATAATATTTGCAAAGGTAAAATAAAATTCAAACAGTGAAGGCATCTATATATATCTGTATATGTACATATGTCTATACATATATATGTGTATATAGACGTATGTGTGTATGTGTATAAACCAAAATGAAAGTTAATCTTCCAGTGACCTTTTGTCCTCTGGGACTCAGATTTCCACAAATGCCACCATAGAAGAAGCAACTGTCGAGTGTTGCTTGTGTAGTAATCCAGTAATTGTCATTCACCTTTTCCATTACTTCTTCCATCCTAGATGCTACACACCATAGACACTGTTCTACAAACTCTTTCCATATAGCATTTTGCTCTGGGGGTGGGGTTCATATCAGTGATGGCTGTGACACATTGTTTTTGTTTGTTTGTTTTTTCAGTTTCATAGTACTTCATTGCAAGGGGATAATATACTTCGTTAGTTTTGTGTTGTTGGACTCTAAATTGGTTTGTATAATTTGTTACTACAAACATACCCGAATGAATAGCATTGTATTGTGCATACCTATCTTTACATATATACCCATGGGCTCATAGTTGGATGTAAAATCTTAAACATTGAGTTGCTAAATCAAATTATGTGACACGTGATAATTCTGATAGATATTAGCTAATTAACTGGACCAAAACTGGGAGTGGTTCTTGTTATGGGAGTGTTCCTCACTCCACACTCTGAGCAGCAAGTTATTATCACACTATCTTTCTTAATTTGTAGTTATATATATATATATATGTTGATTTTAATTTTCAAATTATTATTTACAGTGAGAATATTTGTGTAAATGTTATTTGTATTTATGTTTCAGTATTTTTTTCCTAATGAACTGTCAGTAAAATCCCTGTTTGTCTTGTATCCGTATCAACTGGTGTTAAGGAAACATGCCCTATTCATGTGTATAGGTTGCAAATATTTTCTCAGTTTGAATTTTTTATGCTTTAAGTTTTTTACATTAGCATTTTTCATTCAAAAATTGTACTTTGATGTATCGCAGAAATATGACTTCAAGATTACATTTTTAATATGCTGATTTCAAAAATATAATTGCTTAATATCCCATGATTTCTTCAAATAATTTTGTGGTGCATCTTTAGTATTTAAATCTACTATTGATGATTAACTTGCAGTTAAATTGTTATAAAGAGTGAAGGAGGGAAGGAACGAGAGGGAAGGAACGATTTTGTTTAGATGACTATCCAGCAATCCCAATGTCATTTACTTAATACTCTATTGATTATCCACTTATTTTGAATGCCACTTTTATCATATGTTAAAAAAGTTTTCTATTTCTGGTCTTTATTGTGTTGAGCTGTGTGTGTGCAAATTACTATGATACCATAAATTCTGTAGCTCTGCAATATGTTTCAGTATCCAATAGGACTGGCCTCCTCAGTATTACTAAATTTTAGAATATCTCTGCCCAATTTCCATTTCACTTTTTCATTTTTAAAGTTTACATAGTTGACAAAGCTGTTAGTATTTTTGTGGAGACATTTTTTCAGGAAGGGCTGACATATTTATAATACATGGTTTCTTTATCCAACCTTAGTGTTTACCAGTGCAGTTTATATTATTTTGATCAGCAATGATATAGAGATACAGACAGAGAAGGTGAGAGGGAGAGATCTGAAGAACTTATAGATGATGTCTAGCTCTGTGAATTTTTGTTGTTATCGAGACATTGGTTGTTTCCATAGGTATTTACTGTCTAATAATTCTTAATATTACTATTGTGTGTATTGCTCCTTTGAAGTGTCAACTAGCTTACCTTAGGATTTCTATCTATAAACTTGTAAAATGTGCACACACACAATCACTTTGCTACTGCTGTTTATTTCTTACCAATTTTATACTTTTTTCTTTCTCTTGTTTTTACATCATCTACTCAAAGAGAACAATGTTAATGATAATAGTAAGCAAGCTTGATTTTTTTCTGATATCAGAGAAGACTATCTTGGATTTTGGCTTTAAATATGACTCCAGCTTAGTGTGCATGCATCACCTTGCATACTGAACACCAGGAGGGACAGCATAATGTGGAAATTCTGGGCACTGGATCCAGGGCCCTTTCCAGCTCAGCCCCCTTCTTTCATGTCCTTGAATGTTACAAATTTCTAATGTTGGAAAAAGGATCTGACATTCTTCAAAAAACAGTATCAATGAGGAATTATTAAAAGTGGCTTAAATATTACCCTGTAAATGGGAACAGGCTCATAACTGTACAAAAATCTTTTTAAAACCATACGTCAAAGAATAATTTCCTTGTTATATAAACCCTTACAGAGTACACAAAATTTAAAAATATCCTCAGTGCATTTTGAGAGGCTTGGATAATTTTCACAACAAAAAATAATGATGGATCAACATCAAAGTACAAACACTTCACAGGTTAAAAAAAAAAGTGCTCTTATGAACAAGTAAAAATGCCAAGGACTACATTTCAAAAGTTACTAGTTATATTATGAAATTTTTTTCATTTATCATAATGACCTTTAAAGCAGATTATATAACCTATGGTTCTATTTTATATCACAGTACTGTTATATGTATGACTGCTTTAATGATTAAATATTGAATTTATAGTAAAAGTAAAATCTCCATTTTCAACATTATTCACATGCTTACTTTCAACCTCTATGTTAAGCACCTTAACTTTCAATTAAATTCAATTTGTAATAAAACTAACTTAATACCATGTCAAATGAAATACCTGATATTCTGCATCATTCTAAGAGCAGCCTCTCTTGTGGTGAATTTAGACTTCTGCATTTGAGTGTTAAAAGCAGGACAAGAAAAGGAGGGAAGAAAGAAAAAAAGAAAAAATAGCAGTATGAATGTTTGTATTCTTATCACAGAAATTCTATTTTTGTTTGATTCCACCCATTTAAGTTTTATTATATGATTTGGTCATTGTACAAAAAAATAATGATAAACACTTTTTACTACAGATTACAAATCACACAAAATATGGAAAACTCTATGAGGGAAGTTTCCCTTGTTATAGCAATTATTCATAGGTTGGCATCTGTTGAAATGATTTCTGAACAAATTTTTTTTTGATTATTTATGGAAAAGAATTTGCAGACAGTTGTTGTTTGCTGGGGAAGAGTTTGCCTTATATTATCTCTTACAAATAGCTACAGTGGTAATACCAACTTCTCTTACTCTAAAAAATAAAGTTGCCTGAATATTAGTAAAATTCATTAAGTTCTTTTATGGTGACAACTCCTAAAATGAGTATTAGAGGAAAGTAATCTCTATAAAAGTTACAATTGTATTAAAATTTCAATGGAAATATTATTTCCCAAATCTTCTTCAAATCCTAAACCAATGGACAAAAAAGATATTAAAATCTGTATACTAGTTATTAAATTTTTAATCTCAGTCTGGACTGACATGTTCTTTATGAATAAAATTCTCAAGATACTTCCTGTGCTACTGTCCACATAACATGGAGAAAAAGCTCATGGATGACATTACTTTTTATGAATATTAATGTAAAATTAGAGTTCTTATTACTCATTTGATACCAAACAAAATGTTTCTTATTAGAGGAAAAGCATTGTGGATGGCATTAATTCAACATGCGAATATTTTACTCAACAAAACTCATCAAGGATTTGTTACAATATTCACATATTCCTGAAAAGGAGTATAGACCTTCTTAAAGATACGTTTATAAAATATAAAAATAGGTGGAACAATTGAAGGAAAATTGAGTGAATAAATATGGTGATAATAGATCAACCACCTCACTCCAATTATGTTATTAATATAAATGATTATTTTACAGAACTGTCTTGATGGCTGAGAGGTGAAAACAATCCAGTCTTGCTGACAGGAACCCAGTCAGCGGGAATTCTGAGGCTGACTTTCACTGGGGAGCTCCATTCTTCTCTGGAATCGCTGCTGTTTTGGCGGGACCCCAGTGTCTTCCTTGCTAAGTATGTTACCAAAGATTTCTCTACTTAATCCTTGTAACACTGTGTGAATCAACTTGAGTGGAATACTTCCCCAAGGTCAAACCTAACAAATAACAAATCTTGAATGAATCCAAACCTAGTTCACTCTTGATTTTAGTTTATTTTTGCTTACTTAAAAAAACAAAAAAATCTTTGCTAGTTTGTCTGACACTAGTTAGTAGCGGAAGCAAATGACAGTAAACCGTTTTCTGTGATGCTAAATTGGTCTGCTGCAGAAAACACAGAGCTGTAATTTCTCCTGTTGAAATTCAGGCGGTAGAACCAGAGGTGATGAATAAGTCAAATCTGTGTCACAGACCAAAGAAAGCAAATAGATTCCTTTGCAAGTTGCCACTGTCCTTCCTATGCCCAATCCCCTTCTACTGGGGCCAAATGTGAATAAATAACTGTGGATTGTGAAGAGGTTGGATATAAAAAGTAGATAGCCCACATATTCTTGACTTGAATTTAGGTTCAATTTGGATTTTAGTTGGAATCAGGTAAAAAGAAAAAGAACACTTCTGTTGCTTTTCAATATCTACACTTGGTGAGTTTGAACGTGATTACAATCACTTGGCAAGGAGATAGAGGACCAAGGTGATCATGGAAAGAGGGAGGATGAGAATAAATGTTTTATTGCCTGGGTGATAGATCAGGATAAATTAATGGAGACAATCGATGCGTTCAGACAGTAGAACTGAAAATAAGTTTTTGTTTTTAATTTCTAAGTCCTTTAGTCTTCCTGAAAGTAGATAGGAAACTATGCTTTATTACAGATGTATAGCTTGTTTTCTAAATGGCTCGGATTTTATTTTTTTCTGCAGCTCCAGCTGAGAAATCCCGATTTCTCACTTTTCTGGGCTAACACCAAGGTTGAAAAAAAGAAACTTGATCAGTACGGTAAGTCAGAACTCTGATACACCTCAGATGCCTCCATTCATTTATGTGCCCAAGCTGGTGTCGATCTAAATAGCATCTCCAGAGCACCTGTTGTAAACAGGCACTAAATATAAAGCAGTGACAAAGAAAATCAAAGTATTCTGTCACAGAACCTACAGCCTTGAATAATAAAAAATACACTTAAAGTTTAATGCATAAGTTATGTCTTAGAGGAAAAGAAACAAGATTTTAAAATGTAGAATAGGAAAGTAAAAGTCTATTTTAGAATTTTGTATCGGAAAGCCTGAATTTTATGGTATAGACCTAGAATCTAAATGCAGGGAGGGAGAGGAGTATGTGAAGACCGTAAGAAGAGTGTCCAGAGCAGAAAGAACTACAGCCTTGAAGACAGTGCACTGGGCAGGTGGACCCCTGCTAACTCCGTGGGGCATCACCTGAGGCGAGCCATGAAATGTGAGTACAAGCTCCTTAGACATGAGAAAAATGCTCTGAATTCTAATTTTGTTAGAACTACTATATATACACTATAATACATACTGCATTTAGACTGAAAGGCTCTTTGCTGAAATCTGACACATTCTAACAATAATCAGAGGTAACTGTTGTACTCTTATGCAGAACAAATTTAGCTCAAATAGGTAAAATGATAAATTATACAAATTTCACCTTTTTAAAAGGATATTAAATCATTTGTGTATATATGAATTGAATATGGCTGGATTTCACCTTTTTAAGTGGATATTAAATCCAATAAGTTTGTGTATACATGAATTGAATATGGCTGGATTTTTAGCAATTCGTATGTAGACCAGTGCTTTCCTTTTTACACTGTTTTTTTGAATTCTGAAAGAGTAGATCATAACCTTAATTGTAGATTTGACTCTGAATTTCAGCTCCACAAAAATAAAAGGTATTAAGCTTTTGCAGGAATTCACATTGTATCTTATGAAATGTTATGTCAATATTTTAAGATTCAGCTTCTTACAAATGGGGTACTTCAATGTTGTTTAAATCAACTATATTGAGATATAATTTACACTCAATAAAAAGTGCCAATGTTAGATGTACAACTTGATGAATTTTGACAAATGTGTGTAAACACCAGTAACATGTCCATCCCTTAAAAAGTTCTTAAAAATCTCCTTTACAGTCAATCTTGATATGCTTTCCATCACTGAAACACTTAGTTCTGCCTGTTGTAGAATTTACTAGAAATGGAATCATTCATGTAAATTTTTGACTGGATTATTTCATGCCCTATAACTTACAACGTATATGAGTGTTGTTGCATGCAGGATTCATTGCTGAATAGTATGTGGCTGACCCTTGAACAACACAGGGACTTTTCTCATTTCTGATTTTATGTATAGGCTCTCTGTTGTTCTTGATGACTCTGGCTAAAGGTTTATCAATTTTGTTTATCTTTTTAAAGAAACAGATCTTAGTTCCATTGATCTTTAGTCTCTATTTCTTTATGATTTCTTTTCTTCTATGAATTTTGGGATTCGTTTATTCTTCTTTTTCTAGCTCCGTTAATTGTAAAGTTAGATTGTTTTGAGATTTTTCTTGTTTCCGAAGGAAGGCTTGCATTGCGATAAACTTCCCTGTTAGAACTGCATTTGCTGTGTCCCATAGATTTTAGATTGTTTTCATTATCATTCATCTCCAGGTGTTTTTTATTTACTCTTTGATTTCTTTAATTACCCACTTTTTTTTTTAGTAGCATATTGTTCTAACCTCTGCATGATTGTATTTTTTTGCAGTATTCTTTTATTTTTTTCTAGTCTCAAACCATTGTAGTCAGAAAAGATGCTTGATATGATTTCAGTCTTCTTAAATTGACTGAGACTTGTTTTGTGTCCTAGCATGTGATCTATCCTGGCAAATAATCCATGTGCACTTAAAAAGAATGTGTATTCTGCTGTTTTGGAGTGAAATGTTCTTTATATATTTATTAAGGCACTGATGTAATGTGTTGTTTGAGGCTAAATTTTTCTTATTGATTTTCTGATTTATCCATTGATATAAGTGGGGTATTAACATACCCTCCTATTACTGTATTACCCTTGTATTACTGTCACTATCTCCCTTAATGTCTGTTATATTTGCTGTATATATTCAGGTGATCCTATGTTGGGTGTAAAAATATTAACAAGGTTATATCTTGTTGGATTGATCCTTTGATTATTATGTAATGTCCTTCTTTGTCTCTTGTTGCAGTCTTTGTTTTAAAGTCTCTTTTATTTGATGTAAGTATTGCTACCCCAGCTTTCTTTTTTGTTTCCATTCTTTCACTTTCAGTCTGTGTGTGCTTTAGATCTGAAGTGAGTGTCTTATAGGTAGTGTGTGTGTATATATGTTTTTTCTTATCTATTCAGCCACCCTATTTTTTCTGATTGGAGAATTTAGTCCATTTACATTTAAAGTAATTATTGATAGGTAGTTCTTTTTTTGTTCCTTCTTTTGCTCTCTTACCTTATGGTTTGATAACTAACTTTGGTTTTTTGTTTGGATCCCTTTATAATTTTTGGTTGTGGTTACCATGAAAATCATATATATATGCATACACATATATATATATATGTCATTATTTTAGGTGATCTCTGAAGTTTAAACATGTCCTAACAACTCTGCATTCTTATTCTCTCCCCCACATTTAATGTTGTTAACATCATATTTTACATATTTTTGTTTCGTGTGTTCCTTAACTACTTATTGTGGTTATAGACGATTTTACTACTATTCTGTTTTAACCTTCCTACTAGCTTTATAAGTTGTGAATCCACTAACTTTACTAAATGTTTGCCCTTACCAATGAGATTTTTTTATATTTGTAATTGTAGTCTTTTCTCCTTAGAGAAATGCCTTGAACATTTTTTTTCTTGGCAAAGGCAAAAAGAGTATTCTTGGTTGCAGTTTTTTTTTTTCTTTCATCACTTTGAATACATCTTGCCACCCTCTTATGTCCTACAAAGTTTCTGGTGAAAAGTCAGTTCATTGTCTTATGGGAGTCTCTTGTACATGGTTGTTTTTCTCTTGATGCTTTTAATATACGTTCTTTACCTTTAATTTTTGCTATTTTTAAAATTTAATTTTTATTTTATATTATAGCTGGTGTACAATGTGTTAGTTTCAGGTGTACAGAAAAGTGATTCAGTTATACATATATTCGTTCTTTTTCAGATCCTTTTCCCATATAGGTTGTTACAGAATACTGAGTAGCATTCTCTATGCTATATAGTAGGTCCTTGTTGATTATCTATTTTATACATAGTAGTGTTTATATGTTAATCCCAAACTCCTAATTTATCCCTCCTCCCACACTTCCCCTTTGAAAACAAACTTACGGTTACCAAAGTCTGTGAATCTGTTTCTGTTAGGTAAATAAGTTACTTTGTATCATTTTTTTAGATTCCATAAATAAGTGATACCATATTTGTCTTTCTGACTTACTTCACTTAGTATGATATTCTTTTTAAAGGCTGATTAGTATTCCATTGTATATGTGTACCATATCTTTTTTATCCGTTCCTCTGTCGATGGACATTTAGGTTGCATTCTTGTCCTGGCTGTTGTAAATAGTGCTGCAATGAACACTGGGGTGCATGCATCTTTTCAAATTATGGTTTTCTCTGGATATATGCCTAGTTGTGGAGATTGCTGGATCCTATGGTAATTCTATTTTTAGCTTTTTTAGGAACCTCCATACTGTTCTCCATAATGTTTGTACCAATTTACATTCCCAGCACCAATGTAGGAGGTTTCCCTTTTCTCCATGCCTCTCCAGCATTTATTGTTTATAGACATTTTAATGATGGTCATTCTGACTGGTGTGAGGTGATACCTCACTGTAGTATGGATGTGCATTTCTCTAATAATATGTGATGTTGAGCATCATTTCATGTGCTTCTTGGTCCTCAGACATTTCTCCAAAGATGACATACAATTTAGACCTTCTGCCCATTTTTTGATTGGGTTGTTTGTTTGTTGTTTTTTGATAATGAGCTGCATGAGTTATTTGTATATTTGGGAGATTAATCCCTTGTTGGTCACTTTGTTTGCAAATATCTTCTCCCATTCTGTGGATGGTCTTTTCATTTTGTTTATGGTTTCCTTTGTTGTGCAAAAGCTTTTAAGTTTCATTAGGTCCCATTTGTTTTTATTTTCATTACTGTAGGAGGTGGATCAAAAATATATTGCTGTGATTTATGTCAAAGAGTGTTCTGTGTTTTCCTCTAAGAGTTTTATAGTACCTGGTCTTACAAGTTAGGTCTTTAATCCATTTTGAGTTTATGTGTGTGTCGTGTTAGATTGTTCTGGTTTCCTTCTTTTACATGTAGCTGTCCAGTTTTCCTAGCATGACTTACTGAAGAGACTGTTTTTTCTCCATTGTATATTCTTGCCTTTTTTTGTTGTAGATTAATTGACCACAGTTGTGTGGGTTTATTTCTGGGCTTTCTGTCCTGTTCCACTGATCTGTATTTGTTTTTGTGCCAGTACCATACTGTTGTGATGAATGTAGCTTTGTAGTATAGTCTGAAATCAGGGAGCCTGATTTCTCCAGCTCTGTTTTTCTTTCTCAAGATTGCTCTGGCTATTCGGGGTCTTGTGTGTTTACATACAAATTTAAACATTTTTTGTTCTAGTTCTGTGAAAAATGCCAGTGATAGTTTGACAGGGATTGCATTGAATCTGTAGATTGCTTTGGGTAGTAGAGTCATTTTCACAATATTCATTCTTCCAATCCAAGAACATGGTATATCTCTCCATCTGTGTCATCTTCAATTTCTTTCATCAGTGTTCTAGAGGTTTCAGAGTACAGGTCATTTGTATCCTTAGGTACATTTATACCTAGGTATTTTATTCTTTTTGATGCAGTGGTAAATGGGATTGGTTCCTTAATTTCTCTTTCTTATTAGTGTATAGGAATGCAAGAGATTTCTGTGTATTAATTTTGTATCCTGAAACTTTACAGAATTCACTGATGAGCTGTAGTAATTTTCTGGTAGCATCTTTAGGATTTTCTGTGTATAGTATCATGTCATCTGCCAACCGTGACAGTTTTACTTCTTTTCCAATTTGGATTCTTTTATTTCCTTTTCCTCTCTGATTGTCCTGACTAGAACTTCCAAATCTACATTGAATAAAAGTGGCAAGAATGGTCATCCTAGTCTCATTCCTGATTTTTGAGGAAGTGCTTTCAGCTTTTCACTGTTGCATATGATGTTACCTGTGGGTTGTCATATATGGCATGGCCTTTATTATGTTGAAGTAGGTTCTCTCTGTGCTCACTTTCTGGAGCGTTTTTATCATAAATGGGTGTGGAATTTTGTCAAAAGCTTTTTCTGCATCTATTGAGATGATCCTGTAGTATTCATTCTTCAGTTTGTTAACGTGGTGTATATCACACTGATTAGCAGATATTGAAGAATCCTTGCATTCCCACTTGGTCATGGTGTATGATCCTTTTAATGTGTTGTTGGATTCAGTTTGCTAGGATTTTGTTCAATATTTTTGCATCTATGTTCATCTGTAATATTGCCCTGTAATTTTTGTGGTGTCTTTGTCTGGTTCTGGTATGAGGGTTGATACTGGCCTCATAGAATGAGCTTGGGAGTGTCCCTTCCTCTGCAATTTTTTTGGAATAGTTTCAGAAGGGTAGGTGTTAACTCTTCACTAAATGTTTGCTAGAATTAGCCTGTGAAGCCATCTGGTCCTAGACTTTTGTTTCTTGGAAGATTTTTAATCACATTTTCAATTTCATTACTTGTGATTGGTCTGTTCATGTTTTCTGTTTCTTCCTAGTTCAGTCTTGGAATATTCTAAGAAATTGTCCATTTCTTCCAGGTTGTCCATTTTATTGGCATAGAGTTGCTTGTAGTAGTATCTCTGCAGTGTCAGTTGTAACTTCTTTTTCATTACTAATTTTATTGATTGGAGTCCTCTCCCTTTTTTTCTTAATGAGTCTGGCTAAAGGTTTGTCAATTTTATCTTCTCAAAGAACGAGCTTTTAGTGCCATTGACTTTTGTGTATTCCCTGGGGTGTCCGCCACCAGTGTCCTTGCCCCTACAGTCAGCCACAGCTGACCTCTGCCTCCCCAGGAGACCCTCCAAGACCTGCAGGTAGGTCTCACCCAGGCTTTTCCTGAGTCACTGCTTTGTCCTGGGTCCCAGTCCATGTAAAACCTTGTGTGTGCCCTCAAAGACTGGAGTCTCTGTTTGCCCCAGTACTGTGGAGCTCTTGTACTCAAGATCTGCTGGCCTTCAAGGCCACATGCTCTGGGGGCTCCTCTGAATGAGGCTGGGGAGCCTTGCGTGGGGCAGAACTCTCACTCCTGTGGGTGCACTCTGTAATATAATTATTTTCTTGTTTGTGGGTCGTCCAATTTGGCAGGTATGAGATTTGATGATATCATGAAAGTGCCCCTCCTGTGGCTGCTGCTTTGTCTTTGGGTATAGGATAGCTTTTATTTAGTAGGTCTGAGTCTTTTTTGTTGATGGTTGTTTAGCAGTTAGTTGTGATTTTGGTGTTTTTGTGAGAGGAGGTGAAGTTCAAGTCCTTCTACTCCACCATCTCATCTCTCTCCATTCTAACTTTTGCTCTTTTTTAACTACAGTGCGTCTTGGTGTGGCTCTCCTTGGGTTCACCTTGTTTGGGACCCTCTATCCTTCCTGGACCTGGATTTTTGTTTCTTTTCCAATGTGAAGGAAGTTTACAACTATTATTTCTTCAGTTAAGTTATATGCCTCTTTTTCTCTTCTTCTAGGACCCATATAATGTGAATGTTAGTACAGTTGACATTGTTCCAGAGGTCACTTAAATTGTCCTAATTAAAACTTTTTCAGTTCATCTTGGTTGATTTCTACTATTTTGTCTTCCAGTTCTCTGATGATCCATTCCTCTAATCCACTATAGATTCCTTCTAGTGCTTTTTTTTTGTTGTGTGGTGCACGGGCCTCTCACTGTTGTGGAGCACAGGCTCAGCGGCCATGGCTCATGGGCCCAGCTGCTCTGCGGCATGGACCCATGTCCCCTGCACTGGCAGGCGGACTCTCAACCACTGCACCACCAGGAAAGCCCTAGTGCATGTTTTATTGTATCAGCTTTTATATCCTTTAGCTGGGTTAAATTTGTCTTCATTCTTTCTGCTCCAGAGTTTGTTGAGCATATTTCTGATCATTACCTTAAACTTCAGTTATCTCCACTTTGCTCAGTTCTTCTGGGGTTTTGCCTTATTCTTTCATTTGGAAAATACTCCTCTGTTTTAGGTAGCTCATTGTATTTCTCAATCTGGCCTTATGTAGGAGGTCCCCGGAGCCCAGTAGCACATTCTCCTCTGGTCACTGGAGCTATATTCTCTAGGGGCGGCTGCATGTTTCCTTCTACTTGGCAGGTTTGACTACTGTGGGTTCACGGGTAGGTGAGGCTGTACCCTGACCCAGCTGGCTGCCAGGCCCTGTCCTGTGGCTGGTGCCACAGGGCCAGGTCCTGGGGCAGATGACTCTTATACTGGTGGAAAAGTTAACATATAAAAAGTTAACACATAATGTGCCAAAATATTCAAAATTAACTGTTGGCAATTTAGGACATTATCATCTTTTTGCTTTTACGTAGAATTAGCCTTATGGTACCTGTAGTGTTTCAGTGAAATGGAAAAGGTTTAATGATCATCACAATTCTTTTCTTTATAAATGCAAATATTCACTTGGTAATAAAGTTAAAACAACTTACTTAGAGAAGCATAACATTGTAGGAGACCATTTAAAACCTACTAAACAAACAAAAAATTTTGTAAATATTGAGATTTAAAATTTTATGAATACTGACATACATCCATCAACTAGTATTTGACTATGTTTATCTACAGTTTTAATGTACAGTTCTGTCAAGAAGTGATGTATGTACTACACATTAGGTAGGTGGACAAGTGAATTACTTGTTTATTTCCTTGTTTCCCTCATTTGCTAAATGGAATTTCTTGAAGTGTTATGAAAATAGATGTGAAATTATGAAAATAGATGTGAAATTATGAGCCAAAATCATTTATGGGTCACACACTTTCCTTTATAACTACTTTGGAATGAACTTATAGACAGTCTCTAAATCCAGCTTAAAATATTATCTATTTAACCTTCTTCAAAGATTTCAAGAAATGATTATATTTTAAGGGTGATGTTACAGAGACCAGAAAAGTGATCTAAAACAATTGTTTAATATCAGGACGATGCTGGGCTGACCTGCTCTCACAAACACATCAAAACTATGTATAGAACAACTCTTGCTGAAATCAACCTGGGGACTAGCAGGATGGCTTTTCCACCACAAAGCCTGTGAAAAAAGATCCACACTGAGGCTGGTAGGAAGGGAGGAGGAGTGACCTGCATCCCTAGTGGGGTACACAGAAGTGCAGGGGGATGTCACAGCCTCGGGATCCTCCCTGGGATGTCAGGGTTTTGAGCTACACGTTGGGCAACCCAACCCTGGGGTCGGACCCTGGGAAGACAAGCCCCCTTAGCTGGTTTGAAAATCAGTGGGGCTTATGAGACAGAGGTCTGTAAGAAACCTAGACACTGCTCTTAAAGAGTACACACAGACTTGCTTACCTACAATCACAACATAGACACGTGCGTGAGTGAATCTAACTCCAGGGCAGAGATTGCCACCACAGGAACTCTCGTCCCCGTGCACACTGGGTGAGGGAGTGAAGCCAGCTCAGCAATATAGCACCAACCTCACCTCTAACCAAGGTAAACACACGATGGAAAAAGTAAAACCACAGAAGTGCAGCCCCTGCCATGCCCCAAACCAAGGCACAGACTGCCAGCCCACGCAGGATAAATCCCACCAAGTCTGTGGCTGCCAGCACACTCTGGAGGAAGACACAGCCCCTGTTCACCTCAGATCCAGCTCTTGCATCAAAGCCACTGGTCACACGCTGCCTGAAGAGAGAAGTTCCCACACAAGGACCAGAATTAGGTAACTGTTTCACTTAATTTCATAGAGGTAGAGAAAGTTAAACAAATTGAGAACACTGAAGAATTTGTTTCAAATGAAAGAACCCCTAATGAAACAGAGATAAACATTCAAAGCAATAGTAATAAGAGTGCTGACTGAACTGGGGAAAAGAATAGTGAGGATTTTAACAAAGAACTAGAAAATGTAAGAACCAGAGTTGAGAATACAATAACTGAGGTGAAAAATACTCTAGAGGGAATACAGAAGAACGTGTAAATGATCGAAATCACTCAATAGTTTGTGACCTCTGGGACAGCATCAAACATTTGCATTATAGGGGTCCCAGAAGGAGAAGAACAAGTGTTGAAAACGTATTTGATGAAATTATGGTTTAAAGCTTCTCAAACCTGAGGGAAACAAATACCCAGGTATAGGAAGAACAGAAAGAGGTAAGACCAAAAAGCAATAGAAAAAACTAAAACCAAGAGCAGGTGTTTTGGAAAAGATAAAGTTGATAAGCCTTTAGCCAGACTCAGTAAGGAAAAAAGAGGGAGGACCAGGTAAACAAACTAGGAAATGAAAGAGGAGAAATTACAACTGTTATCACAGAAATACAAATGATAATAAGAGAACACTATGAACAGTTATATACCAACAGCTTGGACAACCTAGGAAAAAATGGATAAATTCTAGGAAATATACAATCTTCCAAGAGTACTTCAGGAAGAAATAATTTGAAGTGACCAATTACTCATATAGAAATTGAATCAGTAATCAAAAACCGTCCCATAAACAAAAGTCCCAGACCGGGTGACTTCACAGGGGAATTTTACCAAACATTTAAAGAAAAGTTAATGTCTGTCTATCTATCTTTCTCAAACTAGTCCTAGAAATTGAAGAGAACAGTCTGAAATGCATTCTACAAGGCCATTACCCTGATGAAAACCAGACAAATAAACTACAAAAAAAATTACAGGCCACTATCTCTGGTGAACATAGATGTAAAAATCCTCAACAAAATATTAGCAAACTGAATTCAACAATATTTAGAAAGGATGATACACCATGATCAAGGGGGATTTATTTCAGGGATGCAAAGATGATCTGCAAATCAATCAATGTGTTATATACCATGAAGGATAAAAATTACATGATCATCTCAATAGATGCTGGAAAAGCATTTGAAAAAATTAATCATCAATTCATGATTTTAAAAAACCTCTCAAAACAAAAGCCAAAATATACAAATTGGACCTAATTAAATGTCAAGGCTTGTGCACAGTAAAGGAAACCATCAACAACACGAAAAGACAACCTAATGAACGGGAGAAGGTATTTGCAAATAATATGATCAATAAGGGGTTAATACCCAAAATAAAGAGCTCATACAACTCCATATAAAGAAAAAACCTGATTAAAAAATGAGAAGACCTTAATAGACACTTTTCCAAAGAAAACATACAGACGGCCAACAGGTACATGAAAAGATGCTCAACGTCACTAACCATTAGGGAAAAGCAATCAAAACCACAATGAGATAGCACCTCACACCTGTCAGAACTGCTGTTGTTAAAACAGCAACAAATAATCAGTGTTGGCAAGATGTGGAGAAAAAGGAACTCCAGTCCTCTGTTGGTGGGAATGTAAAATGAAAAAAATTAAAACATACCATGTGATTCAGCAATTCCATTTCTCGGTATATATCCCAAGAAAATGCTAACTTGAAAAGATACAAGCACCCCAGTGATCACAGAAGCATTATTTACAATAGCCAAGATTGGAAGCAACCTAAGTGTCCATCAACAGATGAGTGGATAAAGAAGATGTGAAAGATGTACACAATGGAATATTACTCAGCCATAAAAAATGAAATTTTATCATTTGCAGCATGGATGAACAGGAGGGTGGTATTATGCCTAGTGAAGTAAGTTAGAGAAAGACAAACACTGTGTTAGCACTTATACGTGGAAGCTAAAAGATAAACAAAAGAATATAACGTAACAGACTCATAGGTACAGAGAACGAACTAGTCGTTACCAGTGAGAGAGGGGTAGGGATAGGGGCAAGATAGAGGAAGGGGATTAAGGTCTACAAACTGCTAGTGTAACACACATAACATACAAGGATGTAATAATGTGCAGCACAGGGAATATAGCCAATAATTTATAACAATTTTAAGTGGAATATAATCTATAAAAATTATTGAATCACTGTGTTGTACACCTAAAACTAAAATAACATAAATCAACCATACTTCAATTTAAAAAACCAATTATGTCTTAAATTTTATTAGTAGAGCCCAGAAATTACTGCCTGACGCCAGAGGGCGCTAATCACCAAGGGGCAGAGGCTCCCAGCAGGCACCAACTGCCACGAGAGGGCCCACGTCGCCAAGGAGACGTGTGCCAGCTAGGCAGGAGTGACCTCACAGAAGAGTGCCCACCTCACAGAAGGCTGAGGAACCCAGCCAGGATCAGACTCTCACCAGAGGGCCCACATCACCACAAGGTTGGGAACCAGGCAGGAGTGTCCTCACTCCAGTGGGGCCACACCAGCGTAAGGTGAGGAACCCAGCACATGTGGCCTCAAACCAGAGGACCCACATCACCAAGCGGCTGAGAGTGAGGCAGGCAGGAGTAGCCTCACAAGAGAGGGCCCATAGAATAAAAAAGATAAGGAATCCAGCAGCTGGAACCTCCCAGCACATGGCCCAGAGCAGCAAGGCTATGGGATCCAGGCCGGAGTGAACTCACACCAGTGGGCCCACATCATGAAACTGTGAGCAACCCAGCCGTTGGGACCTCAGAGCAGAAGACCCACATCCCAATGGGGGTGGGACCCTGGCAGGAGTATCCTCGCAACACTGGGTGCCCATCAGAAAACTTGGGGAACCCAGCAGTTAGGGCCTGACCCCAGAGGGCCCTCATCACCCAGGGGAGGAGGCGCCCAGCAGGCTCCAACTGCCACCAGAGGGCCCACGTCGCCAAGGAGACGTGTGCCAGCTAGGCAGGAGTGACCTCACAGAAGAGGGCCCACGTCACAGAAGGGTGAGGAACCCAGCCAGGATCAGACTCTCACCAGAGGGCCCACATCACCAAGGGGATGGGAGTGAGGCAGGCAGAAGTAGCTTCACAACAGAGGGACCATAGAAACAAAATGTGAGGAATCCATCAGTTGGAACCTCCAAGCAGGCGACCCAGAGCACGGAGGCTATGGGATCCAGGCCTGAGTGAACTCACACCAAAGTGGCCCACAGCATGAAACTGTGAGCAACCCAGCCGTTGGGACCTCAGAGCATAAGGCCCACAGCCCCATGGGGATGGGAACCTAGCAGGAGTGTCCTCGCACCACTGGGCGCAAATCAGAAAATGTGGGGAGCCCAGAATTTAGGGCCTGACGCCAGAGGGCCCTCATCACCGAGGGGAGAAGGCTGCCAGCAGGCTCCAACTGCCACCAGAGGGCCCACGTCGCCCAGGCGACGTACGCGAGCCAGGCAGGAGTGACCTCACAGCAGAGGGCCCACCTCACAGAAGGGTGAGGAACCCATCCAGCAACAGACTCTCACCAGAGGGCCCACACCACCAAGGGGACGGGAACCAGGCACGAGTTTCTTCACACCAGTGGGGCCACACCATCGAAAGGTGAGGAAACCAGCACATGTGGACTCAAGGGGCCTCTAAGAGGATTTCATTAGCTCCTAAGCTAAGTTTTCTTGTTTACCTCTCTACATAATTAAGTGAATCATCTAATTTTAAGTTCTTCACTTTTTAAAACCTTTGTTCCATGGCTAAAGAATTTTGTGTACATTTTACATGAATTAAAACATTAAATTGAGAAAATTAAGGCCACAGCATTTTAAGACTAATATGCTTGAAAAACGTAAGCACTTAATGAAATAGATTCAAGTATTGCATTTCTCTGAAGCAACAGAAATGACCTAAAAAGAAACAAGGGAAAACTTCAGCACTTCTAGAAATAGCTTATTTTCATTATTATTAGATGCAACCCTAGTGCATGTTCTATAAAACCAAATAATAACAAATGAATATGTCACATTAAAAACACACTTCAAGTGTTGTTATGATTATAAAGGCCACTTTAAAGTATGAATGAGGTTACCTAGATATTCAAACCTATCTGCACGTTTCATTGTTTTGTCTTTGCTTCTTTGCACAGATCGTTTGGTTGTAACCATTAGAATTTCTGACTAAAAAAAATCAATTCATATCATTATTTTGAAATATTCTGCGTAATAAAATAGACTAAATAGGGAATACCATAAAACACGATGAAATAAGTTGTTTGGGGTTGCACATATTTTATCTGAAATATTAATGGGTGTTATGTAGCATTCTTCCTGCAGTGATGAAATCAATTGATCTTTGATTAGTTGCCTAGCTGCAGTCATTTTTGAAAGTATTTTTTCCTCACCATCACATTACTAGATTGTAAACATACACTGAAAACAATTTTATTAAGACACATTTAATGCTCAACTGAGCAAAACTAGAGGAAATAGTCAATAGGAACTCAGATTCTGAACTTTGATGTCAACAGGCATCTCTTTGCACTCCAGCTCTAACAATACACAACTTGAGTCATTTACTTTGTATTTCAATTTCCTTATTTGTAAATACGGATAAGAAGAATACCTGCCTCACAGAGTTATTATGAGAATTAAATGAAATAAAGTTTTTGTTACAACATTTTGTATATTACAGATAGGTGTCAGAAAATATTGTTACGTAATTATTAATGGAAAATAAACCAAGTCTAGAGCTGCACAATGATGGAAGAAGGTTGGGATGATTTTCTGATGCTATCAGAGAATCATCTGCGATCTTTCATCATCCTCAGTCACGATTCTGATACACACCCTCACCGGTGGGGCAGCCTCCCTCTTCCTTCTAAATGATATTGAAAATCACCAAAGAAATGAATGATTGACCCCTCAGAGGTGTTGAAGAAAATAGTCTAACGAACTCTGCAAGTAAATCCCTGTATCAATGGACACAAAACATTTCAAAAAGCAGTTTCAAATGCTTTAAATATAGATCTTCACGCACTGATAGGGCGCTGCTCTAGCCTGTTACAGCAAGCTTAAAACTGAGCCATTATCATATGCAAACGTTATCTTCAAAATTAAAGCTGAAGTAGACTAGAATGGATCATGCATATGGTGAAAAATATGCATAAAATATAGTATTCATTGTATTAACAGGAAAAATCTAATGTCAAAATTGCAAGAGGAGTGTCGCTGAATTAAGCATATCAGAGAAATTCAATGTATAATAGCATTATGTAAAGTATTTCAACTGAAATTAAAATCCTCATTGCCTTGTTTTGTGATTACCTGAGAAAAGATAAAAAGCATTTACTCTGTTGTATAAATAATATGTATGATACTTGCAGTGACCCAAAAGCCTAGATTTAAAATCACTTTTACATAGCTTTCAACTTAGCAGTGTTCATTTTACTCATTTCTAAAAGACCACTTTGGCTTTCCAGTGTCCTCCAAAAAGCAGAAAGAATAAAACCCCTTATATTTACGGAGTAAAGGTTTTGAGAAGTAACAAGGCTCTCCAATATAGGTTTCCGCGTTTAGGCACTGAAACTGATTTTAGTTTTGAATATACTGTCCCATAAGGAGGCTTGTCATATAAATCAGTGGAAGCATCAATGATTCTTCATACCATCCGGTTAACTTGAACTGACTACAAATATTCAACAGCACACTACAAACAAGCTGATAGCTAGTTGTCTTCTATATAATCAGTACTAAGTTATACGCATTTTAGTAAAGAACCACTAAATCACATTTTTGCTAAGACTAGAGACCCTATCCGTTTTATGATAGCACACAAGCAAGAGATAGCAGACATTGATGTAGTGGGTATTTATTCTTCACATAACACAGTTGTAGCCATCCTGATCAGCTGGATTAATGCAGGAACATTCCTATAGAACATATTACCAATATTTCTGAAATGTGTCTACTCAGCTCAGAAGCGATTTCTTTTCTGATGTGTTCACTTTATTCTTTAAACTATTGGAGCCCATTACAATTTTGACCTCACTGTAAAATAGGAAACAACATCACTTTGGTACTTGGTGGGTAGGACCAAAAATTTATAAACGATGATAGACTGTTTGAAACTTCAATAAAAGCTTTTGAAAGTCATATTTTAAAAATAGAAACATCCTTCAAGATAACTTGAAATACCCTTAAACAGAGGAGGATTTTTCTCTCCATATAGGTGGAGAATCAGAGAGAATGGAAACAGAGTGATGGCTACTTATTGTAGCCCTGGGGTGGGGAAGTGCTCTCTTGATTCAGGGAGAGGAGGAATTATAACAGGAAAGTATTGCAATATTTTGATGCTAGAGTAGGACCATCTGTATAGAAAGTATTTAGATTTGCAATGAAAAACAAAATTTATATTTTTAAACACAGCTGACTTGTAAGGAGTATGGATACTCTTAATCTGTTAAACGTGCTGATGAATTTGGATGTGCAAATGTAAAATGGGTATTGAAAAAAAGCGGTGACTTGATCTACCTAACAATAAGGAAAATAGTTTGAAGGGCAATCAAGGATGGATTAAAGAGTTTTAAGGGCAAACAAGGATGGATTAATGTGAGAGATGAGTACGAAGGGGAATGGAATTAGTGACGTGGGAAGTGTCTGAGAAGCTCACGAAGTAAAGGAATCGTGGGAACATTTTAGGGAGTGAGGGTGGGTGAGGTTACCATCATTCAATGTAAGCTGTTTCCCTCGATTTTTTTTCATTACACTATAATAACTAGTACTCTCATAAATGCTTTGTGCAAGAAGTTTTTAATTTTTAATAACTATTTCCACTTTTGGAAGAGAAATTTTGAATGAAACTGAATTTTGTTTGGGGCTTACAAATGTGAAATAAATTCAGTAATTATAGAAGGTATAACCAAAGTCCAGGGAAGACCATGATATTATTGTTCCCAAACTGACTATTGGGTATTTGACTAGGACTTCATGTTTCCACAAGTGTATAATAGGCTTGAACCAAGCAGACCTAGATTTCAAGGGACCAAGATATAGCCATTGCTAATGAGTTTCATAATAAGTGGTTTTCTTTGGTTGTTATTTTGAAACATAGTATTCAGGGATCCAGTAACAATGTGGAATAATAAAAATGGTAGATGTCATGTGGAGGTATCTATATGAAACCATGGATAAGAGAAGATTACAGAAAGTCTATTAATGTCATGTGGAAAATGGCATAAAATCCTGAATGATGATCTGGTATAATTAGATCAGCCTCTCAGTTGGGGAAGAGAAAACCGAATAGGGTGTGCGCAGTTGGGTCAAAAGGGAGTGACTTACACATTTAAAGAACATAGTATTTTTAAAATCTAAGACTGAGATATACTTGACATATAGAATATACTATTGATTACTTCATACTCTGTTTGCTCTGGGATAATTTTCAAGAAAACATATTTCATGATCTCTGAAATTCTGTAGTATTTACCTAAATATCAAACTGGGATTTGAATACAGGTATAGTCTTCTGAGTTGCTGCTGTTATGTGGTTACTAATTCTATCCCATACTAGATAGGAAGTACCCCCTATATTTTAAAAAGTACCATAGCCTGGCAAATGAAATTACTATAAATACAATTACATATAATATTAGAATTTCCTTAACAAATATTCAAGTTCTGGTTGTTTCATATATTTTTACCTGTCTTCAATTTTTTGAGCTGGGTCATAGGTTTTATATGCCCGGCTTTATCTTCTAAAATGTTGCTTTTGGTTTCATCTCGAGCCAAGAATATGAATGGTTTGTTACCATGGGAAACTTATACTTTTTTCACCCTAGATGCCTACCATTTACTCCCTTTACACAAATGGTTCCTTCTGGTTTGGGCTACTATTGTGATCTGCATCTGAATCTCATTTGCTAGAAACATCTCTGTATGTGTCTGTAAGAGACCACAAAACTGGAAGGGAACCTAGGACTCAAATAGTGCTATTTATTTGTTTTATAAATGAGGAATGTGAACCAGCGGTATTAAATGTTTATCCAAGATCAAACTACATGTGTTTGCCTAAGTCTGATCCTAGATTCCATGTTTCTGCCCATTAATTATGTGCTCTCTCCATCCAAATAAACTTAAGTTTGTCTACTTCAAACAAAGAGTGGGTTACTAAACATTTATATACATGCCTAACATTATCTAATAAGAAAAATAATTAAGGTAATGAATATCAAATTTAAGTGGCACCAATAAATTTATGTCCATCTGACCTTTCCCAAATACCACTTCCTTCTAGTAACTTTTTCATAGGCTATTAAAATTACCAGGAAAGGCTCCTTTCAAATTAGGTACTCATTCTACAAGTTTCAAAAATCTCGGCCCTCAATTTGAGTCCCAGCACTTACAAAACCAATGCCATCATTTGAAGGAATTAAATTTGAAGGAATGTTTCCTGGTATCATTCTTAGGACCAAGTTTTATATTTTTCTGACTCGGTCAGAGGATCAAAAGCCATACTAAGTATTTCAAACACAGAGGACTTAATTTGGTAGCATAGTGCTGTAAAGCTGGCAGAGGACAGATGGGATGCTGAGATGACACACCGATTACTGTCTGCAAGCAGCAGCTAATCTCCGTCTGTCGGGGCAGAGGAAAGAGGTGGGGTTGAGGAGATGAGGGAGTACAGAGGAGGGGGCTGTGATGCTGGGGCTTAAAGTGTGGGAGCTGGTGATTCTTAAAGGACGAGTTGCTTTATGTGGGTATTGGGAATACCAGCAGGAGCTGGAGCGAGTCAACCATTTGTTGCTACTGACTGATTCTGACAGGAATAAAAGACATCCTACCCGTCTTCCTCCAACTTGCCATTCCCCTCCAGTATCTTCAGCAAGTTGGACATAATCGGAAAACCCTGCTGGCGGGGGAGTCAGAGCCTCAGCCTCAGCATCACGGAGGAGGGAAGGGAGGAGGGGAAGATGGGCATCAAAGTGAGAGAGAAAAGATTTATAACTGCCGACCAGGATACTAACGTGGGAGTCTGGTGACTCTCGAGACAGTGCAGAGTAGCGGTGGTTGCAGAAGCCTCACTTGTGAAGATGTCAGAAGGGGAGGAGAGAAAGTAGAAGCGGTGCATGTGGGCAACTCTTACTGAAGTGTTTAGGGGCATATGATTTACCAAGAAATAGAGCAGTAGCTGGAAGAAGATGTGTTTTCAATCACCTTTATCGAAGTGTAATTTATTATGATAAAATTCACCCAGTCAAGATATAGAACATTTTCCACCTCAAAGTCTTCTCAGGCTCCTCTTTAGTCAACACTCCCCAGCCCTGCCCCAAGCTCCACAGCTGGCCCCCATCAACCAGGCTAAGCTAAGTCCCATTGATGGAACACTATACCCAATGGCAGCAGAATACATACTCTTTTCAAATGCTCAAGAACAGTCACGTAGACCATATTCTGTGCCACAATACCGACGGGAATCATTGTAAAAGGAATGAAATCATACACAGTGTGTTTTCTGACCACAAGGGAAATGAATTAGAAATCAATTATAGAAAGTAATCCAGGAAATGCCCACATGTGGGAAAAATTAAACAACACGGTTCAGATGGAATACGCGTCAAAGAATAAACCACGAGAGAAATCAGAAAACATTTCAAGTGAACAAATGAAAAATCTCTGGGACGCAGCTAGAGTTTAGAAGGAAATTTAAAACTTTGAATACACACGCACACATGCACACGCACGCGCACACACACACACACTGAGTAAAGAACTCAAATCAATGACTTGAACTTCCACCTTAAGTTGCTGAAGTTTGAACACACAAAATGAAGTTTTAAAAACAATATTATCAATTATCAATAAATACAATACCAATAAGTTCTTGGTGTGAACCTAATTTTAAGCAGAATAATATTTTTAAAAATATTCTTATATTAATTTTTAATATAAAAAGGCAAAAATAAGGCAGGAGTAAGGCAGTTAGCTAAAACTGGCCTGTTTTCCTGTGTAACCTTCCACATTTATAAGGAAGATATACTAAAAACTGAGGTTTAGAATGTAACTGTGAGGCATTACAACATCCAGAAATGTATGAAATATCAAAAAAGGACTGTGGACCATCTGCGGGAAACCCGTATTTATGTACAGCATATGACAGTACTGCATTACATTGATGCCATTCCCAAATAATGCAAAGTCATGGAATTGACTACTGGTGATTAATTTATAGATCTGTAGGACAGTTCTGAATTCATACACTGAAGTGTTGTAATATTTCTGGCCGGTAATGACAAATAGCAAATAGTGAATTTATTATACAACTTCTACTTCGTTTCGTTAGTTCTAGAAGTCACCCTCTTTCGATTGGGTCGACATCGGGTACTTTTCACTTTCTTCATTCATGTATGCTCCCTGGCCACATTCTTTGATTCAAATATACACACAAATACATATCTACACATACACAAGCAGAAGCCTATGTACCTGTGTAGAGTTCAGCAATTAGGTATCTATTTGACCTACTTGGTTTTTTTTTTTGCTTGTGCAGGTGATTTTTTCCAACTCTTTGCCTTCATAATCTATGACACCTAGAGGTCACTTTATTAAGCAGCAAAATAATTCACATCACTCAACTTCAGCTGAAACCAAGGCGCAACACTGCTGTAGGCAACAGGGAGGCAGTGGGCAAGCCCACCGCTTTTAAACCTGTCCTGCTCTTCCTCCGGGGGTGCCAGGCTCCTCTGTCCCTGTAACTCAGGCCACTGTCACTTGAAACAAGCTTGATCTAAAGGTTGCCAGGTCCCCAGGCTTCCTTTGTCAATGACAGTTACCGCTTTCCTTGCCAAACAGAAGCCACGTTCAAGAGGCAAAACCCTCCATCACACATGCCAGTGCAACCTGGGTCTGACACCACAGCGTGGTTATTTGTCAGAAGAAAAACTGCAATTTAAGCTGGGTGTCCTAAATCCATATTATTCCCATCCCTCTGTTTCTTAAAGATAACAAGAGGAGAACTGAACAGATAGAAAACATTCAACTCTTAGGTGTGCCGAAAGCATGGTGCCCTGACACAAGATGTCACAGCAGAGCAGTGCTGTAACACTAACACTGGTTTGGGCTGCTCCAAGGGACTCAAACTTAGTTCGGGTTGAGAAAAACTAACTACACATGGGTCAAAAAGACTAACCTGGCAACAAACTGGAAACCATGGCAGGAAGAGATCTCCTGTGTGATGTGAAAGAGTGAAATTAATGATAATAATCAGCAAGGGATCTAAAAAAAACCCACCTTCCTTTATGTTCTTCCCCTCTATAAAGGAAAGGGAATGAAAACGGAGATATCAGAAACCTAACCTCGTATAAACAGAATGATGGAGAGATAATACTGTTTCTGAGTGAAAACTGAAACGGTGTCGCTAAGGAGGACACGGGGGAGGGGCAGCCAGGCTGACTTCACTGCACTGAGGGACACAGATGTCCCGCTCTTTTCGTGACAGCCAGTGTGCCTCCCTCACCCTGTCATTATAGACACTGGCTTATCTGTCAGTCCTGGCTCTTTCTAGATCCCCTCCTACACCTGCCTAACAAACTTCTTTGAGAACTTTCACTGTATCAAGCATAGTGCTAAAGACCATAACTACATTAATGAATAAGACACAGTCTCTGTTTTCAAAGAGAAAATGGACAGCAGACAGTGGAGTCCGTGATAGAATGAGAAAAAGGGTGAGAAGTGCAACAAAGTTGTGTAGAGGGTTCAATTATAGCACAGATGAGACTGAAGGGATCTGAGTGAGGTGGGAAGGGTTATGTTTGAGCTGTTGGTTTCTCTTCTCCTTTTTCTAAGAACAGTGACCCTCAGTCGTGGGCTACACGCACACTCTAAAGAGGTTCTTGAGTAGGTGCATTCCTCTTGGGAATCAAATTGTTCTTGATCATTCAGTTGTGGAAAAACATCAGAGAGCAACTCAGCCAACATAGTTTCAAGAAGAGTATTGTAGCATGGTTTCGGGGAAAGGTGCATCCTGTGATAGCCTCATGGGATGAAGCTCTACCAGAAAAAGTCCAACTTAAACACATTCCAGTATAATCCACCGTCACAGGGCTCCCAATTCCTACAGAGAGGAAATAATTTGTCCTTTGGTCTCTACTTCAACATTTATGCCAATGCTAGTTTCTCAGTAGGAACTCAGTATTTTCCTGTTGATATAATTTACTTTTCAGTTACTTTTGTTGTCATTAATATTTTGTTTTTACAGCCAGTATAAGAACCTCTAACTCTTAATTTTCACATAACTCACTTAAATCACTCACTTTCCTATTAGTGAGGCTATTTTGACATTTCTGAAACCCCCCCCCCACTCTTCTCAGTGATAGCAGCCACCCTCTTCAGGCCCTCAGAGTTCTAAAGAGGTTGAGGCCATTTTTAACTTTGAAGCCTCAACAATAATAAAAACGAATGTGTAAATATATATATGAAAACAGGGTAACAAAATGCTTTCCATTTTTTTCCTCTGTAATTTTCTCATTTGAGAAAAAAAAAGTCTATCCAAAATCAATACTCACAGCACTTTTGTGGTTATTTGTGGACATGTACTGAGTGGTAACATATTTGAGTCACCCAATGAGCCTGTTCCCAAGTGAGATCAGGCAAGGGGACGCTCAGCCTTCTCATTTCAGAGCTCGCACTATAAACAAGTGTCCTTTTTGTAGTACATGTAGGGCCACATTTTTCAAATTTTTGTGCCTTATATTGGTGATTTTATATTTAAAATGGCCCCCAGGTGTAGTACTAAGGTGCTGTCTAGTGTTTGTAAAGATAAGAAGGCTGTGATGTGCCTTATGGAGAGAATGCATGGGCTAGACAGCTTCCTCTAGGTATGAATTAACGAACTGACAATACGTTTTATAAAACAAGGCCATGTCTGGATAGGTTGATGGAAATGTAACCCGGGTCTCGCAGGAACCTAACTCTGCATCCCCCCCAGGAGTGATGGTTCAGTATTCGCTCGTTCAGAGTCCACAGACACTTTACAGAACTACCTTGAATAACAAGAGCTGACTGTCTAGAGTCAAGAAAAGACTTTTTAAAGTTTCGTGAAATTACTCACAATTAAAGAGGTAAACGAGAATCCACGTTTTGTAAGTACCTAATAGTCACTAAGCTCTGTCCAAAGTATAAAGCAAAGGCAAACTCACTTGATCGTCACAACATGATCATGTAAACAAATGATCAGAAACATCAGATAACTTTCAAAGACCATATAGCTTGTAGGTGACCGAGCAGGGATTGGAAGTTATCTTTGTCTTCAGAGTTTATGTCCTTTTTATTACAGCACTCCGCCTAACAAACCGATTTCTGAATTTAGATACTTTCACATTCCTAAATGTGAGAAACATTTTGAGTCTGAACTTCAAACTCAATGTTTTTCCTACCTCTCCCCTAATTGGCCCTGTACATTTCTCCATAATAATTTTTTAAAATGTATATCTGGCTGTGTTTCACCTTATTATCTTTGGATTGAAATCCCAGTTAAAACCCTCTTCTTCTCATTGTATATTCTGTTCTGTTCTCTAACTTCTCAATTCTTAATACCAGTCTTTAAGTTATTTTTTCTATTTTTTTTTTGTTGTTGTTCAAAAATCAAATTCTGCAGCTGCTTATAACTCCTCTGCAGGTGCCTGATAGATAATTATTCCCTATGGGTTTCTAGTACAATTCCACCAGGCTCATTTATCACATACAATTACATCTATTCTACTTTTAAAATGTTTTTTGTTTTGTTTCTGGTAGACTTACAAGAAACATCATTATATCAATTTTCAACTAACATCTGTGGATAAAAAGCATTATAATACAAAAGAAGTGTCTTCAGGGTGCAGCTCAACATTGTTTCTTTCTTCACTGCCTAAACAGCACTAAACTCATTTTATTGTCTTGAAATTTTGGAGGAAAAAACGAAACAAAGTTTATTTTACCGCAATAAAACTTGATAGAGTAAGGTTTGCTATTAAGGCCTAAAGGTTGGCAAGAGAGGAAAAAGAACAGTGATTTCTTGTATAAAGTTCTCACAATAAAAAGCAGCTATAGCCTTAGCTCTTTTTTAAACATAAAAATAATCAGTAGAAGAAACACCCCCATGAACTCATTTCCAGTAACTCCCAGGCATGCTACATTTATGTACTCCGAGTGTACATATATGAGAGTGATGGATAATGACCAGTTGGAACAGATCATGTGTTTTTTTTTTTTCAGGTATTTATGTCAGTCCTAATGTTAAGCCTTTAAGGAGGAAGTGGAAAGCATTTCAGACTAATGTGCGAATATGAAATCTTTCTTTTAAAATTGGTTGACAAGCATTGTGTGCTTTTCTCCCTTTAGGATCACAAGCTAGCCTATACTATTTAAAATTGTTCAGAGCAGAATGTTGCTCGAGAATGGAAATGATTATAAGAGCTCTTTCTGATAACAAAGTAACCGTGTAGTTTTATGGATTGCTAAGCTGAATCAGCAAGAGAAATTTTCCATCAAAATAACTTGAGAGTCAAGGTTACGAACAGAACTCCCTTGTAAAAATTGGGAGATGTTGCCGTAAAAGCATAATCAAATTGGTCTGAATGTGTAAATTCAGAATAAAAGAGAGAACGTGAGAAGTTCTACTGTGGTGTTGGGAGGAATATTTGTAGAGAAATTCCAAGAGTCCACAAGGAAAACTGGGTTTGGGACTTTCAAGACTGAGGAAGTTCTATCCTTCCGGGTTATTCTGGAGAGACTTTTAGCTGATCCACGTATTTCTAATTACCTGAAGCTGGAGGGATTGAAGAATCAAGTTGTATCAGTGGTTTTTAACAGACTTGTTGAGTTTTGGCTGAAAGAAATGAGAGAATCTTTGAGAAGATTCTGGAGGTGAAGGGCAGAGAGAGAAAAAGACTAGTGAAAAACAACTACAACAACGACGACAACACGTGATCTTCCCCACACCCCACACGATGCTCTAGAGTTTGAGAGGCTATAGAGAGAAGTGGAGTAAATCCTTAACGTGAAGTTCTCTGGGAGGGGACAAAATATAAATCAAAGGCATTCTTTCTAATTATGGACAAGTTGGAGGATGGATTTATCACCTGAAATGTTGGGAGAACATGGAGATTCCATCCTTGTGAAATAATTCGTATTCTCATCTTAATCACTCTGTCAGTAAGAGAGAGGAGACCCCCTGGAGCATCAGTGAGGGTGACAAGTATGAAGGAAAAGACGTTGGTTGACACTCCATTTCAAGAGCTCAGGGAAACATCTCCCGTGGACAGTCCAAGCTTGGCTGGCGAGGTCCGGGTAAGAAAGCCGACATGTAGGAGGCTTCCTTCTCTAGGCAGTTGCCCAGTATTTGAGGAATTATCGAAGCCTCTCTCAGAGACGACTATAATAAGAGTAACTGATCAGACACCAGTTCTTGGGAACTTAGTGGGAGATTAAGCAAAAACCCTGTGGCTGGAGGGACAATTTTAAAAATCACCTGTCTTCACAGGAAACATCTGAAGCTCCAGGAATTAAAACAATTTCCTGATTATGATGTAATCTAAGTGCATAACTTCTGACACGCTAATTACAAGTAAAAACCTTGCTGACACAGTGAAACACTAGACAGCCCAGAGTTCCACTTATTTGCCATATTACAAAATGAGTATAGCAGCTCATTTTTTAGTGATTTAACTTTGTCTATCGGATTTACTTTCCTCTGAATTCCCGTCTAATTATTTCTATCATCTTAATCAACCACATGTATTTTTCTGTCTCCTTAAATAATTTTATCACACAGGATAATGTATAAATATATTTTAATTCTTCTTTGGCATTTTCAAGTTCACACTCCTCTAATAGAAGACAATTTACTAATAATGCTTGGTTATTTTTATCAAGGCATATATTGTCTTGGAGCTCTAATGATTTTCTACACCGTGACATTGAAGGGCTGTAATTAGGTACTATAGATATTTACACGTGAGCATTGCCACCTGGTAGCATCTTCCATAGATGTTAGTACATGTCCATAAGCTGATTTATATATTCATTATTAATAAGGTGTGCAAAATTTACACCCACTCTTTTGCACATTGTAGCTATTTTGATATGTAAATGGAATACACAAAGCAAAATGGGCTAAACACCGAAAAAGGTGACATTAAATTTATCAAATTTAACAGTAAATAGTGTCATTTTGGAAATAAAAGCAGTGAACCATTGCTGTATTTCCAGCTACTAATGTACACAGAATAGAATAGAATATGAAGGAGAATTAGACCTATTTTAAATTTTAATAGCAATAACATTTTTTTCAAAACTGCTCTGATAAGTCAACGAAGACAAAATGAAAATTTTACCAAAGGGCATTTTTGCTTTCAGTTAAAATGTAGACACTCCCAATAGAACATAATTCCCAAACTAACCACAAGAATATTCGGGAAAAGCTGTAAGATCAGAGTTTTAAAAACCATCAGACATTCTGGATGTCAAGAAATTGAAATGCAGAAATAAACAAGACACAAGGCTGGCCTCAGTCCTTGAGGAATGGTGGGAGAAAGAACAAATCTGACATAGATTTTGGGGTAAGGAGAAGCCAGACACACTTTTAATGACCTGTTAATGGCTGCATGTGGCTTGTATGATGAATCCAAACTCAAAATAGAAACAGAGTCTGTCCCTAGCCACCAATCTGTTCCCACAGAACCTTCGCTGTAGGCATGGGGTAAGGTGAGGGAAGGGAAGAACTGAAAGCCAGTACTGTAACCCCTCCCCAAAGGCACAAAGAGTCTTCCTGAGCGCACATCAACAGCCTACTAACGGTGATGGGAGAGATCAAAGCTGAGCCACATCACCTACAGGGGGACGAGGCATCTGTCCTGCGTGGAGGTGGAATAAGGGCTTCCACCACGTACACTGCAATTCCTAATGCCTGGGGGTAGAACAGAGACTCAGGTTAAAGAGCAAAGAGAAATACCTAGTGATCCGAAACCTAGCAACTGCTCTCTAGAGCAGAGAGAAATCAACCTGGTTTGGAAAACTTGTGACTGGCGTCTAAAGCACAGACATCTAAAGTTGTGCCAATAACTCAGATCCCAAGCCCTGCTGAAGAAGAAGTCCAAACCCTGCCCTGAAAATAGTGAAATCCAGCGGCAAACTGAGCCTAACTAAAGCTCTGACAGAGTCCAGAAGTACTTCAGCTACCGACTGGACTGGCTGAGCTGCTACACCAGCAATCTGTGGTGTAGAAAACACCTGTGGTGTAGATGGGGCATACCCCCTTTCTTGGGTGAATATTATTTCCTTTCATTCTTACTGTTATTTTACATATACAGTGGCAGGAATGCAACTGGTAATTATGAGACGAGCAGAAAAATGATTCATAATCAAGGGGGAAGATAACAAGGGGAGCAGACCCACAGATGCCCCAGAAGTAGGAACTAGCAGATAAGGACTCTAAGAGAATTAGAATAACTATGTTAGAGGAGCTAGGAAAAAAGCCAGGGAATATCAACAGAAAATTTCTATATAAAATTATGTATAAAAAAAGAAAAATGCAAATACTACAAATAAAGATTTCATTGGATTTCATCATAATCTCACAGAATGTCAGCAAAAATATATATAAACTGAAAGCACACACATAAAAACAGGATAAATAAGCCAAGCTTCAAAGATTTGTGGAATTAACATGTATAATTGGAGAACCAGATGAAGAGAACATGGAGAATATATATATATATATTTTATATATATATAAAATATATATATATATATATATATATATATATTTTGGCGGTACGCAGGCCTCTCACTGCTGTGGCCTCTCCCGTTGTGGAGCACAGGCTCCGGACGCGCAGGCTCAGAGGCCATGGGTCACGGGCCCAGCCGCTCCGCGGCATGTGGGATCTTCCCGGACCGGGGCACGAACCTGTGTCCCCTGCATTGGCAGGTGGACTCCCAACCACTGCGCCACCAGGGAAGCCCAGAGAACATTTTTGAAGAGGTAGTGTCAGAAATATCTGAAACTGATGAAAAGCATCAAGCCACAAATCTAAAAGGTCATGGAAGCCCCCAAATTGTAAAAAGGCAAAAGAAAATCATACTTAGGCACCACTTAATTGAAATTTCCGAAAAACTAATTTTTAAAACATTAAAAGTAGAGAACAGAGACACTGCATATAGGGGATAGGGGATATAAATGATAGACGATCTCCTTCAGAAACAATGGAGGCCAGAAGATGGAAGAATGTCATTTTTAAGTGATGCGAGAGAGAACAAATAAACTAGCAAGCACTTGCCAATTTAGAACTCTATAACCAATAAAACTATCCTTCAAAAATAAGTGTAAAATAAATGTATCTTCATAACCTCAAAAATCCGAGAGAATCGTATTCCAGGAGACTAGCAATATGAGCAATGTTCAAAGACCCCTCAGTACTAAAGGACAGTGGTACTAGAAGGAAGCCCTGATCTACATGAAGGAATAAAAAGCAGCTTAAATTATACATGATTATTTAAATAAAACAGAGAACATATTTTCTTATTTATGGTAGGCAGAATAATGGCTTCCTAAAGATATCTAAGTTCTAATCCCCCAAATTTGTGAATATGTTTAATTATACGGCAAGTCAGATTAAGGCAGTTGATGAACGTCCATCTGCTAAATCAGCTGACCTGTAAATAGGACAGTCACCTGGATTATCCAGGTGAAGCAACGTAATCACAACAGCTCTTAAATGTATATGAGGCAGACAGAAGAGTCAGTAGCAAAGCAATGTGATGTGTGAGAGATTAATAAATGTTTTTACAATTATTACTGAATATAGTTGTTAAATGACTTAAAAGATAAAGGTGGAAACTTATGTGAAAATAAAAGAATACTCAGTGTTCTAATCTAGCAATATTGAATAATTCCTCTTTGGTGGACATTTTTTCGTACTTAAGATCAATTAGCCTAAGAGTAATTGTGGTTCTTGGGGTAATTGTGATGCCCCAAGGTCTGGGTGTCACGGGTGACAATGAAACATCTGACTACTTTTGTTTGGAATTGGTATCACAAAAATCTTCTGTATGATAAGAAAACTGTCCTTTTTCAATGTGTGATTCTTATAACATTATTCATTTTTCAACGAACTGTCCTGGCTTATAACCACTGCCTTCATTCATGTGGCATTGTGCTAGGCTGAGGATACAACAATGAATAAATACAGGTCACGCTTCCTCTCCTTTTCACTTTCACCTAATTATCTGTACTGAGATGCTGTAGTTCTATAGTTTAGCATTAAGATTTTTGTTTATGTGCAACTGTCTTTTCATTATTGAAGCATATTTAAAATTTCAGAATAGAACACAAGAAATAGGTAAAACTCATTAGCATATATCACAAAATGATTACAATCAAAATTTGCAATGTGATGAGTACAATTGTACATTTATATTCTGCTAAGTGGAACTAATTGCATATTTACATAGTTTTTGTCATCAGGCTGCACTAGTCAGTAGATATCAAAATCTGCCACTCACACAGGTTTGGGTTCTTGCATCTCCCCTGTCATATGTCAATACATCAGTAGGATGACATCACAGTATTCTTGGTGAATTCAACCAGTATTTCAGGGTATGCTTATCTCATTTTCTTCTTTGAATACTAGACTGTGTGATAATACTTGTCTTGGATGACTTTTTTTTTTTTTTTTGAATGGCAATGTAGCATGCTGGTTGAGAACATTCCTATATATTCAGACTGCCTGGGTTTGAATCCATTTACCAATTAGATGACCTTTCATAAATAATCTTTCAATGCCTCAGTTTACTTATGGAGAAGATAATGGCATCCGTTTCAGAGAGTTGCTGAGAATTAAATCAATAGATGCAAAGTACTTAGAGTCAAGGCTGGCACTTAGGATTTATATAAGTAGGCAAAATATACGTAAGGCTGCAAATCAAAGCAATAAATGTATGTTTCTGGCCCCTTTGAATTTCCTAGCTTGCAGCTAGTGGTGGAGCCCCCTGACTGAGAGCCATTACCTAGGCACTTGCCAGTCATCACAGAAAAGTTTGGGATCTGGAAAGAGAAAGATTCCACTGAGAGACAAAAACAAAGCTTCTACTGACTTTTGCCCTAGAGGCTCTAGGGACCTCTCAGGACAGTACTAGGTGGACATGGTTATATTTCCCTTCTTAAAAACAAACAAAAGAAAAAAACCCGAACTTCCACATAGAACCATTTGGGAGAGACTACTGTAGCTACACATTTTACTTTAGTATCCATATTTATATCACTTTACCTATTGATAAAACCATGACATATGCTAAGTGGGGGACAAGACAGTCAACTTATCAAGTCTGTCCTTCATCTCAAAAGAGAAAGAGTAAAATAATATTTTCTGTTGTGTTCATCTGTTTAAGCCAATTATTGTAGTACTTTGGAATATCAAAGTCACAAATACTTCAGAGAAGGGTCAAACTGATGACTCTGACGGGTAAAATTATCAGAGACACGATGAATATTTGTTACCATACTCCTGCCAATTTAATAAATAAGGATTGATAGAAAAGCTTATATCAAATCTAGAATGAATGAACCATGAAAGTAATAATAAAATGTTCATTTCATTGGTCTAGTAAAGCCAACTGACGAGATTGTATGCCGGTAAGATATTCACTGGAGGGAGTTAAAGCAAGAAGAGACAGAAGACTTGCAAAATAGCTCCAAATCTGTTACAAGCCCACTGTGGTAGGAGTATGTTTAAAACATTTAAGATCAGTATCAGAATAAGCTAGATTATGTTGTAAGTAAAAAATAATCCCCAAATCTCAGGGGCTTAAAATCACAGGTTTATCTTTATTCATGAAGAAGTTGACTCTATATTTGTGTTTGTACAATTGCAGAGGGAGAAAGAAGGCATTATGGGGAACCATGCACTGAATGTTAAGGTTCCACACAAATTTAATATGTCACTTCCACTCATGTCGTTCACCAAAATAAGGAGCAAATTCACACTTAATTCAGTGACTGGAGGGAAGTGCACTGTTACCGTTTGCACCAAAATATTTGACGAATGCCATTAATGACTCCTGACTCTCATTCCCAAACTTTGAAAATATATCTTTAGTTTTCATTGGAAAAACAAGAATAACCATCATACCTCTACCAAAGCAAAGCTGATATATCAAGATTAACTTTCTAAGATGTTTCATCTATATCTCGCTTACATTGTTTTAACTGTTGTAGAGCACTTAATGTGAGATCTGCCCTCTCAGCAAAACTTAAGTGTACAATACAGTATAGGCACAGTGTTGTATAGCAGATTTCTAGAGTTTTTTCTTCTTGCAGAACTGAAATTTTACACCCATTACACAGCAACTCCCCATAAGGAGTTGCTCATCTGTATCTCTGATTCTTTTAATGGATGGATGCAATTTCAGTGTATGAACTAAACAAATTTTTCTTCGCATGATGGATATTTAAGTTTTTTCTGCAGTTGTGCTATGAAAGATAATGTTGCATGTACATTTTTACCTACCTATCATTTCTATAGAGATTCCTAGAAATCAAATTGCTGAATCATAGAGGTTGTTCATTTTTATTGTGAATAGGCACAGAAAATTGCCTTCCAAAAGCTTGTCAAATTCGCTTGCCCATAAACAGTAAAATAGCCACATTTTCTATTTGTTTAAATTATTAAAATTTTATGCGGTTGTCATTTACTTTGGTGCTTTGAAAATTTGAAACAATGGTCTTAGTTGTGTTAAGGTTAAAAACCAGCTTTGTACCCTTTTTTGCTCTGCTAGAAAACCCAGGGTAAATAATAAATTCCACAAACAAAACAACTAAGTGAAATGTATCTTTTGGTAACACTGAAATCTGCAAATTTGAGACCTGCAAAAAACTAGATGTGGCCCAGCTGATAAAATTAATGCCCAAAAAGAAGTGGCTGAAAATACACACATTAAAATTTTTATTGACTAAAAATTAATGAAAGGATTTAACCCAGATGTAACTTGGATTGTGAAATTTTAACCCACAGAAAGTCTACATGGTTGAAATAATGGTACCAAGGAAACTTTCAGTGGCAAGAGTAATAGTTTGTAAACATTGATATACCCTGAAGAAACAATCAGCAAATCAAATATTTGAAATTTCCAGAAAAGCAATTATCCTGATGAAAATTATTTTAATGATATCAATATGGAATAAACTAGAAACACATAAATGCTGCTATTAAAAAACATAAAACAAAAGTGAAATTGGCTTAATTTCATTGGGGGAATATGTGTTTTCAGTGAAAATGCAGTACATAAATTTTGGTATAAATCTGATTGAAATGGTTGTATCCATAATCAACACTGCCCAGTTGTTTGGAATCAAAATGGAAAGGCAAATAGATATGAGGTATTTAAAATTTCTGACTCAAAACTTGGGAAAAGAAAACAGTGCTTACTGAGCTCCCTTACTAAACAAACATTATGCTCTACTCCCTGCAGCCTTTTGTGCCAGGAAGTGAGGGTCTTAGAGTTAGACATCGTAGAGTGGACACAAAACTCAAGACATCAAAACTGGATTGCATTTATTCTATTTTCCCTCAACTTACTATTTGTTATGGACTGAATTATGTCCCTCCAAAATTCACATGTTGAGACACTTACCCCCGATGTGACTGTATTTGGAGTCAAGGGCTTTTAGGGAGGTAATAAAGGGTAGGGCCCTAATCCAATAGGAGTGGTGTTATTATAAAAGAAAGAGTCACCAGAAATTGATCTCTTTCTTGTTCTCTCTCTTGTTCTCTGCCCCATTCTTTGCGCATGCCCAGTGGAAAAGCCATATGAGGATACCACAAGAACTCTGCCATCTACAATCCAGGAAGAGAAGGCTAACTAGAAGTCAACCCTGACAGTACCTTGATCTGGCACTTCCAGCCTCTAGAACAGTGAGGAAATAAATTTATGTGTTTAAGGCACCCTCTCTGTGATATTTTGTATGGCAGCTGTAGCAGACTAAACACCATCCTAAGATCTCTTTTCTTCCTTGCTAAAACTTACAGACATTTGCATTCTCTCTTCATAAACGGAAGTGTTCTATGTAATTGCTTCCTCTTTGATTTTAGTGCCATAGTTCATAGAACAAGCTCTGACTCCCAAATATTCTTGCTTAGCATTTTTCTATAATCTACGGCCCAAAAGTAAGCCTTTCCAAAGCACCTGGAAGAGTTAGGCATATTGAGATGTTACCACAAATCTGAACTACAAACACCCAATTACTCCAAGTTTCATAGGCAAATGAAAAAAATTAGAACTGCATGGCAAAGGTGAAAGCACAAACATGGGTGTAGTCTAAAAAGAAATGTAATGGAAACAAAAAATATGTATGGTAGTCTTGTTTATAGGTATATCTAGGCAATATAAAAATCTATGATATAGAAAAACTTGCACAAGCCTCTTAGATAGTCTCATCCACCAGAGGGCAGACAGCAGAAGCAAGAAGAACTACAATCCTGCAGCCTGTGGAACAAAAACCACATTCATAGAAAGATAGAAAGGATGAAAAGGCAGACGGCTATGTAACAGATGAAGGAACAAGAAAAAACCCCAAAAAACAACTAAATGAAGTGGAGGTAGGCAACCTTCCAGAAAAAGAATTCAGAATAATGATAGTGAAGATGATCCAGGACCTCGGAAAAAGAATGGAGGCAAAGATTGAGAAGATGCAAGAAATGTTTAACAAAGATCTAGAAGAATTAAAGAACAAACAAACAGAGATGAACAGTACAATAATTGAAATGAAAAATACACTAGAAGGAATCAATAGCAGAATAACTGAGAGAGAAGAACGGATAAGGGACCTGGAAGACAGAATGGTGGAATTCACTGCCATGGAGCAGAATAAAGAAAAAAGAATGAACATAAATGAAGACAGCCTAAGAGACCTCTGGGACAACATTAAATGCAACAATATTCACATTATAGGGGTCCCGGAAGGAGAAGAAAGAGAGAAAGGACCCGAGAAAATATTTGAAGAGATTATAGTCAAAAACTTCCCTAACATGGGAAAGGAAATAGCCACCCAAGTCCAGGAGGTACAGAGAGTCCCATACAGGATAAACCCAAGGAGAAACATGCTGAGACACATAGTAATCAAACTGGCAAAAATTAAAGACAAAGAAAAATTATTGAAAGCAGCAAGGGAAAAATGACAAATAACATACAAGGGAACTCCCATAAGGTTAACAGCTGATTTCTCAGCAGAAACTCTACAAGCCAGAAGGGAGTGGCATGATATACTTAAAGTGATGAACGGGAAGAACCTACAACCAAGATTACTCTACCCAGCAAGGATCTCATTCAGATTCGATGGAGAAATTAAAACCTTTACAGACAAGCAAAAGCTAAGAGAATTCAGCACCACCAAACAAGCTCTACAACAAATGCTAAAGGAACTTCTCTAAGTGGAAAACACAAGAGAAGAAAAGGACCTACAAAAAACAAACCCAAAACGACTAAGAAAATGGTAATAGGAACATACATATCGATAATTACCTTAAACGTGAATGGATTAAATGCTCCAACCAAAAGACACAGGCTTGCTGAATGGATACAAAAACAAGACCCATATATATGCTGTCTTCAAGAGACCCACTTCAGACCTAGGGACACATACAGAATGAAAGTGAAGGGATGGAAAAAGATATTCCATGCAAATGGAAATCAAAAGAAAGTTGGAGTAGCAATACTCATATTTGATAAAATAGACTTTAAAAGAAAGAATGTTACAAGAGACAAGGAAGGACACTATGTAATGGTCAAGGGATCAATAGAAGAAGAAGATATAACAATTATAAATATATATGCACCCAACATAGGAGCACCTCAATACACAAGGCAATAGCTAACAGCTATAAAAGAGGAAATTGACAGTGACACAATAATAGTGGGGGACTTTAATACCTCACTTACACCAATGCACAGATCATCCAAAATGAAAATAAATAAGGAAACTGAAGCTTTAAATGACACAATAGACAATGACACAGATAGATTTAATTGATATTTATAGGGCATTCCATCCCAAAACAGATTACACTTTCTTCTCAGGTGCACATGGAACATTCTCCAGGGTATATCACATCTTGGGTCACAAATCAAGCCTCAGTAAATTTAAGAAAATGGAAATCATATCAAGCATCTTTTCTGACCACAACGCTATGAGATCAGAAATCAATTACAGGGAAAAAAATGTAAAAAACACAAACACATGGAGGCTAAACAATACGTTACTAAATAATCAAGCTATCACTGAAGAAATCAAAGAGGAAATCAAAAAATACCTAGAGACAAATGATAATGAAAACACGATGATCCAAAACCTATGGGATGCAGCAAAAGCAGTTCTAAGAGGGAAGTTTATAGCTGTACAAGCCTACCTCAAGAAACAAGAAAAATCTCAAACAATCTAACGTTACACCTAAAGGAACTAGAGAAAGAAGAACAAACAAAACCCAAAGTTAGCAGAAGGAAACAAATCACAAAGATCAGAGCAGAAATAAATGAAAAAAATATTTATGATATCATTTAGAACTTTAAAAAAAGATATTGTATCTCCTTTTATTATAGGAAAACTGATGAAAGCAAAGCATGATCCTAATGGAAAGATATCTGTTGTAATAAAGAAACAATTAAAATCAAAATTTTCCCAATATCAAAATTCTGAGGGGGAATGATTTCAATATATTTACAAATTGAGTCATTTCTTTCTTGAAGGATGAAGTAGAAATGAGTGAACTAAAAATATAAGTATGTTCACTTCTAAGCAAATATACAATTATTGAATTTTTGATGATTTACTCATCTATTATTTAGAACCCACATACTTTCCGGAAATTTCAAACTTTTTATTATAAAGAAAACATGTACCTTAGAATGATTTTTTAAGTTGGAATAATGAGAACTATATAAAATAGGTGTGTATGGGTTTGGGGTTTTTGCTAAGTGTAACTTTAAATATGGTTATTACCTTTGCTCACAAATTCTGAGCATTCAGGCAAAACCAAATTGAGTTACATACTTCCCATCCTCTGATCAAAATATCAAACCTGCTTTGTAAGAGAATCAAAGTTTTCCAGCTCTAAATTCTAGGAGTAATGTGTTCCCTGGGTACTCATATGGATGACAAAGAACAGGGGAACAGACAAGGTCTTCAACAGCAGCTTATCAGCAAAGCTTAGAAGCATTCTTCGTCTGTCCACTTATTGAATCTATCCTTAATAAAGCCAAGGGCTTAACATTAAAAATAGTGCAATGACGGCATCTCTGCAGAAGTTTGAGCCAGTCAGGTAAGCATTTTGACAACCAACCTAATAAAAATGATAAAGTTTATACTAATTTGAGGTGTAATGGATAGTAGAAAGGTAACTTGGGTTATCTTTCTTGAGTATGAGTCTTATCCTTTGCACGAAGAAACACAACTTTAACTTTAAACTCCTTGTTATGAGCCAAGAACAGGAGAATTCTGGATTCCCGAAAGAGCAGTGCAAATATTTTACAATAGAGATTGAGAGGTCTAATGTGTATTCTGCACAATGTAAGTGCTACAGAGAAGAGAACCAGAATGTTCTGAATCAATTTAAGGTCATTTTAGAGTGTGCCCAACTGGGATCGCATGTTGTAGACAAATACCTCAATCATACACAAACTTCAGCGAGGCTCCCACAAAGGTTTTCTTCCACCTAGAAAACTGCACATTTTTCCTCCAAATTCTATATAACTTTTGCTGGAGCCATTATCCAATTAGATCCTCAAGATAGAAACATGACAAATATAACTTAATTTTCTAAATCCCCTCCCCCTGCATTCTCTAATTCTAATCAATATCTAAGCTCCACCAATTTTCTCTCTTAAGAATATATTTATGATATTTCTTCCTCCCCCCCCCACACTCATACAGTCCTCCTTGGACCTTCAGTTATAGTTACTGTAGACCAACCATCCTGGCTTTACACCTCACTTCTTTTCAAGCTATGCTTCCAACTTGCCATTAGAGACCTTTTTACAGCACAACTGTGGATCCGCACTCATGGAAAACCTTTTGATTATCTTCCCCAGCCATCAGGCAAATGTCTAAGGTGTGTGGGAGAGAGAGACACACACACGAATTTTCTGAACATCTCACATACAGTCACTGCTGTGTGGTTAGAGTACCACACAAGTTGAGACAAATGAAACATAGCTAGTCTAATGACTGCTTTGGTACAAAAGATTAGAAACTTTCAATAGGTGATCAGGTGAGGAAGGAGAAACTCAAGACTGAAGGAGGGCAATATGATGGGGAAAGTGGGGTTGGACTTCGGCGTGGTAACAGAGATAAGATTTGGGAACAAAAGCCATTGTGGGTAATACTTATCAGTAATGTAAAGGGAACTAAACAGATTCTACAAGTGGGGAGGAATTTTCAATATGATAGACTCTGGACCTCGAGGAAGATTCTAAATAAAGCTGATGCTCTATCAGCTCTAGTGCCAAGGCTCCATCCGAAGCCCTAGTTTTTTATTTGCAGTTTTGTGCTTTTTCTACTTAAAAACAGCTCATAAAATTACACAAGCTTCTGGCCCTGAAAAACCTTGATTAAAAATAGCATTAAACCAGGAAAATAGGAAATATTTTCAGGCAGGAAAATATTGAGGCCCTCATTTCCATACGTTTGCCAGTTTCCATGGAGTGGCTATAATTTGACCATCGTAGTTTTCTGTTCACGTCTCGAGGTGAATAGTACAGGGAAAATTCCTGATTTAATGGTTTATGATCTAAAAATTGCTTTGAGGACAGCTGGAGCGAAACATAATAGGGAGAAACTGAACATCTGTAGTCTATGGGCTTCTGTTCAACTATATAGAATATCATATATATATATATATATATATATGTTCCTACATGTATTCCTAGATATGTATATATATTTATTAAAAATTATTCAACCTCTTGTCAATTTCCACTTAAATTCTATAAAAAGTGGAGTGAGGAAATCCCCCTCCCAGAGACTTCTTAATTAGAAAGTAAATAACAGTAACTATAATAACCTGTCAATAACTATCAATTATTGAACACCTATTCTGTGCTTTTCTTTATAAATGTGAAAGATAAATGTTATTTTATCTTATAAATGTCTAAATCCATCAAAGAAATTAATCTGCCACAGGCCAGTAAGAGCCTGTGCAGGTTAAAACCCATTTTGCATTGATTGTAAACCTAATCTTTTTAGTAATCCACTGGACCACTCAGTTTGAAAACAAGTCAATTGCAGCACACTGGCAACAAAGGAATCCAGGGTCCTGATTTTGAGTGTACTCTTGTTTCCTCTCCAAGGAGGAATTGGCAGACTGAGAACTACGTTACCTACAAAAGTTGGATGCCATCATTTACAATGAAGTTTTCCTCCCTGAATGGGACTTCCTTCCCATTTCTTTATTTTGTGTTTTTATGGCCTGATCATAACAAAAGTAGATGTTCTGTGTTTTCATAATGAGACTGGACTGTTCGTGGGTAAGGAGAGAACAGTCTTCCAGTGGCTAAAAGCTGCACAGTTGATGTCAGAGAAGAGTTGGATTTTAATACTGGTATTATTGTTTGCTAACACTATATAACTCTGGGCAATTTCTAAGCCTCATTTTTACCATCTGTTAAATGAGAATAATCATATTATACACACATAATATTGTTATAACAATCAGCTGTGACAATGCATATTAAATGCTTAGAATTTCCTTTTCTTCCTTATCTTCTCCTTGCTGACTTTCGGGGAGATTTTTCAGTCACAGGGCATTATACTGAGTAACAGATTCCTAACATATCACTGAGGCTGATTTAGAGTTGAAAAATTCCCCTAGGGTGACAGAAGGAGAGGTAGGTGCTTCTTAAAGGGCCAAGTAATTCCGCTGATCTCCAGTCATTCTGAGAATTAAAGTACTTATTTTTCAATATTTATAAATGAGATCAAACAATAAAGTACATTAGCTAAATAGACAAATGGAAAATGGATAAAGTGGTAAGATTTCAAAGGCAAACAGCATACACCCAAGGGCTAAACTCTACACAGAGGAGCAAACAGTGCTCTCAGAGTTACAGGTACCCTAACCAACTCAGGTATTCTCTGAAGCTGCATCCTCAGCCTGGGGGGCACCGCATGAGGTCTCTCTTTGAAGACCCTGAAGAAACACCAGGTAGAGAGCCAGAGTCCAAGACAACCCAAAGGTTCAAGCCTTTTCGTGTAGCAGTAAAGTCCCTACTGGAAGGTAGTACATTCCTAACAAACTTAAGAAGACTCAGCTGAGCTCTGCTGGGGGCATATCTTGAATAGTCCAAGAAACAGCTTCAGCATTTAGCCATATAACTTTCCTGATTCTTGGCGGCATATCCAAACAGTCCTTACTGCTCTATTTTAATCCTCCAAAGAATTGTACCTGGACCAACATCAAAGAGTCACATAATAAGCTTCAACATATTTTTCTCTTAAAATTTGAACTGAAAAAAAGGGAGGATGCAGAACTACGTGGAAAGTTGGATTTACTTGTATTATGTAGGATGTAATTATACATGTACACAATTGAATATCTCTCTGAATAATACTGTGGGTAGATTTTATTTTCTAATCTATTAAAAATATTTAACACAAGGAATTTATGGTCATTATAATCAGAAAATAATAGCATTATTCTATCACTACTATTATATACACATGTAGAGTGTTGACATTTATCCAAATAATTTTCTTGGCTTTTTTCAACTTGCATCACTATGTGAAACAAAGGGCACTTAAAATTCCATTTTAAAACTCAAATTAATAATGTTTGATGTTTTATTGCTCTTACTTACTTTTAAAAATGTACAGTAGACCTCAGACTTCCTGGGTGGCACAGTGGTTAGGAGTCCCCCTGCCAATGCAGGGAACACAGGTTCAAGCCCTGGTCCAAGAGGATCCCACATGCCACGGAGCAACTAAGACCGTGTGCTCCAACTACTAAGCCTGTACTCTAGAGCCCGCGAGCCACAACTACTGAAGCCCGCACGCCTAGAGCCCATGCTCCACAACAAGAGATGTCACCACCAGGTGAAGCCTGCCCGCAGCAATGAAGACCCAACACAGCCAAAAATTAATTAATTAATTAATTAAACAAAATTTACAGTAGACCTATAAAGCACACATATGCCTTAATAGGCATCTATTATTTCTTCTGATATGAAATAGCACTTTAATCAGAAATGTCTTCTCTTTAAACTAAGCGTATAAATCTTGCCAGAATTTTATCCTGTTGTCATATAAAGCCATCAAATGCAATGTTTGATGAATACTAATAGCGATATTCTAGTTGGAATTGATAAAAACGTGAAACTTATTTCATAAAGATGAGCTAAATGGTACTAATGCATTCTCCAACATGTTTTCACTCTATGACTTTTGAGATATTTGATGGCCAGGTAACAGAAGAAGTGGTCTTCATGCTAAAGAGTAACTGTCCAATTGAAGACATAAAAATTCAGCCACAGGCTAGAGAACAATGAATTTACAAACCCCTTCTACTTAGTTCAGATGCGTATACATGTTTTTTATTGTGGGTAGTGCAACAAGATTAATTTAACTTAATACAGAATTCTACTGTCTTAATAAAAGGAAGTTTCTACGTTAATTTTTCCCCCCAAGACAGTGTGAAAATTATGCCTTCTTATGAACCTAAGAAGAAGCATGTACTGAATTCACCCAACCCCCCTAGAGTACATCCTCATATTTTTGATTATAAACAAGATACAGCAGATCCTTTGTGGACTGAGGTGTCTAAGATTATAATGAGGAAAGCACTATGGTACCTGCCATAGCAGGACAGGGCCCATTCTCAACTCCAGGTTACCCAGTATGAACAGCCAGTTGAACTGGGGTAAAAAAAAAAAAAAAAAAAAAAAACAATTTGAAACCATTTGCCTAAGTTGAATTTGGTTCTCTGGTTTTCATATAATCAATCTCATATCAGAAGAAGGGGTTAATGACCATCTATGTCTGCTACCGACCTTAAGAATTTCTTATATTTAAGCTAACAAACACTGTATAATTGATTTTGCCAATGTGTACAGTACAAAAATATATTCCTCCCTTTCAGAATAAAGTGAAAAATATATGTAACCATTTTTGTTAATTTAAGGATTTTCTAGTACTTTTATCAGACCATGTAGTAAAGTTGAACAGTAAATGAATAATTTATATGCCAACGTGGTATTTTGTATTGAAATTCTTTAATTTGACATCTTCATGACTATAAAAATAGTTTTATAATATGTCTATACATGTAGTTTTATGGGTTTTCTGTAAATTTTCCTCTAACTGATTAATGGAAACTCAAGGGCAATCTACTCGTACATAATAACGAGTGCTGGTTTCATTCATGGTTAAATGTTCATGTTTGATATTTCAGATCTCAGGACAGAAAGATCTCAAGACCTATATTTCCTTTTAGTGTTAGCACAATCTGAGGTTTTTAGGAGAGCTGTCAATCTCTTCTTAATACGTTCAAGTCCTTTGGAGGAAAGCCCACGCCAAAGGGAAAAACCACAGGGGAAAATTTCTGGAGCTGATTATAGAGAAGGCTGCAAAGGTAAATTTCCAAAGGGATCTGATTAACATTGCTCTATCAAACAAGAACAGGAGAATAAGCCATTAATTTGATGACCTTTTTTTCTTCTATCTGGGTTTTCGTAAGTTGGACTTCCTTCCAGGCTAATTAACCACTAAACATTTTACAAGCGATCCATGTGCGGAAGCAGTAAAACATGAATTGCACTTATGAAGTAATTGACAAAGACTATATTGGGCACTTTAAGTAATGATGGTGTGCATCCTAATACCAGAAGAAAGGCTTAGGTACTGCCATTTGACAGGTCATTAGTTAATCTCAGACCTCAGCATCAGATAATGAAGACTCAAGGCTAAAATGAACTCACACATACTAGTTGAGGGTGTCCGAATGCAAAGAGCTTCTGAGAAAACACTTAGTTTTCTTGCCTTAGCGTTATATCAAGATATCCCTGGTGTTATCTCAGATGAATTCTCTAGTTATTTTATTTTCTTCTGACAGTGAAGTCAAAGCCGACAAGCCAAGGCAGTCCTCAAAGAAATTCAATTACTGAAATGTCCGACAGCTTGCTTTGCTTCTTACTAAAGTTTCCCAAGTTCCTTGCAGCCTGGATAATATAATAGTTTGCTTTGCAAGACATGCATTATATTTTATAAATAAAATTGAAAATACTATCAAAAGAAAGATAAAATTTTCAGAAACAAAAATTTTGGCTAAAAAAAGGCAAAGCAATGATAACAGATTTGGAAGTAGTCACTTTTTTTTTTTTTGAGAGCCTACTAGCTTTTTAGTATTGTTCATGGCAGTTGGTAGATAGAATATGAAATTTTGTCTTTAAGACCGAAACCTATCAAACATTTATGGCTATGAAATCTGACGTCACTAAAATAGTTTGAATTCAACTGGTGCATTCCTGAATTTTAAAATGTTTTACTTCTGAATAACAATATCCCCATGTGTTGAATAACTGCAGTGAATGACCATCAGAGTGAGTTTAATTCACAAAGAAACACTAGGGCGAAGGAACAACATAGTATCTCTATTCCAGGGCCATCCCACCCAGGCCTAACTTCAGGGGAATGGGCAGTAGAGAATTCTGTTAACGAATAGTGTTCTTTCTGTAGCCTGCCTTCAAGTATAAGAGAACAATTTGCACTGACTGCCAAGTTAGTCATTTCCCTTTTCTGCTCTCTCCGAGGCTTTCAACATTTTTAGGAAAAAAAAAAATTGAATTATGTGTACAGGACAGTTTCTTTTCTGAGTTGTTAGCACTTAAAGATTTTTATCCTCCCACCCCAAAGATGGGCCTTTCTAAAACTAGAGGCTGGCAGAAATGTGACCTGTCTGGCATTTACAGATCATGTGGTCCCAGTGTCTTCATTGACAATATGAGGAACTCAAAGTTAAATAAATTCCTTAGGTCACGTTTTTGTTTGTTAGAAAAAAATGCATTTGGGTTCTACACTGATTCATACCTTCAAACACCAGATGTAGCTTTTATCATATATATAAAACCTACTCCCATACATCAGTTTTCAAATACCTACTGTTCTTTGAACAAATTTTAAAATCAAAATTAGATAATGTGTTTCTTCATTTTATTTGATGCATATTTTCTAGAGAATATGTTATGCAATGTACTTTCAGTTATATTGCATAACAAAAAATCTAATTTTTCCTGGTAATATTATACCAACATGCATTCTTTCATCAATTTCTAGTACTTGGCTCCAAGCAGAGTTAACAATAATAGATAACTAGTTACTTGAAATACTGTAATGCCCTTTCAACAAAGTGAGTCAGAAACCATTGAATGTGACAGAAGATTCTGACTTCCCATGACTTCTGCCCAATTCACCCCTTTTATCACTGTTCTCCCTGAAAAAAACCTCATCGGTGTTTAAACATCCCAGCTATCTGCTTATACTGTGATGGACACTGTGTGTGGGGAAACACAGCTTAGCATATGCAAAGACAGCCTGGAAGTGAGCATTACAACTGCTTTGTAGAGCGATGCGTTTTCTTAGTAAACTGTCTTCCACTTTTGTAGACGACTGTGTCCTACCTTCTCTTTTCTCCTCCAACTGCCTAAACATTGTCACCCTTTCTCATTCTCAGGTGATGACCTTGACCCTTTCACTAAGAAAAAAGAAACGATAAGAACAGAAACATCTGTATCCTCCCAGGACACGCAGGTACTAACCTACATGCAACTGGACGTTGACACTTTGCTTTGTTCTTCTGTCACATACGTGACACAGCTGACACCATCTCCTTTCCCCTCTGCAAAGCCCTGTCTCTGTTGTTGTCTATGCCTCCTAGAACGTAAACTTTCCACTGCCCTGTGACTGATTCCCATACTACGCGTAAATACAGTGTATACCTATGGGGGGAGGTGTGCGGTATCTGCCATCTTTAAAATAAGAACTGAAGCCTTCTGTCTCAGATTTGCATGCTGGCCAGACACTGCCCTCTTCTGCTTTTCCTCGTCAGAGTAAGTCTTCTCGAGAGTCTCTGAACTCACCGGCTCTACTTTCTCTCCTCCAATTCTCCCTTAAAGTTACTCCCATCAGTTTTATCCTCAGCATTTCTTGGAGTCATTGTTAAAAGCTACCACTGACATATAATTTTCCCAAACCAATGGTCATCTCTATCTTCACGTTACTCAACTCTTAGCCTTATTTGATACAACTGATCACTTCCTGCCTCTTGAAACACATTTCTCACCCATATTCCAGGATTTTACTCACCCTCCCTTTTCCCCTTGGTTCTCCTTCCATTGCACTGGAAGCTTCATACCCATTTCCTTTTTGTGTTGTCTTAATCTTCCTGACTTTCCTTAAGTTCTGTTTTCCCTCACCCTACACTTAGTCCACGGGTATGTTCATCCCACTCTGTAACTTTAAATATAATATGTAGGTGGTTTATGATTTCTGTCTTGGTCCATTCAGGCTACTATCACAAAGCACTGCACACTAGGTAGCTTATAAACAACCAAAATTAACTTCTCACAGTTTGTGGGGCTGGAAGACTGAGATCGGGGTGTATGGTTGGGTGAGGGCCCTCTTCAGGGTTCACAGTTGGTGCCTTTTTGCTGTGTCCTCACATGGGGCAAGGGACGGAAGAGCTCTGTGGAGTCTCTTTCATAGGAGAATTAATCCCATTCATGAGAGCTCTACCCTCATGACCCAAGGACTTCCTTACTGGCCCACCATCACCTTTGGGGGTTTCCACATATGAATTTGAAGGAGGGCACACACATTCCGACCATAGCATTCTCTAAATATATTTCTGGCTGAAACATTTCCTGAATTCAGATTTATATAGCCAGCTGTCTATTCAAAATTTCCCCTTGTATGTAATAACCACTCTTACAGAATCTTCACTGCGTACCAGGCCCTCTACAAAGTATTTTCTGTCTTTTTACGCACATAGACTCCCAATAACGCTGGTGGGTAGGTGCTATGATTTTTACCTTTCTAAATATGAGGAAACTAGAGCAAGAAAGAGTAAGAAACTTTCCCAAAGCATCACCCGGCAAATGTCAGAGCTTGACTTCTAACCTGGGTGTTCTGGCTAGACAGCCCTGGTCTTCGTCAGGATGCTTTCTCACGTTTCATATATCCAGAATGGAACCCTCATAATCACCTCTCTAAATATGTTCCTACTTCAGTTCCCCCAACTCAGTCAATTTTATCTCTATTCTTTCAATAGCTTTGGGAAAAATACCAGGAATAATTTCAATCCTGATGTTCATTTAAACCAGAAAATCCTGGCATATGTACCTTCAAATACATCCAGCACTGGCCATTCCTCAGATCTCCACTACTAGCACACTAGTCCAAATCACCATCTTCTCTGACTGAATTATTATTATACTCTCATCCTAGAGTCAGCATTTTCCTTCATGAAGTCTGTTCTGAACAATGTAGAGTGAAGCTAAATCTAATCTAGTAAGGTTGAATATTGCTTCTCTCCTGCTAACATCCCCAAAGACTTCCTCTTACTCAACGAAGTGTAAAGTCCTCACTAGAGGTTATGGTGCCTAAAGGACCTCTCTGACCTCCTCTCCTTCCACTCACCTCTTTGTTTATTGTCTTCTGTCTCTGATTCCCTAAGATGCTATGGTTTCAGGACCTTGAGCTTGTTACTTCTGCCTGAAAATCTCTCACCACAGATAGCCTCATTAACTCGCTTTCTTGCCTCAGGCATTAGAGGCTTGAATTGCACCCTTTCAGAGAGCACATCCTAAAAGAGCACGCCCCATCGTTCTCCTTGTCTGATTTATAGTACTTTTAAACATTTATCACCATCATGTGGACATTATATTGGCTTGTTTGTATGTTTATTTTTGGCCCTCACCTCCCCAATTAAACTAGAAGCTCATTAGAGAAGAGATTTGCCCACTGGTGTATCCCCAGCATCGAACACAATGCCTGCCGCATAGTAGATGCTCAGTTAACATACGGTAGATGAACAGATGGGAACCACAATACATCTAATTAAAGATTCAAAACTCTAAAGTTTGAGAGAAGAAAAAAGTTACCATTTGGCTTTGAATTTTACATGGATCTGCTTTTCCAACCCGGAAAAGGAGGCGTATCTTATTCACCATATATTTCAGTTTCTCATTTACCAGAAACCAATTTTGAGCCTTTTGGTTGCAAAAAAAAAAAAAAAAAAAAGGGAAAAAATCTATTAAATGATGAGACATAAACATAAAATTATATAAATCTACAGAAAGACTGAAGTAAATTGTACAGTTTTATCTCTGTGCAAATAAAACAGTAAGATGAAAGGAAAGGAATGATCCTGGGTCCTCAATATTTATAACAAAGGAAGTAATTTTTTTCTGTAACACTGCATAACTTGAAATTTAAAACCTGAACAATAAATTAGTGAAGGGACATTGGGAATACTTCCTCATACAGGAATCTTAGGTGATCACCCAATTTCTATGAGAAATGTTTTACAAGTGGAGTAATCACTACATTAAAGATGAAACCAATCCCACTCTTGGACAGTTATAGTTATCAGAAATATTTTTCTTTTATCAAAATTAAATCTGCCTCGTGGTCACTTTCTTCCCTTGGTCTTAATTTTACTGCATTAAGTCTAATTTTTTTAAAAAAGAAATGTTTCAGATATATAAATATATTTAATATTTTCTTTTTAGCTCTTTTGAGCAGAACTAAATCCTTCCATTTGTTTTTTTCACATTAGGTATGGGTTTACATTCTTTTTAACTGTCTAAGTTACCCTCTTTGGAATCTACTAGAATTTGTTAACATCTGTCTTATACCAGGTTTCCCAGCATTCACTGCAGTACATCTTAGCAATAAGCATCTAAATTCACAAATCCAAACTGGCACTGAAATGACCACACAACTATAAAAATAGCAAACAGCTGTACTAGCACTGGAAATTAGTGTGTCATACACTCTTCAGAAGCTTGAATAAATTTCTTCTGAATTTAAAATAGGTGATACTAGATAAAAAGATGTTTTCACTCCCTGACCTGGAAATTCTACTTACTGAAAAAGACTGCACAGTGTCAGGGAAACAGGGTCAGAATCACATCCTTCTGTCGGAGTGGAGCTGAGATAAATGCAAGATACAAAAAAGTTGGAGAGGTCTTTATTCACGACTCTGACTGCTAATTTGATTAAACACCATTGGAGCTGATATACCCGAAGACCTCACATACACATGATTGCAGATGTTTGGAAGGGATACAACAATGCAGGACAGAAACTTTCTAAGGATCAACTGGGTTGTCAGGCCAAACAGGACTCACTTCTTCATCAATATAGAGAACAAAACATGTTGAGCAAATGCTCACTTCTATAGACTAACCGTAAACCATTGTGTTCCACTGCCTTATGTCAGGCTATTCACTCACTGAACTTATGTCATAAACTTATACCAACTATCCTTCTGGCTTAAGTTCTTTAGTAAGACAGATAAGCAAAGAAAAAAGTGAAGGGATTCAAAATAATCATCCATCTTTACTACTGGGACAATGGTTGAAAAATGATGACAGAAACAAAAGAGCCAACCTAAGAAACCCTTATAAACACTTGGGGAACAGTTGCTCAACAGTTATGTATAATAATTATACTGTTTTTATAGATGAAATGTATCAATAGGTCAAAAGACCCCTGATTCCCTAGCTATTTAAACCATTTTAAAAGAATCGTTGTCATAAAATAGTCCTAATAATTTGACCCATTTGAAATAACTTTATCCTCAAATCCTTCAAAGATAGCTCGCAAAAAGCAAATTAAAAATTAACCTTATTTGTGCATATATGTGAAAAATCATAAATTGAACATTAGTAAAATCAAACCCATCGAGGTACTAAAAAAGAGACCATGAACAAGTTGGGATTTTTTCAGAGGTCTGAAGATCATTCAACATTAAGAAATCAATTTATTTAAGTCCATTAACATGGCAAAGAAGAGTAAACTTAGTCTGCATGACTCTAAGTATTGAACATGGCACCTAAAATTTTTAATACCCATTAGTATTAAAAAATTTTAACTATGATGGGAAGAAAGATAACTCCTTAACTTTATAAGAATATTTATATGAAACATAAAGCCAAAATACCACTTAAGAATGTAACACTAAATATATTCATATTAAAGTCAGGAAAATACATATGGTTATAATTCGCTATTTCAGTTTGTAATGTTTTACATAATTGTTCCCAAAAGTAATAAAATGATATAATAACTGAGAGGAAGAAACAAAATATTATTTTCACATGACATTATTGTTTACCTGGAAAACCTGAACAAATCATCTGTTTTTTAAAATTATTAAGACTACTTAGTAAGAGTTCTGCATATATATACAGGCAGCAATCAATAATTTGCAGTCAGAAAGAATATATAAAAAAAAGAATCCATTAACATTGGCAAAGAGCAATATAATGTGAAAAATCATGTGAAATATTCCAGAACAGCATTTTTCAAAAAAGACTACAGATATTTACTAAGTCAATGAAAATTTGGGATGAATAAATTCAGTATTATGCAAATATCAATTCTCTCCAAACTGAATTATTAACATGATGTATTTTCAATGAAACTACCTGTGATTTTTGGATAGAATTCTATCAAAAAATACAGATATATGGTTGATTGAGGTTTTGTTTTTTTTTTTTTATACTGAGCTGCATAAGCTCTTTATATATTTTGGAGATTAACCCTGGTCAGTTGCTTCATTTGCAAATATTTTCTCCCATTCTGTGGCTTGTCTTTTCGTTTTGGTTATGATTTCCTTTGCTATGCAAAAGCTTTTAAGTTTAATTAGGTCCCCTTTATTTTTGTTTTTATTTTCATTACTCTAGGAAGTGGATCAAAAAAAAAAAAAACCCAATCAAAAAAATGGGAGGAAGATCTAAATAGACATTCCTCCGAAGAAGACATACAGATGGTCAAGAGGCACATGAAAAGATGCTCAACATCACTAATTATTAGAGAAATGCAAATCAAAACTACAATGAGGTATCACCTCACACCAGTCAGAATGGCCATCATCAAAATCTACAAAGAGTAAATGCTGGAGAGGGTATGGAGAAAAGGGAGCCCTCCTAAACTGTTGGTGGGACTGTAAATTGGTGCAGCCACTATGGAGAACATATGGAGATTTCTTAAAAAACTAAAAATAGAACTACCATAGGACCCAGCAATCCCACTCCTGGGCATATACCCTGAGAAAACCATCATTCAAAAAGAGTCATGTACCACAATGTTCATTGCAGCTCTATTTACAATAGCCACAGCATGGAAGCAACCTAAATGTCCATCGACAGAGGAATGGATAAAGAAGATGTGGTACATATATACAACGGAATATTACTCAGCCATAAAAAGAATGAAATTATGCTTTTTGCAGTGACATGGATGGACCTAGAGACTGTCATACTGAGTGAAGTCTGACAAAGAGAAATATCATATGATATTGCTTATATGTGGAATCTAAAAAAAATGGTATGAATGAACCTACTTACAAAACAGAAATAGAGTCACAGATGTAGAAAACAAACTTATGGTTACCAAGGGGGAAAGTGGGGGTGGGGAGGGGTAAATTGGAAGATCAGAACTGACACATACACACTCCTATATATAAACTAGATAACTAATAACAACCTACTGTATAGCACAGGGAACTCTACTCAATACTCTGTAATGACCTATATGGGAATAGAATCTAAAAAAGAGTGTGTGTGTATATATATATGTATATATATATGTATATATATATACATATATATATACATACAACCGATTCACTTTGCTGTACAGCAGAAACTAACACAACACTGTAAATCAACTATACTCCAATAAAGATTAATTTTAAAATACAGATATATAGTCAATATACTCTTTTAGCTAAGCAAAGTGAGATAATATAACTGAAAGAGGGATTGCCTCCCAAATTTTTAAGAATTACATAGATAGATCACTGAAAATTAAATATCAACACATTTCAAGAATTTTAAATTGTGATGAATATAGCATCATAATAAAAAAAGAAAGTAAGAATTACTGAATGAGTAGTATTGAATTACATGTCAACCATCAAGGAAAAAACTGTTTATGATGGGTAAAGTGTCATATAACACATATTTCAAAAGTACTAAGAAAAAAAAAGAATGAAATAATTAGAAGAAAATTGGAAGTATTAATATAGTTTACGATGATGAATAATATTCATTCAGGTATGAAAACAAAGGTAAATGTAAACACTAAGCTAAAAACTCATAGAATTTCCTAACATTAAATCTGTATAAGAAAATAATTACAAAAAATTAAATACAAATGTCAAATTAAGAAAAATATTTCCAGCCTCTTTGGCCACCACATGGTCTGTTATAGCTGTGTAAAAAGTTAATCAAATTGTTACTTTAAAAAAATGAACAAGGGACATGAAGAGGAAATTCACCAAAAATGTAAAAAGGAATGTATAACATATATATGAAATATTTAAATTCAGTTGCAAAGTAATGCAAAATAATCCAAGTTGAGTTAAATTTTAAGAAAATTATTAAAAACAAAATAAAAGTAGCCAGTGATAATGAGAGTAAGTGGAAACTGATATTTGCATTTATGGTGGTGTGGTTGTACGTATACAATCTGTAAGGTAATATGGTCAGATTTGCAATAATCTGAATAATATGCAGTTAGATTTGGCAGACATAATATTTAAAAAATTGAATATTGATGTAAAGATATATTTTTATAGTATATTTAGAGCAGTAAAATTTTAGAAAGTCATAATAACACTTGATTTGCAGATAAAATAGAGTATATGTTTTGGAATGCTTTGATTCAGGACATTTTGAAGAGGTGATATTAACAGGTAACGATAGAGTGAAACTGTGTTATTCAGTCTCCCTCTTTCAATATCTTACAAAATAGCAAAATAGTAACAACCATATGCGTAAACACACAGAGGCAGCAGAAATCAAACAATAAAGATCCCACAATTTCATTTGATAACCATTGTAAAGTGGTGACTAAGAAAGGAAATATCCTAACTCTGCACCACTCTCCACAAGCAGTTTGGGAGAATAAAGATAAATGAATATTATAATTATTTACAAACAGAAATGGTCTCTAACGTTTCACGGCTGGTGTGAAAACCTCCCTAACTTGTGTTCTTGTCCTACTGCAGAAGGAAATATTTGAGATCATGGATGCCCCCCTAGAGTGGACCCATGAATCATTATAATGAGCAAATTACTCCCTCCTAATTCTTGATAGATTTACAGTAGAAACAAGACACATATTGTTGGTCCTCATTTTAAGCCATTGTTATTTTGGTGTTGTTTATTACAACTTGATATCCCAGCTTCTTCGTTTTGGTACATGGACGATTCAGGAAGCCAATGATATCATTGTCTCCGAGATCACCTCACATCTGTACATAACTGTACATCTGTATCAACAATATAGATCTCTTCTGCATTGTACACACACATTCAGAAAAATCCAGAGCAGGCACTGGGAGGGGGTCCATCGTATCTGGCCATGTTTTTCAACTGTGGCCAGAGAATCAGTAGAAACATTACTAGTAAACAAGGTGGTGTCCTGTGCCCCTGGAATTAACATGACTTCAGAGCCTGGGTTCACTCGTCCACAAAAGATGGAGACTTCTCTTTTCCCAGGGCACAACCGTTTTAACAAATGGCCCTAGATCACTTTGAAGAAGGCTGGGAAGAATTTACACAGTATTCACTTGTGGTGGAAAGGAACTTGAGCAGGCTACTTTATTTGAGAGGTGTGTGTTTTGTTAAAGGCTCTGGTCTGGAAATGAGGGGAACAGCTATGATTATCTTGATGACTCAAGATAGACCTCTGTGCCCCAACCTTGACCTTCATTACTTAGATCAAGAAGGGCCTTAGTTAGCTACCTATTTCTTTCGGGGGATCAACATACTTGTTTTTCACTCTGGTCTTGCTGCCGTTATGGCAATAATACCTATCTTGTCTATGTCAGATAAATTTTGTAATTGCTTCCATCACCCAAGATTTTATCATTTACTTTGAAGTCGGGCACCCCTTTTCAAGGCAGAATTTTCTATTTAACGCCTAGGCTACTGAGGACAGCCACTAGGAAGTGTGTGAGGATTTTCCCCACTCCATCATCAATCAGTTTCTCAACACTGCGATAAAGGACAGTCCTCTTCAAGGGACACAGAATGTAGGTGAGCCAGTAGCACATTTTTCAGTGTCACGCCAACATTTCTATCTCCCTCTATCTTTGGATTCGTTCTTTTATATCATGCCAAGGGATGTCTTAAACTCAGCTTCATTTAGGTTACAGTTCTGTTCGGATGTCAGCCAAGCAACCCTGCCACCTGTCTGAATGGCTGCCAGCTGCTTGAGCCAACACTTTGAAACTAGAATCTCTGGTCATTCTACTCCTGTATTGCGAACTGCGTTCCTTTCTCTCTGCACTACCATATTTAATTTCTTTCCAAAACACATTCTCCATATTTTTGCTGATATTCATTAGTAAAAAACTTGCAGTTCTACTGGTATGTCAGCATTCTCATCTGGGTCTGACCCCCCCTTGTCTAACTTATTCTCCCCTTCCGATCTGTAGTTCCAGTTTTCCATAATAATGTAGTTTCACTGAGCACGTAGCTGCCCAATGAGGCAATGTATCTCACAGCATCTCTTGGAGCTGGTTGTGCCATGTCCTAACTTAACAACTGAAACAGTCAGAAGCAACGCGTGCAAATTTTGTGTCATTTGCTTTAAAAATTCTTTTCCTCCCAGTGCTACTTCTTTGAAGCAGGGTCCAAAATACAGAACTGACTTAGATGCTACCACAAGGAAGATATGTCTCATGAGTTTATAGACAAATAAGATAAGAAAGATCTGAGGATCTCCCTTTAAAACCATGTTGGAGCAGAATCACCCTGCCGGCAAGTATCACACGTTTCGACCTTATCTGAGAAAGAAGTACACTCTCATTTGATATTTGTGTCTCTTTATCGGAGCAGCAAAGCTTATGTCCTGAATACTGCAACCCTCTATGGCTTGTAGGGATTAGCGACAACTCAGTAGGAGTAGGTCATGAGGAGATCTGTTATCAGAGAGGAGGGTGCCTACCTCAGGCGTGGTTATTACAGAGCCTTTAAACAAGGCAAGAATCAGTATCAAGAGACAATTTCTCTTGCTCTTACGTTCCTTTTCCAAAACTCCCACATGGATATATTTGTTGAGTGGCAGATAGGGATTTTAAAGAGTGCGATGTTTAGCTGCCTAGCTTTTAGAATGTAGTAAGACATCTTTCAAGGGAGTGAAAATGAAGTAGACTCCACCCACATATACTTCTGGCTCCCCTACCAAACTCTAAGATGAAAGTGTCTTTAGTCACCCTTGCAGGAGAAAATGTGACATGGAAGGGGGAGATTAAGAGTGACCTAATACTTCTCCAGAGAAACATTAAACGACAAGAAATAGTTTAAAATGTGTAGAACGTTCTGAGAGACAAACGCAGCCCAAGGATATTACACTCAGAAGAGATGGTGATCAGATATCAAGAAAGCAAGAAGCGACAAATGTGTGCATTTCAAGAAACGCAATAAAATGAGCCTACAAAGAGGTGACTCGACGTAACTCAGCAATGGAAGCTGTGTTAAAGGAATTTGTGGCAAATACTGAATACAATTAAGTACAAAACTAAAACTAACATTTGTGGGATTTATGGATTAGTGTAGGGAAGGGTTTTAACTCTAATGATGAGTATTTAATATTTGTGGAGGTTTCTAGTGTTTTCCCTTCTTTGTAGTATTTGATTATTTAAAATAATAATGTTTCTTTTTAATAAATATAATGAAGTCAATATTCCAAGATTAAAGTAGAAGTATAGTTATTTCACAAGAATTATTAATAGCAAAATAATCCTTTTTGGTTTTGAATAATTATGGACTCCCTATTAAAATACCAAGTCTCATGTCATCTATTCTAAACAGTTGCTTATAAATAAAATCAAACTCAACATTTTTCTTAACGTTTATCAAAATGGATTTTTCTCACCATTCTTGAAGTTTTATATCACTGTTTTGGATTTATGCTTGCTTAGTATGGTAACGGGGGCAAAAAGTTGCCATATACCTAGGAAAAGAGTAGTTGCTCTGCAGTGATAATAACAAGTAATCACCAAAAACTGAAAGCCTTCAGCTGATCATCAACAACTTAATGAAAGCCTTTCTGTAAACCAGCCAGTGTCAGAACTTTGCTTCTGAGGTCAGCAATAAAGAACAGGCTTGTCCATAAACACAGTTCTGAGTGTCATTCATCAACATCTCACCTGTGTAACCACATTTCTACAGATAATGTCAACACACTTTACCTTCTGAAAGACCGTCAATTCCTTTGTCCATGATTCCCCAAACTCCATGAGATTGCCAGCCTGCTCTGTGCAAAGAGACTGTGTCTAACTTTACTGAAATAAATAACTTCAGAATCATCTTTTTATTTCCGATATCGAGTGGTAGTCTCGTGAGCATTTCTGGAGGTTTGCTTTAAAGACACTGAGTTGACAGAATCCAGTAGGCTCTCAGACCAACAGGTGTGCTCACTGGATTCCTTATGCCCACACACCATTTTTCCTTTAGATCTGCTGTCTGGTGAGATGGTCTCAACAGTGATCTAAGCTCTGAACGGTTTCATCGCGCAGTGTTGTTAAAACTATTGTGTTATGCTAGAATTTGTAACCAAATAAGATTTTGTGTAAGGTCATTAAACCTAGATCTTCATGTAAAATGTTGACGCCTAGAATTTGAAGCTTACGGTTGGAAGGTGTACCATTGTTTGCGGTTAACATGCTTATTTTTCTGCTGCTTGCTGTGCCATGGATACAGACAGTGCCCCCCAAAGTGTCCAAGTCAATCCAAGTGGACTCTGCGTGCTAATGACTAGAAACCATCAGACCAGTAACCTGTCATAAAAAGGCATCGGGCAAACTTTATCCCAGGTCCCTTACAAAATCCTCAGGAGGGCAACCTCTGTCCTGTCCAGTTTGTTAAAGACATACAATTGCCAGGCTGTTGATCACACAACCCCTTCCTAATATCTGCTTGTTTGGGGAAACCAAGACAACATTCAAAGCGTACACACTGACCAAATACAGTGGTTCTGCTTTCTTATTTGCCAGGAGTTTGTCAAAATCGCAACCTCTTTCTTAAAGCAAATCTGATTTCTATTTAAAGTCTCATTATAATCCCAACTCTGGTACTTTCCTTGATGAACAGCCGAAAACAAGTCAACATAGACTATCAGTAGCTCTTATGGGGGTACTTATGACTTGTAAAAATTAATGAACTAATAGACTTACGAGGAATTCTATAAAAAATTAGAGGACTAATCACAGAACATTCAAAAGTCAGTGTTTAATTGGAGTACTGAGGCCTCAAAATAAAGTTCAAGAAAGTCTCTCTCAGAAATTTGTACCCTTTGAAATGTACCCTCCTCTGTCTTTCACTCTCTTTCCTCAGCTTTACCTGATGTTCTAAATGAACTATCCTTTCTCTAGATTTTCTCTGGGGAAAGAAATATCACATTGTATAACTGCTAAATCACAGAGTATTGTGAGATTACTGGACCCTGGTCTACCACCAAGTTAAGAACTGTAGGGCTTCCCTGGTGGCGCAGTGGTTGAGAGTCCGCCTGCCGATGCAGGAGACACGGGTTCGTGCCCCGGTCCGGGAAGATCCCACATGCCGTGGAGCGGCTGGGCCCGTGAGCCATGGCCGCTGGGCCTGCGCGTCCAGAGCCTGTGCTCTGCAACGGGAGAGGTCACAACAGTGAGAGGCCCGCGTACAGCAGAAAAAAAAAAAAAAAGAACTGTAATTAAGGATTTTCTCAAATTTTAATAGTACTGGGAAAACATTTGTTCCTGGATGACTGACCTGTAGCAATTAATTCTATTAATTATTAGCTGCACAGATGGGGGAAAATGTCTAATACAGAAGGAGAGAGAAGCATTAAATAAGCTCACTGAATATTTTTTAAATTCCCTTGAGAAGGTAAGAAAAAACTATGTATTAAATAAGGCAATTCAAAATTTATAGGTAGGATAGATTATAGAAAGTCTCACAATTACAAATTAAATTAAATCTAAATGGAGAAGCCACTACAGAAAGACCTGGTGCAAGAGCAAGGTAATCAGGGCTGTGTGTACCTGCAGGACAGGTTCTTGCTGCCTCCAAATACCCGCTTTCTGTAAATCTACGTGTAAGGCAGTGTCCTGCACACTGCTTTCTGTGTTTATGTCTCTAAGAACCCCAGAAATGTTACCTGCCTAGGACAAGTCTTCACGATATTTTTGGCTCAAAAATTCCCACACCAATTAGTATTAATTTGGATTGCTAACATATGACGGAGGGAAACAAGTTTTAATTTACAAGAGAAATCCTTTTAAAGGGAGCATCTTTGCTTTCTCCCTGAGCTCGGTGAAATTTCCTGGCCCATAGTCTGAAGGGCAATGTAGCCCTTTAAAGGCTTTCACAGTCTGCAGGTGATCCCTGGGCTAGGTTCCTGCCATTTGTGGAGGAGTCCAACACCTGATTCTCTTCCTGTGTGGTACTGAACCCAAGTCCTTTGCAAAACCATCAACTATTCAGATACGTTCCCCCACTCTTCATTGTGTCAAACGCCCCTTAGGTACTCACCACCGTGTTCCAGGGAAAAATCAAGGGAAAGGAATGCTTATCCTGCTATGTTTCACGCACCAGTAATCACTACAGATTCCACTTTGTCCTTTCCTTAAATTGATTTTTCCCTCCCATAAGAAAGATAAAAACTCACATCATAAATTTGCATCACAGTAACTTTTGTAGAGAAGAAAGTTGTGGTAACTAAAAATTAGGTGACTGACTAAAAATTAAAACCATCGTCTACATACTTTGTAGAGCTGCTTGGCCATTTGGACATAAAAAGCAAGATCATTAGCGTTTGAAAAGGTAAGAAACTCATACTGAGACGCGGATCTCAATTTCAGTCTGAGAAGGCAAACTTGACAGAGGTGCATATATAATAGTGCATCGGAGTATTTTAAGGTGAAGCTAAAGATGTGTCACAAAATGAGAGCAGGGAATATTTTTCCTCAAATTTTGAAACAGCTTGAAGTTCTAAAGAAACATATTTCAACGGAAACCTTTATTGAATTATAATCATTGTTTTCTCTCAAACAACAGGGAGGGAAAAAGAGCCCAATCACCACGCCAGGGCCTATGACACCACACACTGTAGAAAATCGTTAATATTTGAGGGATCAAAAGTAAAACTCACAATTCTGTTCTTGCACGTATACTCTGTATCTATTCTTCTGTTAAAATTGGGGTTTGTCGGGGCTTCCCTGGTGGAGCAGTGGTTGAGAGTCCGCCTGCCGATGCAGGGGACGCGGGTTCGTGCCCCGGTCCGGGAAGATCCCACATGCCGCGAAGCGGCTGGGCCTGTGAGCCATGGCCGCTGAGCCTGTGCGTCCGGAGCCTATGCTCCGCGGCGGGAGAGGCCACGGCAGTGAGAGGCCCGCGTACCGCAAAAAAAAAAAAAAAAAAAAAAAGAGTCCTCTGTCAGACCATCTAGTTTATTTCTCTTCACACAGCTATTTGTTTTATGACAGCTCTTAATCATTTCTAAAATTGGAATAAGTCATAATTCTGCAATTTTCTTTTGCCACTGATTTCCTCTGCTTGTTCAAACATATACTTGGTGTTACTATGTTTTAACTTAATGTTGACATGCTTTTATTCTATGTTACTCACCAAGGTAAAAAGAATCCATTTTACCAGACATCTAAAATAATTTGATTTCTATCATTTGGTACTATTTGTTACCATAAATTTTATACTTTTTACCTAGATGATTTTTCTATATTTTTATTAACTATCACATTCATAACTTGCAACCTTATGACTGTACAGTACTGAAGGAAAAAAGGTTAATATGCATGTGATATACAGCTAAAATAAAATTCTCATGTAATATAATTAGAAGTAATTATTAACAGTTAAAAAACAAATTATTGGGCTTCCCTGGTGGCACAGTGGTTAAGAATCCGCCTTCCAATGCAGGGGACACGGGTTCAAGCCCTGGTTCAGGAAGATCCTAACTGCCACAGAGCAACTAAGCCCGTGCACCACAACTACTGAGCCTGCGCTCTAGAGCCCTCGAGCCACAACTACTGAGCCTGCGCTCTAGAGCCCGTGAGCCACAACTACTGAGCCCACGTGCCACAACTACTAAAGCCCACAAGCCTAGAGCCCGTGCTCTGCAGCAAGAGAAGCCACCACAATGAGAAGCCCGCACACCGCAAAGAGTAGCCCCCTCTTGCCGCAACTAGAGAAAGCTCGCATGCATCAACAAAGACCCAATGCAGCCAAAAATAAGTGAATAATAAATTTTAAAACAAATTATTAAAATACCCAGAAATTGAATATTTATTATAATATAAATTATAGTATTATATCTTACAAGATTTCAAACTAGCTTCCAAATCCAAAGATACTGCTGTAAACATCAGAGAACTAATTATATTTTGGAAATCATGAAAAGAAGCAGTATCATTTTTGAATAAGTAGGCTTAGAGGAAGTGAGAGTGTGTGGAAAGGACAAGATTGATAGAATAAGAAAAATTTAGAAACACAAGTAGAGACGGGAGAAGATCGTAAGATAGAGAGGAAAGAAGATTAGTGGGTGATAACACCCCCACTAATTGATAGTGGGGGAAAATAAGAGTAAGGAAAAAGGTTCAAGAAATAAGAAAACGCTGATATCCTAATAGCCTATACAAATAACTTGTTCAATCTCACTCAAAATCAGCGAAACATGTTAAAACCAAGATGAAACACCAAGACACACCAATTCAAATAGCTAAAATTAAATGTGTTGATAATACCAAGTTTTGTTGAGGATCTGCAGAAATCATAGTTTAAATTGATAATGTCTCTTTAGAAATATGGGTGCCATGATCTGCTAAGGTGATCTAAGCCCAAAGCAGGACTCAGCAATTTCATATGTAAGAGAAATACACACATATGTGCATCAAAAGATATGGACGAAATATTCTCAGCAGCGTTGTTCAAAACAGCCAAACTCGGAAAAAATCCAGATGTCCATTAACATTAAAATGGTAAAGAAAATCATGATATTGTTACAATAGAATAGTATACAGTAATAGGTAAACATGAAAAGACGAGAGCGATCTGCAGTTAAACACGTAGCAGGAAGGAATTCTGCCAACACTGTGTTGAGTGAAAGAAGCCAGACACAAAACCATATAAAAGAAAATATTGTATATTTTTACATGAAAGACTTTTAAAAAGAGACCAAGCTAACCTATGATGTTACATATTAGGATAGGGATAACCTCTGAAGAGAAAAGAGAGGTTAATATTTGGAAGGGGTAATTAGGGGAATTTGAGGTTTGTTAATAGTCTATATTTCTTAATCTGGGTAGAGGTCACATGATATGCTTACTTTATCATCATTCATTGAGCGGCATTTTATGTTTCTGCACTTTTCTGTATGTGAGTATATTTCAGCAAAATATTATGTAAAGTAAAACAAACAAAAATGTATATACACCAGGGAACATATACATCTAAATACATAGACCTCCAAGGAGAAACCACCTGATACAGAATAGATTTAAAGGACAATGAGATCAGGGAAGTTGAAGGATTTTCTTTAAAAAATGTTGAACATACTAGAAACACGTTTTTATAAAAATAAATAACCACACACACAGGCCCCCCCCCACACATAAAATAGGTGAAAACCAGGTAGATTTTTTAAAATAAATGGCTGTATGTTTTAGATAAGACTATTTCTGGTTTTAAAAAATGTAGACTTGAAGGACACATTTTATTGATATAATAAGGTAAGAACCGAAAGGGCTCCCAGGTAGTTCAAATTGAATATGAAGAAAGTAGAAGTCTAAAATGAAGATGAAGTTAAGGTACTGAATGGTTCAGTGTTAAAGAAAAAGACGGAGTTACACAAAATGAGAAGTCAGACCCTGTCTCCGAGGCATCTAACATAACTGGAGATGTGTTCTCAGTAGACAAAGTGGGGTGGGGACCGAAAATTTGGGGGGATATCTTTTTTTAAGATAATGACAGAGGTGAAAGGATTACAGGGAGAGTTGCTCAATGAAGCAAGTGTGTCCACGTAACAGTTCATGTTCTTTCTGTCCTACACTTTCCCCCCTCTGTGTGACAAAGGGGAAAACAAGTTGAAAGATCAAGAGGTTTTGCACCTTGAAGACCTAAGAAATATGCTGTTTTTAGGATGTCTGCTTCCCCTGTCTGTGACCTTTTTTCCTCCTTTGAATTCAATCTCGTTCAATCACTGAACTAAGGCTTTTTTCTTTTCTTTTTTCTTTCTTTTGCTTTAATCACAGCAAGGGGTTCTGACTTAATGTGTCACCACTTACTTGAGAGTTTGAATTTTTTAACATGACAGTAATTATGGCAGGCTTGGGAGTTATAAAAATAAATAAGTCATACTCCCTATCCTTGAAAAGCTCATGACCTACTGAGTTCGGAGAACCAAGAGATGATTTTAAACTGTCTAAACTAAGAAAGCATGATGTACTAAGGAATAGATTCTAAGACCAGAAAAAGAGAGATTTCTGAGCAGGTTTCTAAGCTCAAATAACAACACATTCTCTGCCAAAGTACAATTTCATGCCTGGGAGAAACCATTACGTGAAATTTAGGGAGCCTTGGATACTGTCTGCAAACCTTGGGAGGAGTTCACAGACAAGGACAATTATGGAGAAATAGTTCAGGGAGCGGTGGGTTATTTAGCTTGATGAAAGGGATATTTAAAGTGGTTCTTGCTTCCTGGTCTGCTTTGGTATCTTTCGTGGGAGTATCATTTGCAAAATTTCTCCCCCTGCGTTCTTTCCTTTCTTGGCAGTTGGTTCAGAAAACTGTGCGTGTTACCTCCCACTTGGTAAGAGGCCTCAGTTTCCAAACAGACTTCTCATCCAGGCATGTATACCTGTCTCTGCCATGAAGAGCCGCCCTCAAAGCTCACTTATACCTGAGCCCAGTTCTCCAGGGCGCTACACTCAGGCCTGGTGGTAGTGGCACAGATTGATTTTGTCCAAATTCTCTTCCCTGTGGGTCTCTAAGAGGTGGCCTGCAGCCACTTCAGACAAGTGGCCAAGAGTTCTCTGTTTCCGGAAAGCACGAACGACTAAGTACAATGAACTTTAAAACTTCTTCAGGTAGGCCCGAATTGACTGAAAATTAAATGTGCTCATATATTCCAAAGAAAGCAGCTTCTCTCTTGGTAAAGGAGGCTAATGGGACTCAAAGTGATAGAAATGAGGTGAAATATACAGAGGCATTTCTACCAATGGCAAAATACTAACTTTAGTCAAAAAATTAGACAAGTATGTGCCTTTGGTAATTAACTGGGATTGAATTAAATTCAACAAACACTTATTCCCTTTCTATATTGGTTTAATTAAATGCAAGTCAAGGTTAATCTGTGCCCCCAAAATCCTCACTTATAGCCATAGCAAAGGCAAATATTACTTAAGAGAAACACTTACCTTTGATGGATAGCACATCATTCTGCTATCCTAAAATATCACATGCTAATGAAGCTTTTCCCTATTTTACATTAGTGATATATTCAGATAGCATTGAAAAATCACATGCATACTGCTTAATTTACAGTAGCTTTTTCCCCCCTAAACTCAACTTTACAGAAGACAGAGTAAGATTAGCTAAATATATAAAATAAATTAAAATTACGTATTAAATACATAAATTAAAGACATGAGAATGTATCTACAAATAGTTATATTGCCTTCTGTTAATGCTATGGAATAGAAAGTTTCAAATCGGAGTATCATGACTAAATCCTATGTACAATGACATTCAGGTAAACTCCAATATTTGAATAAAGGAGAAACAAAACGTATCTTACCTAATTAATAACCTGGTTTATCGTGAGAATCCCTAGCTACCATGACTGTTAACGTGAAGCAAATACCAACTTTCTCCCAGTTTTGCAGCCGGCAGTTGGCTTTGTGTTACTACTGAAGAAACGAAGGAAAGTCTGATAGTCTCTTAAATCAGGATTTAAAATTGAGAACATTTAACAGAAATGGAAAAACCACAGCTTTCTAAATTTTGTCTTTTGACCCCTGTGTGAGCTACCAAGACTTTAATTACCTCGCTTTCTTCCCAGCACATTCAACAGCCAAGTGTACATTTCTACCATGTATCTGAAATCCTTGCTTTGCTGCCTTTCAAAGAATGAGTTATAATAGTAAAATGATACCAAAGGGTTACAATATATAAATCCATTCCCTTATTGTTATCTTACTGGCAGAAATCCTATCTATGAATGTTTAACAATGACAGGATATCTCACCCCTAGAGAATCCAATAATGTTCCAGAAGACTTCTAGAAAGATGGTGAGAAAGTATTACAGAAAAATTGAAAGGTCCATTGTTAAGACAATTGAGAATTATTCTCAAGGAAAGGAACAAAACTATTAATAAAAGAAGCTAAAAGAGAAATTTATTACAAAGGAAAATCACACGGTCAAAGCTTATTTTAAAAATAAGAGATTTTCTCCCAATCTCTAGTCAATCGATAACCTAAAAGAAAAATTTACAAATTGGCATGATATTCATGAGAATAACAGCAGTTTACAGAAACATAAAACTTTTGAACTGGAGTTCAGATATGACTTGAGTATACTTAACCCAACAACCCGCTGCTACAGCAAGAATCCTTTATACAGACATCAAAGTGGCGATATCTATCCTCTACCTATCACCACATTTTTGGGGAGTGGAGTCAGTTCCTCCCAAGAAGCAGATACCATGTTAAACAAGTCTTACTGTTACAGAGATCTTAGCAGTGCATTAAATGTTATATTAAGAGAATTTTTTCCAACCAGCCTTCCCTTTGCCCTAAAAAGTTCTCTTTAAAATGAATTATGATTTACTGTGCAATATATTCTCTAGAATTCTGTAATTTCCCAGTTTAAGACAAACCATCAGCTAAAAGCTTACCTATCAGTCAGTTATTTGTAACTGGGGATTTTGCCATAAAACAATGAAATGTACTATGGCCACGTGCTCACTTTACTACATAAAGAAATGCACACCTACATACACACATACATGCATATATACATTAATGAATCAATAAATAAAACAATGCCCTGAGTTTCATTCTGTAGAAACCAAACACTTATGTGTACATCCACCAAATATTTTCATGTTTTATAATGCAAGGCACAATGACAGAAGATAGTATCAACACAATTTATAAATTTCATATGTGGAAGAAAACGCATGTGAAAATTCATTATACTATAGGTATTCCGTATTATATATGTGTCATTATATCATATGTATTATGTCAGATTGGAAAAGTGTACTCAACAATTAAATTCTAGATGCTAAAATAATCTACAGAAAAGTGACTGGAATCAAAATTAAATAAGGTGAAAGATTGGAAATTGCATCTTAAGATACAGGAGCAGTTGTACAAGGCAACTCCCAGAAGCAGTCATATTTTTATCTATGTGAAGGGCACCCCTGGCAATTGCGCAGTCAGTGTACCTCTGGTGTGGTCGTGGACAGTGGCCCCGAGACGTATACTAAAAGATCACTAAGAGAAGTGAGAATATCTAAGGATCGCCTCCACCTGAGGAAGAAGCGTAGGCTTTGGAAACAGACATGCCTTTGTTAGAATCTTGGCTACAGTGCTTACTGACTATGAAACCAAACTAATGTTTGTTTGTTTAAGGTAAGTACACGATACAACGTCCCTAGAAGAGCGGGATGAATTACTCATCTGCATGGTCTTAGTCCTCCTCTAGTGCTGGTGGATGTTGGAGGAGGTCATGGAGAGGATGTGACCATCGAGAGGCCCACTAGCTGGACCTGGACAATCTGAGGCGCCTCACCTTCTGTCCTGTCTTTGGAGTGGACATCCTGCCGAATGGTCCCCCACTAGGAGCCATTTCCAAGGTCACATCCTTGAGAGAGCAGTGTGTCCTTGAGACCATGTGGGTGGTAGACATGACTGAAACCAGTTAAGACCTCTGCAGGTGTAAACATTTCATATTCTGGTGGGTGAGTGCAGAGATCTCCTTGTCTTGGGGCCCCTCGTATGTAAGTTCCCTTGCTTATTAAACCTGCCACCTACCTATCTAGAGTGGTCTGCCTCCTTCTTGGATTTCTCCTCGCCCTCTGGGTACGGGGCCAGTTTGCAAACCAACAGTGGATGAGGAAGGTAGATGTCAGCTCTGAGAAGCAGACGGCTGGACATGCACATTCACAGCAGAAGGGCACCATCAGTAAGTGGACAACTTCCCACACTGTTGGTGGGAATTAAAGTTGGTGCAGCCACTATGGAAAACAGTACGGAGGTTCCTCAGAAAACTGAAAATAGAATTACCATATGATCCAGCAATCCCACTCCTGGGCACATATCCAGACAAAATTATAATTCAGAAAGATACATTCACCCCTATGTTCATAGCAGCACTATTCACGATAGCCAAGACATGGAAACAACCTAAATGTCTATCGACAGATGAATGGATAAAGAGGATGTGGTACATACATACAATGGAATATTACTCAGCCATAAAAAAGAATGAAATAATTCCACCTGCAGCAACATGGATGGAACTAGAGAGTGTCATATTGAGTGAAGTAAGTCAGAAAGAGAAAGACAAATGCCATATGGTATCACTTACACGTGGAATATAAAATATGACACAAGTGAACCTGTCTACCTACCTATGAAACAGAAACAGACTCACGGACATAGAGAACAGACTTGTGGTTGCCAAGGGGGAGGGAGTTGGGGGAGAGATGGAGTGGGAGGCTGGGATTAGCAGATATAAGGCATTATATATGGAATAGATAAAAAAAACAAGGTCCTACTGTAGAGCACAGAGAACTATATTCAATATCCTGTGATAAACCATAATAGGAAAGAATATGAAAATGCATATATATGTATAGCTGAATCACTTTGCTGTACAGAAGGAATTAACAACATTGTAAATTAACTATACTTCAATTTAAAAAAAGAAGTGGGGGACTGACTATGCTGGGCGAGTAGGTGAATGTGTACGTCTAAACGACGAAGGAGGTCGTGCTGGAAATTCCCTCAGCAGGGATCTTCCATGCTGACATGCAGTTCTATAAATACACAGTTTTCTCATTATCTTTTCTGTATAGTTTACAGAGGTATTAATATAATTCTAATAAGTAAGTATTTTAGTTTACAAAACTGATCTCTCATCTTTATAGAATTAAAACACAAAATTCTGAATTTGAGGAAAACAATAAAAAGTGATGTATTGGGTAATTGTATAAAATTAGCTATGCACATTCTAAGTAGAGTTGCTTAAGCCAACCTACAGGAGCCGAAGGTGGTGTTCATTTTGACCCTGTAATACTTCAAAAAAGGAATCCACTGGCTATCAGAATTTTAGATGTTTTATTTTCATTAATATTCAATATCAAGGACTCACAAGATTTCCGTTATCTGTTTCTCTGCTCTCTAAACCTCTTCATAAATTATTTTTAAAATATTTTCCAAATCAGTTAAGTGTATGAATGCAATTCTTCTTTTTTTATGGATTAAGTAAAAAAAAAAAAGTGTCATTTGTTAATTCAAGTCAGTGCATCTGAACTTAACCTTCTAGTAAATTTGGACTGTTTTATGGATTATTTTACGAAGGGTAGGCTTGTAATTAGTAACAGCTAGGAATCTCCATTTTGTAATTTGGGGAGGATAAGTTATCAAATTAATCACATTTGGACAAATCTCAAGTTTTTAAAAGAGGAGAGATTTGTGTAGACCTTTTAGGCAACATTTTGAAAATACTAAATAAAAAGGTACAGATATTTTAGCTAACCTTGTTCTAAAGGCGAAATATGAATTCTCCTTCCTCCCAACCCCAAGTTAGACAGGCCATTCACCTCTCTACATCCTACAGAGATTCCTCATTCTCTGAACTCTTCTGAACATGCATGTTCTCACCTCTGTACATCTTTAGATGCACACTCACTGTTCCAAGGGAAGCTCTAACTAGATCACCCGTCATCTGCAGAGAGCTGGGATTTCAGACGAGCCCTGGAACATCATGTCGCCATCAGGCTATAAGCAAATTTGAAAAGGGAAAGTAGAGCGTACATACTACACCTGGCGAGTCTCTAATTACAATGGTCTATATTCATACACATTTGTCATTTTAATTAATTACTCAGGGCTCAATTCAATCCCTTTGCGGCGTTCTAAAATTCCTATTGATTTTAAATGGTACGATTGTTGCCATGGAGTAATAGACTTTTTGGAATCAGTGTTTTTTATACAATCAAGAACTATTCTAAATAGTTTGTCCTCTATGTGAAGTTCAGGTTCCTGCCACTTACCATCATTTTGCCTTTCTTTTTCCTATGACTATGAATACAAAGACTCTCTTTTGGGCGTTTTAGAAAGTCACTTAAGAAGTTGTCTTCAGTCTTAACAAGTCCCATGTTTAACATCATTATAAATATTCATACAGGTTATTATATTTTATGTTGTTAATAGTTACTTTAAATAAATATTAAAGGCTTATTTGGTAGGTAACATGTTTGCCTGTGAACAAATTCATTCATAGGAATCAAGATTAATGTTCAAATGCAACACAAACATTCTTAATTATTTATATAATACCTTTCATTCTTGAACTTTTCAATTCTGTTATAAGTACATTCTTGGTTTTCAATGTATTCAGTAACTTTAGAGATTTAACCGGTGTCACGAAAAAAGTCATTCACAACCACACGACAGAATTCCTTAGGTTTTGAGTACTATAAAATTCAGGAGGAAAAACATTCTTTAATGTTCCAAATTAACTAAATCAGAATCTACACTAAAATCCAATTAATTTAAATTGGTTATGTGTGTGTTTCCTTCATGAATTACTTACCAATATTAGCTAGTTAACTAAAGCATGTATATTGCCACGGGTGACTTCTAATAACTGCATTTATTGTTTACTTAGACTAAGGCACTTGTTCTAAGTGCTGTATGTGGACAAAGAGACAATCACAGCACACTTGTCGCTTACACTCTATTTCCACCTCCATTTTATAGAAGAGAAAACTGAACCACGGAGGGGCTGTGGAATTTCCCAAGTTGACATGGTAGGTGACACATCAGATCTGACCTCAGATTCTGTACATTCAGAGCCTGCACTCCTAGCCATTATACTCCACCGCAACATGTTTTTGTTTATTTTCACTATATTATAAACTGTTAGATGGTTGAGACCTAGTCGTAGCCATCTTGTTTCTCTCCCACAAGGTCATTAAAAAATAAGTACTGAGTATTTTTCATTGACAGAACACATTTTATTAAAAGCCAACACAATTTGTGACCAACTCAACATAGGAACTGGGTCTCTTACTAAGTACAAGATTTAGTTTGTTGGACAGCTTTATTGAGGAATAAGTTACATTCAATAATTGTCATTTGTTTTAAATGAACAATTTGATGAGTTTTAGGGGATTGTTTATATTCATGTCATAATGACCACAATCAAAATACAATATTTTAGCAATGTCTCAAAAAGTTCCTTCAAGCTCCTTTACAGTCAGTCCTCTTTCCCTGAAGCCTACGTATGGTGACCTGCCTTCAGTCAGTATTATTTGCTTTTACTAGAATATCATATAAGTAAAATCCTGCAATATGTATTCTTTTGTATTTGAACTCTTTCACTTGGCATAATGTTTTGCAGTTGATCTAGGTTGTTATATGTGTCAAATGTTTTCTCCTTTTCACTGATGCTTAGATTCCACAACATAGACGTATCAAAATTTGGCTAGAATCAGTCGATGAAAATTTAGATTATTGGGATTATTTCTAATCTGGTGCTATTTTCAGCAAAGCTACTACCAACATTTGTATACAGGTCACTGTGTGGATATATATTTCATTGCACTTGGGTAAATTTCTAGAAGTGGAATTACTGGGTCATGTGTAGTTTTAGATTCAACTACCTCTAAAGCTAATTTGTTTTCCAAAATAACTGTGCAATTTTATATCCCCACCACCAAAACAGGGAGAGTTCCAGTCACTCCACATCCTACCACTGGGGTGTTAATTTGAATTTCTCTGATGACTAGTGATTTTGATTATCTTTTATATGCTTACAGACCATTCATATGTCTTCTTTTGTAAAGTAATTATTAAAAATGTTTACCCATTTTACTGTTGACTTGAAAATGTCTTCTAGATATTTAAAATACAAATCCTTTAAAGGTTTACGGAATTCAGGGCAGTCGGGGCAGTCATCTCTTTGATAAGTTATTTTTTGCAGGAAAGATACTAATTATGAATTTGATTCCTTTCACTGAGAAAGCTTATTTATGTTAACTGTTTTTTTCCTGGGTAGTTTATAGAAATTTGGGCCCATTAAGGATAATGTTGAACTTAGAATTACATTGCTCAGATGTATTTTCCTCAGGATCTACAGTAACGTTATTCTTTATTTTCCTCAGGATTGTTATTACTTTATTTTCCTCAGGATCTACAGTAACGTTCCTTCTTTCATTACTGACATTGTTCATCTGTGTGTTCTCTACTTCTTTTTAATCAGTTTCAGTAGGGTTTTAACAATTTTAATGACCTTTTCAAAGACTCAGCTTTTGAATTCATTGATTTTTCTCTTTTGTCTAATTTTTCTATTTCACTGATTTCTGCTGTTATCTATGCCATTTCTCCTTCTCCCTACTTTATGGATAATTAGCTTTCCTTTTTCTGTGTTTATTAAGAAGACACAGATCGGGCTTCCCTGGTGGCGCAGTGGTTGAGAGTCCACCTGCTGATGCAGGGGACACGGGTCCGTGTCCCGGTCCGGGAAGATTCCACATGCCGCGGAACGGCTGGGCCCGTGAGCCATGGCTGCTGAGCCTGCGTGTCTGGAGCCTGTGCTCCGCAACGGGAGGGACCACAACAATGAGAGGCCCACGTACCACAAAAAAAAGACACAGATCATTGAATTATGATCTTTCATCTTTCCTAATATAATCACTTAAAGTCATAAATTACCTTTAAGAACTGTCTTAGCTGCACCCAAATCTTTTGATAAGTTGTATTTACATTTCCATTTAGTTCAAAATATGTTCTCGTTTGCTGTGCTTTCTTTCTAGACCTGTGGATTATTTGGAAATTTCTGTTTAATTTCAAAGTACTTGGACATTTTTAAAATGCTTGTTTTATTGTTTTTTGATGTACTTATGTTGCAGGAATTTCAACATATGTTAATTTATTGATACTTAATTTATGTCCCGGCATGTGATCTGTCCTGGTGAATATATCATGCGCACTTGAAAAGAATGTGTTCCTATTGAGTAGTGTCTGTAAATATCAAGTAGGACAAAGTGAGTGATAGTGCTGTTTGCCTTTCTATATTTTTTCTGATTTTTTAAATCTAGTTATTATATTAGTTGCTGAAATAGCAATGTTAAACTGCTCTAGATATCATTGTGGGCTCACGCAATCTGTCCTTTAATTATGTCAATGTTCCTATATGTATTTTGAAGCTCTACTATTTGTCACATACATATTTACAATTGTTATGATTTCAAGGTGAGTGGCCAATTTTATCATTAGGCAATGTCCCACTCTCCCTATGGTAATACTTTTTAAAATTTAAATCTATTTTATCCAGTACTAATAGATTAATAAAAGGCCTGCTACCCTGCTGTTCGCATAGTATATATTTTCCAGCCATTTGTTTTCAAACTATAGCTGTCATTGTACTTAAGACAGGTCTTATTTTTCATGAAAATTAATGCCTTTTAATTGGAGAGAGTCTATTACAGTTTAATGTAATTATTAATATTGTAGCATGTTAATGTAATGCATTATTTGTTTCTCTTTGGCAACTCTGTTTATTATGACTGACATTTCCTGACTTTTTTATTGAAATATTTTCATATATACTTATTTTCATTTTGTTTTTAGTAATTTTTCAAGGGATTCCATCATCTATTTCAAGTTTATATTATGCCACTTTACATAAAATGTAGAAAACATTAGATCATAAAGGTTAACTTATCCTCATCTCTTACACCACAGTAGAAATCTATAACTTTATATATCTCTTATTCAAAAAAATAAGCCATTATTTTTTCAAGTATTCTGTCTGCTTTCTTTCTGTATTAGTTTGCTGGACTGCCATAGCAAGGGACCACTAACGAGGGGACATAAATAACAGAAATTTAGAGTCTCCTAGTTTTGGAAGCAAGGAATTTAAGATCATGGTATTAGCAGTGTTGGTTTATTCTGAGGGCTGTGAGAGTATGTTCCATGTTTCTCCCCTAGTTTTTGGTGGTTTGCTGGTCATCTGTGATGTTCCTTAATGGGTAGAAACATCACCTTGAACTTAGCCTTTATCGTTACATGGGTTCTCCCTGTATGCAGCTCAGTGACCAAATTTCTCCTTTGGATAAAGAAACCAGTCATACGGGGCAGGAGTTCACCTTACTCTAGTATGACCTCATTTTAACTTATTACATACAATGACCCTATTTCCAAAAAAGAGTCATATTCTGAGGTACTTGGAGTTAGGACATCAACGTATACATTTTGGGGAGACAATTCAACCCATAACACTTTCTCTCTGGGAATCAAATTATGTGTATGTTAAACTATTTGGTATGATCTAACAGCTACCTGAGACTCTGCTTTTTTTTTAATTAATTTTTATTGGAGTATAGTTGCTTTACAATGTTGTTAGTTTCTACAGTACAGCAGAGTGAATCAGCTATATATATGCATATATCTGCTCTTTTTGGATTTCCTTCCCATTTAGGTCACCACAGAGCATTGAGTAGAGTTCCCTGTGCTATACAGTAGGTTCTCATTAGTTATCTATTTTCTACATAGTATCAATAGTGTATATATGTCAATCCCAATCTCCCAATTCATCCCACCCACAGTTTCCCCCTTAGTATCCATACATTTGATCTCTACGTCTGTGTCTCTATTTTTCCAGTTTTTTTCTAAGACTTAACTTTAATTGCTGCATCTCCAAGATCACTGTGTTATTTCTCATGACGCTTCCCCTGGATACTACCTATTTTGTCAAATTTCAGATATTGGATGTTTTCATATCTTTGATTTCCATGTGTTACTTTTATTGTTTTTATCCTCTCTAGTGATGTTTCCTATATTTTCAATCTTTGAAAGTATATATACCTACATATTTTATAAGTATATTTTATAAGCATATATATATATATTAGCAGTTTTAAAATCATTGTCTGTGAATATCATTTGTTTTATCTTAGGTTTGTTCTCAATTGATTGTTTTTAAAAATGGGTACCTAATTATAGATTCTTTCCACCAGGTATTTTGGAATGTGTCCCAGACAAAATTCATGTTAAGCTCTGGGGACTCTGGATTTGTTGTTCCTGAAAGTGTTTTGTTTTAGCAAACATTTGTTTTGTTTTAGAAAATATTAGTTTTAACAAAATATAATTTGTTTAGATGCAAACTGTGCACTCTGCTTTCTGGGATAGCCACTCATGACCTTCATTTTGATCCTTTCTCTTTAGCTGAATGCTTCGAGTCTGGTCTATATACGCATGGTTCAGGGGTCAGCCAGATAAATAGAAAAACATGATTTGAGTACCCTCTTTCTGGCTCTTCCCTTTCCTAGATTTAGTCTTCTCTCTCTAGTGGTCACGGTTGCCTTCACTCAATTTCCTGGATTCTCAAGCCATAAAGTTTGAGTTTTCTACTGACAGCCTCACTGCTCTATGCTAACTGTGCCTGCCTCCAGTCTAAACTTAGCAAAAATGGGGAAACTACTCTGTTACTCCCTCCTCTGAGTATGATTATCCAACCAGAATCTGCTCCTTCTTTTCACTCTCCAATGCCTTCAAGTATCAGCTTTATGTATTATTTGCAGAGTTTATTACATGAGCTGTACAAGGGTCAGGCAGGTAGACCCTTACTCTCCCATGACCCAAAGGGAAAGTCCTGTCTGACGGTTCTCACTGCACTGTACAACCGTTTCTTTAAAACTAGTGACCTTCTGGCATGGGAAGCTCCCTAAAAGCTTACCATATGGATTGTCCTATAGTAATAATTAGAGGAGGGAGTGAGAGATTTAATTGTAATGATAGTAGTGACAGCAGTAGTATCAGTATTAATAAAATAGAAATCAGTAAATACTTTGGAAGAGGCACTGTGCTATGTGTTTTTCATACATTCTTTCATTTAATCCTCACGTAGTGTTGTAAGTTAAATAATAACAATATTATAATTTATCCAAAGTCACATAGCTTCTAAGACACAGATTTTGAAACCACATCAGTCCGACTTGAAAGCCTGTGCTCTCAACCTATACATTCTGTAGTTGTTTTTCACGTCTGTTTTATCAAGGCTAATTATATACATGTATAGTTACTATATAAAAAATATTATTGCAACAACTTTAAAATGTTTAGGAAAGCAAGTGCTCACATTATATGTGTCTCATTTATAGTACAAAAAACCCACAGAATTTAAGATGTTGTACGAGAGAACTCTCAAGTGTTGACTCAAAGGAAAAAAAAACCCCACCAAGAATATTACTCTACGCAAGGAACACACAGTTTTAAAATAGTTAACTAGAATATCCCTCAAGTGCCTAGATATTGGACCACACATCTGATACATGCCATACTTCAAACGCAAAATCCAATGAAAAGTTGAACATATATACCTGAATAATATATGAATTTTTGCAGGACATAATTAAAACAGGGGTTAGTGAAATGCCTTAAAGAAATATATAAGAAGAAAATAAAGGTATTGACTACTTGAAATTTCTTCCAATTGAACTATGAAAAGAACAGTAAATCAAACTTAAAATGTAGAAAGATGGAATAAAGAGTAGAAACCTAAAAAAAAAAAACCTAGAGAATTTAGACAAAGCGAAGAGTTGATTCTTTGAAAAAATTATTTGATAAATGCCTAGTGTGACTATTTAAACTAGAGAAAGCATGTTATTAGGTGCCAGAATTTAACATTGCAACATACACCACAGACAGTATAACAAAAATAAAAGTATATTGTAAAAATATGTTGATAAATATGACAAGGGGGTAAAAATACTAACTCTAATAGAGTCCTAAATAGAAAATGTTCATATTTTGTTATTTGTTAAAGAAATTTAGTCCATTACTAAACACCTTCATAGAAAGAAAAACTAGCTCATATGGCTTCATCTAGAAAATTTTCTAGACATCCAAGGCAGAAGTATCAATTGTGTATAAATTCTCACAGAGAAAGGCAAAAAAAAAAGAAAATAGAAGATTAGATCAAATACATGGCCCTCACAACTATAATAACAAAAGCCATACACATCATTTCATTAGCAGTATCAAATATACGACCTATGAATAATACAATCCGTATCCTAACGTTTCCAAAAATGTACTCTAGAGATTCTTATTCCCAACCTACAGTTCAGTTCAGGACCATGAAACTATATTAGATTGTCTTCTGAATCTCTTTTAATTTCAAACCGTCTTCCAGGCTCTTAAAAAAATTTATGACATTGCACTGTTATTATTACTTGGAAAATTCAAGTAGTTGAAAAATGCACAGTTATACTGCAGTTTACCACAAAATCTGGATGTTTCTGAATATTTTCTTTCTTATAGTTAGATTCAGGTTAAACATTCTGAGCAAGAATGTTAGATAGTTGGGTGATGGTGTACTTCATATAACATCAAATTACTAATATATTTACTAATTTGTTTTATCTTACAATTGACACAAAATAGCTCCAAAATTACTACATGAATAACTCTAATCAAAAGGAAACACTGAATAAATCTAACATATACTATAGTTTTTTGCCTAAATGTATATTCCAGGAAAGGTCTTTATTAATAGTACTGAGCACAAGAGTTTTATGAATTGATTATTTTTGTATAATAATGTTAAAAATTAACATACAACTGAATTAACTTGTTTCTCATGTGTTCAGTTTTAAGTTGTTTATTATCATTGCTGGAACACTCATTTTTTTCTCTTGAGAACAAATATTTTCATGGTTTGAATGTAATCTCTACCTCTGATAGTATTCCTTTTTCTATAGTTGGCTTTGCCAGATGGTGATATACATGTCAACTTTGATATGATTAGCATTTCCATGGTAAATATTTTTTAATGATTTCCTTTTGATCTGTGTCTTTATTCTTTAACTGCTATGAGCTATGTTGAATACATGACAGCAAAATACAGAAAACATGATTTCTCTGTAACCTTCTGTCAATCCAATAATTTATAAATATTTACATTTGGTATGTGGATCCAAAAACTGCATTCATGAGAAAGGAACCCTTGTACACTGTCGGTGGGAATGTAAACTGTTGCATATGGAAAACAGTATAGAGGTTTCTCAAAAAATTAAAGAGAACTACTGTACGATCCAGGAATTCCATTCCTGGGTGTCTATGTGAAGAAAGTGAAAACACTAATTAAAAGAGATACATGCACCCCTATGTTCATCACAGTGTTGTTATGTACAATAGCGAAGATACGGAAGCAATTTATAGATGGATGGATAAAGAAGATATGGTATGTTCATAGGATGGAATATTTCTCAGCTGTAAAAAGAATGAAATCTTGCCATTTGCAACAACATGAATAATCTAGAAGGTAATTATGCTAAGCAAAATAAACGAGACAAAGAAAGACAAATACCACATGATTTCACTTATATGTGTAACCCCCAAAAAGAAAACAAACCAAAACAGACTCACAGATAAGAAAGCAAACTGGTGGTTGTAAGAAGGGGAAGGGGAATGGACAACACAGGTGAAAGGGAGTAAGAAGCACAAACTTTCAGTCATACAATAAGTAAATCACGGAGATATAAGGGCAGCACAAGGAATATAGTCAACTGTTTTGTAAAAAATTTGTATGGTAACAGATGGATACAAGAATTATTGTGGATATCATTTCATAATGCACATAAACGTCAAACTACTAATCTGTACACCTGAAATCAACATTATATGTCATCTATACTGCAATTTAAAAAAAGGCATCCATACGCAATTCAAGAACTCAGTTTAACAAATAAAGACTAATCTCTGAGGGAATTATTTCCCTTTGTTTCAACATGGATCCTTCCCTCCATGCTCTGTCCCCACACTCTTGTTGAAACTTTACTTTCATCAAGATTTTATGAAAAGTGTTTTTGGAATAAACTAATTGTTTTGAGTAATTTGTGATGGAATTTAAATTTCTACAAAACTGCACTTGAGAGATGTAAAATATCACCATGCTTCACTACTAGAGTACTGCCAGTCTCTAGTGAGACTGTAAACATAACCCAACTTCTTTTTTTCAAAACCTATGAATGCTTATAGCAGGAAAACAATTTTGTTTAAAATTGCATCAAAAAGAATGGAATGCGGGGCTTCCCTGGTGGCGCAGTGGTTGAGAGTCCGCCTGCCAATGCAGGGGACACGGGTTCGTGCCCCGGTCCGGGAAGATCCCACATGCCGCGGAGCTGCTGGGCCCGTGAGCCATGGCCGCTGAGCCTGCGCATCCGGAGCCTGTGCTCCACAACGGGAGAGGCCACAACAGTGAGAGGCCCGCATACCCTCCCAAAAAACAAACAAACAAACAAAAAGAATGGAATGCTTAGGAATAAACTTAACCAAGGGGTTGAAAGACCTATACTCTGAAAACTAAAACACTGATGAAGGAAACTGAAGATGATACAAAAAAATGGAAAGATATCTCATATTCACGGATTAGAAGAATTAATACTGTTTAAAAGTTCATACTACACAAAGAAATCTACAGATTTAATGCAAACCCTATCAGAATGCCCATGACATTTTTTCACAAAACTAAAACAAATAATCCTAAAAGTTATGTGGAACCACAAAAGACCCGGAATTTCCAAAGCAATCTTGAGAAAAAAGAACAAACCTGGAGATATCATGCTCCTTGACTTCAGACAATACTATAAACCTACAGTAATCAAAACAGCATGGAACTGACAGAAAAACAGACACATAGATTAATGGAATAGAACAGAGAGCCCAGAAATAAATCCATGCACTAATGGTCAATTAATCTATGACAAAGAACACAAGAATATACAGTGGAGAAAAGACAGTCTCTTCAATAAGTGGTGCTGAAAAAACTGGACAGCTACATGTAAAAGAATGATTTTAGCACATTTTCTCACACCATATACAAAAATAAATTCAAAATGGATTAAAGATGTAAATGTAACATCATAGAACTCCCAGAAGAGAACAGAGTCAAAACGCTCTTTGACAAAAACTGTAGCAATATTTTATTGTCTCTGTCTCCGAAGTCAAAAGAAACAAAAGCAAAAATAAACCATTGGGGCCTAATTAAACTTAAAAGCTTTTGTACAGCAAAAGAAACCATAGACAAAATGAAAAGACTACCTAATGAATAGAAGAAAATATTTGCAAATGATATGGTAGATTAATATCCAAAATATATAAGCAACTCACACAACTTAATACCAAGAAAACACCAAACAACCTGATTAAAATATGGGCAGAAGACCTGAACAGACATTTTTACAGAGAAGATATACAGATGGCCAATAGGCACAGGAGAAGATGTTCAACATCGCTAATCATCAGAGAAATGCAAATCCAAACCATAATGAGCTATTAATTCACAGTTGTCAGAATGGTTATCATCAAAAAGTCTACAAAACACAAGTGTTGGCAAGGATGTGGAGCAAAGAGAACCCTAGTACAATGTTGGTGAGAATGTATATTGGTACAGCCACTATGGAAAACAGCACAGAAGTTCCTAAAAAAACTAAAAATGAACTACCATATGGGGCTTCCCTGGTGGCGCAGTGGTTAAGAATCTGCCTGCCAATGCAGGGGACACGGATTCAAGCCCTGGTCTGGGAAGATCCCACAGGCCACGGAGCAACTAAGCCCATGTGCCACAGCTACTGAGCTTGTGCTGTAGAGCCTGTGAGCCACAACTACTGAGCCCACGTGCCACAACTATTGAAGCCCACATGCATAGAGCCCGTGCTCCACAACAAGAGAAGCCACCGCAATGAGAAGCCCACGTACTGCAAGAAAGAGTAATCCCCACTCGCTGCAACTAAAAAAAAAAAAGAAAGCCCATGTGCAGCAACAAGGACCCAATGCAGCAAAAATTAAATTAAAAAAAAAAAAAAGAACTACCATAAATCCAGCAATTCCACTCCTGGCTATATATCTGAAGAAATGAAAACATTAATTCAAAAAGATACATGCACTCTAGGGACTTCCCTCGTGGCGCAGTAGTTAAGAATCCGCCTGCCAGTGCAGGGGACATGGGTTTGATCCCTGGTCCGGGAAGATCCCACATGCCATGGAGCAACTAAGCCCGTGCGCCACAACTACTGAACCTATGCTCTAGAGCCCACAAGCCACAACTACCGAGCCCTCGTGCCACAACTACTGAAGCTGTGCACCTAGAGCCCATACTCCTCAAGAAGGGAAGCCACTGCAATGAGGAGCACGCACACCACGATGAAGAGTAGCCCCCCTGCTCACTGCAACTAGAGAAAGCCTGTGCATAGCAACGAAGACCCAACGTGGCCAAAAATAAATAAATTAAATAAATTTTAAAAAAAAAGATACATGCACTCCAATGTTCACAGCATCAATATTTACAACAGCCAAAATATGCAAGCAACCTAAGTGTCCATCAACAGTTGAATGGATAAAGAAGATTATACACACACACACTCAGGCACACACACAAACACTCACATATACAAACAATGGAATACTACTCAGCTATAAAAATGAAATTCTGCCATTTTCAACAACGTGGATAGACCTAGAGGGTGTTATGTTTAGTGAATTATGTCAGACAGAGAAAGACAAATACTCTATCTATAGAATCTAAAGAATAAAACAAATGAATATAACAAAACAGAAACAGATTCACAGATATAGAGAACAAACTAGTAGTTACCAGTGGGGAGAGGGAAGGAGAGACGGGGAAAGATAGGGGTAGGGGATTAAGAGATACAAAGTGGTATGTATAAAATAAATAAACAACAAAGATATATTGTACAGCACACATATAGCCATTATTTTGTAATAAATTTAACTGGAGTATAATCTATAAAAATATTGAATCACCATTTTGTACACCTGAAACTAATGTAATATTGTAAATCAACTATACTTCAGTAAAAACACTAATGCTTATAGAAGCAAAAATATAGTATTTGAGATTATATGAAAATCTGCCCATTTGGATTCTATCATTAGTGTTGTTGAGTCTTTCCATTCACCTTGTCTCTAGTTAATCAAAATTTAAATATAACGTGCTACTTTCATTACACTGCACAAAATTTAGAAAAGCTTTAAGTTGTATGAGAAAATAGACATATACCTGATTACCTACCAAAAATATATATATATATTTTACCATGCTGTACAGTAGACCTCCAGAACTTATTCATTTATATCTTTCAAACAACATCTCCACATTTATAATAAAATAAATTTTAAAAGACTTTTTTTTTTTTTTAGAAGTTTTAGGTTCAGAGCAAAATTGAGCAGAAAATACAGAGAATTCTCAATAACCTCTGCCTACACACACTCACAACCTCCTGCGCTATCAACATCCCCACCACAGGGGAACATTTGTTACCATCCACACGCTTACACTGACACATCATTGTCACACCAAGTCCATAGTTTACATTAGTATTGACTTTTGGTGTGGTGCCTTCTAAGGGTTTCGACCACTCTATAATGACCCATATCTACCACCACATTATCATACAGAGTAACTTCTCTGCTCTGTGCTCCCCCTGTTCACTCATCCTGCCCTCCAACCCCTGGCAACCACTGTTTCTTTTACCATGTCCATAATTTTGCCTTTTGAAGAATGTAATTCTAGTTGGAAGCCTATAGTGTATAGTTTTGTTCAGATTAACTTCTTTCACTTAGTGACATGCATTTAAGGTTCTTCCATGGCTTTTTATGGCTTGAAAGCTCACTTATTTTTATGCTGAATAATATTTAATTGTCTGGCTGTACCACAGTTTAATTATTCATTTGCCTACTGAAGGGCAACTTGTTTGTGTCCAAGTTTTGACAACTATGGATAAAGCTCCTATAGACATCCACGTGCAGATTTTTGTGTACACACACCTTTTTGACGCCTTCAGGCAAATAACAGGAGCACAGCTGCTAGATCATATGGTTAAGGATATATTTACTTTCATAAGACACATCCAAATTGTCCTCCAAAGTGGCTGTACTGTCTGCTCCTCTTACTGCATTGGATCCCAACTCAGAAAAGCTCTAGAAAATGCATTAGAAGCCGTTAGGGCTAATTTGACTGTGATCTATTTCCCCTTTAAGTCAGTTAGGGAGGCTGGGAAGAGACTAGCAAAAACTGTGAAAGAAAAGTCTTAGTGTGAAGGGAAACAGATACACAACCTCACCCCAACTCCTACCACAACTATACTTGCACCCCAGGGGGAAAGTACCTTTTACTTTATCCCACAGATAGTCCAAACGGTGCTAGGAGAAGCACAGAAGGTAGTGATGACAAGAAACAGAGAACCGGGGGAAGCAGACGAAAAACTCACCAACTGAAGAAATGCAAATTCAGCTGTGAGGCTGACAGGACCTTGGTGCTCTGGCCAGGTGTCAGGCCTGAGCCTCTGAGGTGGGAGAGCCAAGTTCAGGATACTGGACCACCAGAGACCTCCTGGCCTCACGTAATGTCAATCGGTGAGAACTCACCCAAAGATCTCCATCTCAACGCTAAGACCCATCTCCACTCAAAGACCAGCAAGCTCCAGTGCTGGAGGCCCCATGCCAAACAACTAGCAAGACAGGAACACAGCCCCACCCATTAGCAGAGAGGCTGCCTAAAATCATCATAAATTCACAAACACCCCAAAACACGCCACCAGATGTGCTACTGCCCACCAAAAAGACAAGATCCAGCCTCATCCACCAGAACACAGGCACCAGTCCCCTCCACCAGGAAGCCTACACAAACCACTGAACCAACCTTACCCACTGGGGGCAGATATCAAAAACAAAGGGAACTACAAACCTGCAGCCTGAGAAAAGGAGACCCCAAACACAGTAAGTTAAACAAAATGAGAAAACAGAGAAATACACAGTGATAAAGGAGAAAAGGAAAACCCCACCAAACCAAACCAATGAAGAGGAAATAGGCAGTCTACCTGAAGAAGAATTCAGAGCAGTGACAGTAAATATGATCCCAAATCTTGGAAAAAGAATGGAGAAAATACAAGAAACGTTTAACAAGGACCTAGAATAGATAAAGAGCAAACAAACAATGATGAATAACACAATAAGTGAAATTAAAAATACTCTAGAAGGAATCAACAGCAGAAAAACTGAGGCAGAAGAATGGATAAGTGACCTGGAAGATAAAATAGTGGAAATAACTACCACAGAGCAGAATAAAGAAAAAAGAATGAAAAGAATTGAGGACAGTCTCAGAGAACTCTGGGACAGCATTAAATGCACCAACATTCGAATCATAGGGGTCCCAGAGGAAGAGAAAAAGAAAGGTACTGAGAAAATATTTGAAGAGATTACAGTTGAAAACTTCCCTAAGTTGGGAAAAGAAACAGTCATTCAAGTCGAGGAAGTGCAGAGAATCCCACACAGGATAAACCAAGGAGAAACGTGCTGTGACACATATTAATCAAACTATCAAAAACTAAATACAAAGAAAAAAATATTAAAAGCAGCAAGGGAGGGCTTCCCTGGTGGCGCAGTGGTTGAGAGTCTGCCTGTCGATGCAGGGCACGTGGGTTCGTGCCCTGGTCCGGAAAGATTCCACATGCCGTGGAGTGACTGGGACTGTGAGCCATGGCTGCTGAGCCTGCACGTCCGGAGCCTATGCTCCGCAATGGGAGAGGCCACAACAGTGAGAGGCCCGCGTACTACAAAAAAAAAAAAAAAAAAAAAAAAAGCAGCAAGGGAAAAGCAACAAATAACATGCAAGGGAATTGGCATAAGGTTAACAGCTGATCTTTCAGGACAAACTCTGCAAGCCAGAAGGGAGTGGCAGGACATATTTAAAGAGATGAAAGGGAAAAACCTAAAACTAAGATTACCCTAACCAGCAGGGATCTCATTCAGATTCGACAGAGAAATTAAAACTTTTACAGACAAGCGAAAGCTAAGAGAATTCAGCACCACCAAACCAGTTACAACAAATGCTAAAGGAACTTCTCTAGGCAGGAAACACAAGAGAAGGAAAAGACCTACAATAACAAACCCAAAACAGTTAAGAAAATGGTAATAGGAACGTACATATCAATAATCACCTTAAATGTAAATGGATTAAATGCTCCCAAAAAAGACATAGACTGGCTGAATGGATACAAAAACAACACCTGTATATATGCTATCTAAAAGACACCCACTTCAGACCTAGGGATACATACAGCCTGAAAGTGAGGGGATGGAAAAAGATATTCCATGCAAATGGAAATCAAAAGAAAGCTGGAGTAGCAATTCTCATATCACACAAAATAGACTTTAAAATAAAGACTATTACAAGAGACAAAGAAGGACACTCCATAATGATCAAGGGATCAATCCAAGAAGATATAACAATTGTAAATATTTACGCACGCAACACAGGAGCACTTCAATACATAAGGCAAATGCTAACAGTCGTAAAAGGGGAAATTGACAGTAACACAGTAATAGTAGGGGACTTTAACAACCCACTTTCGGCATTGGACAGATTATCCAAAATGAAAATAAATAAGGAAACACAAGCTTCAAATGACACATTAAACAAGAAGGACTTAATTGATATTTATAGGACACTCCATCCAAAAACAACAGAATACACTTCCTTCTCAAGTGCCCATGGAACATTCTCCAGGACAGATCATATCTTGGGTCACAGATCAAGCCTTGGTAAATTTAAACAAACTGAAATCATATCACGTATCCTTTCCAACCACAACGCTATAAGACTAGATATCAATTACAGGAAAAAAACCCCGTAAAACATACAAACACATGGAGGGTAAACAATACACTACTAAATAACCAAGAGATCACTAAAAAAATCAAAGAGGAAATCAAAAAGTACCTAGAGGGCTTCCCTGGTGGCGCAGTGGTTGAGAGTCCGCCTGCCGATGCAGGGGACACGGGTTCGTGCCCTGGTCCGGGAGGATCCCACATGCCACGGAGCGGCTGGGCCCGTGAGCCGTGGCCGCTGAGCCTGCGCATCCGGAGCCTGTGCTCTGCAACGGGAGAGACCACGACAGTAGAGGCCTGTGTACCGCAAAAAAAAAAAAAAAAAGAAAAAGAAAAAGGTTCAGAGGAAGGAACAGCAAGGAGGAGGTAGAGGCAGAACCAGCTACATAATCTGCAGGACCCAGTGCAATTTCAAGACTATAAACGCAGAGCATTAAACCATCACCGGATCCTGTGCAAGAAAACGGACTTTCACTGAGAGCCTACCAACAGAACTAGTTATGCCCACACTGATTTCAGCCCGTGAGACCCATTTCACACTCCCGGCTGCCGGCACTGTAAGAGGACACATCTGTGGCAATCTGTCACAGCACCACGGGAAACAAATATGTCGTCTTAGCGCCCAGCAGAAAGAGAAGTGTGTCTTTTCCACCAAACCTGGGCCAATACTGGGCAGTAACTTTCTTTTTTAATGTTTGCCAGGTTGGCCTTCAAAAGCTGGTTTCACAATGCTCATTTAATTTGTGAACAAAATATTGCACAACTTGTATGGAAACACAAAACACCCTGAATAGCCAAAACAATCTTGAGAAAGAAAAACGGAGCTGAAGGAATCAGGCTCCCTGACCACATTCTGTACTACAAAGCTACAGTAATCAAGACAGGATGGTACAGACACAAAAACAGAAATACAGATCAATGGAACAGGATAGAAAGCCCAGAGATAAACCCACGCACATATGGTCACCTTATCTTTGATGAAGGAGGCACGAATATACAATGGAGAAAAGACAGCCTCTTCAATAAGTGGTGCTGGGAAAAATGGACAGCTACATGTAAAAGAATGCAATTAGAACACTCCCTAACACCATACACAAAAATAAACTCAAAATGGATTAAAGTCCTAAATGTAAGGCCAGTGACTATCAAACTCTTAGAGGAAAACATAGGCAGAACACTCTATGACATAAATCACAGCAAGATCCTTTTTGACCCACCTCCCAGAGAAATGGAAATAAAAACAAAAATAAACAAATGGGACCTAATGAAACTTAAAAGCTTTTGCACAGCAAGGGAAACCGTAAACAAGATGAAAAGACAGCACTCAGAATGGGAGAAAATATTTGCAAACAAAGCAACTGACAAAGGATTAATCTCCAAAATTTACAAGCAGCTCATGCAGCTCAATATCAAAAAAACAAACTACCCAATCCAAAAATGGGCAGAAGACCTAAATAGACATTTCTCCAAAGAAGATATACAGATTGCCAACAAACACACGAAAGGATGCTCAACATCACTAATCATTAGAGAAATGCAAATCAAAACTTCAGTGAGGTATCACCTCACACCAGTCAGAATGGCCATCATCAAAAAATCTACAAACAAGAAATGCTGGAGAGGGTGTGGAGAAAAGGGAACCCTCTTGCGCTGTTGGTGGGAAGGTAAATTGATACAGCCACTGTGGAGAACAATATGGAGGTTCCTTAAAAGACTGAAAATAGAACTACCATACGACCCAGCAATCCCACTACTGGTCATATACCCAGAGAAAACCATAATTCAAAAAACACATGCACCTCAATATTCACTGCAGCACGGTTTACAACAGCCAGGACATGGAAGCAACCTAAGTGTCAGATGAATGGATAAAGAAGATGTGGCACATATATACAAGGGTATATTACTCAGCCATAAAAGGAAACGAAATTGAGTTACTCGTAGTGAGGTGTATGGACCTAGAGATTGTCATACAGAGTGAAGTAAGTCAGAAAGAGAAAATTAAATACCGTATGCTAACACATATATATGGAATATATTTTTAAAAATGTATCTGAAGAACCTAGGGGCAGGAGAGCAATAAACATGCAGATGTACACAATGGACTTGAGGACACGGGGAGGGGGAAGGGTAAGCTGGGACGAAGTGAGAGAGTGGCATGGATGTATATACACTACCAAATGTAAAATAGTCAGTGGGAAGCAGCCGCATAGCACAGGGAGATCAGCTCGGTGCTTTATGACCACCTAGAGGGGTGGGATAGGGAGGGTGGGAGGGAGCCACAAAAGGGAGGGGACTTGGGGATAAATGGATATGTATAGCTGAATTACTGTGTTATACAGCAGAAACTAACACACATTGTAAAGCAATTATAATCCAATAAAGATGTTTAAAAAAAAAAAGGAAAGCATAGTACTGAGATCCAAATCTCATGTGGCTCACCTTATAAATTGCTGATAAAAAATTTAAGAACATATTTACATGGCATTTTAAAAAACCCCTTGTCTTGTATAATGGTCTTCAGTAGCTTATTAAAGTTTTAGAAGATTCTCAATCATTAGAGAAAAACAAAGTGTCTGTACCACCTTGCATTCCCACCAGCAAGGAATGAGAGTTCCTGTTGCTCCACAAACCACTGGCATTCGGTGTCGTGTGTTCTAGATGTTTGCTACACTAGCAGATGTATAGTGATATCTCCTTGTTGTTTTAATTTGAATGTCCTGGATAACGTATGATGTGGAACATCCTTTCATGTACTTATTTATCATCTGTCTATCTTGCTTGCTGAGCTGCCTGTTTAAGGTTCTTGAAATGCTGATTAATTATGTTGCTGTTTGTGGGGAGCAGATTAATCAACAGAAAGTGATTCACAGCAGGCATCCTTCTGTTGATCACGTAACTGCAATGGTCTGATTATTCAAATTGCTTTTATTTCCCCATTTTATTAGAATTTGGTAAAAGTGCCAAAATGCAAAGCAAGAGATGATTAAGCATACTGTGTTAGAAGGAGATAAGCACCCTGCATTACGGGGAGACAGGCTCCTAATTATGCCTTCCAGGCCTTCCTTAAAGGTAGCAAAACAGATCTGTGATGCATTTTCCCAATCTCCCAATCAGCCTATATATTTTTTTAAAGGCTAGAAATCTTGAGTTTGTGCAGGTCAACATAGGATAAATGAGAACGCATTTGGATATAATAACGAGGTTTTAGCCCAGAGCCACAGTGGAGAATTTGGGACGATTTATTTGGAGGGGATATCTCAGAGACATATAGTATTTCTACAAGGAGAGACTGACATCCTACTCCTGGGCTGAATGTGGGCCAAGGTACACGAACTGTTAAGATACGTCCTGATCCATCAATTAGGAATGCCTTGAGAGATTTTTCTGGGAGTTGAGCATTTGCTCTCAGAATACTGACAGGGGCATACTGTCTTAGAAATGGTGTAGACTTTTGAAGGCAAAACGTAGCTAGGATAGGTAGAAGGCAGCAGTAAGATGCCCTGAGTGCCCTTCTTTGGGCTTAGGAAGCATGTGCGGGGGGTCAGTCGATACCACGGCAGAGAGACAGCCTGTCTTCAAAATAACTAGCCAAGGGCAAAGCCTTGTGGAGCAAGAAAAACTCAGTAACTAGGTTCTGTAGGCAGATTTGCAGGGGCATTGCAAGAGTTCAGTTAAAGAGCAAAGAAGTGAACCCTAGGGGAGGTACAGAACGTGAATGTCTGCTTCGAAGAAGTTAGTGATAGCAGAATCATTACAGCTTCCATGATAAAACATTCAGCCTCGTTCCTCTGTTCCAGTGTACCCAGTGTCCATCCTGGAGACTCCACCAGCATCACATGGAAGAGGTCGAAGGGTAAAGAAGCTACCACAACCCAGTTCCCTGCTGTTGCCCCTGAGCTGAGGAGAGAGGAAAATAGGATAATTTGATATGGTATTGATGTTTTAAATTGGACACTGAAATTTTTTAATTTTGATACTTCGATTGTCTTAATTACCAAAGTGAGACATTTTTAATGGCTGAAAGTGACAGGAAGACTACAGGCTATCCTTGAGATCTCTAAAAAGGGCAGGGCAGGAACACGATAGTTGAAAAGACTGATCCATTTCCTCTTTGCACTCAACAAATTCGAAAATTGTTATAGACTGGTTACAAAGCAAATAAAAATATACATGCATGCTTTATTTTGTTTCAACTTTCTCTCCATATATTTTAAATGAAATCTTTATCATAAAATAAATCTAAACAACAGTGTAAATTTTGTATAAACAAAGTGGGCTTTTCATTTTGTTTAATGATCTGCTAGTTTGATTTATTATAGCCAAACAATATAATTACAGATGTACTACAGTATACAGAACATTCTGTATAATATACTGTTTTTCATAAAAATATTTATATATTCCATATTTTATGTTTTATGTGATATAACATATATTACTTATTATATAGTATAATTTTAGGGCTTTAATACTGAAAATATAAAATGCATATAAAAATATTTTTGTATTTGTTATGGTTGGTAGCTAAGAAAGGTTGGATACTGGTGATATACATGTATTTGTATATATGCATGCACACATACATATATACATATCTTACACATATGAATTCAGATAAGTATCACAACTATATATTTATAGATAAAAATGTTAAGCTGACATCATATAAGGAACATCAATACATGATTTCCTAAAAGAATCACACAATACTATTTTTAAGGTAAGAGTTAATAGTAAGTGTATTAGTTGTAATTTTTAGTTTGCTAAGTCTTTTCCTTCTCTTCCTTGGGGATGTCTTTGTGTTGCTTTGTTAGTTTGCATAAGTAAATGTTTTATTATTGCCTGTGTATCTGTTACATGTTCAGAATACATTCACACACCTTATAAATTGTCCTGACCATGTGTAAATGCATTTAAAAATTTCTAATGTTTGACATACTTCAGTAACACCTGTGTCAAAAAGAGAGCCATGGCAACAAGACATTGAAAATCTGTTTTGATATTTAATCACAACTTTTCAAGTCTGAAGGATCAAGTAAAGCTTATCGTCTTTGAGTTTTTGTTGTTATGGTTGTTTCTTAATTAAGCAGGATCACCTTGAAAATAGCACACATGTGGAATATATTATTTTCTTGGACACATTAAAGAAGTTGGTTTTTACTTTCTTACCCATTTATACTGATCAACAACTGTATCTTGCCAAGCATAGGGACTTGAACTTGCTGTTTTTTCCTTTAATTATGATTTATTTTATTCCTTTAAATAATTTTTTTTTTAACAAGAGTCACAGTCAGGGTCATTCTAATTTCATGTGTTGAAAACTAACACAGAAACTAGGTAAACATGATTTTCCTTTCTTTAACTTGGGGGATAAGTGCTTCACAAATGTTATTTCATGAAGATGAATAATAACAGAATATAGTTGGACTAGAAACATTTTCTTAAAAATCATACCTTTTCCTCCCCTAAATTCATTTCCAGAACACACAGTGATACGGTTTCCAGTCATCAAAGAATATTGCAATACAATTTTCCTTTCTTAGCTTTTTTTTTTTTAAGTCAAATCTAAGATTGAATCAGTATTCTAGGCTTTGAATCCCATAGAAAGTCAGAGGATGAAAAGAAAAAAATAGCAAGGGCTAGCATAGCATGACTACATTAAGCCTGGGAATCTCATGAAATCCAGAGACTTGTTCTTTCCATCTGATACCATATTAGACTTTACAACCAACCACCAAGTCAGTGAGGGTAAAGTCTGTCCTTAGAAGAGGAGTAAATAACTCCCTTTAGACAATCAGTTTGACTTTCTTTAGTCAGTGACACACCTGCATAGTATAAACAGTTACCAAGAACACTGTTCCCATGTGGCAGTAATGTTAACATAAATTATCTAAATTATTAAAGAATCAACCAATCCTTATTATATTTCTTAATATGAAGAACCATTTATTTCTAGCAATTTTTATAGGTTGTCAACATGTCACTTTGCAATAAATTATGTGCCCTTAATCTTACTCTTACTATTTTAAATTCATATTAAAACTGTACTTGTCCTAGTATTTATAAAGTATAATTCACACAAATTATAATTAACTTTTACAATACTGGAAAGTTCTGACCACTCAAGGAGTATTTTTTCTATTTTCATGACCTCTATGTTAAAGTATCAAATATTACTTCATTCTGTGGAGAGACAACACACAATCTTTTAAAGCACCATGAATTTCCTGTTTATTTTATATTAGCTCATGAAATTTCAATCACATGGGTATCAGTTCTTATTTTAGAAAAAAAGAATAGAGAAGATAAATTGCTGAAAGTTTTGAGCCAGAGAAAGTCAGAGATATCTTCCTAAAGCTTGGGTCAGATCAAAACGTTTTAAGTGGATTCACTGTGCATGTGGAACTAGGTTCCAAATAGATTAACTGCGAATTCAAAGCTGGAGATAGTTTGCCTCGTTTCTAAACTTTCTTTCTCACTGTTTCTCTTCCTAACCTCAGTTTCCCCACCATCTCAAACTTAACCAGCATTGCCCCAATGCAGTGTGCCTTTTCATAGCTGTGATATTTAACGCATGCTACCGTTGCCCTTAAAAATGCCATATCTCCTCCACTTTCACAAGTCCTACTCACCTATCCCATTTCAGTGAAAATTACCATCTTCCCAACAACCCTGCCTTCTTGCCACGGTTACTGTACATTGAGACATTTTTCTGTCATGCCCGCCTTGTAGGTATAACACTATAACATAGCATTCACTTCTTTCTCCTTTATTACACAGCAAGTAACATCCAGCACTCCTCTACATTTTCATTAAGTGGAGAACACTTCTTCACCGGATTTACAAAAAATAAGAACTCAGCAAATACTGATTCAAATCAAACCTTTGTATTTAGTAGTCATAATTCCAAAGCTGGTATTGGATGTTGCCCTAACCAGTGAAAATTAAAAGAACATTTCTTCAGTGACTACTTGGTAAGGAGCATTGCACTGAGTTAAAGCGGGCTCCACGTCACTGTGCTTACGATTCCAGCACAGCCGTACCAACCCCACAGGGTCCTGAATGTTGGGCTGGCAGTTCTTTGGGTTTTTTTAAAAATTAATTAATTTATTTATTTTTGGCTGTGTTGGGTCTTCATTGCGGTGTGCGGGCTTCTCATTGCCGTGGTTCCTCTTGTTGTGGAGCACGGGCTCTAGGCATGTGGGCTTCAATAGTTGTGGCACATGGGCTCAGTAGTTGTGGCGCACGGGCTTAGTTGCTCTGCGGCACGTGGGATCTTCCTGGACCAGGGCTCGAACCCGTGTCCCCTGCATTGGCAGGTGGATTATTAACCACTGCGCCACCAGGGAAGTCACTAGAACAGTTTTATGTTTACAGAAAGATTGAAAAAGTTCCCACAACCCTGCACCCAGTTTCTCCTGATCCTAATGTCTTACATTAGTAAGAATATTTGTTGCAATTAGTGAATAAATATTGATACATATTTATTAATTAAAGTCCAGACTTTATTCAGATTTCATGAGTTTTTACTTAATGGCCTTTTTCTGTTAAGGGATCCCATCCAGGATACCACATTAAATTTAAATATCATCTCTCCTGATATCACCTCTTGGCTATGACAATTTTTCAGACTATCCTTGTTTCTGATGACCTTGACAGCTTTGAAGAGTAATGGTCAAATATTTTGTCAGGTGCCCCTCTATTGGAATTTGTTTTTGTCATGACTGCAGTGAGGTTATGAGCTTAGCTTTGGGGAGGAAGATCACAGAAATAAAATGCCATACTCATCACCTCATACCAAGGGTACAAACGAGCAACATGATCTATGACCGTTAATGTTGACTTTACCGCCTGGCTGAGGGAGTGTTTGTCATATTTCTTCACTGTAAAGTTGCTTTGTTTTCTTCACATCTCGCTTCTGTGATGCCCTCCTTGGCAGGAAGTTACTTGGTGCAGGCCACACTTAACGAGTGTGGAGCTGTGCTTCTCCTCTTTGAGACTGGGTAATCGACATCCGTTACGTAGCATTCTCCCGCATGAGCCATTTTCTCTGCTCCCCAATTTATTAATTTGTTCAATCGTTTATTTATAATCATATGGGCTCATGGATATTTGTTTTATATGTTGGGTTATAATCCAATACTATTTTATTTTACTCCTCAAAATGTTCTAGTATTGACCCTGACTGCCTCCTGTCTCTTTGACATATTCCAATTAGTGTGTGTATGTGTGTGTTTGTGTTTAGCACTTTCCTTAACTTCTAGAAATACAAGATACTGCAGACAAACCCTGTATGTTTGCTGCTCCAGCCCTATAATCAGCCATTTGTCCTGGGTACCACAGTTCATTTTACTGGAGAATTAGAAACCAAGATCTGGGTGCTAGGTGTGCCCATTGCTACTTGTGTGTCACTTCTTTCAGGCTCTCTCAACTCACAGGGCAAGGAAATCTCTGTGTGTGTGCTAACCTGTGTATATAACACATATCTTTAAGTATTTCTATATGTAACCATCTGTACTAGGCCAAGCATGAGTTCTTACTTAGGCCTCCCAATCAATTTCACTCCCACATGGCTCCTTCCAGCATCCTCTCCTTGTCTGTGAATTCACACTCCCAACAGGGACATCTCTGGCTCCCATCATCTGCCCTTCAGATCTTTTGAGCATTTTCATTTGGTTTGTTTACTTTCTCACTGTTGCACTCTAAGTGTTCATTGTATACAGTATTTTGGGTATACAAAATGCTTGCTTTTAAATTGTAGGAATAAAGCTGTCATACCCTTAAAATTTTAATCCAGGGAGATGGCAATACTAGTTCAGAGTCCTGTGATAAACTAATGTCACCCCCTTCACTATTTGTATTAGTATCTTCAATTGTTTCTGTACAATCTGTGTCTTTTTTTTTTTATACATTACCTTTTTTTTTTTTTTTTTTAACAGAAGAACCAACCAAGAAGGTAATATTTCTTCCGTAGCTCTCTTTTTCAGGAATAAAAACATTGCAGTCTCCGCTGAGTTTCCTTTGCTATTTGTATTGCCCACTTCATCTCCTGCTTTTACCTCTTTGGGGAACAGAATATGTCATATATCTTTCTGAGGCCTTTTAAAATTCTATACTATTTCTTCAAAATGTAGGAAGATATAGTGCTTCAAGGTTATTTATACACATCCATATAGATGTAAAATTAAAATATTAGCATATAAAACAGATAAAAATTTTATTATATCCTCAGAAAAATATATAGCTTTGAAAAATTCCAGAAACAAAAACTGTGAAATCATTCTTTTTTTATGATTTAATATTTACTTAGCCCTACATGCCAGGCATTCTTCTGATCATTACAGATAGGGCACATAAAAGGACAAAAAATGTCCAAAGTCTTATGGTGTGTTTTCTAAAAGGAGACAATGAGCAAATGAATGAGTAAGAAAAAGTCAATTAGTGACAAGTAGAATCATTAAAAAAAGCAAAAAAGAGTAGTATCTTCTAGTCTGTATTTCCAAATAATAGCAGCTTTAATTACTTTTATAACTAAAGCAATTTATAGACTAAAAATAGTTCTGTTTTAATACTAGACTCTCTCTTCTTTTAGCTATATTTGCTTATACTCAAACTTTAATACGCAGGATGTACCCAGCATATATTTGAACATATTTCTTCTGTAAAAAGACATGGAATTCTCATGCAATGCTGTGTGTGAATATGAGTATTCTTGTTATCATAGTTACAATTTACATAGTTTTTCAGAGAGCATCAGAATTTTAGAAAGTATATTTAATACGTAAATGTGCTGGGCCATATTTTATTATCTTGCAGTCAAAGCAGAGAGAGAGAAATATTTCTGGGTGTGTATGGGATTGAAATCACACTTTCTGATCTGAGGGCTCTACTTTTTATAGCCTTTGAAATAGGATGTAATGTCATACAATAATTATATGTATTTATACCTCCAAAAATAATGATTTGGTGTCATCTATAGAGCTGTGTGGTACAGCCCATGGCCTCCATCAAGAATACTCCTAAGGATTTAGAGCTGAGTGTGTGCTTGAATGCACTTATAACTGAATCATGTCCCCCGACAGAGTCAAATACATGTGTGCAGCCTGCCAAAGTGATGCTTTATCACCAGTTACATGAATCAAATGAATGCCTGCCTGATTTTTAAAAATGGGTGGTGGATATACTTGGCAGAAAAAAGTAGCTACGCCTGGATATTTCTAAGGAATAAGTGAATCTATAAAAAAACTGTGTGTGTGAGGGGGTGTATATGAATAACAAATTAATGTGTAAGGAAGTCACAACCTGGAGAGATACAGGCCTATCACAAACAAGTGTCATCATGACATGATACAAAAATGTGCTCTATAAATTTGAAGGGATGGTATTACAACACCATAGGGACCTGGATAATGGGAAGGAGAAATATTCCTTCCGTTGCATGTTTCTGTCTAGACCTGATGGTAAAGGCCTGATATTATCAGTAGAATCCATTAAAAAGTATGACAGTTTTAACGGTTCTAAGGAGATACTCCTTGCATTGAAATCAGTAAACGATAGAAATCACATCAAAGGTCCTGAATCACGTCTAGAAAACATACCTTTATAAGTTGGAACTTAAAAATGCTTTGGTAGAAGTTCAAGTTTCCTGGGTCATCTGCCACCATAATATGGAAATGTGATTGCAAAGTAGTGATAAGTTTGCTGTTTTAGGGAATCTCAGTGATTCGGTTAGCTGACATCTTGGCTCCAAAATGCTTGAGCAGTGTTGTATCACTTGCCTAAAAGTGGACATTGGAAAAAATTGCTCTCCTGAGGATTTTATCAGGTTGGCCAAAAAGTTTGTTCGGGTTTTCCCATAAGATGTCACCCAATATATCTAATTGCTTAGATGTTTCCATCGGGGCAGAAATCAGAAGCCCACAGACAGTGGGAAGGTAGGTTAAGATTCCAGTGCCATATTTCTGCTGCTGATTAATTATACTAGGTGATTTGATACTCTACAATGACTCCTTTTAAAAACCACATATTTATACGATCTTTTATATGTTATCGAGATACCTGCAGTTCTGTGCGTCAGGTAAGGAAAGGATATTGCCTTCATTTTGCAAATGGAAGTAAACTGGTCTCAGAGAGGTTTAGTGTCTGCCTTCAAATCAAACCGCCAATAAATGATCGCCAGATACAGAGATGGGTCATCTTGTCCCATGCCCCGTCAGCATCACACCACACACTGCTTTGTTATAAACGGGAGGATGAAGGTCCAGGCATTCTCTGCCCCTTGGATCTCTGTACATGAATCAGACAACATGTCTGTGATTTTAATTGAACTATATATGAATTAAGAGAGTGGGAAAGTCATTTTTTTTCCTTCACTCTTGACATTTTAGGGATTTTCCTAAATATAGTCTCCCTCTTAAACTCACTTTTATTGTTAAAAGGTACAACCTAGTGCAGCAGAAAGAATATTAGAATGGATCTCAAGACAACTCTAGCCGGGCCAATAATATGCTAGATTTCTTGGGACATGTCTCAACTGATTTAGCTTCAGCTAAATAGGTTTAGAAAAAGATGAGCTCCCAGATATCTTTGAGCTATGAAGTGGTATGATTCAAAAATAGAGTAATTACTCCCATGGATAAATCTCCTAAAAATACAAACCCAACACATTAACACAAGTGCCATAAATCATTATTCTTCTTTTAATTCAGAAAGATTTCATTATCCCAGTCTTCGGTATTCTCAAGGATGCTGCAAAGCGTGAACATGGCGCTTGACAGAAATACATCCACAATGCCTACTTGGAGGAGAAAACCACTCTCAGCCGCTGGTCAGCACAGCGGCCAGAGCACCCTGGCCTGAGGGCACGTTCCCAGGCACCTCCATCCAAAGCCACGCTCTGCCCCCTTCCTTGGTACCATCATCTGACTGAGGAAAGAGCACGAATCCTCTCGTGGCTTTAATGCCACAATTTCCAATAATGGCAACTCCCGCAGCCGAGGTGCGGAGATGGAGTCAAATTACAAAATTGTTCGCTCTTAGGACAATGGTTTAAAATTCTCTGGAGAACAAGAAATTGTTCGTGAGAAATCAATGACCTTTTCTGATGGAGAGTATGGCTGTGGAGGCTGTGGGAGATGCCAGAATCATAATACTGCCTAAGGGGTGTCATGTATCCAGACCTGGAAAAAAATCTGTAAATATCTGCATAACCCCAGGAATAGCAACCGCATACTGTTAAGCTGGGAAGGTGCTAATTAAACGCTTCCTCAGGTAAATATCCAGTTAAAAACTCCTACACCTTAACACCTTTTTATAAGAAAGAGCAAGACCTGAAACTAACAAAAAGAATGTTGAAGACTGAATTTGTCAATGTATAAGCATGCCTCTTTATGACCTAAAGAATATCAATATCCTGTCTACTTGGTAGATCTTTTTCAGCACTGCCCTACCGAACAACGATTATTTGAAAAACCCTTTAGAAAATTAGGTCATTTTTTTCCTTTCACACCCTCATTCTGGGTCCCACAAGACAGGTTTTGTAGATAATAGGAAGAGTTCCAAAACTCACACTGACTTTTTATTTAATGAGAGATACATTTGATTTTCTCCTGCCACTTAAAGAGGAGATTTATTCCAACACTCTCTTTGAATCTGAACAAAAGTCAACCCAGGCTCATTTTTAGGGATAAAAAAATCATTGTAAAAGAGCAAACCATCAAATCAGTGAACTATCTAACCCACATGACCATGGTTTGGGTCGCTGAGCTGTTTGCTTCCTTGGGAGTGTGAAGAGCTGTACTGTGCACAGGAATTCTGGAAGGAAAACAAAAGGAAATTCCAGCAAATAGAAATGCAGGCAACTAGAATTTTCCATGTAATACAGATTTTACCAAAAAAAAATGTCCATTTTAGGAATTTCGTGTGCCTTATCTGCATATGAGACCTAATCTGACTTGAGACCTGAGGACAAAATAAATGTTTTAAAATATCATCTGTCCCCTAAGAAATAAAAAGTTTGTATTATTGGGACTGATTTTTGTCTTAAGAGATGATGGATTTAACGATTTCTCAAGGTCCATATTTTAGTTATGTGCCAGAGTGCTGTAATCTATTAGAAACATATTTAGAGGCAATGCATGTATCTTTATATAAGCTAATGACAAATATTATTTTATAATAAAAGCATCTCATGATAAGTACAAATGATGAAAATTTGCAGTATCTATATGTATGCATATATATGTGTGTATATCATGTCAACTTTTATTTTGTTGGATGTTATTAATGGGAAAGAAAAATAAATATTACCCATTTGTGAAAGACAGGCCCACAAGTTACTTGAAAAATTTAACTGTAAAACTCTTGGGTTCTTACAGTGGGGCAAGACAAAACATACTGGATCACATCTGGTTTAATGACATGGGAATATGGGGGGGGAAATGTCTCACTCAAAAATTTACTCTTTCTCGGGCAATGTGTCAGCAAACAATAATCAGATTTCACACAAAACCACGTTTTCAGTTCACTTCTATAACCCTCTAGTGTTGTTCTGTCTTTCAACAATAGGTAATTGGAAAAGGCACTCTGCATTTTACAAATGCTTTCCCTTGGATTTCTGAAAAGGTGACTTTTTCAAAAAATAAAAGCCAAAGCATTTCTAAGCCAGAAAAATCTCATATAATTAAAGCCTCCAGCTGCATGCATTTTTAATTCCACAGACAACATAGTAATTGACATATGTGATTCTGGATCACACTTCAGATTTTAAATTATTTTAATCTGCTGAACTGTGTTTAAGTGCACTAACCAGATATACTCTCAGTAATTCGGCTCTTAACGACTATCCATCACTGCAGAGCTACCTTTGATGTTAAAATACTCTAAGAAATAACGTAATTTCCCCACATGCTGGTTGGGTTATAGTCAGATGTTTCTTAAATATTTCATGTAAGAACTCTCCCTGACCCCTACCACTGTGAAAATGTGAGGAGATTTTACTTAGAATAATTTTATATCTTGCAGTTCACTGAATTAACTAGAATGATCAGGACCTCAACCAAATCGATTGCTGAACCAAAAATGAGATCAAAGCAATAAATCAGCAGGCTAGAACAGAGGTAAAAATACAAATTACAAGAATAAGTTCAGAATAATTAATATCTGCAAAATTGCACTGCAAAACATCTTAGAAGGTATAAAGCTCATAGCACATTAAAATCTAAAATTTTAAATAGGCCTCTGAACCCTGAAAAAGACTACCAATGCCTACTTATTTGCTGTAAACCTAATAGACATGATACCATAGAGCTTTATTAACAACTACACTATCTACGTTCTATGCTTACTTCGTCTAGTGCCTGAAACCTCTTGCTGCCATATTCAGATATATGAGAGCATTCAGAAGATTTCTAGTCACCTTTCACATATATCAGCCAAGATTATAGTTTTCTATATTCTTCTCCTTAAATTGTTTATACAAAAAATATATATGAAGGAAAAGCATAGAGATAATTAATTAAATTTAATCAGCATCCAATAACTCCCATTATTAAGGAACTATGATGTTGTTTGGGTATATGAAGAGATGAAATCAAAACAGTCATTGTGAGACATCAAGTGAACGGTTACCGGTGTTAAGAGAAAAGTTCAGGAAAGAGAAGGAGGGATACTGAGATATTTGGATGTTTATGACCTCATAACATGATTGTCGCCTCTACATAAAAGAACCTTTACAGTGTTGTATTCCCAGGAAAACTTACCTCTTAGTTTTGAAAAATATTTGATGAAATAATTTGAAGTTATTTTAGTTGGTTATTAAATATTCATATTAAAAATGGAAATTGTTATGCAGAAAGTTTATTGAGTTGTGGCCTCAGGATAATCTGTTGGGAATTCATATGGACTCTCAAAGGACTCTGAACAGCAGAAAAAATCTTGAGAAAGAACAAATTTGAAGGACTCACACTTCCCGATTTCAAAACTCACTACAAAGTTACTGTTATCAAGAGTTGGTCTGACGTATTGACAGACATATAGACCAATGAAACAGAAAAGGCAGCCCAGAAATAAACTCTTGCATGTACAGTCAAATGATTTATGACAAGAGTGCCAAGACAATTAAATTGGGGAAAGGACAATTATTTTAATAATGGTGCAGTGAAAACTGGATATCCACGTGCAAAAGAATGAAGTTGGACCCTTATCTTATACCATATACAAACATTAAATACACAAACTGCATCAAAAACCTAAATGTAAAAACTAAAACCATAAACTCTTAGGGGAACAGTTCCATGACATGGATTTTGACAATGATATATTGACTATGACAGCAAAAGCACAGGCAACAAAAGAAAAAATAAGCAAGTTGAATCACTTCAAAATTCAAAACTTTTGTACATCAAAGGACAACGTGAAGAGAGTGAAAGGGCAACCCCAAAAGAGGAGAAAATATTTGCAAATCACGTATTTGATAAGAGATTTATATCCAGAGTATGCAAACAACTGCTAGAACTCAACAACAAAAAACCAAACAACTCAGTTGAAAAATGGGCAAAGGCTTAAATGTACATTTCTCCAAAAAAGGTACACAGATGGCCAATAAAGACATGAGATGATACTCAATATCACCAGTCACTAGGAAAATTCAAATTAAATAGACAATGAGATACCCCTTCACACCCATTAGAACAGCTATCACCAACAGGAAAATAAGTGTTAGTTAGGATGTGGAGAAATTAGAACCATTACGCCTTGCTGGTAGGAATGTAAACTGGTACAGCCACTTCGGAAAATACTATGGCAGTTCCTTAAAATATTAAACATACAATTACCATATGATCTAACAATTCCACTTCTAGCTATATACCCCCAAAGAATTAGAAACAGGAACATACCTTTGTACACCAATGTTTATAGCGGCATTATTCACAATGGCCAAAAACCAACTCAAGTGCCCGTCAACAGATGTGTGTTTACAAAATGTTGCATATACGTATAATGGAATATTATGTAGCTTTAAAAAGGAAGGAAACTCTTGATTATACTGCAACATGATGAACCTTGAAAACATGATGCTAAGTGAAATATGCCCAACATAAAAAGACAAATACCATGTGATTCTGCATACACAAGTTATTAGTGTAGTCGAGTTTATTGGGATAGAACGTAGATTCATGTTCACTAGGGGCTGGGATGAGAGGGGGTTGGATGGGTACTGTTTTATGGTACAGAATTTCAGTTTGGGATGTTGAAAACGTCCTGGAGATGGAGGATGTCATAATAATGTGAATGTGTTTAGTGCTACTGAACTGTATATGTAAAAATGGTTAAAATGGAAAATTTTATGTTATGTATTTACCACAAAAAAAAATCAAAAAGGGGAAAAAAAATGTGTTGGGGAGTGAAAGAAGTAGGATTAGCAGAGGGGTGTTAACTGCAGTGAGGACACAAGAAAGGCCTCAGTAACTCCATAAGGGAACGCTGGACCTAGGCTGTCCCTTCAGAATTGATCCGGCTTGAGGACAAGGGCAGGGATCTTTATACCAATGGCATCTAACAGACTTGGGTACAAGCTGCTTCCAGAGGTAGAATAAGCTTGGTGTGACCACTCTATTCTTCAAGACTCAAAGGAGGCGCATACCCGAGCGTCATCAGCCACCAACACTCTCAGCAGCTGGTGGGGGTGACTCACTCTTTGAGGGGAGATTTGGGCAACAAACCACGCCACTCATTACAGTCCACACTTGTGGGTCCCTTATTTAATGCTCTACCCTAACAGTGACATTGCTCCTTCACTTACTGTTGGCTTTCGCTTTCCCAATCCTATAAGAGCCACAATAGACGCACGGTCATGGGTAAATCCTGTCAGAGGCGAGTGCTTCCCCATCAATAACATCAACACCTATTTCATATGCAACCTGATAGTTTTGCCCATCTTGACCCAGCACCCTCAGAATCCAATTATTTCCACATCTTCTCCCAGTTCTTCTTCTTACATGTTGACTAAATCCTGCAGCTCCTTCAGTTCTAAAATGTATTATTACTTCCTAGCACGCATCAATAACACTTGTAATACTTCTGATGACTTTTTAACCTATTTCTTAGTTCTCTTTCTAAAAAACACTCCTAATTACCTGATTAACCTCCACTAACTGAAGATTGCCTCCTCTGTGGGTAAGAAAATGAGAGCAACATTCTTTGTAGTTTTATTAGATGTTTTACACTAGGTAGACTGTCCTAATAATTGTGAGGCAAATTTTATCTCAATTTTACAGATAAGAACCTGACACTCAGAGAAGTTAACTGACTTGAAAAGGATAAATAGCTAATAAGTAATAGAGGAATAATGTGTGGGCTTCCCTGGTGGCACAGTGGTTGAGAGTCCGCCTGCTGATGCAGGGGACACGGGTTCGTGCCCCGGTCCGGGAGGATCCCACATGCCGCGGAGCGGCTGGGCCCGTGAGCCATGGCCGCTGAGCCTGCGCGTCCAGAGCCTGTGCTCCGCAGCGGGAGAGGCCACAGCAGTGAGAGGCCCGCATACTGCAAAAAAAAAAAAAAAAAAAAAAAAAAATAGAGGAATAATGTGGCTGCCAGACTGTTATCAACCACTTCCTTCTTAGTAATAGTAATGAAAGCTATTTATTGAGCATGTACAGTGTGACATACATTGTGAAAGTCACTCACATTTCAAATTTAACACTTATACCCACCGTCTAGGAAACAAGGAAAAGTGATATTCTAAGTAGTATTATTCCAATGTTTCTAGTTGGAACCTGAACCTCAAACAGGCAAAATCCTTAACATAAGCCCACCTTATTTGTCACAAGACACCCTGTTTTATGAGTGTGCCATACCCAGTATGAATCCCTCAAAAACCTTAGGAGTGTTCAAAAGCATCAAAGAAATTCTATCTATATATATATACACATATATACATATGTATGGAATCATTTGGTTATAAGGTATTCCTTTTGTGGATGTATAGCACCAATTTCATTGTAAGTATTTTCCCTTAGGAAAAAAGTCACAGAATAACAACTAGCTGGCAAATTTAAATGGCATTTTCTCCAGCACAAAATAGTTGAAATGTGTCACCTTCTATTTAATATGAAATATAGAGATAGCCTCATTCACCAGAGGGCAGAGAGCAGAAGCAAGAAGAACATCAATTCTGCAGCCTGTGGAAGGAAACCACATTCACAGATAGACAAAATGAAAAGGCCCAGGACTTTATACCAAAGAAGGAACAAGATAAAATCCCAGAAAAACAACTAAATGAAGTGGAGATAGGCAACCTTCCAGAAAGAGAATTCAGAATAATGATAGTGAAGATGATCCAGGACCTCGGAAAAAGAATGGAGGTAAAGATCAAGACAACACAAGAAATGTTTAACAAAGACCAAGAAGAATTAAAGAACAAACAAACAGAGAGGAACAATACAATAACTGAAATGAAAAAACACACAAGAAGGAATCAATAGCAGAATAACTTAGGCAGAAGAACAGATAAGTGACCTGGAAGACAGAATGGCGGAATTCACTGCTGCAGAACAGAATAAGACAAAATAATAAAAAGAAATGAAGACAGCCTAAGAGACTTCTGTGACAACATTAAACGCAAAAACATTCGCATTATAGGGGTCCCAGAAGGAGAAGAGAGAGAGAAAGGACCTGAGAAAATATTTGAGGAGATTATAGTCGAAAACTTCCCTAACAAGAAAAAGGAAATAGCCACCCAAGTCCAGGAAGCACAGAGTCCCAGGCAAGATAAACCCAAGAAGAAACACTCCAAGACACACAGTACTCAAACTGACAAAAGTTAAAGACAAAGAAAAATTATTGAAAGCAATAAGAGAAAAATGACAAATAACATACATGGAAACTCCCATAAGGTTAACAGCAGATTACACTTTCTTCTCAAATGCACACGGAACATTCTCCAGGATAGATCACATCTTGGGTCACAAATAAAGCCTCAGTAAATTTAAGAAAATTGAAATCATATCAAGCATCTTTTCCAACCACAACACTATGAGATTAGAAATCAATTACAGGGAAAAAACGTAAAATACAGAAACACATGGAGGCTAAACATGGAGGTTATTACTAAATAGCCAAGAGATCACTGAAGAAATCAAAGAGGAAATCAAAACATACCGAGAGACAAATTACAACGAAAACATGATGATGCAAAACCTATGCGGTGCAGCAAAAGCAGTTCTAAGAGGAAAGCTTATAGCAATACAAGCCTACCTGAAGAAACAAGAAAAATCTAAAATAGTCTAGCCTTACACCTAAAGGAACTAGAGAAAGACGACCAAACAAACCCAAAGTTAGTAAAAGGAAAGAAATCATAAATATCAGAGCAGATATAAATGAACTAGAAACAAAGAAAACAGCAGCAAAGATCAATAAAACTTAAAGTTGGTTCTTTGAGAAGATAAACAAAATTGATAAAACTTTAGCCAGACTCATTAAGAAAAAGAGGGAGGACTCAAATAAATAAAATTAGAAATGAAAAAGGAGAAGTTACAATGGACCCTTCAGTAATACAAAGCATCATAAGAGACTACTATAAGCAACTCTATGCCAATAAAATGGACAACCTGGAAGAAATAGACAAATTCTTAGAAAGGCATAACCTTCCAAGACTGAACCAGGAAGAAACTGAAAATACGAACAGACAAATCACAAATAATGAAATTGAAACTGTGATTAAAAATCTTCCAACAAACAAAAGTCCAGGACCAGATGGCTTCACAGGTGAATTCTATCACATTTAAAGAAGTGCTAACACCCATCCTTCTCAAACTCTTCCAAATAATTGCAGAGGAGAAACACTCCCAAACTCATTCTATGAGGCCAACATCACCCTGACCAAAACCAAAGACACAACAAAGAAAAAAAACTACAGGCCAATATCACTGATGAATATAGATGTAAAAATCCTCAATAAAATACTAGCAACAGAATCCAACAGCACATTGCAAGGATATACATCATGATCAAGTAGGATTTATTTCAGGGATTCAAGGATTCTTCAATATATGCAAATCAATTAATGTGATATACCATATTAACAAATTGAAAGATTAAAAGCTGTATGATCATCTCAATAGATGCATAAAAAGCTTTTGACAAAATTCAACACTGATTTATGATAAAAACTCTCCAGAAAGTGGACATAGAGGGAAACTAACTCAACATAATAAAGGCCATATATGACAAACCCACAGCAAATATCATTCTCAACAGTGAAAAACTGAAAGCATTTCCTCTAAGATCAGGAACAAGACAATGTTGTCCACTCTCACCACTATTATTCAACATAGTTTTGGAAGTCCTAGCCATGGCAATCAGAGAAGAAAATGAAATAAAAGGAATGCAAATTGGAAAAGAAGAAGTAAAACTGTCACTATTTGCAGATGACATGATACTATACATAGATAATCCTAAAGATGCCACCAGAAAACTACTAGAGCTAATCAATTAATATGGTAAAGTTGCAGGATATAAAATAAATACACACAAATCTCTTGTATTCCTATTCACTAATGATGAAAAATCTGAAAGAGAAATTAAGGAAACACTCCCATTTACCACTGCAACAGCAACAACAAAAATACCTGGGAATAAACCTACTTAAGGAGGTAAAAGACCTGTACCCAGAAAACTATAAGACACTGGTGAAAGAAATCAAAGATGACACAAACAGATGGAGAGATATACCATGTTCAAGGACTGGAAGAATCAGTATTGTGAAAATGACTATACTACCCAAAGCAATCTACCGATTCAATGCAATCACTATCAAATCACCAGTGGCATTTTTTTTTTTTAAGAACTAGAACAAAAACTCTTAAAATCTTTATGGAGACACAAAAGACTCCAATTAGTCAAATTAGTCTTGAGTGAATAAAACAGAGTTGGAGGAATCACACACCCTGACTTCAGACTATACTACAAAGCTACAGTAATCAAGACAGTATGGTACTGGCACAAAAACAGAAATATAGATCAGTGGAACATTATAGAAAGCCCAGAGATAAACCCACACACTTGTGGTCAACTAATCTATGACAAAGGAGCCAATGATATATAATGGAGAAAAGACAGTCTCTTCAATAAGTGGTGCTGGACAAACTGGACAGCTACATGTAAAAGAATGAAATTAGAACACTCCCTAACACCATACACAAAAATAAACCCAAAATGGATTAAAGACTTAAATGTAAGGCCAGACACTATAAAACTCTTAGAGGAAAACATAGGCAGAACACTCTATGACATAAATCACAGCAAGATCCTTTTTGACCCACCTCCTAGAGAAATGGAAATAAAAAGAAAAATAAACAAATGGGACCTAATGAAACTTAAAAGCTTTTGCACAGCAAAGGAAGCCATAAACAAGACAAAAAGACAACCCTCAGAATGGGAGAAAATATTTGCAAATGAAGCAACTGACAAAAGATTAATGTCCAAAACTTATAAGCAGCTCATGCACCTCAATATCAAAAAATCAAACAATCCAATCCAAAAATGAGCAGAAGACCTAAATAGACATTTCTCCCAAGAAGATATACAAATTGTAAACAAATACATGAAAGGATGCTCAACATCACTAACCATTAGAGAAATGCAAATCAAAACTACAGTGAGGCATCACCTCATACCGGTCAGAATGGCCATCATCAGAAAATCTACAAAGAATAAATGCTGGAGAGGGTGTGGAGAAAAGGGAACCCTCTTATACTGTTGGTGGGAATGTAAATTGATACAGCCACTATGGAGAACAGTATGGAGGTTACTCAAAAAACTAAAAATAGAACTACCATACGACCCAGCAATCCTACTACTGGGCATATACCCTGAGAAAACCATAATTCAAAAAGAGTCATGTACCACAATGTACACTGCATCTCTATTTACCATAGCCAGGACATGGAAGCAACCTAAGTGTCCATCGACAGATGAATAGTTAAAGATGTGGCACATGTATACGATGGAATATTATTCAGTCATAAAAAGAAACAAAATTGAGTTATTTGTAGTGAGGTGGGTAGACCTAGAGTCTGTCTTACAGAGTGAAGTAAGTCAGAAAGAGTAAAACAAATACTGTATGCTAACACATATATATCGAATCTAAAAAAAAAAAAAGGTTCTGAAGAACCTAGGGGCAGGACAGGAATAAAGACACAGATGTAGAGAATGGACTTGAGGACATGGGGATGGGGAAGTGTAAGCTGGGACGAAGTGAGAGAGTGGCATGGACATATATACACTACCAAATGTAAAACAGATAGCTCATGGGAAGCAGCTGCATAACATAGGGAGATCAGCTGGTGTTTTGTGACCACCTAGAGGGGTGGGATAGGGAGGGTGGGAGGGAGACACAAGAGGGAGGAGATTTGGGGATATATGTATATGTATAGCTGATTCACTTTGTTATAAAGCAGAAAGTAACACACCATTGTAAAGCAATTGTACTCCAATAAAGATATTACGAAAAAATAATAAAATAAACATACGGGACCTAATGAAACTTAAAAACTTTTGCAAATCAAAGGAAACTATAACAAGACAAAAAGACAACGCTCAGAGTGGGAGAAAATATTTGCAAGCGAATCAACGGACAAAGGATTAGTCTGCAAAATATGTAAACAGCTCAAGCAGCTCAATATCAATGAAACAACATAATCAAAAAATGGGCAGAAGACCTAGATAGACATTTCTTCAAAGAAGACATACAGATGGCCAAGAAGCTCATGAAAAGCTGCTGAACATTACTGATTATTAGAGAAATGCAAATCAAAACTACAATGAGGTATCACCTCACACCAGTTAGAACAGGCATCATCAGAAAATCTACAAATGACAAATGCTGGAGAGGGTGTGGAGAAAAGGGAACCCTCTTGCACTGTTGGTGGGAATGTAAATTGATACGGCCACTATGGAGAACAGTATGGAGCTTCCTTAAAAGACTGAAAATAGAATTACAATAAGACCCAGCAATCCCACTGCTGGTCATATACCCAGAGAAACCCGTAATTCAAAAAGACACGTGCACCTCAATGTTCACTGAAGCACTATTTACAACAGCCAGGTCATGGAAGCAACCTAAATGCCCATCATCAGATGAATGGATAGAGATGATGTGGTACATATATACAATGGAATACTACTCAGCCACATAAAGGAACGAATTTGGGTCATTTGTAGAGACGTGGATGAATCTAGAGTCTGTCATCAGAGTGAAGTTAAGTCAGAAAGAGAAAAACAAATATTGCATATTAACTCCTATATGTGGAACCTAGAAAAATGGTACAGATGAACCGGTTTGCAGGGCAGAAATAATGACACATGTAGAGAAGAAACGCATGGACATCAATGGGAGAAAGTGGCCGGGGGGGGGGGATGGTGGTGGGATGATTGGGATTGACATATATACAGTAATATGTATAAAATAGATAACTAGTAAGAACCTGCTGCATAAGAAATAAAATTTTAAAATGTTTAAAAATGAGAAAATATAATATGTAATATAAAGTACATGAAAGAAGATGTGTTTAGAAATTAATATAATATGTAGAATATTCTAAGCTGGTCTTAGCTTACTCAGAAGAAAATCATCATCTCCTTTATGAGGTGTACTAAATGCATTATTTTTTTCTCAAAAAATTCCCTAAAACTGTATACAGCTAAATGGAATTTTACTACTATTTTAATTAGGCTTGAATGATTTAATTCAGTAAGCCCAAATCACTTTATTATAGCAAGTACTAAAACAACATTTAGTTATTTATTGTTAATATGACAATCTAATGGATTAAGCTCTTCTGGGTTCCCAGAGGTAGGCGGAAAATCAAACTGGTGACTGAGTTTCAGGGTTAATGGAGAGTTTAAGGGCATTTTGTGTCTGTGGTTAAAATACATGGAATCCCCAACACTGTATTCATTTGCAAGTGGTAAAGCAAAAACCTCAACAATCACCAAAACTGAAACAAAAATCTGAGCAAATTATCTAAAGCGTAGTAGACGTGCCAGCACAGTATTTCAGATAATAACAACTAGAAAATCTTAGAGGAGCTCAGTTCATTGCTGACGCCAATGCCCTTGATTTGAAAAGTTTTAAAGCGATGAGTTGGGCCCATATAGAGAGAGGAGCACAGCCTAAATTCACTCTAAGTTTAGAAATACATGAAACAGAGATTCTATTTCCTGTAACATAGGTTCAACTGCAGAGTGGGTTAATTTTATGAAATTCTTCCTAAAATGGGTTCAATAACCCTTACCCGCAGAATCATGCTTTATTTAGTCTACCAATATTTGCAGATAACAAATGGTAACTGCTACAAATTAAATTTAGTCCTTTTCAATCTTCTGCATAAAAGATCACAAATGTTGGAAATAAAATGAAATGAAGCAGCATAATCACCAAATTTTTTCCACAAGCGTGTACAACACTTGGAAAACGATTTTAGAGTGACAGCTTCCTATCTGGATTATTATACCTCAAACGTTTTAATAAAACAGAAAAGAAGAGCAACAAGCGTTCTAAACAGAATATGTGACATTGTGGAATTGATAATACAATTGTAGAATTCGGAGAAATGAAATCCTCTATTCAGTGCCCTTTTAATGTTTGGGGTTTTGTTTTTTAATAGTATGACTTCAACTGAAATCAGTCAGAAAAGAGGTCAATTGGAATGAACTCTCCCTTCCCAGTGAAGAAAGAAGTTGAGTATGACCATTGGTAGAAAGTAGTAATCTCTATTAAATATGACTTTGTTCACATTTCTGTTTTTACACTGCAAATATGAACCCTTTCCAAATCTTAGTTTTTTTCCTACCAAAAAAAAAAATCAAAGTAGTATTAAAAACAAGGCTAATGTTTTCTCCACATTATGAATACAAATGTTTTAGCTGCTAATTATATCCATGATGGAAAATTAAAGTGAATTATACTGCAGTGGAAAATTAGTCTAAACCATATAGATGATTTTATAAAAAATTATAAATGTGGCTAAAATTCCTGACAAGACAAGACAGGAAGGGCATGTGTAGAGAACCTTGAGAAAAAGTAGGGCATACAACCACAGGCTCAGGCTGAATTTGTAGAGCTTCACCAACCAACAGACAATCTACCATGACTTTACTGTTTCAGGCTATAAGCCTATTACACTCAGCAAATGAAGACGCTGATAATTTGCAGTACTGGTTGAAATGATTAACAGTTCACAAGGAACAGGACCAACTGTGCTGAATATATTGAACTTTGAAGGCTTTACATTCCATATGCCCTCCACCGTAAATGCACCTACAGTATAGTTTAAATGGCCTTGGTGGCTCCCTTATGATGCAGTGGCGTGTCAGCTTTGGAGATACAGTTGAAATCTTTGCTGTTAAATGGTGTTTCTAAACCATTTTAAAGTATGCCTAGTGATGGGGAAACAGTGTAGCAGGATATTTTTAGAAGCCTGTACACACACACACACACACACACACACACACACACACACACACACGGGGTCACTCATGCCCTGGCATACCTTAATAGACTTAGGAAGCAAAAATACTTAGATAATATATTTTTCAATTTTCATACATAGTTAATACATTTTTAATCCATTGGGAGTCTTGATGGTTTTTTCTACTCCTTTCAATTCAAAGTTGCCTTTAATTACACATTTCTTTTTAGAAGAATTTGTTTCCTTTTATATGAATGTAGATTCCATGGAATCATATTTTACCTGCTTCCACTTCATTCTCCTCACGTGTAAGCTATCGACATTCACACCAAATCTACAGATTTGTAATGAGGATTAAATCAATATAATATTTTAAAGCCTCTACCACAAGGTCTAGCATATGGGGGGAGAACAAACATGTTACAGAATAATGCTCATGATAATAGTAATTATCAGTATCTCACATGTATACTGCATACTCATCTGGTATTTATTAAAAAATACCTCAGACAACTGAAAAACTTCTGTAGACTCTGGAAAATATACACCGTCTTGCCCACCTCACTTCTGGTGCTCCAGTGATGACAATATATCATTCGAGCTAACCTCACTGCTTCCTCTCCTACAAGGACAAAATTCAGCAGCATGTTATATTTTCTCCACTACAAATGCATAATATCCCAAAAGGCTTTTCCTGCCTACCTTGATGAATAGCACAGAGCGTGGGGAAATCAGGTTTCCTGACTCACATGGAATAGAACCATGCCTCCGGTTGTAGCTATGGGCAGACTCTGTGCCCATTTCCACTTGTATTCAAGAATTCTGCTTCATTTTTAAATGCAAGAACGTATTTTAGCCCAGTGCTTATTTGCACATATATATCAAAGGTCACATTTATATATTATTCAACATGATGGCTTGTCTCGGTAAAACTTCATGGTTGGTATTTTCAGAGTCCTGAAAACTAGCTTAAGATGGGCTACTTACAGAGGTTAGGAAGTAACTTAACTGACTTGGTTAAACATGTAGACCCAAAACTTCTTGCAACTGCTAATTATAACGAGATCAAAAATGAAAGAGGATGAATCACATCATGGACGTCATTTAGAGGGAACTTTGCTATCACCTTCCCAGGTTGGCAACAGATCCTATCGTGCATCAGATAACTTCCTAAACTTCTCCACAAAAAAGACAAGATAGTGATGGCTCAAGGCATGCCTTCTCGGTAATTACATTTTCTCTTCAAGACTGTTATCAATGTCACTGAGAAACTGCAATATAAAGACTATATAACCAACATGTTTTCATTTCTCTTTATGTAGCGGGGAAGGGGAGAGAGATGCTATAAATATATCAAAAGTTAAATCCTGGTGTTCAGCCTTTGGGATATTAGGACAGGTATTAAGAGCTTTCATTTGGTGGCTTAAAAGTCTGCCTCTGACTGATATTCTCAATATATGCAAATATATATATACACACACACACGTATATATACACATATATATATATCTTAAAGGATTAATTCTTTAAGGGCTTTGAGTCATGTTTTTACATAGTGTGCAGTTTAAAATGAAATCAACTAAGATGCTACTCAAAGCATACTCTTAAAGTTAGATGTTTCAAAGGATTAAGATAAAACCATGAGAAACAAAGAAAGAATTATAGTTTTGAGCTAACTGGTAACCAGAGAGCGATACCCAGATTTGATATTCTTTGACTCAACTATTCACGCAGGGAGCAAATACTAAGTTCACTGCATGTTGGCCACTCTTATAGGTGCTATAAATATAGCAGCAAAAAATTTAAAAAGAGAAAATCCTGACATTATCAAGTTCACAGTGTGTGGAATACGTAGAAAAACTAAATTTTTTGTTTTCCACCCAATCCCTAGTACTTTAAATTCTCCTCAATGATCATTAATTATTGCTGATGAATTTCAAAGGGCTAGATTTAAAAGTGAGAAAAAACAAAAAGCCAGATTATTGGATAGCAACGACTTCTTCAAAAGACTCTGAAATATCTTTCCTTACTATAGACAATTATTTTAAAAGTAATCTGCTTCATGTCAATTTATTATCACAAAGCACCAAAATGACTGAAAACTGAAGAAATTCTCTATGTTGGTGGACTGGTGAATACACATCTCTCAAGACAAACAAAATTTCAGCATTTCCAAATAACGTTTTCAGCTTGAAATCTAATGTTTACCTCCCTTACTGTATATGAAGGAGGTTACTAATATTTTAACATTTTAAAGAGATTGTGTTATTTACCTTTAACGATTGTGGGCAATATATTTTAATATTGTTTTTGAAAAATGCTGTAGAACTGGATCATTTTGATAGGTTTTTCTGTGAGAGATAGAAGTTATTTCCCTTTCCTTCTAAGATGTAAGATGGTGCTAGGTCTTTTATGACATTTATAGTTTTTATATTTCTGACCAAGACAGCCAAAATAAATAGCATAAAGAAAAATAAAACATACATAGATATGTAGATATGACTATTAATATGCATTATTTATAAGTTTACTTTCTGCATCAGATTTTTAAAGCATACTTAGAAATATTAATTTTAAATTAAATATTCATTGTTTTCCACATATTATGATACCTTTCTAGACAAATGTGAATTTCTCTTTACAAAGGTACTGGGATCGCTAGAAATCTTGCCAAAAGAGCCACCTCATAACACGTTTGGCTTTGCTGAGTCATAATTTTGTGTCATCTAAGCAAGAACGGTTTACAGGCGGTGCTCCATTGATACTGCACAAATATGAAATCCAATGTTGTGACGACGTATATCCTAACTATAAACTGATTTTATTTTAGACAAACCAGATATAATGAGAGGTGCATTATGTAACCATCTGTCAGAGTTTACTTACATAAAAAAATCTGGATGGAATAATTAAAATCAGAACAAAACAGTGATTATGAATTTGTGATTTGAGAATTAAACTGTGAGTGGGAAACTGATCCATTCTACTGCTAAATAACAAACATATAGTTTCTGTGTCAGATATCAATTCCACCCTTGCTTCCTCCACTGAGCATCAGTAAGTTATGCCTTATTACATCAGCTTAGTCATTTGAGATATTATTAAACAACAATCAGGAGAGTAATATTTGTTGCACATTTTGATTCATTAATCCAGTATGCTTTAAGCACAGAATTTGAATACATCTCATTCTACCATTTAACAAGTTCACCACCTAAACCTTGTACAAAGGAGGCAGGAAAAAAAAAGAGTTTTGACAATCTTCAAAAACTTTAGCAAAATTATCAGAGTTATTTTTAGTAAGCTGATCTTTTTTTTTTTTTTTTTTTACAATTTAGAAGATCTTTCAGAGGATACCACAAATGCTTCTAAATATATCTCAAAAACTAGATCAAATAAAATTTGAAAATACTCCTTTGAGAAATACTCTTTGGGAAAACCACAGTAATTCTCTCCCTAGAGTGGAAGAGATCAGTTATGCTGACATTCAGGGAACAGACACTGAGGTCTCACAATAACCAGGTCTCACAATAACCAGGTCTCTCAAAGGAGGTCAGAATGGCTGAGGGTCGATAAAACCTCGTCCTCAGGTCAAGCAAGAAACAAATCCTCTCTACAAGAGAGTATCTCTAAATAAACCCTAGTTCATGCAAATTAAAATCCAGTAGGATTTTCATCCAGCAAAGCAATTATTCAAGACTGAAAATAAACAAATGCACTTTCAGAGGAACAAAATTGATTTTTTTTTTTTTTTAACCACCACAAACACAATTGTACTGAAGGAGCCCATAAAGACCTAACTTCAGAGAGAAGGGCAACAATCTGAAAAAGAGGCTGGGATGTGAGAAACAAAGGTAAACAAAGAAACTGGTGACCATACAGGAAAATCCAAAATATTTTCCCTATATCATTGTCATATTCTATGAAATTAAGAAAAAGACAAAACTAAAATACAAGATCACAATAGCCCGCCTGCAAGTGTTGTCTCTAAGTGCTAAATGCAAAATAGGCTGTAGCCGTAAAATCATTCCAAGTAAAAAATAAAAAAAAAAAAATTAGTCATGATTTATGCACGCAGGGCAGGAAAAAAGGCCTATTTTTAAAAAAATAAACATAACTGTCCCTCAAGCCATGTGAAGATTTATCAGACATATTTTCACCATTTCACATTCTCCAGAATAATCCAGGGAGAAGAGATTTTCCTTTTGGTTCAGTTGTTTGAGTTGCTCTCGCCTTGCTTCCCACCCTTTCAGTAACCCTCACACTATTCCTGCAGACTCTGGGGTGGCTGTTTCTCGTGATGCCCTTTTCCATATTTATGAATTAGTTTTCTCTGCAGAAGAGATCATAGGTCCTATAAACACAATGTCTCATTCCCGCTAGTGCAGCACCTGCAGTGAAGTATCAGTTTTATCTTCCAGATCAACAGGATAAATATGAACAGAACAAGCTGTGTATTGTCTGAGCAATATCGCTAGGTAGCTCGACGTTGCCAAAAGATTTCTGTTCAAAATAGCTTCCATGGATTTCTTTGTCTTACCGCCAGTTACTTAATGCTCCACACCAAAATTGAAAAGTGCAACAAAAACCAAGTTAACAATGACACTTTATGTATTTTATATACATCCATATCAAAGTGTGTAAGTAATCATCAGAAATCATACAACCACCCCTCCTTTGTTTCATCTGCAGCATAATGTTAAAAATGTAGATTTTTCTCCAGCTCATTGTTTTATTGGAGCCATCACATTGCCATTATTTGGTCAAAAACATCATGGAAGATGTGAATAAGCTTCTAACAGGCTCAGAGTTACTTGTACACTCTTTACATTTTTAATTACTAGGAAGACCCATGAGTAAAACGGTATCGACATGGTCTTACGTACTTTCCCAAATATTATGAAATTTGGGGTCATGAGCAAATTATGATTTTAATTCTTCCGGGAATCAGAATTAGTAACTTAGAAGTTTTGACTCAGTTTCCAGCTGACAATAAATATCAGTCAAGCAAGTGAAGGTTGAGCCTACAAAGGGGCAGATTTTCAAAGTAGCTACAGGCTAATCAGTAACTTAGAATGGAGAGTGAGAGAGATGCCTTTGGACAGAGTTGCTGCTGTGCTGTGAGTCCCAACACTTCCTGCCAAATGGACAGGAAGTGTCCAGCGGACAGTTCGGGAAGTGCTGCTTCCTGCTGAACCCTAGAGAGAGGTGACGCTCTTGAACGACACTTAAGTTGTTTGTATTCATGGAGTTCGGAAGGGGGGCAGACTCCTGTCCTAAGTCCCACTCAGGAAGTTGAAAAGAAACAGAGATGTGCAAAGTCTTTGGTAGTAAACTTAGCCTTCACTGGAGAATTCATCAAGGTGAACGATAGGTGAGTCATTTAGGTCAAGGTAAACAACAGAACCAGATATTCTGTCACATGGGAGGAGGAGAGGCAGCCTGGAGTCCATGTGACTTGTGCTCAAGTCTGGGTTATAATGAAACTCAAGCAAAGAGTTTTCCATGGAGGAGGGCCCTGAAAAAACAGGATGCTACAGGGAGTAATACTCAGGGGGAGGGTACCCACAACCTATGACAGAACAGAGTCCAAGTGGAGGACCGCCAAAGACACTGTACTTTTTTCCCAAAATGACAAGCAGTTTATTGAAGATGCCATAGAAGTTCAGTCTATCACTGGGCACGATCATGGGGCCAAAACTAGGAGAATTTTACAAGACAGTGAATTAATGGCTGGGCTACAAAATGGAAAATTAGAGCTGTTAAGGCCAGTAGATCATCGTTCTGAACCACTGGCTGAACCGTGAAATAACGAATCTTTTTTAGGGAAGGGAGCATGGTTACCAGGCATCTGAAAGGACGTTATCAACACACCACTGCCATGTTTTTGAGCACCCACTTCCTGTTAACTCTATCTCTCTACAGACCTGTCCTCAGAATGGAAAGGAACAGATGATATAATTTTGTTTTCCCTTTGTAAAATGCTGAGTTAGGTTAGGATTAGGAAAAAGCTTCTCCAGTTACTCAGAAGGGCAGATCACAGATTGGGAATGTTCACCTGTCACTCTCATGAAAGCTGAGACTAAACTAGTATCTAGTGAAAGTCAGCTGTAGCAATTTGCCAGACTTAGAGAACAGAAATTCATCTTAGAGCAGTACCGTTTTTAAGTAAAATCTTTGTATAAAACTCTACCCCTTTGCCACGCCCCCTCTCTACTCCATCTTGGTGGGCTTTGGGAGAAAATGAAAAGCAAGGAGAGAAGTAGCTGGCCACTCCTGTTCCCAGGCAGCAGGCAAGCTGTCTGAAGCCCGTTCCATTCTCACAGTGGAGATTTAAATCAAATTCATAGTTATGAATATTATAAAGGACTGGATATTTTAAGTGCTGACTTAATATTGTGTTTTGTGATTTAAAATGACCTCAGGACTCCCTAAAAGTGAACAGAAGAGTTACAGGACCCACCAAAACTTTCATTTAATGGCAAAAGAATACCTTCTCTCATTTAGTAACAGCATTAAAGCGATAGTAGGGACAGATAATTAGCAGGTAAATTAAAAGAATCCCCTAAGTCATGTCCACTCAATATCTGTGTGCCATTTGCATAAATGAATCATCATTTCTTCTATTCAAAGGAGGATAGGACATAGTTCAAATATTAGATCAACTAACCCTATAAAGACAGAAAGTAACGTGGGAAAGAAAACATTATAGAAGTTCTTTTTTTTTTTTTTTCCTATACTGCCCTTCTCAGTATAACCATCTGGCGGTTTGCCTGTGACAATTACTGTAGAAACAAGTGGCTCTGAGCCCAGAGTAGTCATTGAAACACACAATAGATATTTAGAAGAAAGAGAAGCTCCAATCACATGCAACACAGATGTCAGAAATGTAAAATGGTTGCATGGAGTCTGATTTCTTCCAAAGTTTTACAAGGCCAACAACATATTTCAATCACCCTCTCCATCTGAGTACAATGACTTATCTAGAGCAGGGTCTCTGTTCCTTGGCACTAATGACATTCGGGCCAGGTAACACTTTGTCTCATGGGGCCGTGCACATTGCAGGCTTCAGCCGCATCCCTGGCCTTTATCCATTCGATTCTGGCAACTCTCCCTAGTTGTGACAGCTGAAAATATCCCAGACGTCGCAAAATATCCCCCAGGGATGAAAATGACCCCTCACCTGCACCCCCATGACAGCTACGGGTTTACAATCGGCTGGCATACAAAAATTTTGGTTTACAATGGAATGTTAACGTAATTTATTTTTATTGAGCATTTAAAAAAATTCACAGTAATTCAGCACAAAATGATGTAACTTGTTAAAACCCAGTTGGAAAGGCCTAATACATTAGAGGAGTATTGAAAATTAGGAGATTTTGTTTCCCTACACCTACCAGGACCCTTCAGAGACAGACTTTTTATGGTACTATTAAAATGTGTCATGAAGTTTGGAAAACACAGAATCCCTTTCATAAACAACTATTTTATTGAAAATTAAAAAGACTGTCTCAACCCTAAGATCCTAATGCCACCTGAAGAGGGCAGATAAGTGTTGCTAATTCTAGCCCAAACTGAGCAGCGTCAAGCATCTACTATCACCTCCAGATTTATTGAATGTCGCTATAAGGGACAGTGTTCCTGATGCAGTATATCTTATTTCTTTGATATGCAGCCATAAGAAAATAATCTCTTATGATATTCATTTTATTGCTCTATAAAAATGCGTTAATTAAATATTGAATATCTGAGTCTTAATATGAAGAGAAAGTGTCTTGAATATATTTTGAGTCAAACTAGATAAGCATGGTCTTAATTTTCATGACCTTTTAAAAATATTCAGACCATATCATCAATTTTCTGATGTGTTAACCATAATGAAATATTTTTTATTTTAACATTTTATTTAAAATTTATTTATTTAAAATTTTATTTTTTATTTAAAAAATAGCTTAGCCTGTAGATTTTCTTAACTCTTTTGTCATATAAATGGAATTGTCAGGGCCCCTCCCGATTAGGTACCTGCTCTTGAGGACATTTTTGTTTCTGTTATCACAGGAACAATTACTCGAGAAATTAGAATGAAGACAGTTAAGGAAGAGAATCAAAAGGGTATACCATTATGATGCCAATCCACTTTCAATCAAGAGAGACAGCCACTATTACATTTTGATAGATTATTTTAACAGAGAAGTAGCTGAAAATATTTAACAAGAAATATTTCAAAGGATCCTGTTTTAATGGACAAATTATTTTAAAACTAGGGAAGAACATACAATAGAATTTCCGTTCTTTTAAATAACTACTTTCTTCTCCAAACTCTATTTCCTCAGATGATATCGAGTGAAATCATATGTCAGGTGAGCAAACAGTCAGGCACCATTAGTGTATATCCCATCTGCTTCTCCATCCTGAATTCCTAATGTGAGTGTGAATAAGAGTTTGAAGTTATGGGTGTGTGTGTGTGCGTGTGCGTGCATAGTATATTTTTCTTCTGAATAAGATAGGAACGTAATGGTGTGCAAACAAAAGGCAATATAGGAAGTAATAATTTAATGGCCTTTAAGAAATTGAGTTAGGGCATTCCATGAACAATGACGTACCATGAAGGGATCACGTATAAAAATTTACATAAAAGGACAGAATGCTCAAACTCTCAATCTCTCTTCTAAAGCCTAGAAAACTGAGACCCTCTGGGTTACAATGATATGAATAAGGACGTACTGAAAGGCAGTACCTTAGCCAGGACACTACAAAGAACCCAGAATCATCTGCTTTCTCAGGCGATATTCCTTTCATCACACAGTTTGCTGCATGTAATGCATTGAATGGAGAAGGAAAAAATGTACGTTACTTCAACAAAAGCTTGAAAATTAAGCACTATAATACATGCTAAAGTGCAGGAGTGAATTTGGGGACATTAAAACATTCAAAGATTTATTTCTATGTCATAACATCCCTCAGCGCACTTATGATGCCCTGTCTTTTGAACTCCTGGTAGCTACTCCAGTTGCTATGAACTTTGCCTAAACATCCCACACTGAAAGCAAAGAAATGACGAAAAATATATATCTACAGTAACTAAAAGTAAACCGCGTTTTTAGGTGCTGTGGTGGCAATAATTCAACGCAAGGCAGATCACTGTGCAGATGAATGGAGAAGTCATTTAAGCAATAATACAGCTAATGCAGTGGTAAAGAGTGAAAAAAAAAGAGAAAACAGTTGTGTGTGAAACGCTGTCATGACAATGCAACAAAGGGACAAGAGAATAAAAGCTAAACTCACTCTCATTACATGCTTCTTTGAATAGTGGCACCAAAGGCATCGTTGCAGGTAGAAATTCAGGCTTCAATGAGACAATCACCATTCACCTCAGTGACGAGGCTGAATGCTTCTTTATTAAATTTTGAATGAAGTATTTATAAATGAACACAAATTCTAATTAATCAAGAGTCACTTTATAAAGGGAAACTAACAACAAGACTTCTAACCCACACTCTTTCCCTTCAACGCTAAAAAAAAAAGGAAAGAGAAAAAAGAAAATCATCATATAGAGTCCATTTTTATTTGGGGGAAAATACAATCGATTTTCAGTGATGCTACAACTGACATAATCTAATGAGAAAATGAGCCATGGCCTTTTCCTTTAATCAAAGTAATGTGTGTTATCATTTGGGCCTTACCTGTGCCACCTTCAAAAACACTTAGTTTCTGTCTTTAAGACATGCTGTATCAGACTAGAAATGAAATTGGGGAAAGATCATATAGCATTTCACCATAATATCCCTGGTTAACTATGGCCAGTTCACATTCAGAAAACTGTGCCCCATCTAATTACAGTGCGTATAGATGTGGAATGAACTAGACTACAGAGGGGAAAAAAATAACTGGGGGAAAAAGTTCTGTTTCATTTCATCTTGATCCTAGTGAAAGTTGTTCTTATGTTAGCAAAGCTCTGGACATTTTTTAAATAAAAGCAGAGAAGAGCAAACATTGCAGTTCCCTCCATTGGGAAGTCTGCATTTCTTTTCCTGGCATGACCTCCACAGGTGCTAGGTAATTGGGGCAATTGGCTTTGTACTCTGAGGGACCCTACTGGGCAGGATGTGATACAATCCCATCCTGGTTTTCGCCACTGCTGCCTCCACTGGCCAATGGGAATCACTCATGCATCATGCCTTGTCCAGGTATCTCTGGCCCTCATGAATTTATTCCATGTCACTGTCTATCCAGTCAGGGGAACTGATGAGAAGAGTTAAATTTGAGGAAAACTTGTAATATGTTAGTGATTAGTAAGAGCGAGTGTGATGACAAAGCACTCTTTTATTTAGGATTGCCTGGGAAGAACTCTCAGAGGAGGTGATATTTGATAAGAAATCTGAATGAAGGGAAGTAAAGAGTCATGGGCATATCTGGAGGGAAAACAGTGTAGACAGAACAACAGTCCAAGGACGCCGTGGCCTGAGCTGATTCGGTAGATGTAAGGAACAGCTACGAACTCAGGGTGTTTACAGTGGAATGAACAAGGGAAAGGCGATAGAAGAAGAAATCAAAGAGAGCAGGAAATAGAGAAGGGAGATCTGTAGCAGCAGATCACACGAAGTCGCCCAGACCACTGTGAAAAGTTTACATCATATTCTGCACATCAAAAGAGGCCACTGGAAGATTTGAAGGAGTCACATCATATGATTTTTCCAAAAAGGAGTGTCTACAGGCTCCAGATGGAAAATATATAGAGTATGATTTGCAACGGTGAATCAGATCAGTCAGGTGGTTGCAACAGACCATATGAGAAATGATGGTGGTTTGAGCTACTGGAAGACACGGTAAAAACTGGCAAGAGTCTGGATATATTTTGAAGACAGACAAGAAGATTTATCACCAGGGGTCAGATAATTTGAGAGTTCTGTGGAAAGCCATTCTCTAGTAAGTTTCAGAGCTGAAATTAAGCCAATTCTCTCTGCCTTCAGGTGCACTTGAAAGTCCACTACTCAGTGGTTTCCAACCCAGGACGATCGTCATTGGGCATGGCAGTACTGACAAAACACAGGTTTCTAAGTCCTCCTGCAATCCTACAGAATTAGACCATCTGGGAAAGGAGACCAGGAAGTCATTATTTCAGATATTCAACCAGGTTGGCAAACCACCTCATATATCATGCAGTGATCAGGATGAGGGGTGTAGATATAAGACACAGACTTAACACCAAGAAAAATGACTCTGTTTGGGAAGTGTGCAGATAACACCTGTGTCAGAGTATTTCACAAAAGATAAACCATAATCAGGACCCTGCAGCATGAATTGTAGTTCCTGAATGAAGAATGGATCAAAAAACAGTAGACTTCAAATAGAAATTTCAGGAGGAAAAATCTTAAACTCTAAATGGGCCATTCCTTCTGAGCCTGGGACAGAGAACTGGAAGAATGGAGTGGGTAACAACACATTTTAAAAACAGAGATTGGTATCAAAGCAAGTTTAAATCAGCTGACCTCTACTTTCTCTGTAAACTACAAGATGAGGTTAGCTGTTGAGGTGGCAGGTTACAATGGATATTTGGGCAAGAGGTTTGAAGAGAACAGAGAATTGTTTGAATCATGGCAGAAGAGAATGAGAAAGTGTCCTGGAAAGAACGCTCGGATGAAATTTCAGAGAACACGCTGTAGTATGTAACATAGAGAATAAATTATGTATTAATCTACTCAGCTGTGTGATTTCCATCCATTTTGCTCCACAGCCTCGCACAGGAGGGGAGACACAGTATTGAGGAGTGATCCAAATTTGAGGATTGTGGGCTTTGGAGGCGAATCGCACAAATTTTACAGGTAAGGAAGGCGTATTTGGTTTAGGAGCTGTGTGAGCTTAAGCAATTTATTTAACTTTGTGACTCCCAACTTCCTCATTTGCACAATTGAGGTGAACCTTAACTCACTATGCTGTGGGGATTAAATTAGATAAACTAAATTGATTACTGTCTGATAAATGGTAGAGAGTCTAGAACTGATACCCATTATTACTACTATTATTACTATGAGAGTTATGTCCTTAAGTGGAATACATATAAATTATCAGAAATGAGAAGGCCAAGAATTAGGATAGAGTTTCGGAATGTTCACAGAGACCTTGAAACACCAAGAATAATGGCAGGAGACATCATGAGTAAATGTGGAAAACTGACATGAGGGGAGCTAACCTATTTTTATATCTTTCCAACCTGTTGAGACCATCGTGCATCTATAATCCTTCCATCCCAATAATGTGCTTGCTCTAACTTCTGGCTTTGAGTCACCCATAACTTCCCTTGATTTACTTTTTATATGAGCACAGTGATCTACCTAAGTCCTTTTGGTTTTAACTCACAAGGGTGCATGAGAAGGCAGGGAGGGTTATTGAACACATTTTGGTTTTTTGATCGGTTTTGTTTGTCACTACACAGGGGCGAGTTTCCCCTCCCCTGTTCACTCCTTCATGCGTTTCCAATATGGCCTCTTAGCCAAGCTCCACAGAAAACCCTCCACTAGAGCCACGGATGACGGCTAGGTAGCCAAATCCCCAGGACCGTTTCCAGGTCTCACCTTGCTGGACTTTTCAATTGCTTCTTGAAACCCTCCCCGCTTGGCATCTGTGTCACCACACTCTTCTGGTTTTCCTCTATCGTGCCCACTACTCTGTCACATTCAGACATAAGTTCAGCAAACGCTATGTGATTATGTGGCAAATCACTTCTATCCTTGGACTCCTTAAATGCTTATAAGAAATATGATTTCTTCCTACCTACACGTGTGGCTATGTCCGTCCCTCTCAAGGTAGAGCATGTCCAACCTAGTTTTGCTCCTCTTGTGACCTCTGCATTTTAACGCTTTCCAGGGCATGTGTAGACCCTTCTTTCCAAGGACTTTCTCCTCAGAGAGGGGCTGATCATCACCCAAGGATCGTTAAGCCATTTACGAACTTATCGTGTCTAAACGCATGAGTCGAAGTGGTCTGCTCTCAACCCTAGACTCAACAATTCAAAGGATGCTCACTCTCATGGGTGCCTCATGTCTAATGTTAAAAACAAGCAAACAAAAACAATTGAGCTGTTATGTCAGACCTATATTTTCCAATTTATTAGAATTTATGTTTCCAGGACTTCTCTTTTTCTATAAATATGTTAACCTATAAATTAAATTTCCACTAAACAGCCAGGATTACCTTAAAAAAACGCAGACATAAGAAGTTGCTTTAAACTGTTAAATAGTCCTCACTGTACATCAGAGAAAATTCAAACTCCACATTAGAACCTAAGATGCCTTCAGTCTGGACCAGGCCATGTCTCATGAGACTTTTTCTACATCTATAGCATTGTAGACAGGTGGACCTCCTTCCAGATACCTGAAGACATACAAGCTCTTTTGCCAACTTTAGGGAACGCAGGTCTAACTCGCCCTCTTTCCTAGAACCCTCTTCTCTATTCTCGGCTGGTTTCTTCTCATGACTCGAGTCTCATATTAAGTGTCACCTCTTCAGAGAACACCCCGTTAATATCTTTCTCCTCAACTACTCTCCTCCCTTCACTTTTTTGTTTCCCACCTAGTATTTATCACACTTTTAACTGTATGGAATTCAGGTTTATTGTCTGCTTTTCTTCCCTCCACACACAGACACCATCGCCTTGAAAGAGCCGTGAGCCAGAGGGCACGGATGCTGTGTTTCCCACCCACCATCCAGCATAGAACTCAGACCCAGCCTGTGGTAGGCAAACCAAGCTATTTAGAACCAGTGAATAGATAAAATGCCAGAACTCTTTCTAACCTTGTGAAATAGGTGTTTTTTTTTTTTTTTTTGGTTGGTTGGTTGGTTTTTGCGGTACGCGGGCCTCTCACTGTTGTGGTCTCTCCCGTTGCGGAGCACAGGCTCCGGACGCACAGGCTCAGCGGCCATGTATCACGGGCCCAGCCGCTCCGCGGCATGTGGGATCTTCCCGGACCGGGGCACGAACCCGTGTCCCCTGCATCGGCAGGCGGACTCTCAACCACTGCGCCACCAGGGAAGCCCTGAGATAGGTGTTTTTGTGTGCAAGGAAATTTTGATTAGTTAATAGCAGAAAAAGCTCCAAGAATATTGTTTCTGTAAAGGTCCCTAAACAACATATCACCATTTTTATATTTTACCTTATCTTTGACAGACTTTTCATCTTATGATCCAGAAAGAAAACTGCTTATATCAGGGGAGAAAAATGTCCAAGATCTATACAATATCTGATCACATTAAGTTTTATATTGTATTTGTTTTGAGGATAAAGGTTTTCAGTGTAACAGCGAACTTTAAAGGGGAAATTATATTAAATATAATACATTTACAATTTAGGACTGAATTCATTCTTGAATCTTCAGGCAAATCCAGAATACGCTTAGGCTGATTTCATAGAAACAGTATATTTGCCAAATCTCCAGTGACCCTAGTCAGCTTTTCCTTCTGAATGCCAGGAGATGCATCAGAGTTTGGTTATAATCTACCTTACCATTGGTGTTTATTTTTTAATAATAGTATTATTTTGTCAGTATTGAAAACCATTTTGTAACTAATATAGCACTTTGGAATAAGCAACAGTACTATCCTAAAACTGCTTGTGTATTACACACTAGCATGAAATAGGTTATTTTTGCTTCAGATTTCTGTCTTTGCTATTGGGAATATTTTAATACATCTTAATAGCTTCATTAAATAATTATATTAGTTTATATCAATGTCAAATAATGGATTCAAATTACACCTTTGTGTCTTTCAAAACTATTTTGAAAAAGCCTTAAGAAATTAACTTTTTGTTAGTTATCTTTTCTTACATAAAAACATTTATCCAGGGGCTTCCCTGGTGGTGCAGTGGTTGAGAGTCCACCTGCCAATGCAGGGGACACGGGTTCGTGCCCCGGTCCGGGAAGATCCCACATGCCGCGGAGCGGCTGGGCCCGTGAGCCATGGCCGCTGAGCCTGTGCGTCCGGAGCCTGTGCTCCGCAATGGGAGAGGCCACAACAGTGAGAGGCCCGCGTACCGCAAAAACAAACAAAAAAACAAAAAAAACAAAACATTTCTCCAAAAATAACATCACACTCTTGCCACAGTGAGACATGGTTAAGCTGCTAGTCACTGCCCAGTGTATAAAATTACATGTGGAAAAATTTCATATTGTAATTTCATGGTTCTCCTTGAACAAAGAAAATCTGATTGATTGCCATCATTTACACAGCCAGAGAAGAGAAGAATATTAAAAAAAAATCAAATATATCATTTTAAGCTTCTATCTACAAAGCTTTGAGAAGTGAACTAAAATGAGAAATCCTGCACTCCTTCCAGATTGCATAAAGCAGCTGTGAATTCAGATTCCACACTTCATCTTTCATTTTGATGTGCATTCTTTTGATCCCCGGAAATATATTTATAATTTCCAAAAGAACTGCCTCAGAGGTAAGTGGTATCCAAATATTGTTCTGCAGAGATAAAAAATATACAATGTCAGTGGTATCTGGCTATGGACTGATGATGCACTGCACAAGAATATAGAGACATCATTCCTATAGAACTTGTAACATTATGGTTTAGAGACTACTTAAGCTTTAACACAAATCATTTTTATTTTCCCACTGGAATTTAAAGCACTTTATTCTGTTATATTGTATTTCCTTTTGTTTCCCCATTTCCCCTGCATTATACTTACTGAAAATTTTGTCTTTGGCAAGCTGTAAGGAAGAAAAGAATAAGGAACATGACTGCAAGGCAAACAAATTGGGAAAAGATGGAGAACGAATTTCCAGAGAAGGTATATTTTTAATGTAAGTGAGCTTAAGTCCATGAAAGTAAAAGACTTTTGAAAATTCGAAATAAATTGGTTCTGTTTTTTTTTCTGATGAGTTCTGCCAGATAAACCCAGCAGTAAACAATAACAAACTGGCAATATGAAAAATAAACATACTGGCAACAGTACATTTTATCCTATTTTTCCTATTCAATATTGTAGAACGTTCTATTAGAATTACTGGAAGGCACATCACTGGCAATGTGTAAAGAGGAGAAAATAAACTCTAAGTGATCTTGAAAATAAGAGAAAGGGGAAAGTCAGAGATAATTTCATTTCATAAATAATCTGACATCAGTGACAATTTTGAGTCTTCCTGTTGCTGTATTTGGTGAAGACGTGTGCATTCCTTAAGGAGTTCTTCAGATGTACTGCACATGGATGAGATTTAACATGTCTTTGCTTTCTAACAGAATAACATTGCAGTTGGTACACAGTGTCAGAGAGAAATAAAGAATAAAATGTTTTGAGCTCTACTGGGACAATAAAAATGATTTGTATTAAAGGTTAAATAGTCCCTGAACTATAATGTTACAAGTTTTATGGGAATGATGTGTCTATACGCTGGAGCAATGCATCAGCAGTCCACTGCCAAGAACCATGGCATTGTACATTTCTATTTCTGCAGAACGGTACTTGGATAGGATCTGCCTCTCAATAGATCCTGCCAGATACAGGAGCAATGGACATCTTATCTAAGAATGAAATAAGGGATCATGACCCTAAAAGGCACAACAGATCATTCAGCATAAAGGCCACTGTTGACGTGTTCACCATCTGACTACATTTTGTGTTTCTTCAGTTTTTCAAGCAAGCTAGTTCTTTTTGCATGGAGCGGGGAACAGTTTGATTTAATATAAACTGAGATTTGAAATGGTTATACTTTGCCTTTTTAAAAAAACATCCTTGAGATGTGGGAGTTTTTCAAAGCTTACTAATTAATTATATTTAGGAGGCAGTTTTATAAAAGGATGCACAGAATTGGCAATTATCTGTTGAAGTCAGGTTATACAAAGTCATTCAAGGAAACTAAATATTTTAATTAAATGAATGTCATGCAAATGTGCTCTATATATTCAGAAAAGTCTAGCTGAATATTAAATTATTTCTGCATATGGGAAATATTATGTCAGACTCCTTAAAATAATTGTAAGCAGTATGACTTCATAACCTCTTTTTTCACGTGGCTACTTGTATCTCTTCCCAAGTAAGCAAAGGCATTCAGAATGAGTAAAAGAAAATGTTCGTGGAAAGTCAATGCTTTATATAGGATATTTTTGGAAAGGCCCTTATCTTTTATGTACCTTTCTCTTAGACTATAGGTTCAGTATAGTGTATAATATAATGTCTATATCACTTTGATGAAACATAAAAAATTAAAGATATATAGAACAAAACCAAATTAATTAGTTTCTGGTAGAACCATAAAAGCCCATTTCTAAGCGTCCTTAGATCTAAGATATATATCATTATGCTCAGGGTGAGTTAAACACAGTCTCTCCGAGTCTTCATCATTAGCTTGGGAGTTATCAATTGATTTAACTTTAGATCTAGAGTCAGGTGGAGAGGTGAGGAGCATATAGCATAAATGAGTGTAATAGATTGATTGTTTAAGAAAGTCATCTGTCACAAAATATCCAAACTTTGTATGTACTGAAATGTGTTGTAATTATATTGCAACAAAAACAAGTATGTTACTGGCAAATATATTTTAAATTTGAAATCCATCTCAAAAAACAAAACATACCTTCCATCACTATTCTTTCCTTTGATTTGTAAAGTAAGCCTGAAACCCTTTCTTCTGCACCTATTACCAAGCTCGGGTCTTACGCTTCACATTGTGCTGTGCTTTCACAGTGTATGAACCTTGGCTTTCAACCTCTTAATAGCAGCAGTATTTAATTTTATCCAGTTCCCTACCAGAAAACAGATACTTCCATAAAACTAAGGTACTTCCATACACAGAATTTTTACATCACAGCTTTTATACTTAGAATAGCTACTACAAAGTTTTCTGTAAGAGTCAGACATTTCAACAATGTTGCCTTTAATGTTTGCAACTGCAATGCACCATGGTAAAATTTCTAATTCTAGCTCTTGACTCACCTATAACCGTATTATACGATTGAACACTGCGAGGGCACTGTCATCAGTTTTAAGTCTGAAACTGTATTTTTCTTTTCTTCTTTTTTTTAAAAAAAATTTTAGGAAAGTCATTTAGACAATCCTGTTAAGTTCCAGAAGGTGATTTCTGACAAGCTCTATGAGCCAGGTTAATCTTTAACAAAGGGGTTTCTGAAAAGCATAATTTCACAAGAAATTGGGCAAGCAAATCATATACTATTACTATCTTTATTCTACATAGCATTTTATAAGGTGCTTAGATGATGAACAATAAAAACAAAGAGACTTTCATTGATTCCATCTTTACTTGTGAGTTGAAATGGATTTTTATTTTAGGTGATAGAAACTCATGGAATTTTACATCTGAAATAATATGTTCAGTATCAAATGACAAATCAACTAACTTCCAGGCAGTTCAGTAGACAATGGTTGAAGCCAAGGAAACATATGCAGATGACTAGCTTAGTCTTCCTGAACATTTAAAATTCCATTTAAATTTAAAATTTCCATTTAAAATTTAAAATTCCATTTAAAATTCTTAGTTAAAGCAGATCAAGGTGAATGATGAATTGAATGAGGATAACTAGGGTGTCACTGCCAAATATTTCTAAATGGTATTTAAGAGTTATATTAAGTTCAAAAGTAACTGATCATCTTCGAAACATTGCCTTCAGTCATTTTCCTTGGCAATTTTACCTTAAACATTTCCAGAACAATCCAACACGCATGCACACATATACACACACTCATACACAAAATCATGTTATGAGTGCATCCCAGTCATGAACCTCATGTCCACAAGTTCTGAATCACATCACAATCCCACTGATAATGCATTACAAACGCATGCCATCAACAGGTGAAAACAACACAAATCAGTTTTTGTTTTTGTTTTTGTTTTCTTAATGTGAACTGGGTGTGCTCACCCATACTTTATATTTTCAAGCTTCTGGGCAACAGTTATGTCAGTTAGTCTTGTATTTGCCAATGTTTGTTCTATTTCTGTATGTACTTTTTTTTCTTCATATGATAAGAGCATCTCCAAACTAACCGCTTTAAAAAAGTATCGATAAGAAAATTGTTTTTATTCATGATGTAACTGCTTTTCAGACTAGAAGTGCTCACTTACATTAAAAAATAAACCCTCTTAAAACTTTTCCTTTCAGTTCATTGTTTTTCATGACATGTCATTTCTTCATGTGGTTCATCACTATGACTGTGGTTTGTTTAAAAATGGTGCCTTAAGTTGCAGTCTTTTAACACAGATGTACTTGGATTGCATTTTAAATACATAAGAATATTCTTCAGTTCCACTAAATAATATGTTCTTCAATTTTCCTGAAACACTCCCCTTCTTGGTTTAACTTTTATAAATTTGCTTTTGTTAGAAACACTTGTACAGAAGAATATTATATATCTTTTAAAAAGAAATTTTGTAAGCACAATGGAATGGAAATATTTTTCAGTGTCAGGAGAAGGATGCAAGCAGACATCATGGGAACCATGGGCAACTACAGAGGAGCCGATGAGCAGCCCTACACAACTATGGCCAAGAGGGAATGTTGGCTTTGAGTTTGGAGCTCTTCCAATTTTTCAAATGAACTTGGGGATTGGGATTTTTGACCTGACATCTCATGATTTTTGAGTGTTGGTTCAAAACTGTTTGAATCTCTGTGTAGGAAAACAAACATGATTAAACCTGCATCTGATACTCAAGACCTATGTCTTTGACCTCTAAGTGTCCCAAGTCAACCTGCATCTTTTTATAAAAGAGGAAACTAAGATTCAGAAAATTGATTTGCCCAAACACGCAGAGTGAGGTAATAAAGTTAAGAAATAAATTATGGGGCTTCCCTGGTGGTGCAGTGGTTAAGAATCCACCTGCCAAGGCAGGGGACAAGGGTTCGAGCCCTGGTCCAGGAAGATCCCACATGCCGCGGAGCAACTAAGCCTGTGCACTGCAACTACTGAGCCTGCGCTCTAGAGCCTGCAAGCCACAACTACTGAGCCTGTGCGCTACAACTACTGAAGCCCACATGGCTAGAGCCCGTGCTCCGCAACGAGAGAAACCACCACAATGAGAAGCCCGCGCACCACAATGAAGAGTAGCCCCCGCTCGCTGCAACTAGAGGAAGCCCACACGCAGCAACGAAGACCCAACGCAGCCACAAATAAATAAATAAATATTTTTAAAAAGTCATTAAAAAAAGAAATAAATTATGATATGGGGAAATATAATGGGGTCCACCACATTTAAAATGTGTCTAACATTAATAATTTCATTGTGATTAAATTTTGAATCAACCAGTAAATATTAAAGAACGCTGAAGATGTAAACTCTACCAAAATAACACAGATCACCATCTGCCTTGGATTATGTCAAATTCAACCTGAATATACGTTTAGGCCAGACAATTTCTCAATATTTTTTATTGTTGTAAAAGGATAAAGGCAGAACTCCCAATTACATTTTAAAGCAAGTGCCTTATAGAAAAGTAAAATTTTAAATGTGCAGTTACTACATGATTTCAGATGGGCATTAGCAACTAACATAGGCCAGAAGTTCTGATGACTAAATTGTCTTAACTGGCTGTTTGGACAGAATCAAACACTGTTCAACCCTAGCTGCATGGCCCTACCCTCTGGCACCTAAACAGCAAGCCCAAAAGAATCTCATTACAAAATGAAGTGCATTTGATAAACATTCAGGAGAGCCAGTGCCAGGTGGAAAATAAAGTTCTGTTGATTTTGCCAAGCCAATTTTGGTGAGTAGATGAAAAGGTTATACAAGGGCATTTGCTCTCTCTCGGCAATATTGTCTCAAAACTATGTTACTTTTCTAGTAAATAAAACAGTGTTTTGACATAAATATATTCTAAACTACGTATTTAAAGACAGTAAAAAACTACTGGACACACCTTTAAGTTAATTAGTTTAAAAGTTTTAAATGCTAAAAATACCTAACACGTAGCCCTTCAATATTGCCTTTTCCTCAGCATATAAAATAAGGTTCAAGTGTTCTAACTAAATAAGATTAAGCATTGTTAAGAGAATGCTTTTTAAAAGCGCCTCATATCATTAACTGGCACTCAAATTCCCGCTAATCCTTCCTGAAATTGTAACTGTCTTAGAAGAGCGGCAGCAAATTTCAGCATTTCTTTCTTTCTTCCTAAATATACCACGTTAACCTCTGACCTACAGTTTGACATAAAAGGAGACACTGAATCATAAAGAACTCAGCTCCGTTATAGCTCCTTCTAAATTCAGATACTTTTCCCAAGCATGAAATTCTCTTTAAGTTAATATGCCCCATGGATGCGTATGTGGAAATGGAAATAAGCAAGAATTATACACCATAATTATAATTATACACTATCGTCAACTTTCCTCAACTGCACACACAAAAAATAAGGCAGAGGCATGAAATTTTATCTTATTATACCTTTGTCTTTGGAAGACATCTCACTCTAGATATAATTCACCCCAGATATTTCTAAAGATCTGGTCACACAACATTTCTGCAAGATGACAAAGCTCTGTGAAAAGGAGGGTCTGCATTTTTGTTCCATTTCTTCTGAGATCCCCCACTCACAACTCCTTTTGTTCCAAAGACTGTCTTGAGGCTGACTCATCCATTCAACAAGCATTTCTCTGAGCGCCTGCAGAGTGCAGGGGCTATTTTAGTTACTGCACATACAGCAGTGAACAGAAAGGACCACATTCCTGCCCTTGAGGGATACCATTCTTGCAGGGAAAGACAGACAAAAAACGAGAGGACAGGTAAACACACACAGCCGAAGTTGACAGGCACGAAAATCTTATTCAGTCAAGGGGTTGAGGGGGTTGCTGTTGATCTCTGAAAAGATGAGCTAAATTTTTCCTTTTCCGAGCATTTTATCATGAATCCTTAATCAGAGTATAAATATTTGCATTTCTACACTTTCTCCATCTCACTCAATCTCAGTAACTGGTCTTAAATTTTATGTTATGGTGGGGGCTTCCCTGGTGGTGCAGTGGTTGAGAGTCTGCCCGCCGATGCAGGGGACATGGGTTCGTGCTCCGGTCCAGGAGGATCCCACATGCCACGGAGCAGCTGGGCCTGTGAGCCATGGCCACTGAGCCTGCACGTCCGGAGCCTGTGCTCCGCAATGGGAGAGACCACAGCAGTGAGAGGCCCACGTACCGCAAAAAAAAAAAAAAAAAAAAAAATTATGTTATGATAATAAAAAGAAGAAACGGAAATGTCTTGAAGAATAAAAAGCCTAAACTACATGGCTTTAGAGTCCAGGCATCAAGATGTTCCAATTTACTCTGTGCGCGTGACAGTGAGGGGCCACCACTGCCCTGGCGTCATCTTTCTTTGCAGATTTTCATCCTAATAAATCCTTCGTTTTCATGTAGTGCACGCATTATGGTTGGGGATTGTGGGTGTCCTCACTCTTTTTCTTCTGCCGCTGAGTCTACGTTATCTTATCAGTCATCCGCTTAGCGTAGGTGAGTAGGGATGCTTTCCTGAAACTCGAGTCGCGATGGGAGGCTTATTAGTCAAGTGGGAAGAATCCTCCAGAGTAAAGTTAGCCTCATCCTCACTACTAAACTGACTGGACGGAAGTGATTTTTCCGTTGAATAGTGCAGCTGGGCTCTTTGGAGAATATTAACACACAAAGTGCATGAAAGACTGAACAATGTTTCTAGTGAAACAGCATGTAGACTGCTTAATCCAGTACACGTGCAATACCAAAAAAACCCAATTACTTTTGCATATATACATATGTATATATATAAACATAAAACATATCTAGAACTTCTAAAACATCTATATTTAGGTTGTAACAATTGGCTGTGAATAGCATAACTATTTCACTTTTGCTTCATAATTTTGTTTTTAGCTACACTCGTCTTAATCACTATATAGAAATTGTTAATTGTGTGACAAAGGAAAAAGATACAAATTTTTCTTTTCATCAGAAGAAAAATACTTTTTAAAAAACTTAATTAATGAGAAGTTTTTTAACCAGTACATTTCTAACAACTCACATTTACCCAAGAGTAAAAAGAAAAACTATATAGCCTATGTTGAGACAAAGCGTAGCGAATTTGAAGAGGTTTAAAAAGACCCAAAGATAGCAGAATGCAGTCCATATATGGCTAGAGTAAATCTTAAAACGTGTGTGTCTGTGTGTGTGTGTGTGTGTGTGTGTGTGTATGAGTGAGTGAGTGTAAGGCAGGTCAATTTGTGGATCACTTCTGAAGGCAACAGGAAGCAATATATACTAAGGTGGGTTTTTTAAAATTATTATTCATGAATCACATCATGAGATTGTACACAGGTAGGAAGCAGGTTGTAAAAGATTACTTAGCTCTTTATTTTACATAGATTCTCAGGAAAGAACAGAGATAGGATATCTATAACACCTTTATCTTGAAGATTTGTAGTACTTTTAATTGAAAGGGAGTGGATATTTACCAGGAAAAGGACAGGTGGCAAAGCAGGTGACCAAGATAGCTAATGAACACTGAATATACTTATATCATTTGAAAACTAATATATTGATTTTCGTTGTATGATTTTAACACATTGCAATTCTCACATGTTAGTGGCTCATAATTCTTTAACCTTTGTTCCCCCACCCATGAAACTGGGAGAAGATTGAACAAAAATAAAATTAAACGTAAACATGATCAAACTAAAAGCAGTCTCGTTAGCAGTAACTAAGAAAGCGCGTACACTAAAGCCACGGCTGAGAATGCCCAGATAGAGAGACAGTAAGGCTGGTTAAGCACCAGTTGGGTGAAATCTGTAACGTTAGGGAAGGCACTCACTTCTTCAAGACAAGGTACTAGGAGGACAAGAGAGATGATAGGCATGGTAAAAAATCACCTCAACACTGTTCACGATTTCCTTAAGAGTCACCGACTTTGTGGGCAGGCGAGGGACTCAAGACTTATTATTCATTCAACAATCTTTACTTGAGAGATTTCAATAGTTATCTCTGCGGCGGTACTTCTAGCTTATACTAAGTGGTAAACAGTATCCCAAAGTAGAGAGAAAGAAGGAATCTGATATTTAGAATCTGTTCTGATCCTAATCTTTGCAGTTTATTTTCACCTTGACTTCTGTATAGAAATGCCTTGAGTAAATCAACATTTACCTTTTTGAGTTAATTATTTTCTACTGATTCAACCCCATTTGAATCTCAAAGTTTTCTAAGCATTAGATGTTATAATGAACAACAGGTAGCTATCCAACTTCACAGCCTCTGGAATCCAAGCATGGTTTTCAGCCACACAATTCTACTGTCCTTATAGCCCTCTGTACATTTCTGGCCTTTTCCCAGGTTTCTTCAGGGAGTTAGACATCTAATGAATTTCCCTTTTGAGAATGTGGCTCAACACTTGGAGGGGATGGAGATGTTACAAGTATTCAGATCAGCTTGGTAACTATCCAGGCCTTAATAGTATATCATACACCCAGCAAAGCTTAGAACTTCCATAAAACTTTTAGATTCTTGGTTTTATTTCCCCTGCAATGCTTTTACCCCCCTCCAAAGCTTATAATATACTTTAATACAAGAAAAGAAGAAAAGTAGGAAACTAGACCATGTAGACCAGGGATTTCAAAAAGTTAGCCTTTTTTAAGAGGATAAGGATTTGTTACTCAGTGATAATTTTACCGAAAGCCGCAATGAACAAAATTGACATGTCTACTTTTGCTAGTTATGAATGTGAATACTTGAAGGTTGATACTCAGCTGCAATATTCTGTTAAAATATTTTAAATGGAGCATTGCAAAATGTCTATAAAGTATCTTATGAAGTTGCCCTCATCATTTGCAATTCCTAAAGAAATATACTACAAAGAAATGTATTTTAACAATATTAGTAGACTTTTATTATCCAAAAGCCATAGAATTTCCAAATATATAGAATTGAGAATTTTAACTTTAGCTTCAAATGCTACTCATGTCATCAAAAAAATTAATGTGGTGGGCTCTGAGTAGCTTAATCACAAAATGAGAGATTGGTAACTTCCTGACAAAAATAGCTTACAAATAAATAATAGCTCAACACTGAAAGAGAAGTACTATGTTGGGTATTTTGCATACTGTCTTTCCATATTGGTAGAATTCATATTGAATGATGAACACCCCATTGTTAAAACCAACGGATTAACCTGTTTTCTGAAGATGTATGTCTGTAATTGCACTTGGTTGATAATCTTATCTTGATCAAGCAGTGTAAAATTCAGTATGTCAGTACTAAATTTCAAGAAAAAAGATATCTTCTATACACTGACATGGAGACAGAATCCTGGAACGCAGTTTGGCTTTTGTTTTGTTTTGTTTTTCCCTCTACGCAGGGTAAAAGGATACTGCATCTAATTCAAGGAGAAAAAGAAGTGTGATTTCAAGGGAACACATTTTATTGATTATAGCAAAGAAAGGGGAACAAGTTCAATGGCTCACACTACTTGGGTCCTGACATAGATGCAACTTTGCTGAGGAGAAAATGAGTATGAGGTAATGCCGTCATAAATAATTGCTTGAATCATCTTGGGACTATAGAAGCTCAGGTTTTGTAAAAGGAGAAAGCCCTGGAAATGTAAATGCATGGAAAGGCAAGCTCTTAAGGTAATTGAGGATTTTTCATTGGACAGAAGCTTTATACAATACAATACAGAGGTTTTAAATCTCAGTCTGGAATTCCCTCTAGTTAATAACTGCAGGTCAAAGCAGCTTCTACATTTTTTACTATTAGTTTTAACTACTACAAACAGAATTAAAGGGGCTAATGGAACAAACCCAATTAAAGAGCCTCCTCCAACACTGTACAGTGACACAGGCAGGAGAGGGTGTTTGTTACAAATAGCTCAAAAGCTTTTAAATGTATTTCTCGTCTGAATATTGAAATCAATATTGATCTGTACATTTGAAAAAGAAAAATCCAGCAATAGATTTAGCAAAGACCATGAAGATGGACTGGTAGAGTTTCCAGGATTTATTCTTGTCCCTTTTGGGAAAAGCCTAAAGTTAAAGATGGAGGGGGAAATGTAATGCCATTTATATGATAACTTTGTCTATTTTTTCCAAAATACCTTCTGACCTCAATATTTAAAGCGAAAGTTTAGTATACTCTTATCATCCTGCTTCCTTCCCAGGGAGATTAAGAATTTGCTTCAAGTCATATAGCTGGCAAGTAGCCAACTAGGTATCAGTCCTATGGAATGCTGTCTCAGTTGTATTTTTAATCTAGAAATACAACTAGAAATCCTGAAAAATAAAAAATAGTACAAGTTTTACTACGGCCAAATCCACTTCAACATTTTCAAAGATTTTACTTCTTTTTAACTTGCAATTGAACAAAATTAATTAGTACATAATAATAGAAGGCAGGTACCCTGCGAAGTGACTTAACGTCTATCATTTCATTTCACGGGAAACACTTCATGGGAAGTGATCTCTATTTTATAGTTGAGGTAAACCACAGTGTGGAGAGGTGAAACAATGGGCACGAGCTCCCGCAACCAGTAAATCAGGAGTCCACCCTTGACAAAGAAGGTGGAGCTGGGAGAAGGCTCAGAGCACGGCCTTGGAGACAGACCACAAGGGGGATCATTTCTGCCACCTGCCACCTGTAGGACTTCTGTCAACTTTGTTACTTAGTGGTGCCTCAACTTTCCCTTCAGTAAATTAGGGTAATGGCTTCAAAGAGTTATTATAAATATGAATTGTATTCATATTGTTAAGATGCTATAAAAGTGTTTGGTAAATCAATAAGAGACATCTCTCAATTTCCAAAACAGGATTTTCCTTTATATCTTACAATCCTGCTCCTTTACTATCTTCCCAGAGTGGCTTGTTTTTGTTAAATGTATTATCTATTAAGTACGTGTAGGAAGCAATTTGGGTAATTATGCATTGCTCAGAGTTGGTAACGTTTTGGCAAAATGGAACTCATTTATGAAAGTCATTGTAACTGATAAAAATAATTTAAAAGATTTTAATGTGTAAACCTGAAAAACCATCGATTGCAAAGACATCTACCAGAGAAAGCCTTTTTTAGCAAAAAAATAAGATGTTACTGCAGGATTTACTTAAGAACTGTACAAGTGTCTATAAACTTCTCACAGGAATGATTAATAGATTTCTGCAAGTAATTCTCATTTAAAATATGGTTTTCCCAAAGATTATAAACACTAGTTTCTATTACTCCCCTTCAAATATTTTTCAAAAAGTTATATTATGAATTCATGTTAACCTGACCTTTATGTAATTTGCAAATAGGACTTATACTTAAAATGATTCGCAGAAGAAACCTAAGAACTATTCTCACCAAAAGACAAAGATGTAAAATAGGAGAGAGAAATGCAAATTTTTTTGTCTAAAAAAACCTTATTTTATCTACAAAAAGTGATTCCATTAAATGAAATATCTTTCAACTGTTTGTCCAACAATGTATTTGATTGTTATTACGTGCTAAATAAGTTCCTCACTGTATAATATAATGCGAGAATACAGTATAATTCAAGAATATGTCTTTATAACTCAAAGAGACTAAAGTATAAAGACTAAAATATGTCATGATAACCTAGAAAGAATAAAGCTTAGGTCTTATTTTAATTCTCTAATTCTAGCATAATAAAGGAGAATTTTCTAATCTAATATAGTATTTTTGAATTTACCTCATCCATAGGTCTAAACTTATTAAATGACTAGTATTAGGCAATTCCCTTTTACATGTAATCATAGATGGGCATAGGAAGCAGTACATCCTATAAATATTTAAGAACATGAAATGAGAGTGAACTTAATAGTGTTTCAGCCAAGTAATAAAAGTATGATATATTGATAAATATAATGTACTAAGCAGATTACAGATATATTTCATTTTACTCAACAAATGCCTAAAAACTTGTATGTAAATCATTTTTTTTCAAACTGAACCATAATTTAAATGAAACTGAAGAATTTGTAGAGACCTCTGCTTTGCCTCTCACTCCTTTTTCTCCCTCGAGGTGACACTGCATGTGACTGCAAAAAAAAAAAAAAAAAAAAAACTAAATAGAAAAATGTCTCAAAATGCTTTAGTCTCTTCTCATATTGGGCAGAAGAAGAAACATTACAATGCAGTGGAAAGATCAAAATTATTTTTAAGTAGAATCTCGACTAAAATAGAAAAATATCTTGAAATTAAATATAGAAGGGAGGATATTGCAAATGGGTGAAAAGCTAGATTGTTCTTAGAGTTTCATGAAACACCATCAGATAACAGTCTCATCAAAAGGCATGAAAATTTTCTCCTAGGTTATGTGTTCTTGTGTGTCAACCACATGGAGATTGTTCAATTACGCAGACACGATGTCTTTAGGTGTCATGAATGCTTCTCAGTGCCAAGAAAGTTTCTTGAAATACGTTTATTATATGACCGTCTTCAATAAAACCAAGTTGCTTTCCAAGGTTGAGTACTCATGTTATACTACTAAACCACCCCAAATATATTGTACAAGGAGAACTGGATACCGTGCCCTGTTTTGCAGATGCATTAATTAATAAGGAGGCAGTAATTTTTTAAAAGTACTTGAGTAGTCAATAAGAGGCCAGAGATAATATGCATAAATGGAACATCACTTAAACAGTTGTGAATATACAGAAACATTTGTATTTCCTTGCTACCATCTTTAATTAGCATCCCAGGCAAATAGAACGTACGGACGCTTTGATGATAAAGCTTGCTGTGGTTTCGTATCGTGGTTCATTTCCCATTTTGAACATTTTACATTGATTTTTCTCCATTTCTTAAAGAGAATGCCCTTCTCGATGACCACTTTAACTAAATCTGAATAATACTACAAAAAAGAAGTTTATCAAACTTATAATAAGGAATTCAGGTTAAATCTAGGAAAAGCTAACACTTTTTTCTCCCATATTCTTGGAACAGCAGACAAATTGCCATGTTCCAGCGACTGTGTCAAGAATTTATAATAAATTATTTATTGAATGCTTTTTTATAAATTATTATACATATGGTCACCTACCTGAGGAATCACTGCTGAAAAATCAAAACCATGCCTGCCCTCTAACAAGAAACTGGGACATCTAATTATTATTAACCCCATAATACAAAATTGAAGAAAACTGTACAATTCTTCTAAAAGTACTTCAAAATATAAAAACCCTAATAAAATAAATGGGAAATGGTATTAAGGATTGTTTCCCAATGTAATAGTGAATAAAGTTTCACAAGCTATCATATTGCCAACACGAAAGGAAAATGTTGATTTCGGCACCTAAACGTACATCTCTTCGTCACCAAGAGGAGAGAAGTGACTATGTTGATACATGGTACCTAGGATAGCGTGGTACAAAAACCATCCCTGTCTTCCTACAGCTTGCAGTCTGACAGAGAGCATCACTGTTGGATGTGAGGAAGGTCTATGATACTATTATTCTCACTAGTTGGCAGGGCTGAATCACGATGCCACCACCACCTTATGTCAACAATCTATGTCAACAGCCCTTGGAGAATCTGCATCTAACTTTGGTCTCAACGGTCACAGCTGAAACTTTACTTTTTATCATACAATTGATTCATGCCTGAGCCCTCTCCCGTGCAGTAAATTCAACAGGATTAGGGGCTGTTTTGTTGCTCACAACTGCATCCTTACCTTCTAGCACATCACCTGGCCTCTTTGGAAGAGATGAATGAATAGCAGCAGAGAGAGACAAGAGAGGGAAAAATAGAAAAATCAAACCTGACACAAGGAGGAATTCAGATCTAAGGGTGAAAGTTGCTAGAACTTAACAATGGACATTTTTAAAAGCAAAACAAATTTTCATTTATGTCAATTTTATGAGACTTTTTCAAAAAGGCAAACAATGAATTAAGGCCTTATATTACATAGCTCTCTAATCAAATTTTAAATGTTATAAGCTTAATGTAAATGTTAAATACATTTTTTGTCAAGTATCTTGTCTTCAAACTTTCAGAAATTTCTCTCAGTTAATGATGGGAATTATTATCTGTTTTCTACAGATTAATTTTTTGAAGTGGAACAGACTTCTTTGTTTGGTCCACCAACCCCCATCTCCAAACTCTGAGTATTTTTCTACAATCATATCCCGAACAAATCCAATTTTGTTTAACTGAAAGAGGCAGGAAAGGGAAACGTCTAACATGACCTGGGAGGTCATTAACTGGGACAGCAGCAGTCTAGCATGGCCTGAGATACACCTCGCCTCCTCCCCCTGGGCTGTCCACTAATACTGTACTGGGTTCAGTGAGAATCAGACTTGCCGGTAAAAGGTTAACAGTCTCCCACTGAGGAAAACATCTATTCAGCTGTCAGGTCCCTAACAGAAGCCTACAGATTAAGTTACTGTGATCTTCCCCAACATCCTCTTTCTTCCCACCAAGCCACAAAGGGGCAGCTGATCACACTGAAAGAGAATGCGTTCTTTATAGTGAAAACCCATCACCTGAGTACTCTCAGGCAGACTCCAATTACCCTGGCAGCATTTAAAACATTCTACAGGCGCCATTCTGCACATAAGAGACTTTCTGATCTGAGTTTTGTGTGGCAGTGTAAATACTTTAAGATATATGAAGACAGGCATTTTAATGTGAATTCTTCTTATAATGGGAATTTCCTGTGTGTGCAAACTGAAATACATAATCACCATCTGACGGTTGGGAGGAGTTGGGGAAAAAAATCAAACACACAGTTAATGGACAGAAGCTTCCTTGAGGGAACGTTAATTGTGATGACATAAGGACAGCTAACTTCTACCATTTATAAAGGCATAAAATATTCATTTCATCACATGTTCACCATTTTATTATTGTTATCCAATTTTGAGTGTTGAGACCTCTGATTCTTAAAAACAAAGAATTATAGCAGGGCTAGGAGCCAAATTCTGACCTTTTGACTCAAGTTGAGTACATTTTTCATTATCTGGCCTTCGCCAAAACCTCTCACCCCTTTCCTCTTCTACTGTAAAGTAGTTATGGAATGTGAGAATTTTTTAAGCTGATTCTGTCTTTTGTTTTCAGTCCTGAGATGAAGCAATATGTATCAGAAAGGAGAAACTTCTCAGAAAATAAGGCACTGTGGCTACTCAGATTAGATTCCGGTCCCTGCATTGCATCCAGGCTGTTAAGATCCTTCCTGAGTTTTCTTTTTCCTCTATTTTTTACTGTATCTGGGACTGTGAGTAGATTCTTCCTCTGAAACAAGAAGCAACTTTAGCACTGTGCTGTGTAAACAATGTTTGATATAAGACCATCATAAATACATTTAAATTAAATACCGAAACTGCCTTAATCTTTCCATTTTTAATCCCCAGACTACCTTTATGAAAAAGACTTCAAGCGCAACAGTGCTCATAAAATGCTTGTTATTACCAATGTTAAAAATCCATAGTCAGTAATGAAAGTTTACATGACTTCTGTCTGCTAAAAAATAGCATAAAGTGAATATTTCTCATTTCTGCAAATGTAAACTGTCCTTTGTTATCACTGGTTTCAACGACGAAAAGGAGAATTACAATGACTTTTTCTTTTTAAGAAAAGGTAATCCTTACAGCTTCTATAAAAGGAGATAACTTTGCTTCCGTTAGTGTTACTAAAACTGCCTTTTTTCATTAAAAGAGGTTTCATAGGATATCCTGCTTTATATAACTTTTCAATAACCAAAATTACATTATGTAGCATTTAAAAATTCAATCAGAGGGCTTCTCTGGTGGCACAGTGGTTTAGAGTCCACCTGCCGATGCAGGGGACACGGGTTCGTGCCCTGGTCCAGGAAGATCCCACATGCCGTGGAGCGGCTGGGCCCGTGGGCCATGGCCGCTGAGCCTGCGCGTCCGGAGCCTGTGCTCCACAACGGGAGAGGCCACAATGGTGAGAGGCCCACGTATGGCAAAAAAAAAAAAAAAAAAAAAAAATCAATCAGAAACTGAGAGCTGATACTGTTAATGATGACCCTAAAACATCACAAAATTTGTGTACCAAGTACATCATTTAAAAAAATAAATAAAAGCTAAAATTGATCAGTGCAACAATGTCACCTGGAATGGCAGAATAAAGACTTCCAAAAATCTATTCCACCATAAGAGCAATGAGACCACCACAAACTTTTTCAGAATAAACGTTATCACAATTTTGAAAATTAAACAAAATCTTTCAGTAATCTAGCAATTGTTATTCAAGAAAAAGTGGCTGAACAATGAACACTGTGACATTTTAATTTGCCCCATTCCTATACACCAGCTCAAAGGTAGCTTTGAGCATCAACAGCCCAGCAATTATAGTACTCATGAAAACCAGCAGCCTTGTAGCCATTGGAGGGGCTGGGGAAGACCTGGATGGGAGCTACCCAAAAGGCTCATCTGCAGAACATTATGATCATCTGACAGCTCCTAGAAACACACGCACACAGGGCTTGTCTTTATTTGACCTGACTCAAAGCTGGCTCACTGCAAACAGCTTTCTCCTAGGGGCATTTGATGAAAACAATCAGTGGCAAATATCTGGAAACTGAACAGAAAGGAGCAATGAACAGAGACTCAGAGATCCTTGGGGAAACAATCAAGTGTAGCAACAGACACATAACGAATATCCCAGAAGTAGAGGAGAGAAAAGTGGGCACAAATACTATTTGAATAAATGATGTCCAAAAATTTTCTGTACTTGAAGAAAAGCATTAATCTACCTATCCAAATAATTCAACAATCTCCAAGTAGGATAAATTCAAGTATATACATATATGTGTGTATACATGCATATGTGTGTGTATAAATCTTTCCTAGGAGATTTAAGATACAGCTGCCTAAAGCAGTAATCATGAAGCTGTAGTTATTGATGATCATATAATGTACAAAGATGCAACTTTTATAATAATGACATAGAAAAGCGTATACTAGAAAATATCTAACACAAAAGAAGACAGTAATGGAGGAACAGAGGAACAAAAATGATATAGCATACAAATAGCTAAATGGAAGATGTAAATGCTACTTTATTGGTAATTACACTAAATGTAAGTGAATTAAACACTAATAAAAATAGAGATTTATAGAATGTATTTTAAAAATAATTAAACTCTATGCTGTCCACAATAGATACACTTTAGACGAAGACACAAATAGATTGAAGATAAAAGAATAGACATACCCCATACAAAGTAATATCAGACAAAATAGACTTTAAAACCAAAACTGTTACTAGAGGCAAAGAAGTACACTTTAGATTGATACGAGAAAGAAATAGACAATTCAAGAATAATAGTTGGATACACCAATATTCTTTTACTTTCAGTAAAGAACAACTACACAGAAGATCAACAAGGATACAGAAAGCTTGAACAACACTGTAAATCAAGTAGGCCTAGCTCACAGCTATGGAATATTCAGCCCAACAAAAACAGAATATACATTTTGCCCAAGTGCAGATGGAACATATCCAGGATAAACTATATCCTAGGCCATAAAACAAATCTGGATTAATTTACAAGGGTTAAAGTCATACAACATATGCTTTCTAACAGAGTAGAATGAAATTAAAATTTAATAATGAAAGGAAAATTAGGAAATTTACAAATACAGTTGACCTTTGAACAATGTGAGGGTTGGGGTACTGACCCTCCACATAGTCAAAAATGAACATTAACTTATAGGCAGCCCTCTCTATTTGAGATTCCCCTGTAGCCTAAGTTCTATATCTGCAGATTCAATCCACTCTGGATCATGTAATATTGTAGTATTTACTACTGAAAGAAATCCACGTATAATGGACTTGTGCAGTTCAAACTTACATTGTCCACAGGTCAGTTGTATATCAAAATTAACACACTCCTTAATAACTAATATGTCAACAAAGAAATCAAAGGGATACTGGAAAATACTTAGAAATGAAGGAAAATAAAAGCAGGGTACCAAAAATTATGAGATGTATCTAAAAGTAATACTCAGAAGAAACATAGACATTTACAGCTATAAATTAAAAAAAGAAGTCAGGAATCAATAACTTCATTTTCTACCTTAAAAAATAGAAAACAATAGCAAACTAAACCTAAAGCAAAAAGAAAGAATAATCAAGATTAGAGAGGAAATAAATGAAATACAGAATAGAAAAACAATGGAGAAAATCAACAAAACTAAAAAATGGTTCTTTGGATGAATCAACAAAATTGAAAAACCTTTAGCTAGACACAGCAAGGAAAAAGAAGACAAGTGACTAAAACAGGACTTGAGGAGAGATCACTATTACCAATGTCACAAAAATAAAAAGGATTATCAGGGAATATGATGAGTAACTGCCTGCCAATAAATTTGATTACTTAGGTGAAATGGACAAATTCCTAGAAAAGGCAAAAATTACTGAAACTGACTCAAGAAGAAATAGAAAGTCTGAATAGACATATCAGATGGCTTTGCTGGTGAATTCTACCAAATTTTTAAATGAAAAGCAACATCAATTCTCTATAACTATTGCAAAATAATGGTATAATGCTGAAAGCTTTCCCCTTAAAACCAAAAACAAAATGAGGAAGCCCACCCATGTCACTTCTATTAAATATCATACTGGAGTTTTAAGGTAGAGTATTAGGCACAAAAATAGGGGGTAGGGGGAATTGAAAAATTAAAACTCTCTTTTCACAGATGACATAAAAAATCCAAAGGCAATAAATCCAAAGGAACCTCCCCCCAAAAGAAAAAATTTATTAGAGCTAATATGAGTTTATTAAGGTTGCAGGATACAGGATCAATAAACAAAAATTAATTGTCCTTCTATACACTAGCAATGAACAATCACAAGTTTTTGTATGAGAAAATATTCCTTTATATCAAAAATAATAAAATACTTAGCAATTAATTTATTAAAATAAGGGCAAGTCTTGTACAAACTTATAAAATATGTTGAAAAAAAATTGAAGACCTAAATAAATGGAAAGACACCCCATGTCAATGGATTAGAAACAATTTAATATTGTAAAGGTGGCAAGACACCCCAAATCAATCTACAGATTTGATGTATTCCCTAACAAAACCCCAGCTGTTTTTTTTTTCTTTTTTGAACAAATTGTTAAGCAGATCCTAAAATGTACATGGAAATGAAAGGGACCCAGAATAGCCGGAAACATCTTACAAAGAACAAAGTTGGAGGACTCCCACTTCCCAGTTCAAAACTTTGAACACAGCTGGAACTATCAAGACAGTGTAGTACTGGCATAAGGATAGGCACATATATCAATGAACAGAATTAAAACTCAAGGTATAAATCCTTACATTTATGAACTGAATTTTAACAAGGATGCCAAGATAATTCAATGGGAAAAAACAGTACTTTTCAATGTATGATGCGGTGACAATTAGATACCCACATGCAAAAGATGGAAAATTGAGCCTCTCACACCACTTACAAAACTAACTCAAAATGGATCAAAGAGTTAAATGTAAGAGCTAAAATTATAAAAATCTTAGAAAATATCAGAATAAAATTCTGTGACTTTTGTTTAGGCAATGGTTTCTTGGATATAACATCAAAATTGTGAGGAAAAGAGAAGTAATAGATAAATTGGACTTAATTAAAATAGAAAAAATGTCTGTGTTTCAAAGGGCCCCATCAAGAAAGTGAAATAAAAACCAACGCAATGAGAGAAAATATTGGTGAATCATATATCTGATAAGGGGCTAGTACTGAGAATATATAAATAACTCAACAACGAAAAAATTAATAACCCAATTTAAAAATGGGCAAAAGAACTGAATAGATTTCTCCAAACAAGATATCCAAATGGCCAATAAGCATATGAAAAGATACTCAACATCATTAGTAATTAGAGAAACTCAAATCAAAACCGCAATGATGCATACTTTCATACTCACTAAGATGGCTTTGATCAACAGGGGCGCAACAACAAATTTTAGGGAGAATGTGGAGAAATTGGAACCTCCATTCAGTGCTGTAGAAATGTAAAATGGAACAGCCACTTTGAGAAACAACTGGGCAGTTCCTCGAGAAGTTAAAACGTAGTTACCATATGACCTAACAATGCCATTCTTAGAATTGAAAACATATGTCCACATAAAAATTTGTGCATGAATGTTCATAGCAGCATTATTCCTAAGAGCCAAAAACATTGAAAAAAAACCCGAATGTTCATCCATGGATAAGTAGAAAAACAAAATGCCATCTACCTATATAATGGGATAATAGTCATAAAAATGAGTGAAGTACTGATCCATGCTACAACATGAACAGTGAAAACATGTTAAGTGAAAGAAGCCAGGTGCACAGCCCACATAGTATATAGTTTAAGTGTCCCAAATAGGCAAATCTATGATGACAGAAAGGGGATTAGTAGTTTCCAGAGACTTGAGGGAGGGTAAAATGGGTAGTGACTGCTTATGAGTATGAGGTTACCTTTGGGGGTGATGAAAATAATCTGGAATTAGGCAGCAGTGGTGATACTTGGTTTAAACATATTGAAAACCTCAGAAATGGATATTTTACAGGGGTAAGTTTTACGGTATTGTATCTCAATGAAACAGTTTGCTCAGGCCAGCTTAGTGTTAAGCTTACTTTATGTTAGCACGTTCTGAAGTTGTTAATCCATACTTGAGGATGTAATAACCTGCTCACTAAACATACGTAAACTGTTGTGTAGTACTTTTATAGAGCAATAGGTTCTTTCAAGCCTTGTAAAATATATCACTATTGGGGAGGACAGTAGTATTCCCCTCAGACAGATAATCTAGTGCAGCTTCTCTGCCCTTTTTAATGGAGGTAGCTTTTATTTTATAATCATGGTAACAGCAAAATCTCCAGTCTCACCTGTTCTTCTACTACACTGTCTGTCCCGGTGTGCCTGGGATTTACCTGGTTTTCAAACCAAAAGTCTCGCATGTTCTCAGAACCCAAATGTGCCCCAGAAACAAATCATCTGGCTCTGTGCCCGATCTGAACTCCAGACCCACACACTCTATGAACTTAATATAATGGTTATTTCACCACTTCATTTGGGGATGACTAGCTAATTAGCAATAGCAGTGGGATGCCAGTTACTCATCTACTTTCCTATCGCTTAACCTTAGGTTTGTTTCTGAAGACACTTAGTATCTTTCCTGCCCCTGTGTTCCCTGTGACCCTGTGTTCCCCTTGCTTTACATCTTTAATTAGAGCTCTCTGTTTATCTGATTGCTGGTCTTCTTTCTCTCCATTGCACCATTTAAGTACTTCTATGGCCCGCAGCAGCGCTTAATGAATTTCATGTTGTTCATTTCACATATTTATCAAACTCAGTCACATTTGTTCCGACCTGTTTGCAGGCAATGTCAAATAAAACTCAAATAATTCTTCAAATCATGTAGAGACAGTGATTAAACTCTATATCTGTGACACTGAAGGCAAAATTTATATGGGTAACTCAATTCTAAATCTCTGAAATAAGTCTAAATCTCTAGAAAAAATTTTTCTAATATTTGTCTTTCTGGGTACTCACTACAGATGTCAAGGACATATTTGTCCTTAATCTTTTTAATAACTTTTAAAATAGCATTAGTCTTGGGGAAATTCATCTGCCTTAACAATAAAGGTATGGTTTACCATTATATGGAAAATGCACTTTCATTTTAAGCAAAGCACAAAAATGAATCTAATTTATTGCATATTTTATATTCTTGTAGCTTTGGAGGTACAAAATAATAGCTATTTCTATAGAAGATTGTGGGGTGAAAGTACATGTATTATATCTTTAAGCAGATGATCAGAAATGTGATGGAAGCATTTATATCTGTAACATGATTTATCATTAAATCCAAGCAAAAAAGCAAACATATTATGAAATATTTATTTCTTAAAATTTTGAAGTGTGTTTTTTCTCCCGACCTGACACTCTGAGGAAAATGTTTTCTATCAGTGTCAGAAACTCTCGTTTTGTTATAACTCTGTAGGTTCTTTGAACTTTTCATACAGCAGCTATGCTACATGAGAATTCACTTCAATATATTTCCAGCCTCATAGCAATTCTGCAATACCCAAAATTTTTACAATGCCTTCTGCCAAAATGTTACAGACATGTGACAGAAAACAAAGAAGCAAACAAACAGATGAGTAAAAGTATACACTTGAAAACTCCCCTGCTGAAAACAGAGGGCTAGAAAATAATTGGCTTTTCTCATAAATAGCTATTTTTGATTAGATACAGTGAGAACCTTTGTTTCTCATGGCCCTATTGTTATTTATATAGTCAAATAAATTCCTGTTCTCAGAAACACGAAGCAAAAATAAATGTATCTTAACTTCCTGTGAAGATTTTGAAATAGCCATATCTAAGTAAATATGCTACTACCTTCCCAGTGACTGAAGCGGAGTCTAGTCTTAACTAGGTACAACTTTTTAAATCTTGGACAGGTTATTCCCATAGATGAAGTGAGAATAAAATTCATGTCTACTAAATAGTGCTCAGTCCTTAAAATGGAATAAATGCCCAATACATGTTCATTAATTTATAACTGCTATTATTAAATGCAAAATGGGTAAATTGTTAGGTACTAAAACATTTATGAAATAAAGGACACATGGTCTTTAAAGTTTGCAATGTATTATCTTCCTTTAAATGAACCCTACAACTGTAAAACCCAAAGTTTGTCTGTTTGCACGTAATATCATTTGAAACAGCAAAGTTGCCTGATAAAATTAATGTAGATAATCTGTTATTTCTATCACTTGTTTGTTAAAATATCTTTGCTCTTGATTCCAAGCAAAGTCCCACTTATCTTTATAACTTGCATTTGACTTTTTATATTTTTACTTAGATATATTGTCTTACTTCAAGTCAGTCTAAGATTTATTATATTCTCCCCAAACTGATATACTCTCCAGATTTTTTTTCCTTCTCCATCTGGACCCCTTTCTCTCTCCATCTCTTGCCACATGTAAGTCAATCTACCACAAAAGTTTATATTTTTCTCTTTCAGAGAATGTACCTGGTTGTCAAAGATAATCAGATACATGTTTATTTGCTCCATTCAGTATTTTTAATTAGTCTATTCCTTTTTCACTGGTAGCATTTTCAGAGGTTCATCATTACCATTATATTCTTTCCTCAGCTGTGTTTTAAATTTTTGTAGAGGAAGGTGCTTGCTATCACAGAAGTTGGTAGCATCAGTTAAATTTCTTTCAAGAATAATTTCTGGTGGGTCTTTTTCAGAAAAAAAAAGTTATTGTTTATAGTATGAACTAATTTGATATTTCCCAAATGGTGACATTTCCTTACTGTTCTCCTGTGGAACTGTCTACACTAGAGCTGATTTTTCAAGTGGACACAATTGTGTCCAATGGAATCAGCTAGTTCCATTTCCCCTGTTTCAACATCTTTTAAGTCTTTAAACAATTTGACAAGTTTTGCTCCAAAGTATAGCTGAGATCCCATGTGTAAAACATCATAATTTGGTAGTCTATTGCTTGGTCAAGTTCTTTCAAAACTCCAACAATCTTCAAAATTAGATTCTAAAGTTTTGGGTAAAAGATGTAATTAAAGCTACTTATCTTTAACTGGTTGATAAAGCATTTCTAATTACTTCTAAATTTTTCTCCTTCAAAACTCATTTGCACAGGCAAGGTAAACCCAATGTTAGCTTTATAATATTCAATAATAGCCCAGTCCAACCACATGACTTTTTAAAGTTCCAAATACAACTTCATCTAGGTAGAAAGCCATCTGAAAAGGTATTATCTTTAGGATTAAAGCAGGGAACAATTTTGGTGAGAATAATGTTTAGAAAATGGATTCCATAGTAGACAGATTAAAAGACAGATTTCCAAAGGTTATCACTCCTGGATACTCAGGACAAGGTACCAAGCAGAGCATTATGGGACATGCCAGCTGCCTCCATACACCATCTTCCAGGCCTTCATCCAGGAAGCTCAGTTGGAGGATAAACATACTCTGATTCTTTTCTCAAGCAAGAACATAGTCAACTTTTTCCAGCAAACATGGGTATATTTAAAAAATAAATCAAACAACAAAGTGTTCCCATAAAAAAGAAAATCAGAAGATTTCCAGGTAAAAAACAAACTGCATTTGTCAGTTCCATAATTTACTGGAAGTTCTGTCACTCTCAGCCTGCATTTTTAAATGGTAAGTAATGCATGGAACTCTGTAATAGATACAGCATCAGCCCTCTAGCTGCAGTGTTTTTATGCCATCTCTACCCCTGTGTATTTTGAGGTTTCTAGTTTTGTCTTTAGAGTCTCTGCAATTTTCTCTTGGTTTTGGGTCTACTTCTACATTTCTATTGTGAACAATCATATTTGAATTAATCTTGGCTTCAGATAACACACTGCATAGATTCTCTCTGCAAAGCATGACAGCTAATACCCACGGCACACTGAAAGCTTGCAGCCCTCAACCCCTTCTCTGGAATAGGCCTGTGTCTTCTGCTCCCACCAGTTGGTTTCATGCTCACCTAGACTTGGTTGTGCTCTCCCCACACAACTTTGATTATGGCAGGTGCAGTTGTTATTGAATTTATGTGATTTACCCAAGTACTGGGTTAGCCAAACATTAAGATGTTATGGAAAAACCCAAATGAACTTTTTGGCCAACCCAACATTTGTTAATCAAATGCGTGTTCCTGTGAAAAACTAAGTTGAATGCTTTTGAAAGACCATATATATGTGAAGAGCCCACATCAGACCTCCTAAATATCAATAGCTAAAGCAAACATTGACAGAATTGAAAGGAGAAATGGCTATACGAAAGCAATTTGATATTGCACTTTCAATAATGACTATACAACCAAACAGAAAATCAACAAGGAAATGGAAGACTTGAATAATACTACAGATCATTAGAGCCAACAGACATATACAGAACATTCTACCCAACAATAGGAGGACACACATTTTCTTCAAGTGCACATGGAACATACTACAGGATAGAACTTCTTTGCCACATAACAAGTCTCAATAAATGTAAAAAGTATAAAATCATAAAATCATTAGAAAAATATCTTTTCTAATCACAATGCAATGACATTAGAAATGAAGAGCAGAAAGAAAACTGGAAAATCCACAAATGTGGAAATTAAACAGCACACTCTTAAACAACCAATAGATCAAAAAAGAATTCACAGGGAAATAAACCCAAAGATAGTAGAAGGAAGGAAATAAAGATTAGAGAAGAGATAACAAAATAGAGACTAGAAAGTCAACAGAGAAAAATGAGTAAGGCAAGACTTGGTTCTTCAAACCAGTCAACAAAACTGACAAACTTTGAGCCGGATTGACTAATAACAACAACAAAAAAGAGGAGTCTCAAACAAAATCTGAAATGAAAAAAACCCCAACAATTACTACTGATTTTACAAAATGAAAGAGGATTATAAGAATGTACCATGATCAACTGTATGTCAAACAACTGAAAAACACCACTGATCAGTCATTAGCCAGATACAAATCAAAGCCATCACTGAGGTACCACATCACCATTAGGATGGCTATTACCTAACAATAAAGAAAACCAACAAACAGAAAATAAGTAACAAGTGTTAGCAAGGATGTGGAGAAAACTGAACCCTTGAGCACTGGGTTGCAGTGGGTTACATTCCCACTGCTGGTGGGAATGTAAATTGTGCAAATGCTATGGAAAACACTACGGTGGTTCCTCAAAAAACTGATGAAAATAGAATGATATCATCCAGCAAGTCCACTGCTGGGTCTATGTCCCTCCCAAAACAGGAACTCAAACAGATATCTGTACAACAATGCTCATAGTAGCATTATTCACAATAGCCAAAAAGTGGAGGCAAATCAAGTGTTCGTGAATGGATTAGCACGATGTGGTACTTACGTACAATGGAATATTATGCAGCCTTTAAAATGAAATTCTGATATGTGGTACAACACAGATGCTCCTTAAAGACATTATGTGAAGTGAAATAAGCCAGTCTCAACAGTACAAATATTTTATGATTCTACTTATACTGCATACCTAGAGTAGTCAATTTCATAGAGGTAAAGGTGGCTGCCAGGGGCTAGAAGGAGTGAGGAATAGGGAGCTATTGTTTAGTGTGGGAAGATGAAAACGTTCTGAAGATGGATGTTACTGAAGGTTGTACAACACTATCAATGTACTTTAATACCACTGAACTCCACACTTAATAGTTATAATGGTCAATTTTATATTATGTATATTTTACCACAATAAAAGGAAAAAAGCATTTATGTGTATATATATGAATAGAAGGTATCATTTTCATTTCATTTGCCTTTGCTTTTATTAAGCCCATATTCTTACAAAATTAATATTATATAAAAATAAAAAGTGCATGTTGGAAATAGAGACCCCTCCAGGAAAATCTTAATATTGCTGATTACTTGTTCAACAGCTCTGAGGCATTTTCATTATCATAATAAATTATATCATTATATAATTATCTATAATTCTATCACACAACTATAATTGTAACTAAATGAATACTTCCTAAGCAAGTACAATACTCCAGGGGTTGTATGTAATGAAAAGATATTTTACTTTATTGGCTTTGTCCCTTTCCAGTTTTGAGAGGACTGCGTGCCTTCTTTATCTTGCGATGCCAAAAGTACTTCCTCTTAGAGGGTAAGCTTTCTCTAAACTTTTCCATTCCTACACCTACTTTAAGAACCCTAGAAGTTTTTGCAAGTATCCTAACAGCCTATTTAAAAAATCAGAAGAGCCATCATACTAATTCTTATCTCATTTATTTAAAAAATTCCCCAAGCTATTTATATTTATGGGACTCAAAATAGATGTCCTATTAAACTGTTTGAGATTACATAGAGAGAGAAGCACACAAGCTTGAAGGCGAATAGAGAGAGGTTCAAAACATGTATAATGTATTTTGATGAGGAGAATCAAAGGATTCCAAGATTTAATCACATGCAGAACTTTAAAGTTTAATTATAGGAGTCCATCATCTGGAGCCAAAGGCCAGAAAACTAATTCTTACTCATAAATGTAACTGAATTGAAGCTCATTTTGCAGAAGTGTCATCTGAGCTTCATGGAGCCATGGTTGTTTCAGCCCTTTGCTCGATTTACTTTGTTAGCAAAATTCTACTGGAATATAAAACAAATTTTGGAACTCAATTAGAAATCCTCTAATGCATTTTCAGAAAGGAAGAACTTCTGACCTAAAGCAATTTCAACCGGTAAAATTACATATATAGTCAAAATTCAGGCTAGGCTGGTAAGCAAACATAGTACTGGTAAATGGAGTCCTTAAAATTATTCATGCAGTGTATATGTGTGTGTGTGTGTGTGTGTGTGTGTGTGTGTGTATATATATATATATAAATAGAAGGGTATTTTTTCTGAAAATTTAAAAAGTTTTTTTGTTATAATATATGGAAAACAAAGAAAAATATAGGCATTAATAATAAAGAAATTCAAAATTTAATCTGGAAATTCATAAACAAGAACAATGACTGTGAATATGTGTCACTTAATCAGAGAATAAATTATAAATAGAAATATTTACTTCTATTTAGGTCAGTGATCTCTGCATGGCTGAAAAATTGAGTTAGTCACAAAACATGAAAGCTGACTAAGCTAGGCAAGGAATTTTCATTGCTCTTTAGTGAAGGATACACTAGTTTAACATTGTAAGGAAATATACAAACTGACATTTAACCTTCGGCTTGTTTAGTTTAGGGGCATTTCAATAAAGTATTTCTGGTGCATTTTTTTTTAAACTGATATGTCTCATCTGCTTAAGTAATGCCTGACACATACTAGGTACCTAATAAGCATCTGTTCATTAAGTTAGTATCTGGGATGTGGTCATGACAGCAAGCAAAATGGGTGATTTTTTGCTCATTGGTAACAGCACCCTTGTTAGTCCTTGAAAATGGAAATCATTTGTATCCACACGGTTCTCACGCTGTAACAATCAGCTACAACGCCAACAGTAAGATGTCTTTGTGGAAAGAGATGCCAGCAGTTTCCTGTCGTAAAGTGTCTGAGTTTCAGATTAGCTTCCAACTACTTCTAGAAATAATGACCGCTGTATAGTCCCCACTAGAACCTGGGAAGACTCAGAATACATTTGCCTCAGAGTTACAGACTCTCAGAACTGAGAAGGATTCCTATCAGAAAAAAGTTGTGATTATGTTTTCTGATAACATTAATATTCATTTCAGAAAAGAAGATACAAGATACAAATGAAAGTAATCCATCATCATTATATTATTAGTGTTTAGATAGTGATTATAGGCGACAAACTTTTTTTTGGGGGGGGGCACTGGTTTTCCAATGTCTCTTTGTGTATTTTGCATATTTTTTTCCTTTTTACCTGGGAATCAAACACTTGTACTTTTTACAAATGTGCTACAAGCCCGGGAACAAAGTTTTGCTGCAACTGAGTACAAGCCATGAAAGAAGTAAGGACACATTGAACTTAGCAGGTTATGTGACATGGTCTGAATTAATAACCACTTGTAGAGAACAAAGAGTAAGAAGAATAGAGTAGTGTAGCAAGAAAATGATTCCAAACCAAGGTTGCCTCTACGTTGGTATATACTTTGCCTCAGGTGTGTGTGAGGATTACTGATACCACACTGAGATAATTACTACAGACTTGTTTTGTGTTTTTGTGAGTCCTTGAAATCCAGAGTGATGGCAACAAAATCTAATGGAAGGATATGTTACTCTGATTTTCACTTAAAAGTCTATTTTTGTATTTCCCATGTACTCATTCTTTGAAAACAGAGTTGTATTGTTTACATATCTATTATTTCCATCTGCTTGATTCAATGCAATGAACAATACAGTAGGTGGTATATTCATATATTTCACTGTCTATTTCCCTTTTTTTAAAAACAGGTTTTATTTGATGTTATGCTGCCTGGCATGTAGTGTTTTCAATATATATTGAATATTATTGGTTTGACTTCAGTTGCCCTTGTTTTATTCATTAGATTTTCTATCCCCATAATAAGACTAAAATAAAGAAATAACCCTTTCTGAAGGAAGAATGAGTAAGATGCAGCAAATACCCCTTGAGAAAAGGACATGATTTAAAATAGCAAAATAACTTCTATTTTCACATTGATGGAGTTTGGTACACATCCCTGCCCAGTGCTGGGAAACTTCAGGACAGTATTTTGTTTTTTGGGTTTTTTATTATGAAAGTCAAATTAACTTCTGTTCTGTGATGTGTGGTGGACCACCTACATTGTCCCAAAGCCTTCTTTTAAAGATTGCTTCAGGCCTCAAACTTGAGTTAATGGCAACCTTGTAGAATAGCAGCTCTGGCCACTAATAGGGTTGGTAATTTTGCCTGAGCAAGCATTCATAAGGAGACACCGTGAGGGTACAGGCATTTTGAAATGCCTCAAAAGGTGTGGCATGGTACTTTGCACCCCATAATAGGAGGAATATTGCCTTGAGACATTCCATTTGATTAAAAAGATAAGCTTAGAAAATAAGGTTTGGGGCTACTTACATGAAACATATTTGTAAAAGTTGTTCAAGAAAATGAGAAAAAAATGAAATAATGTCTAAATAATGTCAATAGAAATTAAGTGTATTTTCTGCCTAATAGAATGAAAAATTGTCAGTTTGGACCAAAGATAAGGAAGGGGGGGGACTTTAGAGATACATATTGTCAAGAAGGAGAGGCTGGGCTTCCCTGGTGGCGCAGTGGTTGGGAGTCCGCCTGCCGATGCAGGGGACACGGGTTCGTGCCCCGGTCTGGGAAGATCCCACGTGCCGCGGAGCGGCTGGGCCCGTGAGCCATGGCCGCTGAGCCTGCACATCCGGAGCCTGTGCTCCACAATGGGGGAGGCCACAGCAGTGAGAGGCCTGCGTACCACAAAAAAAAAAAGGAGAGGCAGAAGGTTTTTTCTAACCTCAGCCTTAACAGAAGTATAAAGTCAGTTTTAATAAAGAATTAAATCAAGTGGCCTTACTAGACAACTTTCTTTATCTGGCTCAGGGTCTAAAAACATAGCTAAAATAGACAACTATAACTCCTCCATGTATTAATGAAGAAATGAGGTAATATGGGCTGAACCAGGGATCAGTAACTATGGCCTATGGGCCAAATCAAGCCATCTCTGTTTCATTTTTTTTTTAGTAAATAAAGTTTTATTAAAACACAGTCATGCTCATTCACTTGTATGTCGTCCAGTCTATGGCAACTTTTATGATACAATGATTGAACAGTCAAAACAAAGACTATACAAATCAGGCCTGCAAGCCTGAAGTGGGCACTACCTAGTACTTTACAGAAAAAAATGTATTGATCTCTGGGCTCAAATCTCAGGAAAACATTTTTGGAGAAAGTGCATCTTTGGAAATTTCTTAAGCGCTCTTGGGAAAAAGAGAAAACTAAGATGTATAGAATACTAATGTTAAATCTTGGGATATATTTCTTTCACATGTGCTTAAAAGAAGTCTATGATATAGTGCCGTCAATACAATAGGTACAAGTACAAGTACAACGGGTACAAATGAGCAAACTGGGGGTCAGATTCTACACGAGGTTGCTCAGTCCGGGGTCTCTTCGTACTCTTGCGGGGGTTGTATATTACATAAGTGTGTTACATTTAAGGAAGTGTCATCTCTCCGCAGACATGATGTATTTATATATTTATGACAATTATCTGATGGCAATAAGATGTTACATCAAAACCAATATTACAACTGGAAGTCAAGCATATTGAGATAGCACGCCTTTGTTTTGAACTCACATGAAGATGCCATCTGGGCTATTGAGAGTGATTCGTAATACAATGCTATACCATATGGAAATAACAAATTAGCATATTAGGTTGGGATGAGAAACCAGGTAAACAAAACTTGAACAAAGATTTGAATTAGCAACAAGCATGGTATGGGTTTTGGGTTTTTTCCCCTGCACAGTGAAATGGTATCAGAGCATGAAGATATAAATGAACATTGGGAGAATGAAAAGACAGCCTCATATTTTGCCACATAAAGTTGTTAAATATTCTTTATGGAGACTGCTTCTGTGCACACCCTGATTCTTGTGGTGCTATTAAAATGTACATTTTGTAGCAACATTAATAAATGAGAAGTTCTGTTAAATGTATGCGTCTCACAGAGCTGGGCTCCTTTTTATGTTAAAGGAATATGCCTTGTTTCCATTTTAATATTTAGGATTATATGACTCAGCTTTAAATATACAGACCCAATATCTGCAGTAAAGAAAATTTGCTAGAGATGGTGGCTATACTTCCAAAATAAAGCCTATCTTGTCATACTGTTAGCTTTTAAGATCATTGTATTTTAATACTGTTAGCATTTTCACAAATTCTAATGAAAAAAATTCTGGGCCATTTGTATTACTCTAACTCTAATATATACATACACACATTTATATGCATATTACTAAAATAGTTTCTAACTGAATACTTTACCGTTTTGGAATTTTTTTCCTTCGGTAAATTTAAAAAGACTGTTATAATGATAAACTCATTTACTAAGTAAGTGTACGAATAAATGTGATATATTCTAGAAATAGGTACAAAGTAGAACAAATGAAGGAGAGTTTATTTAAACTGGAGAATTTCACCACAGGGTTGATATCTCAACTGAGTTTTAGAAAACAGGTAGGATTTAGACTGATAGAGCAGGAAGAAAGCAAGTGTATCTCTGGCAGAAAGATGCTGGGAAGATAACTAGATAGAGATTCCCAGCAGGCATTAGGGAAGATGCGTCAGAGAAATCAGCCCAAGGATGTGCATTTGGGACTCATTTCTGGGAAGAAGCCAAAAACAGTTGTGTGTACATAGATCTCTAAGGGGGACAGTGTCGAGAAGGAGAAAGAAACAAGTGCAGAATATTCCGGCAACATCCATGTTGTAGAGTAAGAAAAAGTTGACAAGACAGCATGGGAAGAAGGAGAAGTAAGAAAGCACGTTGTGAGAGAAGATTACAGAACTTCAGAGAAGTGTGGGCAGTGTCAAATGCTCCGGAGAAGAAAAAGAGAAGAAGGGATTTGAAAGGGTGAGGGGCCTTGTCAACTACGAGATTAAAAACAACATCATTAGAGAAAGCAATTGCAACAGAAGGCCAGTGAACAGAGGGATGAAGCTCCACTCTCTAGCGAAATGAGAGCAGAGACAGTGCACGCACACCTGGCCCTTGTGGTTTGTAACAAGCTCAGAAGCCAGGGTCTAGGAAAAGGTAAGAGTACTTAACATTATTTTTTAACTTCTCTGTGTGTGTGTGTGTGTGCGTGTGTGTGTGTGTGTGTGTGTGCATGTTTGGGTTTAATTTGGGAATAGGTGAAATTTGATACCTCAGTTACTTGAAATTAAAGCGGTAAGAGACTGAAGAGATGAATGTCAGAAAATACTGGAGAATATACATGCTTAGTCTGAATGCAGTAGAGGGAGGTAGAAACAGCTGACCAAGCAGAAAGAAGAGCATACTGGTCAACATTTAAAAGAAACTGAAGGGATCTTTAAAATATACCTGGTTCCTGGAGCGAATACATTGAGTACCATATACACAATAATCATAGATACCTGAGAATCCTAGGATTACTTTCCACGATTATCTAGATTCTACAGGACCTAGACTACCTTGGTATACAAGTTGTTTCCTTTATTCTGTTTAAGGAATTCAGCATGATTTTACACATAAATATTTCAGTTAAATTAATAAGCCATTTGAGAGATAATAAGAAGTTTTTTTTTTGCGGTACGCGGGCCTCTCACTGCTGTGGCCTCTCCCGTTGCGGAGCACAGGCTCCGGACGCGCGGGCTCAGCGGCCATGGCTCACGGGCCCAGCTGCTCCACGGCATGTGGGATCTTCCCGGACCGGGGCACGAACCCGTGTCCCCTGCATCGGCAGGCGGACTCTCAACCACTGCGTCACCAGGGAAGCCCTAAGAAGCTATTTTATCTTTCGAAGACATGAAACTTTCCTCAGAATGAGCATCTTTTAAAAATTTCAGGATCTAAAAAAACCTCTGACTACCTCACCCAATATTAAGTTAAAAAAAAGAGTCTTTGAGAGTGAACAGAGCAGGGAAAATCATCTTGGAACACAAATCGAATTATTTAGCAATGTAACACTAATACATTGGATCCTCATAGGCCCAGCCGCTTCTGAAGTATTTCACTGGAGTAAGGCAGTTTCCTGTCGCTAGTAACGTACTTCACACTTTAATCGCCTCTACAAATTCCCATCTTCTTCTGGAATAGGGTATCCTGCCCTCTTCTAACCCATACAACCTCATCCCTTGGGACAAACAAGCATTATCAAATTTCTTGGCTCGCCTTGCTTTTGAAAACGAGGTCACTAATTCTAGGTCAAGGAAAATGCAGACTTCCAAGCCTTCTTTAGGCAGAGGAAGTGCTCTGGTACTTTTGTGTGAGACCAAGACAACACATTCTCAATTGTATTGTATTATTTTGTCTTTGAAGTTCTTTTGACAACCATCATTCAGCACCTGAATACTTCCCTGTCAACAGGCTCCATCCCAGTTCACTCCTGTTTAGGAAGGCGCAGTTAGGCAGAAAGACCCCAATGGCAGCCGAGGCTGGAACAAACAGGGAAGCCCAGAAGTGTCCCCTCTGCGGAGAAAGAGGTGAGCATCCACAGGCTCTCTCAGCTCTTCTAACCCTGTGGGTCACTCATTCATTCGGCCAGCACCCTGATAAGTCCTATCTCTGTACTGAAACACCACATGTACTGAGGTCTCTGCCCAGGACTACTTTGATTTTGATAGCTCTGAATAAGCGTGTACTGGCAGTCCTCTCAACTACTAGTGGGATTCCCCTTATCCATCATATATTTATTTTAAATCAATGGTCCCTTAGCTTGCCTCTTCCTGCCTAGCATCTGGCAAGGGTAACTCTGGAGAACACAAGAGGGAAAGAGATCTGGAGATACTTCCACATTTTTAATCATTCAAAGAGAAATTTCCTTCCTTTCTCCACACCATGACCTTTCAAAAGGTAAACAAACAAACTGGATGCAAATGTACATGTGCTCTAGCACATGGATACCCCCCTTCCATAGGGGAACAGGATTTCCAAAGGTCCATCTCACATTTGCCACATTTTGGTCTAAGACATATCTGAGTTTCTCCACTTAATGATCCTTTAAGGGAGATAGACTGGACTTAGCTTGCAATTCACGCTTACCGTTTCGGTCACACGGGGGCACAGTGATAGAATGGGGGGAGGTGCAAAGAGGAGGGAAAAAAGGGACCAAGTCCCTCTGATCTTTCAGGTACGAAGCAGCAGAAGAAAATTATCTAAACCTTGTAGCTAGTTCAAATGTACAATACGGTAGAATTGTATCTTATATGTTCTGTTTTTATGATTCACTGAGGCCTGTCAATTATCAGTGTATGGTACATTTATGCCCATTGCGTAGAACACGGAGCATAATTTTATCATTTAAAATTGCACAAATTTATAGTTGTATGTCTTACTTTATGACATATTTTCAGTCATGTCTATGATTTATTTGCTACCATATAATGTCAAATGACAACATTGTTCCTGTGAAGAAACATAAAACCTTTGGAACAATCTGCTTTACTCAGGTTTCTAAGAATGCATTGTGGTGACAAGTAGGAACTTGCCACAGCAGTTTTATGAACTCTCCTTGGCATAGATTTATGGTTAAAGGACAAAATGTCCCTTGTGAACATTTAGCAGGTTATGCCAAGCAAATTTTAAAATGTGGAGAGACATACTGTGTTTTAATCTTAACCTTAAACCTGAAAGGCTACTTCAGGACCTCTCTGAAATACACCCCTCTCTGTGCTCCTGGCCTGAGGGTAGTTAGTTTCCTAAAGATGCTGTGTGTCTTTTTCATTTGACACTTAAACATAACCTGCTTTGTATTGCTATTGTACTTCCGTAGCCTTTCTTTAGAACGCCATCAATGCAGTATTATTTACATAGGAAGACTACAGGTTGTTAGATTGAATTAAAGAATATGCATTATACTGTTTCTAGAAAAGGCAATTCACACCTGCACATGTGCGTATACACACACACACACAGTAACTGTGGCTTCTTAATTTAAAAACATGGTGACATAAGCCTCAATTTGTTCTGATTTCATAACATTTGCAGACTCACAATAGAAAGTAAAATCACTGAGCAAAATAATAAACTTGACACCTGAAGCAAAAGTTTAAACATACTAACTACAATGATCACTACAATAAAATAGTTCTAAATATTTTACAGATAATTATAGTATATCATTTATTGTTACATAGAAAATTAAGGTATTAGAAGACTTCAGGTATAAAAACATATACTAAATTACTTATTAAATTACTAAAGTACTGTTTTGCAAATATTTATATTTATTTGGGATATACCTTAAAAATGTTAAGGTATAATTCTAATTGCAAAGAAGTTTTGTCAGCGAATGCCTAAAGATCTATCTTACACGTAAAGAAAGGAAAAAAAGGAAAACAAAGCAAGCCCAGAGTTAGTAGAGAATGGAAATAATAAAGATCAGAATGGAAATAAATGAAATAGAGACAAAAAAATTAAAGATTAAAACGATAAAGAAAAGTAAGGGTTGGTTCTTTGAAAAGATTACTACACACAATTTTATGCCAACAAAGTGGACAGCCTAGAAGATACAGGTGAATTCCTAGTAACATACAATCTTCTAAGACTGAATCAGGAAGAAACAGAAAACATGAACAAACTGATCACTAGTAATGAAATTGATTCAGTAATCAAAAAACTCCCAACAGGACAAGACAGCTTCACAGGGCAATTAAATATTCAAACAGTTACACCTATTCTCAGGTAATTTCAAATGAAAGGAAGAAACACTCCCAAACTTGTTCTACAAAACCAGCATTACCCTGAAACCAAACCGGACAAAGATATCACAAAAAATGAAAATTACGGGCCGCTAACTCCAATGAACAAAATCCTCAACAAAATATTAGAAAACCAAATTCAACATTACATTAAAAGAGTCATATACCATAATCAAGTGGGATTTATTTCAAGAATACAAGGATGTTTCAATATCTGTAAATCAATCCATGTGAATACAGCACATTAACAAAATGAAGGTTAAAAATCACATTATCTCAATAAGTGCAGAAATAGCATTAGACAAAATTCAACATCAATTTCTGACAAAAGTTCTCAACAAAGTTGGTATAGAGGAAACATACCTTAATGTAATAAAGGTCATATATGACAAACCGGCAGCAAACATAATACTCTATGGTGAAAAGCTGTAATCTTTTCCCCTAAGATCAGAAATAAAGACAAGGATGCCTACTATCAACACTTTTATTAAACATAGTATTGGAAATCTTAGCCACAGCAATCAGGCAAGAAAGAGAGATAAAAGGCAACCACATTGGAAAGGAAGAAGTCAAACTGTCAACTATTAACAGATGACATGATATTACATATAGAAAATCCTAAAGACTCCACCAAAAACCCTTAGAACTGATAAATAAATTCAGTAAAGCTGCAGGATACAAAATCAATATTCAGAAATCTGTTGCATTTCTATACATTAATAATGAACTATAAGAGATATTAAGGAAACAATCCCATCTACATCCACAAGAATAAAGTACCTAGGTATAAATTTAACCAAGGAGGTAAAAGACTTGCACCTATACATCAATGTATAAGACACTGATGGAAGACATCGAACATGACACAAATGGAAAGATATACCATGCTCATGGATTGGAAGTAATAATATTGTTAAAATGTCCATCCTATCCAGAGCAATCTAGATTCAGTGCAATTCCTATCAAAATATCAAGGGCATTTTTTGCAGAACTGGAGGTAATAATCCTAAAATTTGTATGGAACCAGAAATCACCCCAAATAACTGAAACTTCTCTTAGGTTTGGACAATGTATTTGGACATGGATCCACCATTGGAGTATTCTATACAAGTTTCACTGCCTTCGAAATCCTTTGTGCTCTATCTAGTCACCCCTCCCTCCTCACTAAGCCCTGATTTCACTGCATCCATCAAATTTAGATAAATTTTGTTTTCATTTAGTTCAAAATATTTTCACATTTCTCTTGTGATTTCTTCTTTGACCCATGCATAATTTAGAAGTGTGTTGTTTAATCATCACATGTTGGAATTTTCCAGTTACGTTTGTTATTGATTTCAAACTTAAGTCCACTGAGATCTTAGAGAAGATATTTTATGATTTTTATTCGTTTAAGCTTGTGAAGGTGTGTTTTATGGCCCAGAATGTGGTCTATCTTAGTGAATATTCCATGGGAGCTTCAAAACAATGTGTATCCTTATGTTGGATGAAGTAGCATATAGATGCCATTTATATCCAGCTGGTTGATGGTGGTGTTGAGTTCAACTATGCCTTCACTGATTTTCTCCTTCTGGATCTGTCCATTTCTGAGTGAGAGGTGTCAGTCTTCAACTCTAATAGTAGATTAACCTTTTTCTCCTTGCACGTCTATCAGTTTTTGCCTCATGTAGTTTGAGGCTCTGTCATTAGGCACATACACGTTAGGAATTGCTATGTCTTCTTGGAGAACTGACTTTTTATCATTATGTAATATGCTCTCTTTATCCCTTATTTTGAAGTCTGCTCTGTCTGAAATTAATATAGCTATTCTTGCTTTTTTCTGATTAGTGTAAGCATGGAACATTTTTCTCCACCCATTTACTTTTAGTCACATGTGTCTTTACATTTAAAGCAGGTTTCTTAGAGACAACGTAGACTTGGCTCATGTTTTTTGATCCACTCTGTCAATCTTTTAATTTGTGCATTTAGACCACTGATATTCAAAATGATTATTAGTATAGTTGGGTTAACATCTACTATTTTTTTTTTTTTTTTTTACTGTTTTCATTCATTGGGCTTGTTCTTTATTCCTATTCTTGTCTCCCACTGTTTTTCTGTCTTGTATTCTTTCAAACACTTATATGATTCCATTTTTCTCCTTCCTTAGCATGTTAATTGTACTCTTTTTAGTGGTTGCCTTGGATTTTATAATATGTTTTTACAGCTAACCAAAGTTCTCTTTCAAATACCATTATACCACTTCATGGGTAGTATAAGTTCCTTAAAAACACAGTACTCCTATACCTCCTCCCATCCATCTCTTATCATTGCTGTCATTCACTTCACTTACATATAAGTATACATAAGCATATATACATATATATATATACACACACACACACATACATATGTATGCATACATGCATAGGATATATACATAAATATACAGAATCAAATACATTGTTATTATTTTGAACAAATTTTTATGTGCTAGGTCAATTAAGAAAAGTAAAAATTTTTATTTTACTTTCACTTATTCCTTCTTCAATGCTTGCTTTCTTTAAGTAGATCCAAGGTCTGCTCTGTAAAGAACTTTTTAAAAATATTTTTTTTGTAAGGCAGGTCAGTTAAGGACAAATTTTCTCCATTTTTGTTTGTCTGAGATACCCCTTATTTTACCTTCACTTTTGAAGGATAATTTTGCAAGGTACATAATTCTAGGTAGTGAGGGTTCTTCCTCAACATTTTAATATTTTCATTCCACTCTCTTCTTTCTTGAATGGTTTCTGAAGAAAAGTTAGATATAATTCTTATCTTTGTTCCTCTATATGTAAGCCCCCACCCCAGTTATTTTAAGGAATTTTTTTGGGAATCTTTGATTTTCTGTAAATGGAAGAAAATATACCTTTGTTTTTCTTCAGGGTTTTTTTTTGGCATCTATCTTGCCTGGTATTCTCTGATCTTCCTGGATCTTTGGTTTTCTTGTTTGACATTTGTGGAAAGTATCAGTCATTACTATTTCAAATATGTCTTCTTTTCCTTTCTCTTTTCTTCTGGTATTCTTATTAAATTTATGTTACACCTTCTGTAGCTGTCTCACATTCCTTGGATATTCCATTCTGATATTTCTCTTAGTCATTTTTCTCTTTGCTTTTTGGTTTGAGGATTCTATTGATGTATTTTCTAATTCAGACATTCTCTTCTCTGCTCTGTGTGTTCTACTCATCAGTCCATCAAAAGCATTCCTCATTTATGTTATAGTGTTTTTATACCTAGTACCTTTTTTTTGGTCCTTAGAATTTCTACCTCTCTGCTTACCCTGCCCATCTGTTCTTAAACACTGTCTACTTTTCCATTAGAGCCCTTAGCATGTTAATCATAGTTGGTTTAAATTTCTAGTCTGGTAGTTCCAACATCCATGCCAGGTCAGGGTCTAATGCTTTCTCTGTCTTTTCAAATTGTGTTTGTTGCCCTTTGGTGTGTCTTGTCATTTTTGTGTGATAGGTGGACAGTGTGTACTAGGTAAAAGACACCACTGAAAGTTGGCCTTTAGTAATGTGGTGATGAGGTGTGGGGAGAGGGAAAAAGTACTACAGTCCTACAATTAGGTCTCAATCTTTTAGTGAGCCTGTGTCCCTTGCCTGTGAAATTCTTAAGTGTTTCTCAGTCTTTTTCTCCTCTCTTAGGTGTGACAGGATGGCTAGAGTGGTCTAGAGTTGGGTATTTCCCTTCTTCCACATAGAAGGCTAGATTCAGCTGAAGTTGTCCATTTCCTTTCACCAGGTTAGTCAGACTCCAATAATACCCCATCAGGTTGGCCTCTGATTAACTAGTTCCCCCTGATAGCAGGCTTTATTAAGAACAGAGTGCTCTGAAATATTTAAAAATGGTTATTTTACCCCTTCCCCTGCCAGAAACCTGAGAGTATTTTTTTCCCAGATATTTACTGTGGGAATCTGGTCAAGCTCTGGGTGGCACATCTCTAAATATTATGCACCTGCCATGACTAGATCCCCCTGGAGTTTTTAAATCTGAGACGCATCCACATTGTACCTTCAGCTCTTCATCAACTGCAGTTCAGGTTTACTACCCCTGCACTAGCTCCCATGGCAGTTTCTGCCTCCAAGTCTCTGTTCCAGTAAGCTGTGACCCCCTGTGTTTTTCTCTGTCTACGATACTGGTGGCAGTGTTTTGCCCTGTGTCCTCCTCTCTTACGGATCCAGGAAGAGTTGTTGATTTTTCAGCCTGTTTCAGCTTTCTACACATTGTTAGGACAGAGTGGGTAACTTCCAACCTCCCTGCATACAGAACTATCAACTCTGTCCTAATATTTTGGTATTTACTAATATTTATTTTTCATAAGTTGAAAATATTTGAGATAATAAAATACAAATTAATTACATATTAATCTTAAATACTTACATAATTGCTTTTGTAACCATACAAATATACAGGGATTATTCCTAACAGGAAAAAATTTTTTAATTGTTATATAAGTATCTGTAAGTTTTTACATACTTGTGTGGTTTATTTAATTGGGAAGAAATGTGTTACAGAGAAATGAGCCACTGAATAATTGGTCACCAAATTTTAGTGCTTATCCACGCTGTTTTTTTACCTAAGTATAATGTAGTGAGGTATTTATATTGTATACATAATTTTCCATGTAGGTATACAGTTTACTTATTTTGGGGACAAGGGTTTCCATAACTTTTATGAACATCTCAAATAGATATGACCACAAAAACAAACAAAATTATTACTCTAAGGCATCAGGAACAAACTTTCACCAGTAAATACTGCAATGATATATTTATATTGAATGCTACATTTACATTTAGCTGTCAACTAAGAGAAAAAGAAAATGTCTTTTAAAAGTTCAGAAATATGATACCTTTGCCTACAAGTTTAGGAAAACACTTCAATTTTTAAATTTCTGTCTTATGTGATTCTGTTGCTCTGAGAAACTATTATTTTCATTATAGAATTAATGGATGCATAAACTCTCAAATGAACCAGTTATCACTGAATTTCCAGAAATATTCAGTTATATAGGTGTTGGGGGCTTGCATGTGTTCCTACAAAAGTCTCAAGTTTGGAGCCCTAACCTCCATAGCTCAGAATTTGACTACATTTGGAGACAGAACCTTTAAAGGGTTTATTAGGTTGGAATTGAAATTAAGGTCATTGGGATGGGCCCTAATCCAATCTGGCTGGTGTCTTTACAGGAATAGGAAATCGACAATTGGAGATGCAAGGGGCCTGTGGACACAGAGGAAAGGCCATATGTGGACACAGCGAGGAGATGGCCACCTTCAAGTCAAGGAGACAGGCCTCAGAAGAAACCAAACCTGCTGACACCTTGATGTTAGACTTCTAGTCTCCACAACTGTGAGAAAATAAATTTCTTTTGTTTAAGCTCTCAGTCTATAGTACTTTGTTATTGCAGTCCTGAAAACCAGTACATTCGGTATATTGTAGGAAGAAAATAGTTGGAGGATTCACTCAGAATAAGCAATGACACACTCTACTTTTAAACTCTCTTTAAAAATGAAGGAAGAACAAAGGTATTCTCATAGACTCAAGGAATAAGTAAATGAGAAACAAATATATATTTAAAAACTAAAGTATGTGCTTCAGGCAGAAAGAAAATGATTCCACATGGAAATACAGAAATGTGAGAAGCAATGAAAAACCCTGAAAATGGTAGCAATCATGAATAAAATTGAAAATGACTCTGCTAAACAACAACTGCAAGTTCCTATAGAGTCCAATAATATGTACCTCAATAGACCTATTCATAATAATGCAAAAGTTGAGAAAGGAGTAAATAGAGCTTAATGGTTTGAAGGTGCCATTGGTACTGTGGGAAGTGGTAAAAATAGTAATTTACTTTAGACTCAGTACATTAAAATTATGCTGTAATCTTTATGGTAGGTGGTGAAAGAATAGCAAAAGAATGAATAAATAGTAAGCTAGTAGATTGCAAAATGAAATACTAAAATATATTCAGTTAATCAAATGAAGGCAACGAGATAAAAGGAATGTAGAAGAGATGGGTCAAAGAGAAAAGAAAGAGTAAAATGAGTGGTATCAGTTATACCAATAAGTGTAAATAAATTAAACATGCCAAATAAAGCAGTAAGAGCATCAGCCTGGGGGAAAAAAAACCCATAAAAACACTTTGCTGCTAAAAATAAAACCCAGAAAACAAAAATACAAAAACCCCTTAAATATATGGACTCAGAAAGGTTAAAAGCAAAGAGAAAAAGGAAAACCATGAAAGTACTAACAACAAGAAAGTGGCTCTATCTAGACTAATATCATAAATTCAACTTTAAAGCAAAAAAAAGTCATTACTAGAGAAAAAAACATATTTCACATGGTGAATATGCATAGTTAAATGACTGTTTTCATGACCTCAACTGTGCACCTCTTACTGTATCTATGGCCTTTGAAATTCACTGAACTAAATAGTTGGAGTATATTTTCTCACCCCTCTAATTTGCACTGTCGATGCTACTTGTTTCTGTGAAATTAAAATAAAAAGATAGCAGATTGAGCAGAGGTAGGGGCTTGATGAAGTATGTGTGTGTTTTATTTTTTTCTCTTGCTTCTCTGCAGTACTTGTGAGAATATGCCTGAGATATCCTTTTTTAAGGACTTTAGAGACATGTAGATAAAAGAAACACATGGAAGAGAGATGGGTTAATCCAATCAAGCCTGTCATAGACAAGCCAATGATCAGAAAACTTCCGAAAATGGGGTGGGAGGATGGGAAAGACCAGGAAAATCTACAGAGTAAAGGAACCAAGCTTCATCTGACTAGGATTGAAGAAGTTAACCCAAAAGAGAACAGGACAATGAGTCAACTTGTAGACACATAGGCAATATTAAATCATTTTGTAAAGTCATTATGTTTGGAGACGATTTGTTATCCATCATTATTATATAAAACAGATAACTGATACAGAAACTGGTACTAGAAATATGACACTGTCAAAAAAATCTATACTATGGAATTGACTTTGGTACCTGACAATGGATAGACGCTGAAAAAGCTGGAAAAACAAACTGATCGCAAAGGCTGAAAAATGGCAAGGAACTTGTTGTAGGAGGCTTGAAATACAGCTACCAGTGTTTTGCAGTAGTGAAACAATCATAAGACTATCACCTGAATTAAATTAGAAAATAGGAAAAATGTGCCTAATGAACACTTGGAAGTTTTTAAATTGCTTTATGAAATACTGAAGGTTCAGTTTGCTCTTAAGAGCTACAAATGATAAGCTTCTATGAGAAAGAAACAAACTAGAAAAGATAAAGCAGAACTTACAGGAAATAAAGAACAAAGGAAACTTGATGAGTTTGATAAGAAAGTATAATCTCCAAAATTTCTAGGTGGCAAAATATTCCTAAAGGGTCTTTGCTGGTGGCGCAGTGGTTAAGAATCCGCCTGCCAATGCAGGGGACACGGGTTCAAGCCCTGGTCTGGGAAGATCCCACATGCCGCAGAGCAACTAAGCCCATGCACCACAACTACTGAGCCTGTACTCCAGAGCCCACAAGCCACAACTACGGAGCCTGTGTGCCACAACTACTGAAGCCCACGCACCTAGAGCCAGTGCTCAGCAACAAGAGAAGCCACCGCAGTGAGAAGCCTGCACACCACAACAAAGAGTAGCCCCTGCTTGCCACAACTAGAGAAAGGCCGTGTGCAGCAACGAAGATCCAACACAGCCACAAATAAATAAATAAATTTATTTAAAAAACCTATTCCCAAAGGAAAATATGTTATGGAGTTGAAAGTTAAAAGGATGTGGCAGGAAAATGCTTGTGAATTAAGACAATGTGTAGGATATTATCTCAGCTAGGAAAAAAGAGCTTCCATAATCCTAGGAACATTGTGTGATGCATCAGCATATCATGCCCAAAATGAGTTTATCTAGGGAGAGAAGCATACGTATTTCTAAGGGAATTATACGAGTGGATTCTGGTAAATGATGTGTAATGGAATCACATTTATAGACAACCCACCAAGTTTCTAAGGGAATTTAACTGGCTAATTTCTCCAGCCTGGACTAAAATGGACTGATATTGTTTAAAATGAAAACAAACAAACAAAAAAACCCTCTCTCACATCTTTCTGCAGACAGAATGACGGTTAAGAAAACATGAAAAAGTCTCAAAATCTCCAGCATCCTTTTCAGAAGTGATCAAGGAGTGGAACCAGAAAGGATTTATGTTCAAAGTACCAGAGACAAAAGATGTCCAAAAAAATGGGTTGAGGAACTACTCCCAGGCATTATAATTAAGGCCAAAATGAAAAACATTCCCCAAACTTGGGGTATTTGCCATGATTTCCCAAGCTAGATTTCTGAATACTAATAAAACAATAACTGCTACATGTCCATTGTCCCCACTCTTGACTAGGAAATTCTACTGTAGTTATCTTTTCCTTGTTGCACTATTAAGGTTTAGGATGGGGTGAGTAGATAACTTCTTTTTTGTCAAGAATTCTTCAGGACATGACGAACCATGTACAAGGAATCATACATTGATTTAATACAGATCACAAGATTCTGGGATATGAACTTGATGCAACTGAATGAAACTTTGGGGGAAACTGGGAGAGAACTGATCATATTTTTCACATGGAAGGTTTGTAAATAATTGTGACCAGGCACTGATTTGTGGTTGATTGCACTGACTGCCCAGAATCTTCAGCTCTATTTGTATAACAGCTTTTTGTCTTATGACTTTGCATTCTTTCTCACTAAAGAGGTAGAGTCTATTTCCCCACACCTTGTGTATAAGCTTTGCCATGTGACAATCTGCACTGGTCATCAATTTATTGCTTTTCAACTCTGAATTCTCCCTCAGGACCTGCTCTGCAATAACGGACGAGACATTGTAATTATTTCTACTTTACAGTGAGCACAACACTCTGTCATCAAAGGTCACTAAAGGACAATGAAGGAAGAAAAAACTCCTAAGTTTGAGTGTTCTAAATTTTTACTTTTTCTTGCCTCTTACTTCATAATCTGTCCATGGTCACAAGTGGGGCATCTAGGGAATTTCTGCCCGAGTCACATGCCCAGAGTAGCATCCCTCAGTGATCCTACGGCCCTGGCCTGACCTTGGTGACTTCTCAGGGCCCTCCTGATGCGTAGAGTGTATGCTCCAGGACTGACAGCAAGGGCAACACTCCACCTCCCTCTGTGTGCCTACTGATAAGTCTTAGCTTGTCTGCATGGCGGAGGGTTATCTTCCAAATAACCCTGCATGTTCTTGATATAGACACTGTATCTTCTGATGCAGACACTGCATGCTCCCAGCCTCATGCCCACAGAAACGCACTGTGCAAACTCCTACTAGCCTAGGCTTAAGTGCACCCTGGAGGGTTGTTTCCACTGGCTCTCCTGACATGGAAACCATGTGCTTCAGCCTTCATGAACAAGAGAGGTGCCAGGACACCCTCCATGTGCCTGTTTACCAGCCTCGATTCTCCTTTGCCCTGATGGTCATTCTTCATGGACCTTCTACATGGACTCTGTGTGTTCCCTGTTTCCCAACTACAGTGACATCCCAAATCCCACTGCATGCCTACCCACCAGGCTTGACCCACCTGCACATTTGAAGGTTATCACCTGATTGCCAGAAAACTGGCCTAGCTCTGGCAGAAGCAATCTAGTGTATATCTCTGCCAGCAAATGGGCTTAAGCCACACCTTCTCTAATGAGATTTGACGCCTAGCTTTAGAAAGGGTACCCTTCCTCTCTAATTTTGTTCTTCCTTAAGGACTCTCTCAAAAACCCTAGGCTATCCATTAGTTATCTTTCCCTTTTATAGGTTGCTCTCCTAAAATAGTTTCATAATGACTTACATTAAACTTCTATTTAAACAACTATTTCATTTTTGTCTCCTGATTGGTCCCAGACTGATACGCTTATCTTGCCTAATAGGATGTTAGCAGATTTCTTACCAGCAAAGGCTTGAAAGAATGTTGCATGTTTCTACTTTGTCTTATTTCTCTGTAGCTATCATTAGAATATTCCATAAAAACTAACCAGATCAAGGGATAGAAAAGAATTGTAAGCATGGAAATCACATGAAGGAGAGCAGAGTTTTCACATAACTTATAAGGGAGCTGAGCCAAGATCAGCAGAATTGGCCTAGGTGACCCACAGCTGACTTCAGATGCATCAGTGAGCCTGGCTTTGACCATAAATTTTCTCCAGTCCATATGCTTGTTAGGAATATATCCTGTCTGGAGCCACTAGTTGTGGTGTAATTCTTTATACAAGAAGAGAGTGGCAAAAGATAGCTGACCCAAAGGCCAATATACATGGAAATCCTAACTCCACAATCTTAAATCTGTATGACACCAATAATCCAGTTTTAAAATGAATAAAGCAATAGAAAACAAAATTAAAGGAGAAATGTTAAAATCCCCAACTTTACATCATTTAATGTAATGGGAAAAATCCAGAAGCTATCAAAAAAGGACAAACTCAGTATAAATTGACAGAAGAAAAATATTGAGCAAGCATTTAACTGAAGATTCTCAAAACATACGCAAAGTTGCTGTCATCAGTGAAATGCAAACTAAAAGCACAATGCAATATTACTGCAGGTACACCATAATGGCTAAAGAAAAAGAAAGAAAGAAACAACACTCTTCCAGTTATCTACTGCAGCAGAATGAAACACCTCAAAACTTCGTGGAGTAAAACACATCAATTTCCCTCTCATGTTTCAAGAGTTCCAGCAGCCTTACATGGGGGATTCTTGTGTTCTACATGGAACTGAAGGGGTCTAGTGGCTGAGCTGGTGGGAAATATTTAACACAACTTCACTCTTGTGACTGGCATAGAAGGTTTGCTGGAAGACTGGGATTAACTCATACTGTCAACAAGCCCTCCCCAGCTTGACGGTCTGAGAGTGGTCAGACTATTTACATGGTGGCCCAGAGTTCCAAGTGAGGGGCCTTCAAGATGCCCCAAGAGAAGCTGAGATGCTTCCTATTATTATAAGTAAAATTCCAGAACTTCTGTTGCAGTTGTTGGCCAATTCATTCAAGAGGAAGAGAATTAGACTCCACCTCTCAACAGGAAAATGAGGCAAGAATTCCTAGCCATTAACAACCTACACAATTACAAGTATGTGCATGGAGGGTAAATATCTGGTTGATGGGAGTGTAAAACGGTATATCCAGTTCTGAAAACTGTTTGGCGTTATCCTCTAATCATATGCGTGTCTGAACATACGTAATTATACTCCTAGATAATTACATAAATGTAAATACATATTCTCCAAAAGACATGAACTGAAATGATACTGTAGTGCTGTTGTGCCCCAAATGGGAGAACACAGGAATATCCTTTAACAGTAAAATGACTAAAAGGTGTGTGACAGATTACAACCTCCCATCCAACACTCTTCTTAAAATAAGATTTCGACAATTTTATTCCAAAGGGGTGGGATGTATATTACTTCTCTCCTCTTGAATCTGGGTGGATTGACGGTTATTGTTAGAGTGACACTATGTGACTTTTGAAGCTAAGTCATGAAACAAGCCTGAGTTCCTGCCTGATTCTCTTGGGATGATCACTCTTAGAACCAAGCACTGTGCCATAGGGAGCCCAAGTATTCCACTGAGAGACCAGTCTGGAGAGAAAGGCACCTTGCATGAGCCCAGAGCTGTCAGCTTGCGCCAACGGGCCTGAGACATCAGTGTTGGGACCAGAAAGCAGGTAAAGCCCTAAAGGCTTCCTGAGAAAAGTGTTAGTGAGATCCTGAAAGGCCTCAGGGAGGCTGTTAGTGAAGATATAAAGGAAGGACATGTTATTGGAAGTTTGAGGAAAGAGGCCCCATGTTATGCACGAATGGCACTGTTGGTAACACTGCCCCCTGCAGGACTGGGGAAGGTGGGAACAGTACCCAGTGAGCCAGATGACCTAGCTGAGGAGATTTTCAGATAGAATACTTGAAGGGCCACCTGTTATCTTCTGTTAGAATTAAAAGTGAGAAGAGACATGACTTCAGAAATGTTTAAACAGTAAAAGCCAGAACATACTGAGTTGTAAAATAAAACTGTTTCTCATCTCCAATCTCTCCTCGTGGCAAAATATTCTCAAGTTATGAATCTTAAAGACATTATTCCAGGGACCTTCAAGATGGCAGAGGAGTAAGACGAGGAGATCACCTTCCTCCTAAGAAATACAACAAAAAATATCTACATCTGGTACAACTCCTACAGAACACCTACTGAATGCTGGCAGAAGACCTCAGGCTTCCCAAAAGGCAAGAAAATCCCCATGTACCTGGGTAGGGCAAAAGAAAAAAGAAAAAACAGAGACAAAACAATAGGGACACGACATGCACCTCTGGGAGGGAGCTGTGAAGAAGGAAAAGTTTCTACACACTAGGAAGACCCTTCACTGATGGGGGGTGGGCGGCGGGGGGGGAAGCTTCAGAGCCACAGAGGAGAGCACAGCAACAGGGGTGCAGAGGACAAAGCAGAGAGACTGCCGCACAGAGGATCGGTGCTGACCGGCACTCACCAGCCCGAGAGGCTTGTCTGCTCACCTGCCAGGGTGGGTGGGAGCTGAGGCTCGGGCTTTGGAGGGCAGATCCCCAGGAGAGGACTGGGGTTGGTGGCATGAACACAGCCTGAAGGGGCTAGTGCACCACAACTAGCCAGCAGGGAGTCCAGGGAAAAGCCTGCACCTTGCCTAAGAGGCAAGAGACCATTGTTTCGGGGATGCGCAAGGAGAGGGGATTCAGAGCACTGCCTAAACAAGCTTCAGAGATGGGCACGAGCCGCAGCTAACAGATCGGACCCCAGAGATGGGCATGAAACACTAATGCTGCTGCTGCAGCCACCAAGAAGCCTGTGTGCAAGGGTAGGTCACTATCCACAGCGCCCTCCCCTCCCCTCCCCCAGGAGCCTGTGCAGCCTGCCACTGCCAGGGTCCCGTGATCCAGGGACAACTTACCCGGGAGAACACATGGCACACCTCAGGCTGTTGCAAAGTCATACTGGCCTCTGTGCTGCAGGCTTGCCCCACATCCCAATTATAAATACTGTACCCCTCCCTCGCCCAGGCCTGAATAAGCCAAAGCCCCCTATCAACCGCTGCTTTAACTCTGTCCTGTCTGGGCGGGGAACAGATGCCTGAGGGTGACCTACAAGCAGAGGTGGGGCCAAAAACAAAGCTAAACCCCAGGAGCTGTGCGAACAAAGAAGAGAAAGGGAAGTCTCTCCCAGAAGCCTCAGGAGCAGCGGATTAAATCTCCACCATCAACTTGAGGTACCTGCATCTGTGGAATACCTGAATAGACAACGAATGTTCCCAAAATTGAGGCAGTGGACTTTGGGAGCAACTGTAGACTTGGGGTTTGCTCTCTACAACTGATTTGTTTTTGATTTTTATGTTTATCTTAGTATAGTTTTTAGCACTTGTTATCATTGGTGGATTTGTTTATTGGTTTTGTTGCTCTCTTTTTTATTATTATTTTATTTTAATAATTATTTATTATTTTAATTTTTATTTATTTTCTTTCTTTTTTTTCTCCCTTTTCTTCTGAGCCGTGAGGCTGACAGGGTCTTGGTGCTCCAGCCTGAGCCTCTGAGGTGGGAGAGGTGAATTCAGGACACTGGACCACCAGAGACCTCCCGGCCCCACATAATATCAATCAGCGAGAGCTCTCCCAGAGATCTCCATCCAAACACAAAGACCCAGTTCCACACAACGGCCAGCAGACTCTAGTGCTGCATGCCCCACACCAAACAATTAGCAAGACAGGAACACAGCCCAACCCATTAGCAGAGAGGCTGACTAAAATCATACTAAGTTTACAGACACCAAAAAACACATCACTGGATGTGGCCCTCCCACAAGAAAGACAAGATCCAGCCCCACCCACCAGAACACAGGCACCAGTCCCCTCCACCAGGAAGACTACACAAGCCACTGAACCAATCTCACCAACTGGGGGCAGACACTCAAAACAACAGGAACTATGAACCTGCAGCCTGAGAAAAGGAGACCACAAACACAGTAAGTTAAGCAAAATGAGAAGACACAGAAACACACAGCAGATGAAGAAGTAAAGTAAAAACACATCAGACCAAACAAATGAAGAGGAAATAGGCAGCCTACCTGAAAAGGAATTCAGAGTAATGATAAAGATATCCAAAATCTTGAAAATATAATGGAGAAAATACAAGAAACGTTTAACAAGGACCTAGAAGAACTAAAGAGCAAACAATGATGAACAACACAATAGATGAAATTAAAAATTCTCTAGAAGGAATCAATAGCAGAATAACTGACGTAGAAGAAGGGATAAATGACCTGGAAGATAAAATAGGGGAAATAACTACCTCAGAGCAGAATAAAGAAAAAAGAATGAAAAGAATTGAGGACAGTCTCAGAGACCTCTGGGACAACATTAAATGCACGAACATTCGAATTATAGGGGTCCCAGAAGAAGAAGAGAAAAAGAAAGGGTCTGAGAAAATATTTGAAGACATTACAGTTGAAAATTTCCTAACATAGGAAAGGAAATAATTCCAGGAAGAAGAGAGAGTCACATACAGGATAAATCCAAGGAGAAACACGCCAAGACACAATCAAACTATTAAAAATTAAATACAAAGAAAAAATATTAAAAGCAGCAAGGGAAAAGCAACAAATAACATACAAAGGAATCCCCACAAGGTTAACAGCTGATCTTTCAGCAGAAACTCTGCAAGCCAGAATGGAGTGGCAGGATATATTTAAAGTGATGAAAGGGGAAAACCTACAACCATCAGTATTCTACTCAGCAAGGATCTCATTCAGATTTGACAGAGAAATTAAAACCTTTACAGACAAGCAAAAGTTAAGAGAATTCAGCATCACCAAACCAGCTTTACGACAACTTCTCTAGGCAGGAAACAAAAGACAAGGAAAAAACCTACAATAAAAAACCCAAAACAATTAAGAAAATGGTAATAGTAACATACATATTGATAATTACAGTAAATATAAATGGATTAAATGCTCCAACCAAAAGACATAGACTGGCTGAATGGATACGAAAACAAGACCTGTATATAAGCTGACTACAAGAGACCCACTTCAGCCCTAGAGACATATACAGCCTGAAAGTGAGGGGATGGAAAAACATATTCCATGCAAATGGAAATCAAAAGAAAGCTGGAGGAGCAATCCACATATAAGACAAAATAGACTTTAAAATAAAGACTATTACAAGAGACAAAGAAGGACACTACATAATGATCAAGGGATCAATCCAAGAAGAAGATATAACAATTGTAAATATTTATGCACCCAACATAGGAGCACCTCAACACACAAGGCAAATGCTAACAACAATAAAGGAGAAATTGACAATAACACAACAACAGCAGGGGACTTTAACACCCCACTTTCACCAATGGACAGATCATCCAAAATGAAAATAAATAAGGAAACACAAGCTTTAAATGACACATTAAACATGATGGACTTAATTGATATTTATAGGACATGCCATCCAAAAACAACAGAATACATGTTCTTCTCAAGTGCTCATGGAACATTCTCCAGGACACATCATACCTTGGATCACAAATCACGCATTGGTAACTTTAAGAAAATTGAAATCGTATCAAGTATCTTTTCCAACCACATATGCTCTGAGACTACATATGATTTACAGGAAAAAAATATAAAAAATACAAACACATGGAGGCAAAACAATACACTACTAAATAACCAAGAGATCACGGAAGAAATCAAAGAGGAAATAAAAAATACCTAGAAATAAATAACAATGAAAACACAATGACCCAAAACCTATGGGATGCAGCAAAAGTGGTTCTAAGAGGGACAAGCAACAAGCAACAAGAAAAATCTGAAATAAACAACATAGCCTTACACCTAAAGCAATTAGAGAAAGAAGAACAAAAAAACCCCAAAGTTAGCAGAAGGAAAGAAATCATAAAGATCAGATCAGAAACAAAGAAAAAAGAAATGAGGGAAACAACTGCAACGATCAATAAAACTAAAATCTGGTTCTTTAAGGAGATAAATAAAATTGGTAAATCTTTAGCCAGACTCATCAAGAAAAAAAGGGAGAAGACTCAAATCAATAGAATTAGAAATGAAAAAGGAGAAGTAACAACTGACACTGCAGAAATACAAAGGATCATGAGAGATTACTACAAGCAACTATGTGCCAATAAAAGGGACAACATGGAAGAAAAGGACAAACTCTTAGAAAAGCACAACCTTCCAAGACTGAATCAGGAAGAAACAGAAAATATAAACAGATGAATAACAAACACTGAAATTGAAAATGTGATTAAAAATCTTCCAAGAAACAAAAGCCCAGGATCAGATGGCTTCACAGGCAAATTCTCTCAAACGTTTAGAGAAGAGCTAACACCTATCTTTCTCAAACTCTTCCAAATATAATAGAGAGAGGAAGCCTCCTAAACTCATTCTGCGAGGCCACCATCACCCTGGTACCAAAAGCAGACAAAGATGTCACAAAAAAAGAAAAATACAAGCCAATATCACTGATGAACATAGATGCAAAAATCCTCAACAAGATACCAGCAAACAGAATCCAACAGCACATTAAAAGTATCATACACCATGATCAAGTGGGGTTTATCCCAGGAATGCAAGGATTCTTCAATATATGCAAATCAATGTGATACACCATACTAACAAATTGAAGGATAAAAACCATATGATCATCTCAATAGATGCAGAGAAAGCTTTGACAAAATTCAACACCCATTTATGATAAAAAAAAAAACTCTCCAGAAAGTAGGCATAGATGGAACCTACCTCAACATAATAAAGGCCATATATGACAAACCCACAGCCAACATCATTCTCAATGATGAAAAACTGAAACCATTTCCTCTAAGATGAGGAATAAGACAAGGTTGTCCACTCTCACCACTATTATTCAACATAGTTTTGGAAGTTTTAGCCATAGCAATCAGAGAAGAAAAAGAAATAAAAGGAATCCAAATTGGAAAAGAAGAAGTAAAACTGTCACTGTTTGCAGATGACATGATACCATACACAGAGAATCCTAAAGGTGCTACCAGAAAACTACCAGAGCTAATCAATGAATCTGGTAAAGTAGCAGGATACAAAACTAATGTATCTCTTGCTTTCCTATACATTAACGATGAAAAATCTGAAAGAGAAATTAAGGAAACACTCCCATTTACCACTGCAACAAAAAGAATAAAATCCCTAGGAATAAACCTACTTAAGGAGACAAAAGACCTGTATGCAGAAAACTATAACACACTGATGAAAGAAATTAAAGACAATAAAACAGATGGAGAGATATACCATGTTCTTGGATTGGAAGAATCAACATGTGAAAATGACTATACTACCCAAAGCAATCTACAGTTTCAATGCAATCCCTATCAAACTACCAATGGCATTTTTCACAGAACTAGAACAAAGAATTCCACAATTTGTATGGAAACACAAAAGACCCCGAAGAGCCAAGCAATCTTGAGAAAGAAAAACAGAGCTGGAGGACTCAGGCTCCCTGACTTCAGACTATCCTACAGAGCTACAGTAATCAAGACCGTATGGTACTGGCACCAAAACAGAAATATAGATCAGTGGAACAGGATAGAAAGCCCAGAGATAAACCCACACATATATGCTCACCTTACCTTTGATAAAGGAGGCAAGAATATACAATGGAGAAAAGACAGCCTCTTCAATAAGTGGTGCTGGAAGGGCTCCCCTGGTGGCGCAGTGGTTGAGAGTCCGCCTGCCAATGCAGGGAACATGGGTTCGTGCCCCAGTCCAGGAAGATCCTACATGCCGTGGAGAGGCTGGGCCTGTGAGCCATGGCCACTGAGCCTGTGCATCTGGAGCATGTGCTCCACGATGGGAGAGGCCACAACAGTGAGAGGCCCGCATACCACCAAAAAAAAAAAATAATAAGTGGTGCTGGAAAAACTGGACAGGTACATGTAAAAGTATGAGATTAGTTCACTCCCTAACACCATACACAAAAATAAGCTCAAAATGGATTAAGACCTAAATGTAAGGCCACACACTATCAAACTCTTAGAGGAAAACATAGGCAGAACACCCTATGACATAAATCACAGCAAGATCCTTTTTGACCCACCTCCTAGAGAAATGGAAATAAAAACAAAAATAAACAAATGGGACCTAATGAAACTTAAAAGCTTTTGCACAGCAAAGGAAACCAGAGACAAGATGAAAAGACAACCCTCAAAATGGGAGAAAATATTTGAAAATGAAGCAACTGACAAAGGATTAATCTCCAAAGTATACAAGCAGCTCATGCAGCTCAATATCAAAAAAACAAACAACCCAATCCCAAAATGGGCAGAAGACCTAAATAGACATTTCTCCAAAGAAGATATACAGATTGCCAACAAAAACATGAAAGGATGCTCAACATCACTAATCATTAGAGAAATGCAAGTCAAAACCACAATGAGGTATCACCTCACACCAGTCAGAATGGCCATCATCAAAAAATCTACAAATGATAAATGCTGGAGAGAGTGTGGAGAAAAGGGAACCCTCCTGCACTATTGGTGGGAATGTAAATTGATACAGCCACTATGGAGAACAGTATGGAGGTTCCTTAAAAAACTAAAAATAGAACTACCATATGACCCAGCAATCCCACTACTGGGCATATACCCTGAGAAAACCATCATTCAAAAAGAGACATGTACCACAATGTTCATTGCAACTCTATTTACAATAGCCAGGACATGGAAGCAACCTAAGTGTCCATCGACAGATGAATGGATGAAGAAGATGTGGCACATATATACAATGGAATATTACTCAGCCATAAAAGGAAACGAAATTGAGTTATTTGTAGTGAGGTGGATGGACCTAGAGTCTGTCATACAGAGTGAAGTAAGTCTGAAAGAGAAAAACAAATACCGGATGCTAACACATATATATGGAATCTAAAAATGAAAAAGTGGTCCTGACGAACCTAGAGACAGGACAGGAATAAAGACGCAGACGTACAGAGTGGACTTGAGGACATGGGGAGAGGGAAGGGTAAGCTGTGACAAAGTGAGAGAGTTGCATGGACATATATACACTACCAAATGTAAAATAGCTAGCTAGTAGGAAGCAGCCGCATAGCACAGGGAGATCAGCTCAGTGCTTTGTGACCACCTAGAGGGATGGGATAGGGAGGGTGGGAGGGAGACGCAAAAGGGAGGGGATATGGGGATATGTACACGTATAGCTGATTCACTTTATTATACAGCAGAAACTAACACAACATTGTAAAACATTTATACTCCAATAAAGATGTTGAAAAAAAAGACATTATTCCACAGTTGCCTTACAGAGAGAGCAAGGCAGAGAAAAGCTTATGGCTGTGGGTTCTGTCTGGTATATCACACACATACACACCTATATATCATGTATGACTGTTTTAAGCCACTATGTCTTCTACAGTAGTTACAGCACAGCAAGTATCACAGGAGCACTGTGGTATATTTACACAGCAGAATGCTACTATAGGCAATGAAAAACGACAAACCCTACAGATACAAACAAAAGCATATGGACGACCTCACAGTACGGTTAGGACCAGAAAGTGTATATAAGGCATGAGTCAATGTTTAAGGTTTACAAGTGGACAAAATCATTTCGTTCTTAGAATTCATCATAGTGCTTTGTCTTGGAAGTAGTAAAGATTAGTAGGGGTACAAAATGAATTTTTCGTATCTTAGGTATCCTCTCTTTCTTGATCTGAGTGCTATTTCTGTGGGTGGGCTCGTTTTATAAGATTTTGTAAAGCTTTATAATTATGATTTGTGCCTTTGCTGTATGTTTAACTGTTATACTTGTGTCTGTCAGAATTCAGTCTTGGAAACAGAGGGAGATCAATGCAGTTAGAAGTGTTCTGGGTTCCAGCCTTGTCTGGAAGGACATAAAGGCACGGAGTTATGTTACACTCTAACAATGTAACAACAATGCCTGGGGTGCATGCTGTAATCTGGAAGGTAACCACAAAAGAGAGAAGGTAGCAGCTAGCAGGAGAATGTATCATTAACAAGCTAATCCTCGAGAAAAATCAAATAAATATGGTAAACACAATATTGGCCCAAAGGATGGCAAGAGACAACAGGGAACAGATAACAGCTCTGACAAAGAGAACAACGGCAAGTCAGAAGACAGAGTAAAAGTAAATATGCCAGTAACTCCTCGACTCTAAGTGACCTAAATTAGGTCAAAGAAAACTACAGCATTTCAAAAGGCAAAATAGTTTCCCTGGTAACCCTGATCCAGGTTTGTGACAGCCTTTGTCCTTCTGAAACAGGGGTGCACATGGATGTGTGGACAGCCACAAGACAGTTTCAACAGAGAAGAGGTCCATCATCCCTCCGCCTCTTCTGGGTTCAAACAGATTACTACCTGAATTCTTCCTGTGCCTTTAAACTAGTTACTTTGATTACTTTACACTTCTGTTCTCCTCATCTGCTGAAGACACAATAATAGTATCTACAGTATAGGTTTTGAGAGAATTAACTAAAGAAAGTTCTTAGCAAACTAAGGTAGCTAATAACAATAGGCAGAGCATGAAAAGTTTATTTCTGTTATTTCTACATATAAAGGAACTCAAGGCTCACCAGAAATAATGGTAGCTCCAAATCCTGAGTTCATTATTTTTGTTTATCTCCAATTGTCTAGATATTCTTGTCAAGGAATTTTTCTTCTCCTTTTTAAATGTAGAGTTCATGTTGTTATTTCTCTAAGTTTCTTTTCTTTTCCTCTTTAAATGTAGAGTTCATGTTGTTATTTCTCTAAGTTCTTTTGTGCTTGTACTGGAATAATACTGTTATCGTGAATAATATACTTGGGTCGTATTTTCATTCCCTCAGTACTTTTAAAACACTGTTTCATTGTCTTCTGACTTTGACTCTTACTATGGAGAAATTGAAGACCAGGCTCGTTTTTCCTGCTGTGAGGTGATATTTTTTTGGTGTGACTGTCTAAAGAATTTTATCTTTATCCTTGAAGTTCAATAGCTTCACTTCAGGCTATCTGCAGTCTTTGTTAGAATACCCCGGCTTTTGTTAAATGCTCTTTAGCAGAGTCCATTTCCATTAATTTCCTGGTGTATCCTCTTCCCATAGAAGGACACCATTGGGCTTCAGATAATTTCCCCAACCCAATATGTGGGTCTGGAGTCTATTTGTTGGAAGGAATCAGCCCTGTTCGATTTACAATGTTGTACCCTTTTCTAGCTGTCAGTTTCTCCTCTTCCTCAGTCAGAGTCGGGAAAAGAAAGTGTGCCCACTGGCTTCGTTCCTCTCCACACCTGAAGATGCTAATGGAAATTCCCCAGGACTGTATCATTTTACCAGGATGGCTTCTAGAGAAAGAAGGCAGGTTAAGGAACTGTGATTCCTTTTTGCTTTTCCTGCAAGATTCACATTAAGAGAACCTTGTTTTATCCCCTGGCTTGAAGTTTTGAACACAATTTCATTAAATTATATCTCTTTCCTTATTTTATTTTATGGAAATTTTGGTGGTTTGTTGTTGTTTATTAGCTTTTACTTTTTTTTTTTTTCATTTCATCAGGATCTGGGAAAGGAAATTCTATGAAGTTTAAGTTCACTGTCATACTTGTGCTCTTATGTACAATTGACAAGGAAGGCAAATTAAAGATAAATATATTTGAAGGAGAAAACAGACTTGGAGAGCCCTACATGAACCTAAGAACTTTCAAGAATAAAGGAACTTGAAAAAAATAATGATTCTTTCTTAATCAGAACTGAAAAATGTGAGGAAATTTTTTTAAATATATGAAAAGAAAAAGTATCAAGAATCATGTGTATTTAGTAATCAAGAATCATGTGTATTTTGTACAAGCATAAGAAATTGTCATGCTGTTAATCTTACAACCTCCAATAACTGTATAAGCTATTTTCTAATGTACACTGTTCATGGAGTACATGAATGTAATGGTTTTTCCAAAGTGACATCAATAACCTAGATGAAATTTATAAGCATTTTGTAGCACCACTAGAAAAGAGAGTTGAAATATTAAACTACCACCAACACTCCAGAGTACATTTGCACATTTGAAAACACTGATTATAAGTGTTAAGAAAAAATAAAAATAGAAGTTATGAACTGTTAAAATCTTGGTTACATGCTGACCCTTGTACCCCATGGCTACTGAATATATACTTTTGATTAGAATTTTGGAAATGTCAATTATTCTTTCAGCATCATGGTTAGTGTTCCTAATTCTAGAAAATGTTATAAAACATGATATCCATTAAATTACTTGATCTGTTTATTATTATAAACTGGTACCTGGCTCTTGAAAAGAAGTAGACATATAATTTGAGAGAATCTTAGAATTTTAGACCTAAATAGGACCATAAAGATCAGCTATTACAAACTCCTTCATCTTATAGATAAGAGTCTCATAGACGTGAAGTCTTTCAAGCTTCCTGCTCATGTAGCAACTAGTAACAGAGAAAGATGTTACTTTTTCCATACAGAAGGGAATAAGTATATTCTCATTTTTAAAGAAATCATGACTTCTATTTTCTTTTCATTCTTAGAATAAGAGATCACTGCACAATTGTAATTGCTTCCAAAATTTACATTTCTGACATCATAAAAAATTAAACCATTTCTGTAAAAATTAATAAATATTTTCAATATTTGCTCAGTCCTTGGTCTCCAGCTTTTTTTAAAAGCTTTGTGGTCATACAGCCTGGTTATACTTGAGCCCCAGCCAAGAATTAACACACATGTAGAGCCAGAATGAGGATCTGAGATGTGAGTTGAAAATTCTCATCTCATAGAATCCTGATCTTGCTTCCAACGGTGTGTCCATCAACTCTCTGTAGAGCAGGACTAATGATATGAAATTGAGAAATAAAATTTCATAGTAGAGTATTTCTCCCAGAAATAACCCGTTTTAGTAATTCAGAATGAGAGAGTGCAGGAGTGATATTCTGGCCAGTTACATCTCTTTGTTTACAAAGAGGAGAAAAGTCCCAGATTTACAAGAAAATGTACAGCATTTGGAAGGCAGGAAATTCTGTTTTATGTCAAGACAAGTATAAGCAGACATCACCTAAGACCTATCTGAATCTTGAATATAAACAGTCTAAAAACAGAAACATCCTCTCATTAGAAAAGAGTTCCTATAATGATTGCACAGGTACTCCTTAATAAAAGTACAAAAGCAGAAGTTCAAAGAGACCCCAGAATTGTTTAACAGTAGTTAAACAATTTTCCTAATAACTACCCTAAGAAGCAGATAAAGCACAGCCCTCTTTTCCTAGGCTTTGAAGTCCAGGAAATCACTGAGAACCAAAAAAAAGAGTTCCAAAATAAAGTGTGTCATGTTGTGTTTCCTTGGTTTTAAAAGTGTATCAGTGGATCTGTTACAGATAATTGGCATCAACAAATAAATACATCTATTTTCTATAGATTATTATGGAAATTATCTCTAGTTTCTCTGGATAGCTTTACAAGCAATTCCTAGTCTTCTATTGATGCTGTGTACATAACATTTAAATGATGTAACCAGCCTAATACTGTCCATGCTCACAAATTCAAGGGTTTATACCATCATTGGACCTCTTCCAGTTATTATTAGGCAATCGTGGAATTATAAATTTGCTAAGAGTTTATTGTACTGATTATGTTTTTTCCTACTTTTGGCTCACCAACTGTAAGAACTCATGTTCAAATTGAAAAACTCAGGATACAAAAAGTACACACTAATTACAGACTCCTATCTTCCTTTTAATAATTCATGCTTAGCTGATATACACAGGTACCCCTTCCTTCCCCTGCAATCCTCTGCCAGTTACCACTTCGCCAGTGTAAACACAAAATATTTTTTCAACTCAGACACTGAAATGGCTTAATCTACTTCTTTTATTCTGAATCTACAGTACAGTGATCCTTCCTATGTGTAATACTGATGTCTTCCCCTTACTCGTCCTATTTTAACGTTGTTTCCACTCCTTTTCTGTGCAAAGCTAATTTTATGTATCTGTGTAAGGATCACAAGTGTTTTCTTTCCTTCCATTAATTTAATACATTGCTTATGATTTCATGCAACACTGAACAAAGTTCCTAGGAGGGTCTAACTATCTAGACTGTCAAGGACACATGATATAACCACCATCCATGCTTCACCCCAGATACAAGATTGGCAGAGCAATCCTACATATGTTGATAAAAACTGACTTTTCTGACCTGCAAAGCAGCCCTGGGAAGAAGAGGGAATCAACGTTGCATCTTCATTTTACAACAGGATGAAATCTAGGTTTGTTCAATCAAATAACTCAAGAGACAAAAATACAGGTAAAATGCAATCAATAAAGTGATAGGAAGAACCTTTAGCAAAGTTTTTAAGAAATTTTTAAATTTCTGAACCACATTTGAGTATTTCTTCTGGTGAAGTCCCACTCTCCTACCCCAGCCCTGATCTCTGATCTCTGCTTTATCCTCTGTAACCCAGGAAGCTAACTCCTTGATTCTGTGCAACTCACTACTTCTGCCTGCTGGCCTTGAGATGAGAGGAAAGAAAGATGGATATGCTTCTTCCCTTCGGACACGTGTCCCTCTCTCATAGCACTTGTTACCTCCCCTAGATGCAGGGAGGCCTCCTGCACCAGCTCAGCGAGGTGTTTGGGCCACCTGAGCTCCAGCTCTGAGTTCTAGTAACACTATTTCACCTCCTTGGGCCTTTAGGCCTAGGGGTGATAACATCTTTCCGGCGGTGGTGCTCAGCCCTGGGTGCCTGTATTGAGGCCTTGTGTGTCCCTTCATCCCTGCCCAAGCCATTGTGAACAATCCTCTCATTCTCCTCATTAGTACTTTTTTGGTGAATCTGGTTTCCTGCCTGAACCCTGACAAGTACATAATTATAATGCCAAATGTTAATAATTAACAACAACTCATGGTTTTGCTTGCTACCTTATATAAAATTTATATAATTATTTATATTTATAACATAAATAATGTATTTCAGAAAAGCCTGTGCTGTAGGTAAAGAACTTTAGCATCTAGCTCTTAGTTAACCTCTACTGGTTAACTAAATAGAAAAGAGAAAGAAAGGAATAATTATTAAGAGACTTCCTGGACATTTGATTTGCACATGTATAGCTTTGCTCAGAGACAGAAACTGACAATGTCTTGCACTGATTAAAGCCATTCTATCAAAGCAACCGTAAAGGCAGAATGTCAGCCGACCATATGGTCACTCTCACCAGTAGAGACTTTGCAGTGTAATGAGGTTCTATGGCTTATAAACTTTTAGGACTATTTTCAAAAGAGAAGTTTAATTGAGAAGCAAAATTGAGCAGAAGGTGCAGAGATTTTCCATATGGTCCCATCCACCACATGCACAGCCTCCTCTGCTATGAAAATCCCATCTCAGAATAGTACACTTATTACAACTGATGAGCCTACATTGACTTATCACCCAAAGTCTATAGCGTACTTTACAGTTCACTCCTGTTGTATGTTCTAGGGCTCTGAACAAATGTATTTTGACATGTACCCATCAGGATGGTGTCATACAGGGTATTTTCACTGCCCTAAAAATCCTCTATACTCTGCCTCTGCGTTCCCCTCCCCCAGCCTCTGGCAAAACCACTGGTCTTTTCACTGCCTCCATAATGTTGCCTTTTCCAGAATGTCATAGAATTGGAATCATATAATACGTAACCTTTTCAGATTGGTCTTTTTCACTTAGTAGTGTGTATTTTCTCCATGTCTTTTCATGACTTAATAGCTTGTTTCTTTTTAGTACTTATCTACTTTTAACATCAATCAGAAAAATGCCAGCAACATGGCCCTAAAGAACACTTGCCCGTCTTGACATGAGAGATGCTTCAGCATGGCCAGATATCAACCTGACTTGACTTTGACTGATGATGATTGAGCTGGGATTGAAGACTGATTAGAACCAGGGCTTCGGAGTCCACATGCCTGGGGTGGAATCATTCCATACCAAGCTGTGTGACCTTGAGCAAATCATAACGTCTCTCGACTCAGTTTATCTGTAGCTATGGAATTAAAACCACACTTCAGAGCATGGTTGTATCAAATAAACTACTCAAGAGCACATAGAGTTTGGAAAGGCTTCAGCCCAGTAAACATTGACTATATTATAAATGGGGAAAAAGAAAGGTATCTAACCAACATTCCTGAACTTCAATAATATAGATATCTGGGAAGAGAAAGTTTAATGATTTTTCCAATTATTATCCTATGACTTCCCAAATTCTGGCTTCTGTTTGAATAATGTTCTTACAATCCTGCTGTTGTGAAGAAAGGTCAGGCTGTAGGACCAGAGCCACAAAAGTGGCTGAGAACCGAGGTGCTGAGCTTCAGTTCCTTAGAGAAATGTGTCTGTCCTATCCCTCATTTCCGTATTGGAGGCATAAAATAAAAAGCTATAAACCACTGGTACACTGAATACAGAATGCAAGAGGAAGAATCTCACACAGATGGTGTTGGATTAGCAGAACCGATCATTTAGTTAATTCTTCAAATAGGAACGCGCAAGACTAACTGACACGATAACTTGAAGATATAGGGAGGTGCTACCGAGAAAAAATGTCTTTACCCTGTTGTGAGAGTCCATTGACGTGCTTGGCTTTCTAATACAGTTGCAGAAAATTTGAAGTTGAGATGACAAGAAAAGACATCAAGGATGCCTCCAAATGTTTACCTTGACTACTGTGTTTTAGTGAGTTAGAAACTACATGTTGGTCTATTTGAATTTCAGATGAAAAGCTCCGAAGTAAGAGTAAAAAATGCAAAATAAAGTTTTAATATGATCTTCAGTTTTATTTTTTTAATGTGTAAATAAGGTCATAGTAAGGTTAAATCAGGAGAAATATTGTAAGGAATTTAAATTAAATGACAAAACTTAAGAAATTTGCCTTAACATTTAAAAAAGGAATAATGCTAATAAAAATGAAGTACAAAAATGGATTCAAAACACAATTTACAATAATATCTGGAAAACAAAAGGAAATAAATTATGAAATGTTCAAAATATAAGAAAGCATCCAAATTAGTAACAAAAGACCAATGAGATTTTTAATGGACCGTAATTTTAAAAACGTACAAATCAACTACTAAAAAAGAAGACACATTTGTTTAAACGTCATTTAGGTGCTCTTTTTGTCTTGAATGGCTGCTGGGTGCTATTCAGAAATACTTGCTCTCCCTCTAAGCTGTGCCTCTCACAGGAAAATGTTTAATTTACTTTCAAATCAACTCCCTTCAGGATGGTTGTTTATCTCCTATTTCCTTTCCTCAAAAGATAACTCAGCTTGGGTGGCTATTTTTGCTAAATTCCACATCTCCTTAGGCATCGCTTGTTTATTTCTAAATGGTCTCTCTCTAGGGTGATATATGGAACATTTGCTTTGTCTCTAATAAAGAATGACTGTTTTTTTTAATGAACAGTGCATGTCAGCATGAAAAAGCTATATACACAAATTGATTCTGAAATTTGAACATATGAAAATATTTTATTTTTGTGATTTAAATTGAATCTGTGGCATTCACTTCTTAAAGTCTGTGAACCCTTACACCACTAAAATAAACCAAAAAAGAACGCATCCCCTACTTTCAAGCTTTTCACAACTGTTTTCAGTTTTGTTTGTTTCCAGAGGAAACAGAACTTTACAGAGGCCATTTCAAATGCTGGTAGGATGACATCCAACACAATTTTATAACGTTTGAGTATACAGGTAAATGACAATTAAAAATATTACGTTGTTCAAAACATCATCCCTAAAACAAACTCCAACTAATTCCTACAGACTATTTTATCTCACATAGAATGTATCCTAATTTGTCTGCCAAGAAAATCAGGTGAAGTCAGTCAAGGTATGAGCAACAATTTTAAAAGATATTAACATATATTCTGTGGAGGAACGGGTGATTCAGGCTCAATTTCCTGCACTCATTGCATAATCTCACACTAGTTTTCTTTCCAAGTGAAATAGAGTTTAATGATCTGGACTGCCACCCACCAGATTGCATTCTCAGGCAACTTCTGTGTATCTGGCTGATCAATTTTAAAAGATTCTGGGCACCTGTTCAACTGCCCTTGCTTCCCTTTTAAACTGTGATCCCTACTGACATTTTCCTGGGTTCTTCAACTCTGGCCACAACCAATCCGAAGTTAACACTTCAGGTTATTCTGAGCCAAAAGTTTATATCAAATGAAAGTCTAGTATTATCACTCTATTTACATTTATGAGTCGAGTCTCATCCAGTAGCCAGTTTTCTACGAGCTTTCCCCGACTTAACTCTTGTGACTACTTCCCAGAATGTTATATTATTCTCTTCTACAGAAGAGATCTATAAAACTAGTAATCTTCAAATAAATATCTCAAAAATGAATGTTATGAGTTGAAGAAAATATTTATTGAGTACATACATAATATTTATCAATTTTCCTAAATATTATTTCATTCAATATTGAAAATAACTTTTTAAACTAATGAGTAAATGGAAATTCCAGGAGATTATATAACTTTCTTTATATAGATAACTAAGTGTCAGCTTAAGCTTAAAATCCATCTACATAGAAATCTAATATTTCCAGGGCCGTTTTTGCTGCTGCATATCAAAAACATATATTCCTAGTCATCATTTTCAATGACAAGGTTTACTGTTGTATCTTTGAGTATCACAAAGTTATGACAGAAAGCAAACTGGTTTTTGTTGTGGTGGTGGTGGTGGTGGAGGGGAGAGAATCCTGCTAATATCACTGTGAGATACTCATAAGCTTGACAAATCTTTTTTGACCACAATATACAAGTTCACTGAAAAGCCTCAATTGAATATGTGTGGTGATACTGTCGTTAAAAGACTAACAAGTCAGGGGACTTCCAGATTCCAACATGGCAAGTAAGGAGCTCTGAAGTCCTTCCTAATGACAAGGAAAAAGATGAAGAAATTTAAAAACTTAAAATTATTCTTAGACCCATTACAGAATTGAGATTTCAGGGGGGGGAAAAAAAACTACCCTCCATATTAGAGAGAGAGACAGGCAAATACAGACAAACACAACTCAGCTTGAGCTGAAGTCTCCATGGGAAACAGAACCAGTTGGAAAATTTACACGGTAATTAACAATTTGCTGGAATCTCATGTAGACTAATCTACAGGTCCCAAACTCCAGGGGATCCGGTCTTAGGGTGGTCCCTACACTATTCTGAGTTTTAGCTCCAGGAGCTCAACCTGGTGATCACAATATTGGAGAAAAATCCTGTCTGGCCTCCAGCAGGGCAAGGATAAAAGCATCCAGTTTGAAATATACCAAAGCCCTGTCTTTGCAACCAGGCCCACCTTCAACAGAGACTATTTTACCAGAATGAAAACTATTGGATTTTTTCAGACTGAAACAGACCCGCGGGAAATCCACTCTAACCATACTGTTCTACGAGGCAGGGGTGGGGTAGTGTTGCTGAAAAACTCTTGTGAAGTTCACAGCCCACAGGCATAGCCTCACTTAAAGACTGACGTTAATCATAGGGCTTTAGAACGTTTCCCTGTATCCACACAACTTGCCACTACATTGTTAAAAACAAATATTTACAGCAACTCCTTTTACCCACTACATCATATCTAGCACTCAAGAAAAAATTACAAGGTATACTATTAGGAAAAAAAAATACGGTTTTAAGAGACAGAGCAAACATCAAACTCAGACTCAGATATGACAATGTTGTTGGAATTGTCATACTGGGACTTTAAATCAACTATGATTAATACCCTAAGGGAGCTAATGGATATAGTAAATAGCATATGACAACGGATAAGCAATCTAAGTGCAAAGAAGAAATTCTGAGAATTCAAAAACAAAAATACTAGAAATCAAAAATACTATACCAGAAACAAAGTATGCCTTTGAAGATGCCTTAGTAGACTAGATATGATTGAGGAAAGAACATTGGAGCTTGAGGATATCTCTGTAAAACTTCCAAAACAAAAAGCAAAACCTGAAAAACACAGAACAGAATACCCAAGAATTGTGGGACAACTACAAAAGGTCTAGCATATGCATGATGGAAATACCAGAAGAAGAAATAAAGCAATTGAAAAGTTAGGTGAAGGAATGACTGTGGATTTCCCTAAATTAATGGAAAACACCAAGTCACAGATCCAGGAAAGCTAGAAAGAAACAAACAGGATAAATGCCAAAAACAAAACACACCTGGAGTATCTCATTCAATCTGCAGAAAATCAAAGATAAGTAAAAACTCTTGAAATTAGAGAGGATGCCTTACCTATAGAGAAGCAAAAGTAAGATTACATCTGACTTTTCCTGAAAACCATGCAATCAAGAAGAGAGTGGAGTGAAATATTTAAAGTTTTGAGTGAGAAAAAAACCCCATGATCTAGAATTATGTACCCTGCGAAACATTCTTCACAAGTAAAGGAGAGGGTGGAGGTTAAAAAAAAAATGAAGAAGGAATATAGACTTTCTCAAACAGAAATTGAGGGAACATGTTGCCAGTAGACCTGCCTTGAAAGAAATTTTAAAATAGATTCTTCAGACAGAAGGATATATGTGGTGGTGAGACGAATTGGGAGATCGGGATTGACATATATACACTAATATGTATAAAATAGATAACATAAGAGCATGCTGTATAATAAATAAATAAAATTAAAAATTTTTAAAAAAGGATATAGGTCAGAAAATAATCAGGTCTGAGCATCTGAGAGGGAATACTTGAAGGTAACATAAGATTTATTTCTCCTGTTCTTACTGGATTTAACAGACAACAGCTTGTGAAAATAACAACGGCAACAAAGTATTCAATTTTGTATGCTTATATATGTATACATGTGTATATATGTGTGTCTCTGTATACACTCACATACAGTCATCTCTCAGTATCCAAGGGGGGTTTGTTCCAGGAGCCCCTGCATATGCCAAAATCCACAGATGCTCAACTCCCATAATCAGGATTCTCAGTTCTGCATCTGCAGAGTCAACCAACCATGGATCATGAAGTATTATATGTATTTATTGAAAAAAATCTACATATAAGTGGACCTCCACAGTTTAAACCCATGTTATTCAGGGTCTCTCTCTCTCTCTGTATGTATATGTATATATATATATAAAACTATGGTTACATGTATAAGAGAAATGAATGTCACCAATGATACACGGGATGGGAGGGAGGGAGGAGTTAAGAACAGTTTGTTATTTTAAGGTCCTTGAATTACCCATGAAGTGCTATAGTGTTATTTGAAAGTAGACTTGAATTAGTTGTAAATGTACATAGGAAACTTGAGGCCAACCACTAAAAAACATTTTAAAATAAGAATTGGGAGAGAATATAAAAGGGAGAGAATATAAAATTATATAGAACTCTCAATTAAAACCCTAAAATGCAGGAAAAGTGTGAAAGTCAAAAAATAAGAACAAAGAACAAGTTCAGTGATTAGAAAACACTAGTAGATATTAATCCAACTGCAGCAATAACCAATTTAAATATCAATGGTCTAAATACACCTATTAACGGATAAAGACTGTCAAAGTAGATCAAAATACAAAATCCAATTATACGTTGTCTGTAAGAAACACTCCAAATATAAAGACTTATGTATATTAAAATTAAAAGGATAGACAAAGAGGTACCATACTAACGCTAATCAAAAGAAAGAAAACAGGAGTAGCTATATTAATTTTGGACAGAGTAGACTTCAGAACAAAGAAAGTTATCAGGGATAAAGAGGGGCATTACAAAATGATAAAAGGATAAATTCTCCAAAAAGACATAACAATCCTTAAAGTGTATCTCCTAAACAGAGTTTCAAAATACCTAAGGCAAAAGCTGACAGAACTGTAAGGAGAAACAGATGAACCCATTATCAGAGTTGGCAACGTCAACACATCTCTGTCATCCAGCCGGCAGAAGCACACAGTTGTACTCAACAGCCCCATCCATCAACTGGATATAGTTGACATTTATCAACTACATCATTCAACAACAGAATACACATTCTTCTCAAGCTCACGTGGAACACTTACCAAGACGACCACATTCCAGACCAGAAACCACACCTTAACACATTTAAAAGGACAGAACTCATACAAGGTCTGTTCTCAGACCATAATGAAATTAAACTAAAAATCAGTAGCAGAAAGATAGCTGGGAAATCCCAAAATACGTCAAGATTAAACAACACATTTTTTTTTTTTTTTTTTTTTACGGTACACATGCATCTCACTGCTGTGGCCTCTCCCGTTGCGGAGCACAGGCTCCGGACGTGCAGGGTCAGCGGCCATGGCTCACGGGCCCAGCTGCTCCGCGGCGTCTGGGATCTTCCCGGACCGGGGCACGAACCCGTGTCCCCTGCATCGGCAGGCGGACTCTCAACCACTGTGCCACCAGGGAAGCCCAACAACACACTTTTAAGTAACACGTGAGTCAAAGAAGAAATCTCAAGAGAAATTTTTAAACATTTTGAATGAAATTAAAATAAAACTATAACTTATCAAAAATTATGGGATGTGGCATAAACAGTGCTTAGAGGGAAATTTATAGCATTAATTCCATATATTAAAGAAGAAACACCTAAAATCAGTAGCTTTCACCTTAGAAAATTAGAAAAAGAACAAATTCTAAAATAAGCAAAGAAAAATGACGTTAGACCAGAAATTACTGAAATTAAATATGCCGTCAATAGAAAAACCTCAGTGAAACTAAAGGCTTCTTCTTTAAAAAGGTCAATGAAATTGACAACCATCCAGCCAAAGAGACAGAACACAAATCAGTAACGTCAGAAATAAAACATGGACATTACTACAGATCCCATGGAAATCAAAAGAATAATAAAGGCATATTTATGTCCACTAATTTGAAAAACTAGATGAAATGGACCAATCTCTTGAAAGACATAATCTGCCAAAACTCATACAGGAAGAAGCAGACCATGAGAATAACTCTGTATCTATTAAAGAAAGTGAGTCAAAAATTAATAACCTCCCAAACAGAAAGTACCAGGTCTAGTTGCATTCACTGGTGAATTCTATCAAAAAAATATATATATATATATACCGATTCTTTACACTCTCTTTCAGAGGTTAGAAGTAGAGAAAATATGGCCTAGCTCACTCTATGAGGCCAGCATTACCCCAATACCATAATCATACAAAGACATTACAAGAAAAAAAAAACTACACACCAATATCTCTCATGGATATAGATGCAAAAATCCCTAACTAAGTATTAGCAAATTGAATCCAACAAGATACAAAAAGAATTATACACCATGTCCAGTTGAAATTTATCCCAGGTATGCAAGGCTGGTTTAATGTTCAAAAATCAATGAATGTAATCCATCATATCAAGAGGCTAAAAAAAATTTACATAATCACATCAAGAGATGTTAAAAGCAGCATTTGAAAAAATGTAACACCCATTCACGATAAAAACTTTCAGAAATATAGAACTTCTTCAACTTTATAAAGAACATCTGAAAAACCTACAGTTAGTGTTATACTTAATGGTGAAAAAATCCAAGATTTCTCAGATCAGGAACAAGTCAAGGATGTCCCCTCTCACTATTCCTTTTAAACATTTTACTAGAAGTCCTACCTAATGCAGTAAAAAAATAAGGCAAGAAAATGAAACAAAAGGTATACTAATTAGTAGGAGATAAAGTAAACTGTCTTTGTTTGCACATGACATGATTTTTTTTGTAGAAAATTCAAAAGAATAGACCAAATAATTCCTGGAAATAATAAGTGAATATAGTTAGGTTACAGGAAAAAAAGGTTAATATACAAAGGTCAAATCATTTTCCTGTGTATCAATGAACAAGTAGAATTTGAAATTCAAAAACAGTATCATTTACATTAGGTCCCCCCCAAATAAAGTACTCAGGTATAAATGTAACAAAACATGCCCAAGGAATGAATGTATGAGGAAAACTACAAAACTGGTTAAAAAAAAATTAAAGAGCAAAATAAATGAAGATATAGTTCATGTTCATGAATAGGAAGCCTCAATATTGTCAAGATATCACTTATTCCCAACTTGATCTATAAATTCAATGCAATCCCAATCAAAATTTCAGCAAGTTATTTAATATGGACTTTTACAAACTGATTCTAACGTTTATACGGAGAGGAAAAAGACCCAGAATTGTCAACACAATGCTGAAGGGGAATAAAGTTGGAGAACAATGTTGTGTGACCTCAAGACTTACTGTAAACTATAGTAATCAAGAAAGCATGCACAAGGATGTTTATAGCAAGTTTATTCAGAATTGCCAAAACTTGGAAGCAACCCAGACGTTCTTCATAGGTGAATGGATAAATAAATAGTGGTGCATCTAGACAACTGAATACTATTTAGTGCTGTAAAAAAAATAGCTATCAAGCCACAAAATGACATGGAGTAACCTTAAATGCAAAATGGATCATAGACTTAAATGTAAAAAGCAAAAGTATGAAATTCCTAGATAATCTTGGGCATAGTAATGACTTTTTAGATACATCAAATACATGATCCATGATAGAAATACTTGATAAGATGAACTTCATTAGATTAAAAACTTTACTACAAAAGACAATGTCAAGAGAATGAAAAAACAAGTCACAGGCTGGGAGAAAATATTTGCAAAAGACACATCTGATAAAGAAATATTACCTAGTTAATAAAAAAAAGCAATTATACTCTAATAAAGATGCTAATAAAAACTAAAATTAAAAAAAGAACTGTTATCCAGAATATACAAAGAATCTTTAAAAATCAACAATAAGAAAATAACCCAATTAACAAACATGCAAAGACCTTAACAGACACCTCATCGAAGATGATATACAAATAGCAAACAAACACATGAAAAGATGTTCCACATCATATGTCATCAGAAAAATGCAAATTAAAAAAAAAAAAAAGGAGATACCCCTACACAACTACTAGGCAAGGGAAAAATCCCGGACAATGACAACAGCCAAATGTTAGTAAGGATGACGAGCAACAGGAACTCTCACACACGGCTGGAGAGAATGCAAAATGGGACACAGCCACTCTGCAAGATAGATTGGTATTTTCTTACAAAACTTAATCTTCTCTTACCATGCAACCTAACAGTCATGCTTCCCGATATTTACCCAAAGGAATCATAAACTTATGTCCATGCAAAAACCTGCTCACGGGTGTTTATAGCAGCATTATTTTTCTTTTCTTTTTTTTTTTTTTTTTGCGGTACGCGGGCCTCTCACTGTTGTGGCCTCTCCCGTTGCGGAGCACAGGCTGCGGACGCGCAGGCTCAGCGGCCATGGTTCACAGGCCCAGCCGCTCCGCGGCATGTGGGATCCTTCCGGACTGGGGCACGAACCTGTGTCCCCTGCATCGGCAGGCGGACTCTCAACCACTGCGTCACCAGGGGAGCCCAGCAGCATTATTTATAATAGCAAAAACTTGGAAATGACAAGACATTCTTCAGTAGGTGAATGGATAGACTGTAGTACACCCAGACGATGTAATATTTTTCAGCAGTGTAAAGCAGTGAGCTATCACGCCATGAAAAGACACGGAAGAAACTTAAATGCATATGACTAAGTGAAAGAAGCCAATCTGAAAGGGCTACATACTATATGCTTCCCACTATATGACATTCTGGAAAAGGCAAAACTGTGGAAACAGTACAAGGATCAGCGGTTGCCAGAGCTTAGTGAAGAGGGAGAAGTGAACTGGTGGAGCACAGAGGATTTCTAAGGCATTGTAACTTCTGGATAATACTGCAATTGTGGATAGACGTCATTATACGTTTGTCCAAACCCCTAGACTGTACAACCGTAAGAGAAAACCCTTGTAAATCACGAACTTCAGGTAATGATGATGTCAACGTAGGTTCATCAAGTGTAACCAATGTACCACTCTGCTGTGGGATTTTCATAGTGCAGAAGTCTGTGCTTATGTGCGAACAGGGGTTATGTGGGAAACCTTTGTACTTTCTGTTCAATTTTGCTGTGAGCCTAACACTGCTCTAAAAAATAAAGTCTATTCCAACGTTGAAAAATAGTACTAATAGATCAAAGGTAAGAATGAGAAGAAAAACATTTTGATATCTACCCCACGGTTAAACTGAGTTCCTTTTGACTTCTTTGTTAGCGTCTGGTCTCTCTTTAGTACACTGACAATTGTGTACTGATATGTAACAATGAGTGACCAAAAAACCTCCGAAATGAGTCAAAACAATTTTGTAGAAAGAAAAACAAAGTTGGGGAACTTACACTACCCGAGAGTCAAAAACAGTGTGATATTAATGTAAGGAGAGACGTATAAACAAATGGAACTAAAGAAAGAACACAGAAACAGATTCATACATGCATCAATTAAAAATATTTTACAAAGGTACCTACATAATTTACGGGAGAAAGGATAGTCTTTTCAGAAAAATGTGCTGGGACAATTGGCTATCCGTACATGAAAAAATCAACCACAGCTCTTACCTCATAACATTTATGAAAAATAGTTAGAATTCACCTAACTCTTAGAATTTAAAGTATAAATTTTCTAGAAGAAAACATAGGGAAAAGCTCGTGAACTTAGGTTAAGAAAATATTTCCTAGAAACTATAGTTTAAAACCCTATTCATAAAAGAAAAAAATTGTTAAATTTGACACATCAAAATTTTAAATTTACTATTGAAAAGACCCTGCTTTAAAAAAAATGTAAGGGCTTCCCTGGTGGCGCAGTGGTTAAGAATCCACCTGCCAATGCAAGGGACATGGGCTCGAGCCCTGGCCCGGGAAGATCCCACAAGCTGCAGAGCAACTAAGTCCGTGCGTCACAACTACTGAGCCTGTGCTCTAGAGCCCGTAAGCCACAACTACTGAGCCCATGCGCCACAACTACTGAGCCCACACGCCACAACTACTGAGCCTGTGCTCTAGAGCCTGCAAGCCACAACTACTGAGCCCACGAGCCACAACTACTGAAGCCTGTGCGCCTAGAGCCCGTGCTCCACAACAAGAGAAGCCATGACAATGAGAAGCCTGCACACCGCAAAGAAGAGGAGCCCCCGCTCACAACAATTAGAGAAAGCCCACGAGCAGCAACAAAGACCTAACACAGCCAAAAATAAATAAATAAATAAATTTATTTTAAAAAACCAAATGCAAGTCATAGACTAGAAGAAAATATTTGTAGAATACTTATCTGATAAAATATTCGTATACACAATATATGTCGAACTCTTACAATTCAGTATTAAGACAAATATCCTCATTTTAAACCAGATAAAAGATTTAAATAGAGAAGTTAACAAAGAAGAGAGACAAACAGCCAATTAGCATGTGAAAAGATAATCAACATCATTAGTCATTAGGGAAATGAAACTAAAATCACAAAGAGCTACCATCATATACCCAGTAGCTAAAATTCTACAGTACAAAACGGTAAAAACGTGGAGGAACTGAAGAATACATACATCGCTGGTAAAAATGCAAAACGGCAGTCGCTTTCGGAAAGCATTTTGGTGGTTGCTTATGAAGTTAAACATATATTTACCACCTGACCCAGAAATTCAGATACTAGGTATTTACTGGGAAAAAAGTGTACTCCCACACAAAAGCTTGTACTAGACTATCAATACAGTTTTCTTTGTAATAGTCAAAAACTAGAAACAACCCAAATGTTATCAACTGGCAAATGAAAAGGCAAACTGTGGTATACCTATACAAGGTATTCTATTTAGCAATAAAAAGAAGTAAAAAACATCTCAAAAGCATCATGCTATGTAAAAGAAGGGAGACACAAAATTATGATATGATTCCACTCAGATGAAATTCTAGAAAAGATAGTACTTTGCTGATAGAAGCAGATTAGTGGTCATAAAGGTTCAGGAATTGGAGCAAGGGATTAACCACCAAGGAAATTTGAGGGGTGATGGAAGGTCCTATATCATGATTGTGGTAGTGGTTACATAACTTACACATTTGTTGAAATTTATCAAATTGGACTCGTATCTGGTGAATTTTATTTATCAATTGTATTCTTATAAAACTGACTACAATTAAAACAAAATTAAGTTGGTTTGAAAAATCAAAGTCATTATAAATGGTGTAAACCAGCTTTCTTTCAAAAAGAAAAAAAGGAGGCACCAAGTTTGGGAACTAAGCATCAGTCAGAGGAACTAGTTGAGAAACTCTGAGTTCAGACTGAGAACCACCATGTCTGCGGGAACCTAGGCCATACGAGTGACAGGGGTACGGCACCTCAGCCAGGAGCCCAGGGGTGAGCCTGCTGCTAGAAGCTCAAGGTCATCACCAGCCTTTCACTGGGTCATTATCACAGTAGAGCCAAGGAGAACACCCAGGACACAGGGATCACTACGTATGTCCCTACATTACAGATCCTGACCCTAGCTATTCCCTCCATAAATTATCTCTAGATAGATCCATCTTCTCTACATTAACAATTATGGACTGCTTTGCTTCTTTTGCTCATATTACTTGTGTCTTGTTTTAAAAGTAATGTCTATCATTTTTGTAAAACATTAAGATTTCAGCAAAGCACAAAGAAAAAAGTGAGAATTGCCCATAATGCCAGTATCAATGACACTTTGAAATGGCGATAATACACGATTTTTTTCCAAAATATTCCCAAAGACTTATCTTTTGTTGCACATGTGGACGTTACTGGCAGTAGATTATAAACTGGGCCTCGTTTCTCTTGGTGGCTCCCCTACCTCTCAGTCTCCTTTATAGCTACCACCCCTCATTCCTGTCCTGCATTTTCTCCTGTCTGTTCCTGGGTTCCCTTCCCAAAGGGCAGCTCTTAACTAGTCTTCAGCTCTGGTGGTATGACAGAGTTTCTTGGTAACCACCTTTGGTGCTTCCTCTCTAGTTGGAGGGATATATAATGAAAGACCCAAAGGAATGAATCTCAGAATTTGCTTTCCAAGTTGAGTGACTAGAAAGAGTCTGGGTTATGGAGTTCTGCCCAGCATCCTTCATAGATATATACCATCCTGGGTCTCACCCATTTAAAAAACTGATCCTGACTCAGAATCACAGCTACCACCCTTTGATCATACCTGGATAAGGAATAGGGATTTCTGGATAATACAATTCTCTTTTTCAAAGAAATTTACTATAACATGAACTGAGTCCATGAACTGAAATACTGTTAAATATCTGATTTAATGCTGCAAAATAAAATTGAACAGATCTTTCACTACTGAGAGAATTTTAGAATCTTGAATCCCCTACTGTAATGTATTATATGATTTTTATGGCTCATAGCGTCAGGTACTGTATTAGTATTATCTTTCCTTCTTACCAAGATAGCCTTGCTCAGAAAGCTGTATGAATTGCACACTGTGTCACCGTTAAATAGAAAACCTACATCCAATCCTAGCTTTCTTTTTCATCACCTGAAATCTACTCTTTTGCTGGATCAAGCATTATGAATATCAGTTATCACTGACCTTCAGATGTACATTTATAAGTTAATAGTTTAACTTGGTATTTTAATTCATCATGTACTTCTAAATAAAAACTCTCCTTCAAGCTACTTATTACCTGATAAATTCTTTATTAATATGAAAGAATAATCCCCTTGCGCCCCATGATTCCTTCATTCTTTTTTGCTTCTTCGTCATTTAGTGTTATTTAATGATTTGGACATTTCAAGAACAACGAGTCTGATGTGGAAAAGACCTTAGAAGTTTTCTTCAAAATATAAAATTTTGTTAAAAATCCATTTCTTTTTTTTTTTTTTCTTGTGGTACACGGGCCTCTCACTGCTGTGGCCTCTCCCGCTGCGGAGCACTGGCTCCGGACGTGCAGGCTCAGCGGCCATGGCTCACGGGCCCAGCCGCTCCACGGCGTGTGGGATCTTCCCGGACCGGGGCACAAACCCGCGTCCCCTGCATCGGCAGGTGGACTCTGAACCACTGCGCCACCAGGGAAGCCCCAGTACAGGATTACACTTGAAAACGTAGGAGGTAAATCAATTCTAATTTTATCAAATACCTTCACAAAGAAAATTTATCATGTCTTAGTGCTGTGTTTATCAATTTGCATTCAGAGTAAAAACTAGTCCCCTTACTGGCATACAGTGCTTCCTTAATAAATATTTTTGTTACAAACAAAGGACTAAGATGCTAATAGAAGCTTAGCAAAAATAAAAATAACAAAACTGTCCTATGTTCAAATCATTCTACAAATAGCCTGTAGTGTTAAAAAGAATGAAATGATGATTTTCCTTTAAGAACATCAGTCTTGTTATGATGTGGAGAATGGCTGAGTGAAGGGCAAAAATGGACCAAGAAAGACGAGCTGGGTGGTATGGCAATACTCCTATTGCAAAATCATAGCATCTTAGACTACTAAGATTCGGAAAAGAAGACAGAAGCAAGATCTGCATTAGAATTATACTGGTCTGGATGGGAAAGAGCAACAAGAGATTTTGTGGATATACGGCAAAAAAAAAAAAAAAAAAAAATAGTGGGCATGTGAATAAGAAAATACAGGACTACATATTTTTCCAGGAGCTATTAGATAGTTATACAACATACTGAAAAGACAAACTCAGTGAGGATAAGGTTTAGAAGGAGATACTGTTTAATGTTTTGCAACTGAAATATCTGTGCACTTTGCACGTGGAGTAGAAGAGGTCCTGACCAGAGATAAAATTAGGGAGCCATCTTGCACTAAGAATATGAATGAGCTGTTTGGGAAAATATATTTAAAAACCAAGTCGGCTCTCGACCCAGAAAACCTCTCCACCAAAGTAGAAGAGGAAGAAAACAATGTTATTATTGGGTAAGCATTAAACCAGAATGTGATGGGCATCACAGGCAATCCACGAAGAGATTACTGAGACAGAAAGAGATCTTCCCTTTATAGAGCCAAGCAGGTATCACCCATTACATACATGTTCTCAAGATCAACAGTCACTAGTCCTCAAGGAAGAGGACTTGACAATGCCATTTAATACAAACTCCACCCTAAATTCACCGGGCAATTAGCGACTATCTGTGTCAGTGACTTGGCTTTATACAAAGGAAGTTAATACAGGGGTGTTACCATAGCAGGGAGAATTTAGGTAGGGTAGAGAAAACGTTTTCTGAAGACAAAGTCAAAAAGCTGCAAATCTCCGCTATGGGGTAGCTTATCCACATGCATACTGCTCTCATCAAGGATGAAGACTCATTTCAGTGCTGTGGTGTGACCAGGAGATGAGAATGACGTGAATAGGTGAGCTAGCCAGGCCAGCATAACCCTCAGGTAAGCAGTTTTGGGGTTTTTGTCTTTGTGTTTTTTTTTTTTTGGAAGTGGAGGGAGTGCTGATCCGGAAGCAATGACCAGGAACAGGGAGATGGGTCCTGATGCCCAACTGCTGGCCTTCAGGTATGTGAGAGCAAAACGGACCCTGTTTGAGTAAGTTGTAAAGATGAGACTGAGGAGCGTGTAGGCTGAAGAGAAAGCAACCTTGAGAGATTAGGTTAAAATACAGAGGGTTGTGTAGTTCCAAGACTGTGTGGTGTTCTAGAGACACCTCAGCAAAGGCCCTCAGCAAGAAGAGGGAAGGGGGCGACTCCATAAGCTCCCACGTTATGCATCACAAAATGGGAAGGAGTGTCTGGGTCACAGCTGACCTCCAGGGAGCCTTGAACTCACCCTGGTGAAGGTAAACAGGGCATGAGTCACAGCTGGTTTACTGCAGATTATCTCCAAGTAAAGTAGAGAAATCACAGCCATTACTCTGGATCTATCTGCTTTGCTCTGTTGAATGACGGCCTTTGCAATGCTGTCATTCAGTGCTGGAAACTGATTACTGTGGACTGAATTGGATCCTTCCAAAATTCATTTGTTGAAGCCCTAACTCCCAATGTGATGACACTTGGAGATGGGGTCTTTGGGAGATAATTAGGGTTAAGTTATTCCTAGGGGAATAATTAAAAGATAGATTTGTCCAGGACTGATCCATTATGTCTGGATTGGGGTCAATCAATTAAAATATGTATATACACCTATATATCTGTATATACGTATGTGTCATTAGGTGAGCATGGTATCTGTATCCTCAGGTGATTTTTTCAGTTTCTTTTTTTTTTAACATCTTTATTGGAATATAATTGCTTTACATTGTTGTGTTAGTGGCTACTGTATAACAAAGTGAATGTCATACAGAGTGAAGTAAGTCAGAAAGAGAAAAACAAATACCGTATGCTAACACATATATATATGGAATCTAAAAAAAAAATGGTTCTGAAGAGCCTAGGGGCAGGTCAGGTGATTTTTAATAATCGTCCAAGTTTGAAAAACATGATTTAAATTTTGTCACCCAAAATGTGTTCTGTGGGAGCCATGAGAAATTCAGAACATAAAGCTAACTCAAATCTACTGAATCAGAGTATTCATTTTAACAAGATCCAAAAGTGGGTCATAGTAATATTACAGTTTGAGAAACTCTGTTCAAAGATATTCAAAATATTGCACGAAGGAGAAATGCAGTCGAGGATACAGAACGCTGCTTCAGGATAGCATGGCAAAAGTAAATACATGAAAATCAGGCAAAAGCAAAGAATTCGAGACAGAATGATGAGACACTAACAAGCAGATTTAACCAAACAATTAAAAGCGATGCTCAAACAACTTTGAACATCCAGCTTGTGTGATGGGAAATCACGTTCTTCAAGCTATACAAAGATGAAGGCAAATATCCAGAAAAAGCTCTAATAATTCAAAAAGATACATGCACCCCGTGCGCATAGCAGCACTATTCACTATAGCTGAGACATGGAAAGTCTAAATGTCTATCGACAGATGAATGGATAAAGAAGATGTAGCACATATATGTAATGGAACATTACTCAGCCATTAAAACAATAAATAATGCCATTTGCAGCAACAGGGATGCAACTAGAGATTATCATACTACATGAAGTCAGAAAGAGAAAGACAAATCCCATATGATATCACTTATATATGCTTATATGTGTAATCTAAAATATGGCACAAGTGAACTTATCTATGAAACAGAAACAGACTCACGGACATAGAGAACAGACTTGTGGTTGCCGGGGAGGGAGGGGGGAGTTGGGGGAGGGATGGAGAGGGAGGTTGAGGTCAGCACATGTGAACTTTTATATAGGGGATGGCTAAACAACAAGGTCCTACTGTATAGCACAGGGAACTATATTCAATATCCTATGATAAACCATAATGGAAGAGAATATTTAAAAAAAGAATGTATGTATATATGTATAACTGAATCACTTTGCTGTACAGCAGTAATTAACAACATTGTAAATCAACTATACTTCCATTAAAAAATACTAAAAAAAAAAAGGATGAAAGACACACAAATGGGAAAACCAAGAAAATTTCTTATAATTATATCCTAGGAAATGGAAGTATTAAACAATATATACATTTTAAGAGATATTCACAGACTGTCTATAACATAATTTAGTAACAGCTGTGGTCCGGAAGAGATCAGAAACAAGACGAGGGACCCGGCTAACATTCCACTCCATGTTTTGGATTATGGGAATACAATACTCCAAGAAAAATAAACGGAAGATTAAAAAAAAAAAAGAGGAGCGTCTTCATAAACGAATCCTATGGGGTTGGTTTGGAAAGCAGTTAAGCTTTGGTTGATCCTGTGTTAAAAGCAAGAACAAAAAATAGCGAGGCCGGCAGTTCACGACCAAGGTCTGACGGTTCTGGGCTGCTTGCTACAGAGGCCACGTGTCCATGTCCTATGTTCATGGCTGGTCCGGCTATTGCCCATTTTACATTCAGCCTCTTAAAGGGCAGAATTCACTCAGAGTATAGGACACACGTGGCTGTTCCAGGAAGGATAGACTTAGGATGGAGAGTCAGGTGGTTCAAATTATAAAGGTCTTTGAGAGCACACTGAAGAATGTAAGCTACATATTTAAGCTACTTGTTTAAATGTGATTGTTTAGAACAATTTTTTTCTGTCCCAAATTAGCCTCCAAATTAGCCTCCCTAAGTTCAAACGATAACTGTCATCTTGCCAATACCTGTATTTAAATTTAATCTCGGATAGATTTAAAAGTATGACCTAAGGCATATGCATCCCAATTTTGTGCTCCAAGCATACGTTTCACCAGCAAAATGATGTCAGTATTCTGAATTAACAAGTGTCGGAGGTTGTGTTATAAAAGATATGTTATACGGATGGAAGTATAATCAGGGAGTTTTACATCCACCACTCAGCACTACCTCCAGACCTGAAAAAGAATCAAAATACATTTTGTCTAATTTCCATTCAAAAAGAGCCCAGGAGTTTACAGGAACTCTTGATTGTGTGAGAAATTTATTCCAAAGAAAGGGAGGCCACAGGTGGCTTCAGGGAATGGGTTTTCAACTTTTTATTAATTGGAAGAGGCAATTAGGAGACAGGAAGACACTGAAAAGAGAAAAAACTTGCTCTGAATACTTTTTAACTGGTACTATTGTTTCAATGATAAAAATATAAGCCATGATATAGCAGTCTTTGTGAAAGCATATTGACACGCTAGGACTTGGAAGGAGTCCCGGCCCAGCAGGCAGCTTTCAGGAGGCCCTTGATTGGGTACCCCAGGCTGCCAGAGCAGCGAAGTCCCTGCCGAGGAAAAGGCAGATGAGAACTATTACATCAGGATGGGGCCGACGCTCAAAGCCAGAAGGCAGTAGCCAAAACTGCTGAATTTTAATAAAATTCCAGATGTAATACCCATGTATCTGAGTGGCTCCAATGGTGTTCTTTGAGACTTTCAAGTGAATTATTAGTTTACATGTTGTTAAGCACTTGGATAATGTAAATCTCATTTAAATAGCAATGGACTTTGGGCAAAATAATCCGCTATACGACGCAAAGTAGAAAGTTTTATTTTTTATTTACATGATTTTAAATATTCTCCTATAGTTTGGTAACTATAGATGAATATTTCTACAGGGTTTTGAGGCAAAACCATACAAAACCTTGCCTCCCTGACTGCTAAGCAGAAAGCTGAAGGAGCTGACAAGTGATTGCAATCATGTTGCTGAAAAAATCTCCTTCCTTTCCTACTGCTATTTCCAGGATAGGAGAAAACTCTAGAAGTGGGGAAATTTCCACTCTGAGTGAATATGCCTTTTTTTCTCCAGCCTAAAGGCAAAATGGTATCCTTGCTAATTTAGAGAATTTTAAACAGTTTTTTACGGCACCTGAACATACTTAAGATTATCTGACTAAAGAAAACATCTAGAGGAAGGATTATTAAAGATAGAGTTCGAAGATGTTATTGACATCTGTGCAAAGCCAGGTTTGATTCTGTTCACAGCCGCTTTCTAAGGAGTGGGTCCAAGCTTCCATCATAGGCTCAAAGCGACTATGTGACCCAATAATTTAGAAGCACTAATCTAAACGGTAAGTATTGTTTAGTGGCCTTTACAATGAAGCTTAAAGAGCTTTGTACTGGAGATCAGGAGACCCGCTTCTCGCTGAGACTCCTCTGGTACCATTCTAAATATCCTTCTAGAGCAAATTCTTTCTCTCTTCTTGACCTCAATTTTCTCACCATGAAAACATAGACAGTGGAATTAATCTTTAAAAAACATGCAGTGAGTTGTATTACTTGACCCACTCCTCAGTCTATTGCACCTGTAATGTGTTGAATTATGTCCCCCAAAGAGATATGTTAAAGCCCTAATCCCCAGTAACTCAGAATGTGACCTTATTTGGAAGTAGGGTATCATTTATAAGCATAATCAAGTTAAAATGAAGTCTTTAGGCACTAATCCAGTATGACTGGTGTCCTTATAAAAGAAGAAATTTGTACACAGAGATATGCACCTAGAGAAAGCAATGTGAACATAAAGGCAGAGACAGGAGAAATCCATTTACGAGGCAAAGGAACATCAAACCTCGCCAGCAAAGTGCCAGAAGCTACCAGAGACGGACATACTAGAGTCTCCCTCGAAACCCTCAGAAGGGACCGACCCTGCCAACACTTGACCTCTGGCATCCAGCCTCCAGAACTGTGAGACAATAAATGTCTGTTGTTTAAGCCACCCAGTCTGTGGTACTTTGTGGAGGCTCAAACTAGTATACATCCTAAACCAAACAGTCTGACCTAATCCACATTATACTTCTGCTATGCAATGGCGGTGAGAAGAATGCTAACCTATTGTCTTTCTTCCCCAGCCTGCCTTATGTCTGTTGGCTTTCCTTATGTTGTTTGGGGGCTTTCCATCTTGATTTTAGCCAGTGATGTGGCCATGCAGAATACTTCAGAAGCCAAAGGTCCTCAGGGAACCCTGACAAGGTGCTCTTAAGTTTCAGTTGAAAACCTGTTAAGCTCTTATCAGTAGAACTCTACAATTTAACAAAGTATAAATAGCTTAAAAAGGAATAGCTAGTGGGAAGCAGCCGCATAGCACAGGGAGGTCAGCTCGGTGCTTTGTGACCACCTAGAGGTGGGATAGGGAGGGTGGGAGGGAGACGCAAGAGGGAGGGGATCTGGGGATATGTGTATACATATGGCTGATTCACTCTGTTATACAGCAGAAGCTAATGCACCATTATAAAGCAATTATACTCCAATAAAGATGTTAAAAAAATGAAAAATATCTTTTAAAATTCTCCTTCCAATTGTATACTGCTGTCAGCCTCTTCTCTCGGTATCATTTAAATGGTGAATTCACCTACACAAAGCAGCATCAGAACGCACTGACGAAAATATAAGCAGCGCTTCTTTCCCAAGCCGCTGAAGTGTCACTCATGACCCCAGAGCAGGACGTGTGCTTCTAGCTTCTTGGCTGAACTAGTATTACTTAGATTTGAAAGTTTACTTTCGCTAGACCATCTGGTGGACGCGAGGCCTCACTAATCAAGCTCCCGGAGGACTCCAGCGCCCCTGCTCGCGCCCACTGGCCCACGCGTCATTAGGACAGAGCCGTATCCAAACAATGTGCTGATTCACAGGGTACAGGTGGAAAAAACGCCTTCCTGATCTGTATACAATGGGAGAGATGGATCTTGAAAGATTTTAAATGGCAATTTAAGACTTATCAGAGAAAGACAAATATTGTATGATATCACTTATACGTGGATTCTACAAAATAATACAAATAAATGTATATGCAAAACAGAGACAGACTCACAGACATAGAAAACAAACTAGTGGTTATCAAAGGGGAGAGGGGAGGGGGAGAGGCAAAGTAGGGTATGATATTAAGAGGCGCACACTACTATGTATAAAACAGATAAGTAACAAAGGTATACTGTACAGCACAGGGGATTACAGCCATTATCTTGTAGTAACTTTTAATAGAGTATAATCTGTAAAAATACTGAATCACTATGCTGTACACCTGAAACTAATATAATATTATGTCAACTATACTTTAACAAAAAATTTTAAAAATAAAACTTATGAAACAAATTTAAGGAATGAAATCAACTTACTTGTAGGCAAGATGCTAATAACTGTGTTCCCAATGTTCTGCCATAAAAGATCATTTCTTTGACATATGATCAAGCGAGGAAATCAGCAGTAAGAGTAACTGATACAAAAGAACTCAGTTTTTATACCACTGATAAAGAATAAAGCTTACAAGAAGTAGGAAGGAATGAGGGTGTTTCAAACAATGTTATGAATTAGGAAAAACATTGGAGTCGTTTTACATAAGAAAGATGACCGCAATAAGAGGATAGAGGAGTGTCGGAATCACGTTGAAAATATTTAAATGACTATTTGTAACTGACAAGAACTGAGGGATGAGATCAGTATGACAGGCTTTTGTTGGAGGACATAGTAGTAGCATAACATATTTAAGAGAGCTTTGTTATCAATATGTGTTATTTAGTGCAGAAAGATTTTAAGTATTTTATACCTATTTTCCTACTCTAAGGCCATTTATATTGTGATATTGTTAAAACCATCCCCTTGTGTTTCCTCAGTTTGCTGGAGATCCCGCAATGGCAGGTAGGCATTGTGGTTGGAAGAACAAAGCGGCACCCATTCTTTGATTCTTTCTTAACACAACCCTTATTCTGTGTCCATATAAAGTAGTGATAACACTTCTGGGAGTTAGGTCTTCCACGCGACTCGTGAATTAAATACTGTTGATCTCAGCTAATCATGGAGACTGCATCATTGTTCTGAATTCTTGATCCCATCTCTGTAATGCAATTGCGCAATCACACCCTTCACTGTGGGACTTTACAATGTTTCCCCCACTGAGGAAAGCAGTTGCTTCTCTCCCCACTGATACTGAACCTGCTTGTGTGATTTGCCTTGGCCAGTATAGGAGAACAGATATAATACATGGCAGGTACTACCAGGAGCCTTAAATTTGCCTGTGTGGTCTTTGCAGCCCTCTTGCAGACTCAACCCGCCACCATTAGATTAAGGGAAAAAAAAAAAAAAGTCACAAATAGACCCGAAAAGAGATATAATAAAACCACAGCAGAAATTTAAAAGATAATGGGAATATTATTAACTACTGTTTGCCAATAAAGATGACATTTAAATGAAATAAAAACATTTCTAGAAAGTTAACTATTTAATTTCTGTTATGGGTCAAATCAGGCTGTTGAATTTTAGGTTAAGTTGACTAATAACTCTAAGGAAATTAAATAATTTTTTTCAGTTTATTGAGGTATAACTGACAATTAAAATTGGAATATATTTACAGTCCACATTGTGATGGTTTGATGCACATATCCATTGTGAAAAGATTCCCACCATTTAGTTAACACATCCATCATATCACATATTTACTTTTTGTGTGTTTGAGAACACTTGAGCTCTACTGTTAGTCAATTTTAATTATACAAAAGAGTGATATTAACTACAGTCTCCGTGTTATACATTAGATCCTCAGACGTCATTCACCTTAAAACTTTACCAATCCCTCCCTATTTCCCCCACTCCCCAGCCCCTGGCAACCACTACTGTAACCTGTTTCTATGAGAGTTCGCCATTTTTTTGGATTCCACATGTGTTAGAGACACCATGCAGTATTTGTCTTTCTCTGACTTATTTCACTTAACATAATGCCCTCCAAGTTCATCCATGCTGCTGCAAATGGCAGAATTTTCTCTTGTTTTTCAAAGGCTGAATAGTATTCCATTATATGTATATGCCACATTTTCTTTCTTCATTCATCCACTGATGGCCATTTCATTGTTTTCATACCTTGACTATTGTGAATAAAGCTGCAATGAACAAAGGAGTGCAGATATCTTTTCAAGATAGTGATTTTGATTTCTTTGCATGTACATCCAGAAGTAGGATTGCTGGATCATACAGTAGCTTTATTTTTAAATGTTGAGGACCCTCCACACTCTTTTCTATAGTGTTATAATGGTTTATATTCCTACGAACAATGCACAAGTGTTCCCTTTTCTCCGAATCCTTGTCAACACTACTTATCTCTTTTCTTTTTGATAGTAGACACCCTAACAGGTGTGGAGTGTGATACTGTGGTTTTGATTTGCATTTTCCTGAAGATTAGTGATGTTGAGCACCCTTTCATGTACCTGTTGGCCATTGGTATGTCCCCTTTGTAAAAATGTCTATTCAGGACCTTTGCCAATTTTTTAATTGGGTTATTGATTTTTTGCTTCTGAGTTTTATGAGTTCTTTGGATGTTAACCCCTTATTAGATATGTGGTTTGAAAATATTTTCTCCCATGTCATAGACTGCCTTTTAATTTTGTTGATGGTTTCCTTTGCTGGGCAGAATCTTTTTAGTTTATTGTAGTCCCACTTGTTTATTTTTGCTTTTGTTGCCTTTGCTTTCGGTGTCAGATCCAAAAAATCATTGCCAAGAACCAAAACAAGGAGCCTACCCCCTATGTCTTCTTGTAGGGGTTTTAGGGTTTCATTTCTTACATTCAAATCTTTAATCCATTTTGAGGTGATTTTTGGTTTTGGAGTAAGACAGGAGTACAGTCTCATTCTTCTGCATGTGGATATCCTGGTTTCCCACTACTATTTATTGAAGAGACTAGCCTTTTCCTATTGAGTATCCTTGACCCCCTTGTCAAATATTAGCTGACTATAGATTTGTGAGTTTACCTCTGGGCTCTCAATTCTGTTCCAATGATCTATGTACCAGTTTTTATGGCAATACCAAACTGTCTTGATTACCATACATTTTTTAAATATAATTTAAAATCAGGAAGTGGGATGCCTCCAGCTCTGTTCCTTTTTCTCAAGACTGTTTTGACTGTTTTGGATCTTCTGTGGTCCCATACAGATTTTAGGACTTTTTCTATTTCTGTGAAAAATGCCATTGGACAAAATCTAATTAGAAAAGTCCACACCAGATCAGTGCTACCAGGGAGCATAATAAGACTTCTGTTTTTCTTGCCCCTTCCACACGAAGCCCAGTGGGTCTCATTAGCAGTTTCGAACACCTACCAAACAGAGGTGAGCATAAAACGGATGAGATGATATTGCTGAGTTGCTAACTGAAAATTTGCCATAAATGTCTTAAGGAAAATATATAGAAATAAAGAAATCTAAACACTCTAGTAGCTAGTCCAGAGGAAGTTTTTTCAAAGATGCTTTATAGTAGTAACAGAAAAGACACTTAGGAATAAGCCAATTAAAAGTTGTGCACAATTGGTAGGCAAAAATGGTGTAAGTTCAAAGACCTTAAAGCAAACTTAATTAGATGGAGAACGATGCCATGTTAATAAATCAGATATCTTAATATTGTACATATGTCAATTTCCCTAAAACTGACTCATAGATTTGATGCAATTTTTTAAAAAACACTTTTTTCAATACAACTTGACAAACTGATTCTAAAATGTATATGAAATAGTAAAGACAAACAGTAAACAAGATGCTGATGCAGACAGAAAAATGTTGGTGGGAACCTGCCCTACCCAATGTCTATACTTATTATTATTGAGAAAATAGTGAAAACTATGGTACAAAGATGGACAAACTGACCAAAGGAAAAAAAGTAAGTTATAAGAGACAGACCCATTCTTCTAAGGAATTTGACATAGGACAGAGGTGGCATCAGTGGAAAGGCTGCCCCATGAAGGGCACTGTGACATTGTTTCACTACATGGACAAATGAGGCTGGAGTCCTACCTCACAACCTGTAATAATGAGTTTGACTACTTTTGATGTTTCACTGCTGACAACTTTCAACCACATCATTCCTCCTTTTCCTCTTGCCCCAAAGTGAGCAGGAAGTTCACATACACAGAGTCTGTGCAAGGGAATCCACAGCTCGGCCCCACACCCTAACCAACATAAAAGCCCTGACATAAAAACCTCTCCTTTCTGCTTCTGTCCAGACATTTTTGGACCTGCACAGAAGTCACCCTGCTCATTAGGTGAGTAATAAACCATTCCATATATATATAAACTAACAACCTTATGTAATAGCGCTTCATCGATTGTAGGGAATTAACCACATTAATGCAAGGTGTTAATTTTAATGTGTTAGGATGTAAAGGGGTGATGGGAGTTCTCTGTACTTTCCTGTAGTTTTTTTTTTTTTTTTTTTGGTAAAAATAAAACCAATAATCTGAAAAAAAGCAACCTAATGTAAAATTTGCAAAGACATGAACAGACATATAAAAGAGAGGTCACAAAGCGCACAACTGTTTGCTCCCTTTCATTAGCCATCAGAAAACACAAATTAAAACAGAAACATAATTTTACACATATCAAATTCCCAGTACTAAGGAATCTGAAGATACAAATTGTTGGACATGATATAAGTGAACTGGAAGTCCTAAATTCTCATAGTGAAGGTGTAAATTGATAGAACCATGCTGGAAATCAATACAGAATTATAAAGTTGAATAACCACATACTGTTATAACAAATTTCCAAAGCTAGATTTATTCCCTAAGACACATGTGAAATAGAAGATCTACTCCAAAATGATTAAAGCAGCATTGTTCATAATGAAAAACAAAAGCCAACCAGGGACAAAAATATCATTCAACAGAAAAATTAATACACTGAGCTATATGCATGTGATGCAATTTCACAGGAGGAGAAATGAACGCTCTACATGGCAACGTGGGGGACTGTGATACGTAATATAATGCAAAGAGTATAACCTAGGACATGAAATACAGTGTGATTCAATTATACCGATTAAAAGCAAGTAAAACTAATAATGTTTTATGTAGGAATATATATATATATATATACTTAAGTAATTAAATTGTTTTTCAGAAATAGTGCAAGAAGAAACGCAAAACTCAGGGCAGTGATTACTTTAGGGGGAGCTAGGGAATGAAAAAGACAAAAATGCAGTAATTCTGGCTCTCAGATTGACTACTGATTTCATCATGCTCATCCCTCAACTGTGTTCTATTACATATGTATCTTACTTAACTCTCTGTTGCATGTATCGAATAACACCAAAAATAAAAAGCTAATTCACAAAATAAGAAAACAAAGAATTTACTGGGAGAAATTGGTTGGGTGTAGATTTATTGGTTGTAACAAAAAAGGATTAAACCTATACGTGAGATAATTAAAAAGAAATCAATTATCGAGAACAAACATATGGACATCAAGGGGGGAAAGCGGGACTGGGATGAACTGGGAGATTGGGATTGACATATATACACTAATATGTATAAAATAGGTAACTAATTAAAACCTGCTGTATAAAATAAAATAAAATAAAATGAACTCACGTCTAAAGAAAAAAAACTGCAGCCTGAGGGCACTAGTAGTAGGCCACTGAAGCTTAGGGAGAGGAACACAGGCAAAAAAAACAAAAACAAAACAAAACAAAGTCTACCCACAATATAAATCAATGGAACAGGATAGAAAGCCCAGAGATAAACCCACATACATGTGGTCACCTTATCTTTGATAAAGGAGGCAAGAATATACAATGGAGAAAAGAAATCCTCTTCAATGAATGGTGCTGGGAAAACTGGACAGCTACATGTCAAAGAATGAAATTAGAACACTTCCTAACACCATACACAAAAATAAGCTCAAAATGGATTAAGACCTAAATGTAAGGCCACACACTATAAAACTCTTAGAGGAAAACATAGGCAGAACACCCTATGACATAAATCACAGCAAGATCCTTTTTGACCCACCTCCTAAAGAAATGGAAATAAAAACAAAAATAAACAAATGGGACCTAATGAAACTTAAAAGCTTTTGCACAGCAAAGGAAACCAGAAACAAGACAAAAAGACAGCCCTCAGAATGGGAGAAAATATTTGCAAACAAAGCAACTGACAAAGGATTAACCTCCAAAATTTACAAGCAGCTTATGCAGCTCAATATCAACAAAACAAACAACCCAATCCAAAAATGAGCATAAGAACTAAATAGACATTTCTCCAAAGAAGACATACAGATTGCCAACAAACACATGAAAGGATGCTCAACATCACTAATCATTAGAGAAATGCAAATCAAAACTGCAATGAGGCATCACCTCACACCAGTCAGAATGGCCATCATCAAAAAATCTACAAACAACAAATGCTGGAGAGGGTGTGGAGAAAAGGGAACCCTCCTGCACTGTTGGTGGGAATGTAAATTGATACAGCCACTATGGAGAACAGTATGGAGGTTCCTTAAGAAACTACAAATAGAACTACCATATGACCCAGCAATCCCACTACTGGGCATATACCCTGAGAAAACCGTAATTCAAAAAGAGTCATGTACCACAATGTATATTACAGCTCTATTTACCATCGCCAGGACATGAAATCAACCTACGTGTCCATCAACAGATGAATGGATAAAGAAGATGTGGCACATATACACAATGGAATATTACTCAGCCATAAAAGGAAACGAAATTGAGTTATTTGTAGTGAGGTGGATGGACCTAGAGTCTGTCATACAGAGTGAAGTAAGTCTGAAAGAGAAAAACAAATACCGGATGCTAACACATATATGTGGTATCTAAAAATGAAAAAGTGGTCCTGACGAACCTAGAGACAGGACAGGAATAAAGACGCAGACGTACAGAGTGGACTTGAGGACACGGGGAAGGGGAAGGGTAAGCTGGGACGAAGTGAGAGAGTGGCATGGACATACATACACTACCAAATGTAAAATAGATAGCTAGTGGGAAGCAGCCGCATGGCACAGGGAGATCAGCTCGGTGCTTTGTGACCACCTAGAGGGGTGGGATAGGGAGGGTGGGAGGGAGACGCAAGAGGGAGGGGATATGGGGATGTAGGTATACGTTTGGCTGATTCACTCTGTCATGTGGCAGAGGCTGGCACAGCATTGTGAAACAATTATACTCCAGTAAATATGTTAAAAAAAGAGACACAAACTACTATGTATAAAATAGATAAGCAACAAGGATATATTGTATAGCACAGGGAATTACAGCCATTATTGAGTAATAACTTTTAATGGAGCATAACCTAGAGAAATACTGAATCACTAAGCTGTACACCTGAAACTAATGAAATATGCTTCAATGGAAAAATTTAGTAAAAAATAAATAACTGCATAGAAAAAGAAAAGAGTAAATAAGACAGGCCAAGTCCTGCTTTCAGAATTTCACAGGAGAGAAATTAAATAGTTGGTTATAATTTACACAGTTAATTGATGGACTATAATTTCCATAATTGGACTTCCCTGGCAGTCCACTGGGTAAGACTCTGAGCTTTCAATGCAGGGGGCGCGGGTTCGATCCCAGTCGGGGAAATAGGATCCCACACGCCACGTGGCACGGCCAAAAATATATATATATACACACACACACACGTATATATATGCACATATGTGTATATATATGCACATATATGTGTATATATATATAAATTCCATAGTTCTTAGACATGAAGATAGTTAACGGTAACATTTTTTAATTAAGAAAAAAATGTTTGTCAGAGTGTGGTTACTTTGCAATGTCGTGTTGGTTTCTGCTGTATGGCAGGGTGAATCAGCCGTGCGTATACATATATCCCTTGTTCCTTGGATTTAATGGTAATGTTTTAGTGTATGTTTATTCAAGCTATTTATAAAAGCAATATATTCATTAAAAAATTTAAAATTAGATAATACCGTAAATAAACAACTCTACCCACAAGGGAGACCCAGAAATATGTGCTAGGCCAAACATTATATATGTAGGAGGAGAAATACCGCTTGCGAAGACTATGCCCTTAAAAAAAAAAAAAAGAAAGAAAGAAAAAAATTATCTAGTTCTACCACCCAAATAGTTCAAAACTAAAACATTTAAAAAGAAATGCTGTGGGACATTAACTGCTATTCTTTCTTACTTTGAAAGTATATATATATATATTCACCATTTCAGCTAAGAAATCAAAGTTTGAAAAAGCAAGGTATAAGACAGTAAACTTCAATTCTGCTTCTCACCTTTCACCAATTTGCTACTCAAAATATACAGTTTCTGTTCACTTCTCTAGGCAATGTATACCCAGGCTGGAGTTCAGTCATCTGCCATTGGCATGTTATTTATAAACAGAATATTTCTATCTCACTTAAAGCAAAACAAATTAAGCCAGAAAGTATATTGTGACAGGGAGGAAGGTCAAAATTTTCAATCCATGGCTAATCCCCCAGGATGAAAGACCATCTACAGATGGCATGCTGTACCATCCTGTGCACAATTTAATGAGTGAAAATTTTTCTCTTTGGAAATTGAATTTCTAGGCAGCTGTTCATCCTGAAAATACTGTAGTTCTCAGAGTTGCATTGTTTTTCTTCATCGCTGGTACCTGTTCTCCTGTGGGTGTTATATGTGCACAACTTCTCCCTTTCTTTTGGCCTTTTGTTTTGAGATCACGGTGGAGAAATTCATTTAGAAGTGTAAATATAGTATTTTTTCTTATTCTGAAATATGAATTAAGGTATACTCAGAAATATTGACTTCTCTCTCTCGAGCATCTGCCCACCAGAAAGGAAAAATATTCTTGTCATTTTGCCCTCTTTCAGCTTTTGTATCATGGTTCTTTTTCCTTTGATGCAATGGCTACCATTTTTTTTCTTCAGTTGGCTCTACCATCCATCATCCGTGTCTGTTCTCTTTCATTCCCACTGGGTCCATCACTTCCCTTAGCAAAGCCCATCGTCCAGAAACTACAGTATTACCACATGCTCCTAATAACCTAAGCTAGGAATCCTTCATGTAGACCTCGTCTTATTTTCTGCTTCAGTGGTTTTGTTCAGCATTAGTTTAGGAGACTTTAGAGAAAAGTAGACATATTTGTTCATTTTGCTGTTTGAGTACACAATATCGTGAACCACTGAGAAAAACACACATTTTAGCCATAAAACCACGAAGCTCAGAATTCCAGCTGTAATCTGATCATCAGTAGTCTAATCATCAGCTAAAATTGCATGTCTATTTAAAGCTTACCTAGACCCCATATGGTTTTCTGGGAAGAGAAATGATAACTAGCAGATTTACTCATTCCTATCGGCCCCAGATGCATTGTTTCAGCAAAGGATTGGCAGAATTTGGAAATTCCTTTTAGGGTTTGTTTTTCCATCAGCTCCCTTTGAAACCTGATGTTCACACTGAATAGCCTTCATAGATCATAATTGGGGCTATTATTGTAATAATAATAACCACCACAGTGAGAAACATTATCAGCATCTAATCTGTGTTGTGCTTATGATTCCTAAAACTGTGAGGCATTATGGAATAGAAATTAGACCTATTAAAGACATCAGTCCTTCATTTCTCTACTCCACATCTTTATCTCTATTACAGTATCTTCCCTTCTTTTTCTTCAGTCTTCCTATTTTTAAGCCTAGAGAGACTTACATCCTGTTTCACCCAGGGCAGCCTGGGCTTACACCCATCATACCCAACAATTATATACTATTATATCATTATTAATAGAGCCTCCTTTTATTCTTATAAGTTTTCCAGTTTGGGGACATTATATGATTACTTTATTTGAGCCCAAGAGGGTGATCTTATCTTTATGAAACCATCCTGAAATGTTACCAACCTCAAGTTCCATTAAGACAAGGGCAGTGGTGAAAGATGATAAAGATGACTCAAGTGGAGAAATAACAACATTGCTGCCCTCATTTCCATTTCTGATGGAAAGATGGTTTAAAATATTCTACCTCTCCCCAACCCACCCCATTAGCTGTTAGGATCAGATTTGGCTGCCTAGAACACAAAACCCAAAATATAACTGGTTTAAATATACAAGGGTTTATTCTATCAAGTAAAAAGGGTTTCAGCAAAGAACATCTAGGTTTGATATTACAGCTTCTATTACAGCAGAGACCAAGCTCTACCTGAGTAATGATACTAGCACAGTTTCCACCCTTGACATCCCTTTGAGATCCAAAGTGACTGCTCAAGCTCGTCTTCCCACTTGCATTGCAGCCAAAAGGCAAAAAGGACAGAGAGCAATAAAAGACACACATACACACCAGCACGTGTGCAAACACACGATTACCTGACTACCTATCCCACTTTTATCATCCCATTCTTGAGCTCCAACTTAACTTTTGTTATCACTGGTCAGAATTTAGTCACACCTAAGAAGGAAGATAAGACCTAAAAAGAAAGGGGGATTACAAAAGTTCTCCTTTAGCTGGGCATATTACATTCTCAGAAACAGAAATGCTCCGATACCACACGGAAGAGTGGTAACGTAGAGGTTGGGAGGGCAATTTGTAATCCGACACGCTGCCAAACATGCCACGTGTTCAGGAGGGCTTATAGGACAGGGTCTGTGCCAGATGCTCTGGACTAAACACCTGTGCGAGTTATTTTAACCGTAACATGACTCAGCTCCCTGAAGGGGAGACCACAATCACTTACATCAGAGGATTGCTTTGAGGACCGAGTTCATCTATGCAAAGCTCTCTGAGTAGTTCGTCACACGACCTACACACTCCCCAGATATGGTAGACTCTTTCCGTTGTCAGAATATGGACACGACTTAACACGTTTACTTTGAGAGTCCTCTTGTGACTCCCCTTATCGTATTTTCTCATTCAGTAACGTGCCCTAAATACAACACTGAGAGGATACCTAGGTTAAGTTCAGAAATCTACATTTAATACTTAAGTTTACTGCAGAATGCCCATTAAGTGACAGTTGATACACTTACGTTGCCTCTAATTCACAAAACTGCACAAGATAGATTAAGATGTTTCAAAATTTCAGCGGGGGGGCTTCCCTGGTGGCACAGTGGTTGAGAGTCCGCCTGCCGATGCAGGGGACGCGGGTTCGTGCCCCGGTCCGGGAAGATCCCACGTGCTGTGGAGCGGCTAGGCCCGTGACCTATGGCTGCTGAGCCTGCGCGTCTGGAGCCTGTGCTCCACAACGGGAGAGGCCACAACAGTGAGAGGCCCGCGTACCTCAAAAAAGAAAAAAAAAAAATTTCAGTGGGAAGTCAAGTTGGTGTCCAGGGGCATTTCCTTTGAAAGAAGCTGGCGGACTCTCCTCCAAAAGGTCTCATAGGGTAACACGTATCATGTTGGTGAATTTATACAAGCTTTGGTTCTCATCCTTGCAGGCCTGGAGATCTTAGTAACATGCTGCATGGGGATTAGTCTCTCAGGTTGCCTTTCATTAACCAAACCCACAAGTTTCAATTTATAATGACAAACATAACCAGACTAGAAACTCTCAGATAACCAGACCCACACAGGGAAGATAATTTTCATCAGAATGGTGTTTGATGAATTAAAACAAACAAAATTCTTCTAATGTTGAAAGCCATCTCCACAGACGTCATTGCTTTAAAATGGCAACACTGACATGTACACGCTGCTATATTTAAAATGGATAACCAACAAGGACCTACTGTATAGCACAGAGAACTCTGCTCAATATTATGTAACAACCTAAATGGGAGAAGAATTTGAAAAAGGATAGATACAAGTATATACATAACTGAATCACTCTGCTGTACAGCTGAAACTATCACAACACTGTTAATCAATTATAGTCCAATATAAGATAAAAAGTTAAAAAAATAAAAATACGAACACTAAAATGGGTCAAACAAATTAAAAATAAAATAAAATAGCAACATAGTGGTTGATGATAGTACTTCACTCCAGGTTTCCTGGGTACACACCTTTCTAGGCTTCCTTTGCTTATCAAGTTTTCCTTTGACAGGCATGTTCTTTCCTTAGATGCTCAATACATTCAGTCAGGTTTCAAGTAAGCCTCGTACATCCAGGAGCCATTCTGTCTCTTAACGCATGTATCTGTCAAGTTATACTTTGTATGATATAAAGTGACGGACAGTCTGACTTGTAAAAGTCTACCTATTGGTGAGGGCGCACCTCATTCCCTAGCTCATGGAGATCTTTCCCCGGAATACTCTTGGGGTCCAGGGCAGGCTGCCCCAAAATATGCCTCAATGGCATATTGATTATTTTGAAGTAAAGTTACTTGAGAAACAGCCTATGGGGGGAAAATGATATTTAAAAACAAAAATTCTGACCACCTTCTTTCCCCCTAAAAGCAGGAAATAAACCTCCCATGTGAAGTCATCCTCCCTATGCAAGGAGAGTAGAAAGCATCCTAATCAACAGTTAGGGAATTCAAGACTAAGAGAGAACGCTTGTATAAAATCTTTGTTACATATTCACTGATTTGCTAACCCAAGCACAAGCCTGCTTTGGTCACTTCCCAGGTTCCATTTCCAGCAGACCTCCATGTGTGCAAATTAAATTGTTGTTTGTTTTTTTCCCTTCCTGTTACTCTGTCCTGTGTCAATTATTAGGCCTGTCAAAAGAACTCAGTAGGGCTAGGGGGTGGGGAATTTTCCTTCCCCAACAGTAAACAAACAAAAAACCACCAGGTCAAGAAATACTTACCCACCATTGTATGAGCAAGAAACCACGGTTAATTTGAATTGGCTGAAGTGAAAACAGCAATAAGTAAAAGAACTGGTATGAAACCAGATATGACCCCATCGCTTTCTCTTATAGCAGTGTATTTGCTAGAGATTCTTGGAAATATTTTCCTTTGCTGTAGTTTATTGCTTACTCTCTATCCTCACTACACATCACCCTACGTCTTGTCATTTAACATATATTCACTTATCTGGAGGGAAACGGGAAAACATGAGTGCGTTATTTGGCAAAAGCATGAAATACACGGAGTGAGTTATGCACCAAATGTTCACAGATAGATGCTTCAGAGGGGGAAGTGGACTTTTGATAGCAACCTTTGGTGAGAGCTAATATTCCCTAAGGATAGCGACCTCCATAAGCATTACTTCTTGCTTCTCCCCTTACTGTCTGTTTCAAAAAACACCAGCAAGCCTTCTCATCGTCTTTGCCTAACAGCAGCTTTGCCTTGTGGTCAGCCAGGTGGTTTCACTAAGATAATGCAGTCCGTGTTCACACAACAATAGCAGAATCAAGCATGATTGAAAATTAGGGACAGTCCAATTTGTCACAGCTCAGTACAATAGTCCCAGACTGGTATTATAACGGCACACCTGACATAATCAATATTAGGCTTCCTGTGGGGCTGTGTAGGCAGATTTTACTGAATAAAATCAACAAATGTTGTAGGTACTTCTAATTCCACCATAACTGCCTAGATGTCAAATATAGTCTGTCATTTGGAAACATGATCTATAGGGTCCAAGGTAAAGGCAAGTTCACAGACCAAGAACAAGTGGTTTAGATACAGAAAAGACTGAAAGATTGCCTGCCCATACTTCTACATAAGATAGCGTATTATTCTCCAAAAACTGTAATAATCGCTCATTTCTTTCTTCAACACCATTAGTAACGAGGAATTTACAAACACACAGAGTAATCCATTCTTTTGTAAAACTGTGATTGGTAGAAAGTTCTTTATGTAAAGACCAAACTTGGAATGCACATAATAGGGCATCTCTGTTCTGTACGACAGTTGTTTGGATTTTCTGTCATAGTTAGGTTGCCTCTAATAAGGATTTCCTTCTCTAGAAATGTCTCCAATATCCCTCATGTGACCAAATTGTAAATCTCTCTACTTTCCCAGGATGAATTCCAGTTTATCCAAGCCTTTCTCAAAATATTTTTGCTAAAGTTTACAGAACACCAGGTGTCACCTCCCTCATATTCAGTGGGACTCATCGTTGAGCGCAGTATATCCATTCATACAAGAAAAGAGCGTATTTTTATGGGCCATCCTGATCTTTGAGTCAAATGGGTCTCTGAAAACAATTACAATAGCTAACCTGCTGATTGCTTACCCTGTTTTGGGTGCTATCTTACAACAGTTCTATGAGCTAGGTCCCGGTGTTACACCCACTGTGCGCATCAGGGAACTAGACCACAAGCGAGTTAAAAGAAACTCACGGAAGTTACCCCAGCCAGTAAGTAATGGAATTCAACTTGATTTCAGGCAACTAGTGGCTAGATATCCCGCTATTTACTATAACTCTAGTCCAATGGTTATCAAAGGGCGGTCTGCGGACCAGCAACATCAAAATCCTCCAGGAACTTGGTGGAAATGTAAATCATCGGCCGAATTCCAACTCCATGAACCAGAAACTTGGTGGAGGGGGGAGACCAATGCCAACTATTTCAGCAAGATCGTCCACCAAGTCTGGTGGATGCTTGAGTTTGACAGCCAATGCGCTACACACCACCCATCCAGGTTCTTAAAAATGCAATGTGCACATGACTTTCGATCAAGAAGACTAGAAACAAAGGGCCTTGACAATGAGACCTGGCGTTCTTGTAAGTTGTGGAGTCAGAAAGCCACACGTGGTGGCTGCCGACAACGGATTTTTCAAGAATAACTCACCAGAGAGAAGGCCAGTGTGACAACTCATTCTAAAGTGGCATGTCAACGTAGAATTTCTATGTTGTTTCTAACACTATCTTTGCGGGACTATCTGGACCTCTTAAACTGGAAGACTGAACCACTACCAGCCTCTAAGCATTGATAAAAGCTTACAAGATTGTCTATTTCTTGGGAATTAACAGATTTCTTATTGCCTATTTTCTCAGTATCGTAAAAATCCAGTCTGTAATTCCATGACTGAACCTGAATCACCGAAAACTCATCGACGGAAAATGGATTCCTTGTTCTAGACATAGTGAGCAGAATAAAAATGAATGCGTTTTCTCGAACTACTTACAAGACCATACTGAATGAAGTCAAGGTCACTGTAATCTTTGGGGGTAGATCACTTTGGTACTTCTAAGAACTACTGCTGACTCAATCACCGTGATTGTTGGGTTATAATTACTTTTACTGTTTACGTGAAATGACAATGTATGGTTATCAGTCTCAGGTAAAGTAATAACCATCAATCAACCAATTACAATTTATAGTTGCCATAGGTACAGAACCAGTCAAAATATATCTGGGTGCACTAATTGGGCCTAAAATTTAATAAGACAGTCTCACCAAGACATTTGCACCCACCAAGCTGCTGCCTCTGACGAGAGTAAAAGTCAACCAGCAATTCCTGTTATAATACTTTTTAGGTTACTTGTTAGCTTAAATTTCCTTGATCCCAAAAATATCCCCAGGAAGGGTGAACATACGCTACTGTTTGGTTTTAACGGTGGGGAAACATGCAGAATTAGCGTTTCATGTACATGTAGATACTCTAATAATTATGCCAATTATTTCCAATTATTCTCCCAAACGTAGATGGTGAGGAGGCAGTTGTGGTTAATAAAAACAGCACTTAGGGCTTCCCTGGTGGCGCAGTGGTTGAGAGTCCGCCTGCCGATGCAGGGGACGCAGGTTCGTGCCCCGGTCCAGGAGGATCCCACATGCTGCGGAGCGGCTGGGCCCGTGAGCCATGGCCGCTGAGCCTGCGCGTCTGGAGCCTGTGCTCCGCAACGAGAGAGGCCACAACAGTGAGAGGCCCACGTACCGCAAAAAAAAAAAAAAAAAAAAAAAAACAGCACTTAGTGCTGGAATCAGAAGACCTAGGTTGTTCCCCACAGACCATCTGTGCGACCTTGGGCAACTCATCCCAACAGCTCTGGGCTTCGTTGCCTTCTATGTAAATGGCAATACTAACACTTTCTCTTTTTACCTTACAGGATATGTATGAGGATTCGTTGAAATTTATAGGGAAAAGCTTGTGTAAAAGGTGCAAGTCAGCTTACATAAATGGTTGTAAATTATTTTAATAAAACTACTAATTTATTCACCTTTCTTTCTATGGATCCATTTTAACTCTCCCTTAAATCATGGGAGAGTATTTGAATTTTTCTTTGTCTTAGGATGTCATGTTTTCCTTTAAATATTGCAGAAAATAGAAAAAATCTCAGATGAACAAAAAATAATCATACCTTTGATTTATGTTGTGGTTTTCTTTTCTAATATCTCAGAGATTAGAAAAAAGAAAATTAACGCTCAACTAAGGCATATTTATAAGTATTTTTCAGTGAGAGATTATGTCTTTGCTAGTAAGAGAGTCAGGGACCCAAAGATAGAAAAATACGTTGCTAATAGGGACTTGCATGTGGGTGTCAAATTGCATGGACCAGGTGTGCTTTATGAAGAAGACACTTTTGATACAGACTTAAAAGTGGGGAAAAGTCCATTTCCTTTTCTTATGTGCAATCATATTTTATGTGTGTTTGTGTAAAAAGGTAAGAGTAAAAGAAAATATATATGTCCTATCATTCCATCTTGTCTCCATCACTAGACCTTGCACTTAACTGAATTTCTAGACTAGCAATATAAAAGTGTATAAATAAACCTCCAATTTGAATGAACTCTTATCTGAGAAGTATCTCCATGCACCTGTCTTCTCGCAGCAACGTTTCCAAACCATAGTTGGGCTATTCAAGAAAATAACGAAAAACACTTCATCCATTCAAATGCAATTCCTTACACCATCACAGAGTTTCATTTTGATGTTCCTCAAATCATATACTTATTTTTACCTAGATATAGATATTAACCTTTTCTTTTATGACACTATTATTATCATCATCAACTAAAATTCTTTTTTGGAAGATCTATTGTATAAGAGGAAAAGGTACTTTCAATAAAGAAAGGGTATCTCTCCTAAGGGAGCTGACAACAGAATGTCATGTTGTTTGTATTAAAAGTGCAATTCTGGCTGAGGTTTTATTTTTTTAAATACCTAGTACACCAAATTATCACACAGTTGAATTTATTCCCTGGTGGTGTATTAGAAAGCTGTATTCACAAGGGCACTAAGTCAGTTACTATTAGGTAAGTTTCTACTCAGCATAGGGCCAAATTTCTGTTTTTAATTAATATTTTCTTGTGGTGAGAAAGAAACATAATTTGAACAACTGGAAATTAAAGAGGCAAACCATACCTGTGACATTATTTAATATAAAAGAGGATTATGACTTACACATCCACATTTTAAAGTGATTGTATGACTGTCAATCCTTTAGGGAGACAAACTTATTATATAATAAATTTGAATCAGAGAATTCACAAGAGCCAAGATAATTTTTCCTAGAAGTAACCATATAGTAGAAAAATAACGGTGAATTTTTTTTGTAGGGAGGTCAAGCGTGAGTCTTCAAGGTGAGATGAATAGGACTCCAAGAAACAACAGAGATTGTGGCACTTGTTGGCCAAACAGAAGTGATTCTGAAATAAGGAGGTGAGCTTCCTAATTGCAACATTATTTTTTGTGCTTATAACTTTTGGTTTGTTTATTCCTTTAACAAAAAGAATCATTTCAGATCTCTGACTGAAATTCTGGGTAAGAAGTCGAGTGTCCTTTGAGGACCAGGACTGGTAGTAGGAAGGATGTCAGTGAGGTTTATCCTCTAAAATGCTAGCTTCTTTCAATATCCAACTGTCATTTCCCAGTTCCCGGAATCATGTTTAACCGCCGACGTTTCTAAGATTTCTCACCGTGTAAGGATGAACTGGGATCTCCTTAAAAATACCGAGGTTGTAAAAGTACCAATTAAGATCCTGTGACAGGAAACAGACAGTTACACGTTTAACTTTCTGATATGCCCCTTATCAGCACTGTGAACTTCAGGAGACCACTTAACTTGACCAAGTTTTTTTCTTCATCTGTAAAATTTGAGTATCAATCCCAAGTGGGGTTCATTTGGAATCATGTCTAGGCAACAGCTCTGTGGCCGACAGGTCTGGAGGAGTGAACTTCCAATAGGAAGAAAAGGTCACCAGTAACTAATTCTGAAATGAGGCCAAGGAAAGGGAGTAGACCACGGACATCATCAGGGCCATTAAAGACACAGATTACTAGAGACATGAGTAATATTGGCTGTTACTATTTCAGAAAAGTGAGGGTAAAAATAAAATCAGAATGGGATGGGTTGAGTAGTAACATGTGAGGTGCCGGAGATGGTGAGTCTCAAAGGAACAAGAGTTTTGAAAACAGGAGGAGGGAACTGAGAGCCTAGAGGTGACAATGGGAGGACTAGTTGACAAGCCCAGCTCTAGACCCCGAGGGCTTACGTTTGAAAGAATCAAAGAGTTCACAGGAAAGGACTTCGGGGGAATTAGCATCCTCAGAGAGACGCAGGTCCCAGGCAAGGCAGGGAGAGAGAGAACATCTGACAAGCAAGCTAATATAAACAGCAATTGCTGAAGAAGTAAATGCCTTAGGGAAGTGCAGAAAGGAGGGAAGTGAGGAACGGGGGTCTGAGTCAAGACAAGAAGCCTGACGCAAGCACTACAGTCTGGATCCACGAGGGGAAGGCAGCTGCAGGCCTGGAAACACGTACTGAGGCTTGGCCATTAATATCAGAAATGCGAGGTCAGTCCTGGGCCTAATGCATAAGCATGTTGCTTCCCTCAACCTTGCTTTTTGTCATATGGAGTCACGTTCATTACAAGTCAGTGTGCTTATGTTTGAGATAAAGACTTTCTGCTGCATACTTAGCCACTGGTGTGTCCTCCTAAAGCTGTGACCTGTGTTTTGTTTCATGCGCTGCTCTAGCAAGAACAGTTCCTTGGAGTCGCAGTGTTTTTCCTCTGAGGGTCTTACCTGTGAAGCACCACATTTTCCTACCTGCCTCTCCCAGAGAGAAGTTGAATTGCTTTGATGACTAAGATTTAATTAAATCTTTATTCCCAGGGAAAATGATGTTATTTTTCTATCTCTGAGGCGGTATTTCTCATAATTTGGTCCTCAGATAATAGGCATCTCCTTCAAAAGAACTCATTGAAATACACATTCTTGAGCCCTGCCTTAGACTCACCAAATCAGCATTTCTGGCCAGGAAATTTCTGCACCTTCTACTGAATTCATCTTTACTAACGTTTGAGGAACATTTTTAAAGAATCCTGCCCCCAATTAGAAACAATTGCAATATTTCTAAGAAAATATAATATAGTATTTCATAGAAACAGTAGAAAAGTGGTTGTCATGGCCTGGGGGTCGGGGGAGAGTATAGGAGACTTTAGTAAAAACGTACAAGCTTTCAACTATATGATGAATAAGGTCTGAAGATATAATGTAAAATATTGTGATTATAGTTGATAACACTGTATTATATAATTGGAATTTTCTAAGAGTTATATTTACTAACTTCAATGTTCTCACACACACACAAAAAAATACATGAAGTGATGGATTTGTTAATTAGATGGTGGGAAATATTTCACAATATGTATGTGTGTGTGTGTGTGTGTGTGTGTGTGTGTGTGTGTGTATACCAGATCGCCAAGATGTATACTTAAGTATCTTAAAATTTTGCCAATTAAATCTCTAAAGGTGAAAAAAAAGTCAGTCTAACTGAATTTCCCTGGGGCACTAATTCTCCACAAGTCATTTCCTTTGATGGCTGGTTTTGTTGTTGTTTGCTTATTTGGTTTTTCTCCTAAACTCCATTCATTAAAAAACCAAGTGGTAGATAGGTTTCCTACTTTCCCTTATTATTTACAGACCATTTTCCCGCTCATCTCCCTCTAGAGAAAGGAAGACAGGAGGAAAGGAAAGGAGGGTGCCTCTTCCATACTGAAGTTTCCATGGGTACCACGTTAACCCTTCCTTGGTGCAGTAACGGATGGACCTCCTGGTCGTGTCCCCTCATTCACTGAGTAGGAGATGGAGATCACTGCCTTTCTTGCCAGCTCTATTTCTTTCAGCATTCCTGGTGAGGTCACTAGCCAGAAGAATAATCTACCCAATATTCTGGCCTCTAAGTTCCTTGACCTTGTGTCCAGAGATCTTTATTTTTTTTCAGTCTCAACTCAGTTACTAAACATCCTATTCTTATCTTTATCAATAACTACATTTTAGCATCATCAATAATTCAACTGGATAAAAATCTCAGCTTCATTCATGCAGTTCTCAGATGTGTGCCTCTCACTTTTTTCAGTTATGATAGGAACCCAAACCTCCCCACTTTACTCTTGAAACTCCCCTTACGTTGATTCCATCCTCTCTTTGATTGTCCGTACTTCCTTCCTGAAGTACTTGCCTTCTTAAACTATTCAGATTCCATGGTGTAATGAACCCTGCAAAACTATTCCCTATCATGGAGTTTCAACTTTCTTCTGCCCCTCTCCCCCTCTCATTCCTACCTGGCAACACCCCCAAATCTGGTTCAGTCCAGTTCTCTTTATACTTTGTGCCAAAGGTGATTGGAGAAAAACGAGTCATGCTGGCTGATTTTAATACAGGTATAAGTCCAAAACTTTCAAGCAATCTTCCAATGTTACTCAGCAACCTCAGGCTGTATTTTCCTGGCCAATTTTCTCTCCTTCCTTCCAAGATGATTGCTTCATAGCTTCTCCTTTACTTATAAACCTAACATACTTACCCTTTCCTCTTATTCAACTGTTCATTTAAAAAAATATTTTCACCGTCTCTTCATTTACATTCTTTGTTTTTCTTAACATAATGTTGGAGAAACTTTCCTTGCTCCTAATTAAATACAACCCTGCATTTGTGTAATCTCACCTAAACAAAGACTTTGCTCCTATATTTCTCCCCACGTGATTAACTTTTTAATTTTCTACAATACTCCCATCAACCTGTAAGTATCTCCCATTTAAAGAAACAAACAAACCTTGATCTCATAATTTTCTACAGATGGGGACAGCCTGATTTCATTCATGTTAAGAGTAATATTCCTTTAAAAAAATATGTCTGTGCTAGTAATCCCTACAGGCTCATGTCCCACTGACTCCTTAACCCACCTCAATCAGACTTCCATCAAGACCATCCCACTGAAATTCATCTTGAAAACATCACCAATGACCTCCATCAGGTAGTTACCTGTGGCAGTTAACCACCAGTCCTCCTTAAAATATTTTCTACCCTATTCTGGTTTTCTGCCTAAAACACTGGCTTCTCCCTGTCAATCTATGTCAATCTTCTCTTTGGACCTTTAAATGTCCTAAATATCCAAGTGTTCTAGGGTTCAGTGTTTCACCATCCTCTCTCTCTCATTCTCAGTTTCTGAGTCCCACATCTTAAAATATCGTTTCAATACATATTTGATGAATGAGTGGAAAAAATAAGAAATTATGGTAGAATTAATCGAGTCACTTTGTGTCTCTGCCATAGGTTAAGATCCTAGGAAGAAAGGTGAGTTTAAGAAGTTCTCCATGAATCATTCAGAAATAGAAATCCGAAATTTAGGAGTCAAATGATCATATGCATATCATCTTGACTCCCAAGTTTGAAATCATTTCTGTTCACGTATGTAACTGCCTAATTAAACATCTCTACTTGGAAGCGTACCAGACATCTCCAACTTGTCAAGTTTAAAATAGAACTCGACTCTAATATTGTGTGTTCTTCACCATATAATATCAAAAGATAAAATAAAACAAACCTGCCTCACCTACCCTCTTCTCCATCTTAATACATGTTACCGCCATTTAATCAGGCCGAATATCTAGGAAATATTGTCTCCTTTCCTTCTTTCTCATTCCAAATCAAGCAGTTCTATTAGTTCTACCTGCAAAATAGATGCCCAGCTTCTACAGCTTCCATCTGACAATTTCTTACCACTGCCTCCGTCTAAGGCATTTTCAACTTGTACTTGGACAATTTATCTAGACTCCTTCCTAGCCTTTCTGCTTCACCTCTTGCCCTCCTATGGTCCGTTCTTTACACAGTCACAAAGATCTTTTAAACTCACAGACCACATCATTACCCTGCTCAAAATCTCCCAAATCTTTCCATTGCTTGCCAAACAGTACCCAGAATTCTTACCAAGGCAGAAGAAACTCTACTTGCCCTGGGTTCTGTCTACATTTTTATCTGTGTAATGTAACAAACTCATCCTCAGTCTCATGATTTCAGTTACACTGGCTTTTTCACTGTCCCCTAAACACACAAAGCTCACTTTCACCTCGAACTGTGCACATATGGTTTCTTCTGTCTGACACTTTATTTCCTCAATGTTACCTCTTCAGAGAAGCATTCAGAGAGCATCCTATCTAAACTACCTGCCCAGGGTTTCAGTGTCTCTATTACCTTGCTTTGTATCATATTTATATATTACCTTATTCTTTATATCACTATATATATTTATCAAAATTCACTCTTATTTGTCTTCTCCACTAGAATTCAATAGATTTGTTCACAGCTACTTCCTCAGTATCTAAATTAGTGCTTGGCATAGAGGGTATTTTTGATCAATATTTTTGAAAGGAACATCAACACAAGATTGATGGTTCCTTCAGGTATCTTGCTAGAGCTTCAGGTGGCAAGACTTAAAGATGTAGCCTGGCTAGTTTTTAAATCTGAACTATTTAAGGTTACAGCTTAGAGGTAGTGTTAAGAACATGGTTGATCTCTTATATAAAACTTGATGCATTTCTGGTACCATGGATAAATAATCCTGAGATTGTTAATGTATTACATAGATCATATCTTCTCTGGACATTGAAACTCCTGGTTAAATATATAATACAGTGTTGGGTCATCATATATTAAATCAGTAAGTTTCAAGCTCTTTTGAGTCTATTCTATGGCAGAAATTTGTTTTACCAGCACAAGAAAATTTATGCATGAGTCTGAATAAACACACGTCATTGAAATGAAAGCTTAGCAAACACTGATTGTACGTGTAACGTATGTCCAGCTTTTCTACTATACTGTATTCCATTCTACTCTTTTTGGCTTCATTACATTTTTAAAATGTTCTTTCAATATTATGATTTTATAATGCATAAATGTTTCTCAAACCATAATTTATAAAGCACTGTACATTACAAGAGATTTCTAAAAAGAGGAAACAAGAACAAGTAAATTTTGTCTCAAATCTAAAGAAAAAGCTCTAAAGATGCAGACCTCTCTACACCTCCACCATCCTTAATCTTTTAAGTAAGTAATAAACAAGGGATGATGCCTTGTACGCTTGTGGTTATATCAATCTTTCAACAATTTGTCTGATGGATCTAAACATAAATCCAGGTCAAGGAATCACAGAATCCAACAGATGCTCATGTTTTTAGCTCATTACATTCCATTTAATCACCTCTGAATTATGTAGAAACATTTAATTTTAGTTCAGGTTCCTAAGAAACAAAGCAATGGAGGAGATGTTTTAAAATCTACAGGTGCTGGAGGGCAAGGACTAAGAATAGGCTTGAAACCTGGACAAAGCCTTCGTGGATTTATTCCGAAGCCCAGAGAGGAAAGTGTTCTCCACAACATCTGTGCTGTGTTCTAGGAAATGTCAAAGGGAACATTGGAGGCCTTGAAAATTAAAGTCAAAACAATCACCATCTGAATTTGCCTGGAGTATCTATTGAAAAAGAAACCTATGACAAAAATTACTCAAAAATCTACAAGCATACATATCACCACTTATATAGAAAGTAGAGTCATGTGAGACAGAAAGAAATTTTTGATTTTGAAATCACCTGTGGGGAAAAGGGTTGAGTATCAGAGGGAAGCTGTAATATTTCTTTTTAAACTAAATGTATTGCCTGTTTATAGATCCAGATAGAGTTAATTCAGGGAAAAGAAATCATTTTGAAGGGTTACATATAATTATCTCTAAGAGACATTCACTTAAATCTGATAGTCTCAAGATTTAGTAGTGGGAAAATGACCTGATTCTCAAAGTGATCACCAGTGTATTATGAATTGCGTCACTAAGTTTATCTAATAACAACTCACAAGCTGTTAGAAATTTTGTAAATACAGAATTTTCAGAAAATAAATTTTTGTACTTTGTCTTTCTTGTTTAATTATTTTCTCTAATTTGTACCCAAAGGTCTTTTGAAAAGGTGGAATGTAGTATACAGATGAAAGCAATGTGTGTTTAAATACATAAAATAGAACAAAGTCCATGTCATGGACCCACAGACACACCCAACATGCCAAAGCTTATTGGAATGTTTAAGTAATAAATGTAGATATAATTTTCTGGCATTATTAAAGAAATAGCCAAATTGGATTACATAGTATTTTCCATCAAGAGAAATCATATATTTTGATCTCCAAAAATACATTTTAGCTAAACTCCAGCAGGAAATTATCGATGGGTAGTTATATGAGAATCAGATGATCCTACCACAAACATTTTTATAAAGTATTTAAAACTGTAACAGCAACAAAAACAGAACACGGTTCCATCCAGACAGCAATTACAGTGATCATTTCTAAAATGAGAAAAGGTGCAAAGTGGTGCAGGTAGTTTGACTCCGGCAATTTACATTTTGAGTTCTTTTAATAATTAACTAGGATTTGCTATGCATTAGATTATTGCCTCCAAATATGTGACCTCTTGAAACTTAACACATGATTTAACTAATAATCTCATCTGCTAATAAATGACCCTAGTAACACTGCATAAGAAGTTTTATTAAGACTAAACTTTGAACCTCAAGAGGGATAATGCTTTGATGGCTTTCCTGAAATTGGTATCACCTGGCAGGCAAAGCAAACGCTACAGGAGGACAGAAAAGATGACTGATTCAAATGAGATCAAGAAGACCCCATTCTCATTGCATTCTAGAATAGAAAAAGAACACGAACGGAAACACTAGGGAAATATGAATAACGTCTATGGTTTAGTTAACTGCATTGTATCAATGTGAATTTCTTACATAATTATAGTGCTGCTGTCAAAAGTAAGATGTCAACATTAGGGGAAGCTGGGTGAAAAGATGAAGGGAATTTACTAACTTTACAATTCTTATTTAAGCCTAAAATCATTTAAAATAAAACATATACATATTACAAAAGAAAGAAGACCCTATTCTTCTCATTCAGTCGTTGAGTGTGAATATTCAAAATGAGTGCCATTTCCTCTGAGTCACACTTCTTTTAAAATTCAAATAAACCTAAGATGATTAACACGTTAAGATGACATTAGCCATTAAACCCAATGTGATTTTTTAATCCTTTCCGAAAAGAAAATAATTGGGGGAGGAGACAGGACCATAAGGGATCCTGTAACCTCAGGGAATATAGAAGTCCTAAGTGTTCAGATTAGGATGCCTACAGATTCACCATGAAATTCAGCACTTGGTGATTTTGCTTACTATTCCTGAGGTTTAATTTTGAAGCTAGGTAGGAATAACAAAGATATGAAGATCTTAAAGGATTTGAGAAAAGAATCTCTCCCAAAGTTCTTAAGTAAGACATAATTCACAAGTATTATCTGTATCTTATAGGAGATATGTATAACTATGTATCTGGATTATACCGGTGGAATAAATGCATACATCTTCTTTTTCCTAAAGAAAGCTTTTAGAGAATCAGGCTGGCTGAAAGTCAAGCAGACATAATCAAGTTTACCGTGAATTACGCTTATTCCTCAATTTTATTGTCATTGAGGAGGAGTTGCCGTGAAAGGAACATACCCATTCTTCCTGCCCCCAGCTTTTTCCTTTTCTCATGAGCAGAGGAATGACTTAGGTCATCTATTTGTGATGGTCCTGCTACTGGTATTTTCTGCATGCTCTCCATGTACAGGCATTGCATATGGAATTGGAGGAGGGAGCCTTGTCATTTTCCAGGCCTTCCTGAGACTGAATGGGCAGTTCCCTGCATTGCCATGATTATGGACTAGAAAAGCCATTAATTCCAAACACTTAAGAATTGTCTTTCCACCCGGATTTTATCTGTAAAATGGTGATTTGTTGGATTCTTGTCCATTTCTTAGTTGATCCAAATTTGGGTAGGAAACATGGGTGTCAAACCCACGCAACACGCATAGGCTGGGATGCTTCCGTATTAGGCAACGAGTGAAATTTGGGATCAAAATAACCTACGGAGAGGCTTTAGGTGGGCCCAGGATTAGCTTTAGCGGCGGATGTTTGAACGCAACGTCACTGCAGCCCGAGGCCAGCTTCTCCAAGGAAAAGCCTGTGTTTCACAGGTGACTGGCTCTTCCATGTAAGCAGGAATGAAGGCTTGCCACCAAACAGGAGGTGGCCTTTGGCAAGGAAAGCATATGCTGGTTTCACGCTGCACACTCTACAACTGATCTTGAAATTCATGGGCCGAGCTCTACTAGAGGGTGCGGCTTTAGAAAGATTACATCGAAAAGGAAACATTTCTCCCATTAAAGACCCTCCCTGAAAAGCAGACAATGACAATGTGTGCTTATTTCACTGTGTTACTCGTTTTACCCAGGAGGATAAAATCTGGATAGACAGCAGAGTAGAGCTTTTTAAATGGCAGACATGGAAAGAGATGCCTGAGTTCAAATTCTAGTTCTGTCATTTTGACCTGTGTCCTTGGGCAAATGAGTAAGACTTCTGTATGTTATTTTCCTTATCTATAAAAGAGGAATGATGACAATATTAAGCTCCTCTTAGATTGCTTTCAGTTAAGCCACATATGCATTTTTTAAAATGATGAATAGGAAAGCCTTAGTAAGCACCAATTATTTTCCACTTATGCTAGATTCTAGATTGTACAGATTGTACATTCTAGATTGTACAGAACTACTACCGTTATTTTTTTAAGTGAAGTTCAGAATTGCCTTCAGGGCTGATACACAGCAACACTGAAGGACAAACTGAATTCGAGTGTGATGAGATTTAGTCACCGTCTTACACGTGGTCTTAAAACAGCTTTCAATTTATTAATTCGGTAAGTTCTGCCCATGGGTTAATATTTCAAAGGTCAATCTATGTATACATCCAAAATAGTGGTCAAATAAAGAAATGGGAGTTATCTAGTTCTATTTAGGCTACAGATGTATATGAAAGAACACCATTCCCACAAAAGTAAACCCAAGACAGAATAAAATTCATAGTTTTTATGGAGCTAGTAAAAGGTGATAGATAAAAATAAGCCTTGAGGCACTGAAATCCAGAGGGAAAAATCCCTTCATTGGTAAGCAGATAACCAGGGAAGTTTTTAAACCTGGGGGTAGGTGTACACATCTGGGAATGGGTGTACCTTTAGTAGTACACAGATAAGAGCGGTAACACAGTACACAGATAACAGCAATAATATAAAATCAACCAAGTCTTAGAAGACACTATGGGATAGCTGGATGGATTGGAATCTGGAAGAGATATAAACACAAAAATTGTCTTAGCCCAACAAGACACACACACACACACACACACACACACACAAAGGCTGAAATGGTAAGAAAGCAGCAGTGAGAAAAAATGCTGGGTAGAGAGAAATTTTAACATGAACATTCCCACAATGGTTGAACCAGGGGCCCTGTCAGAATAAAATCCAAAAGGGAGCCCAAATATCTGAAATAGTAGCCAACCATCCCAGCTTAAATATCAACAAATTTATTAAGATGAAGGCTTGGAAAAGTGGATGATGAGCTAATCACAGGTGAACTCAATGTAATTAAAGACAGTAAGACCTACTGTATTCACTATAAACACCAGACAGTATACAGAAAATAATAATTGTCCTCTTGAAAAATAACAAAATGAGACAAAAATATTACACTTATTTCTTATATACAATGTCTAGAATAAAAATAAATAAAAGCTATGCAGAGAAGCAGTACAGTGTGTCGCATAATGAGGAAATCACAGTCAATGGAAGCAGAACTACTGAAGATAAAATTACTGGAATTAGCAGACAACTAAAAAAAAAAAACCTTTTTTTAATTTACAGAAAAAGATAGATATAAAAGGGTGAGGAGGAAATGTTCATTCCAAAATAGAAATGGAAGACCTAACAAGAACCAGAAGGATTTGCTAGAAATTAAAAATATAATATATTAATACAAATTTATTGGATGAATTTCAAATTAGACATTGCAGAACCAAGGTGAAGTAACTTGATAACAGGTCAATAGAAATTAGTCTAATTTAATCACAGAGGAAAATAAGACGGAAAAATTGTATAGAGTATGTGCAACCTGTGAGAGATATCATCTAACATGTATATTTGTAGTCCTAGGATGTCAGGAGTAAAAGAATGGGCAGAAAATACATTTGGAAAAAAAGTGGCAAAACTTTTCTGAAGAAAATATGAAACCACATATCCTAGAAACATAGACAACTCTAAAAGAACAAGTACAACACTAAAAGAACAAGTAAAAATAAAAGTATATCACAATTAAATTGATGAAAGTGAAAGATAATCAGGTATTTTAAAGCAGCAAAATAGGAAAGACACAGTACATGTAATGGAACAAGTAAAACAATGGAAGGCTTCTCATTGAAAAACAATCAAGTTGGAAACCAATGGGACTAAATCATTCATGTCCTGAGTAGCAATAAGCACCATCAAAACCCAGAAACCAAAAAGCAAAAAGAAAGAGAGGAAAGCCTGTCAGAATAAAATTCTATACCCAGTAAAACTGCAACACACAAAAGTGAAGGTAAGTGAAAACAGAGAAATCGGGACCAGCAGAACAATGCTACGAACTCGATTCAGAAAATGGAAAAACCCACTGAATGCTGCATAGAAGTTATAAACTTTGTACAAGCACAGAGAAAAAAAAAAAAAAGAGGGAGGGGAATATACTGATATTAGATAAAGTAGTTTCTAAGGCAGGAGAGAGACATTTTTACTAGACATGAAGGACATTTCAAAAAGATAAAAATACGAATATTAAATATCCTAAGTATGTTACTATAACAAGGTTTTAAATGAAAAAAACTTGAGAATTAGAGACAAATCAACAAATCCACAGTTACAGCTCTAGATTTTGACTCTTCTCACAGTATTAAAAAAAGGAAGAAGAAGATTTCAACAATACTATTAACCAATCTCATCTATTGACTTTTATTGAATTCTCTAACCACAACTGCGAAATATACTTACCAAATATGCATGGTATTCACAGAGAAAAAAATGTCAGGTCACAAATAAATGTCAAAAATGAGAAGAACTGAAAGCATACTGAGTATGTTCTCTGACGACAATTAGAAATCAATAGCAAAAAAATAAATTAAAAATCTGTCCCCCTAAATTAAAAAGGTGACCACCATCTTCTAAATAATCTATTTGATCAAAGAACTCAAAAGGCAAAGAAAAAAAAATTCCAACTGAATGATAATGAAAACACAGTGTCAGAATTTGTGGGATGTAAGTAAAGCTGGCCTTAGAGAGAAATTTATAACTTTAAACGCTTACATTACAAAAATCAAAAAACCAAAGTTTCTACCTTAAAACTGAAGAAAACTAAAGTTTGGAGAAGGAAGGGAAAGATAAATATATCAATGAAATAGAAAACAAAAATAAAAACAAAATGACAGAGCAAAATTTTATTCTTTAAAAAATAAAATTGACAAATTTTTAAAATTGATCAGTGCTTACCAAGAATGGGCAATACAGAGGAAACACAAATTACCAGTACTGGTAATGCAAGAAAATATATCATTTCAAGTGCCATGTACATGAAAACAATATATAAGCAAACTTTTTGTCTGTAAATTCAACAACCTTGATAAAAAGAACAAAGTCAAAGAAAGGCACAAATTACCAAAACTGACCAGAATAATTATAAAATCTTAATCATCCTATATTTACAATATAAATAGCTTCCAACAAAGAAAATTACATATGCAGATAGGTTTACTGTTTAAGTTTAGCAAACAGTTAATGAAGAAAGGATACCAGTCCTATAAAATCTTCTTCAAAAATAGAGAATATTTCCAACTCATTTTATGAGATCAGTGTAACTCTTATACCAAAATCTGACAAGGACATTATAATAAAAAAAATTCACAAGCAAAAATCCTACCTAAAGTATTACCAAGTCCAATGCAAAAACATACATCATGAAATGATTATATATCGCTCAAAGCAATGTACCACATTATGTGGAAGAAAACCTTATGGTCGTTTCAACAGACAAAGGAAAATATTTGATGAAATTCAACCATCATTAACGATTAAAAAAACACAGTAAACCAGCACTGGAACAGAATTTCATCAGAATTGTAAAGAAAATCTTCAAAAAAGCTATTTTTTGTAGCTTTACACATAATGAAACAGAGCAAACCTGAGAGAACAGTGCTCAGAAAAAGAATAAAATAGAAAGGAATGGAAGAAAGAAAAAACATGGATGAAACTTATAAATATTACATCGAGCAAGGAAAGGTAGACCTGAAAGTATACATAATTGCTTGATTCCTTTTATTTGAAGTTTAGGAACAGGTAAAGCTAAGGTTTGGTATTTAAATCAGAACTAGTTCACTTTAGAGGGTTGGAGATTGACCAGAAAGGGCATAGTGATGTCCTGGGATGATGGAAATACTCTATCCAGCTGACCCTTTAACAATACAAGTTTGAACTGCGAGGGTCCATTCATGCCGAATCTTTTTCAACAGTAAACACGACCATAGATGGTCCATGGTGGGTTGAACCCAAGATGCAGAACCATGTATAAGGAGGACCAACTGTAAGTTATATATCTCTAGGATGAAGAGGTGAAAGAGTGGTTTGAACAGTAAATGATCTTAGCAGACCCAGAACTCACTGATTTTGAGATCAGTGAATGAAGGTATCCCCATAAAATGTAATATTGTAAAGTATGTTACTATGCCAAAAAGAGAAGGAAAAGGAACAGAAAAGGCAGCACTCCAGTCCAGAAGTCCCATCAACCTCATACTGAACAGAAAAGTCACTGGACCAAGTTCAGAAGCAGGTTAGTGACACGTTGTAGGAAGAAGTAACGGAACATCGGAGAAAACCGCAAAGGGAAGACCATCCCGATACAGCTGTGGCCGAGGTAGTTTAGTTCCAGAAAAATCCCTGGCAGCTTCGGGAGTCTACTGATGAGAATTTGGTGGTTGACACAAATACAGGGACAAGGAGACATCTTTGTCTAGAAGTCAGATTTTCAAGAACCTAGTAATTCCTCAGAAAGAAGCAATGGCATCAAGCTGTCATGGTTCTGGGGTCCAGAAAAGAGGAACTCGAAAAGGAAATGGAAATTGTGAGCTTTAACTATGTTCCATGAGAGGGAGGACAACCTGAAATAAGTCCCAGGTTTGGGTGGCCAGCATTTCAAGTTTATAAACTTTGCAAGAGTTTATAAACTTGGCAGCATCTCAAATGCCATTCTTTGAGAGAGGAGACAGTATGCGATCGATGGGTTTTATTCCAGATACAATAAGTATTAAAGGCAAACATTAAATGAAGTATTCTTTGAGTTCTCACTTCATGGCTTCTGGACATATGGTACAGACTGACCAGCATTCTAGCCAAAAGGGCTTTTCTTTCTACCCTGCCTTCTTCACGAACCCTCTCTGCTGTGGTCTTCAGCAATCCCAAGCAGCAGGGTTTGGCTACATAATTTTTTTTTTTTTTTTTTTTTTTTGCGGTACACAGGCCTCTCACTGCTGTGGCCTCTCCCATTGCGGAGCACAGGCTCCAGACGCGCAGGCTCAGCGGCCATGGCTCATGGGCCCAGCCGCTCCGCGGCATGTGGGATCTTCCCGGACTGGGGCACGAACCCGTGTCCCCTGCATCGGCAGGCGGACTCTCAACCACTGCGCCACCAGGGAAGCCTCCTATGCTCTCTCTTGCTTGAAGTTTTGTAGCCATGGAACCTGCCATCTCAGGAAAATCTTATATCCAACCTCTGACTAGTTGGGAAAGTCTATCTTATTTTGATGTTCCCTGTTTGCAACCTGTTGCTGCCATTCACTCAAGATACATTAGCCAACCTAACATTATCAGGTATGAATACAGTAATATTTTTTCCATCTACCTGACTCCCATATTTCCATTTCTCCTTGGGTTCTAAACATGGGTGTTGAAGAGACACATTGATTTATCAGCCCCATCAAGCCTTTCCACAGTTGTGTACGAGGAAGCCTGGGAGCAACAGCAGATTTAACCAGGATAGACTATGAGGTCCCTGTGCTCAGTTACGCAGACTGCCTTCACCCAGACAACTGGAACGAATGATAGATTTTCGGGCTTCCCTGGTAGCGCAGTGGTTAAGAATCCGCCTGTTGATGCAGGGGACACAGGTTCAAGCCCTGGTCTGGGAAGATCCCACATGCCATGGAGCCACTACTAAGCCCACGCGCCACAACTACTGAGCCTGCGCTCTAGAGCCCATGAGCCACAACTACTGAGCCCACATACCTAGAGCCCGTGCTCAGCAACAAGAGAAGCTGTCGCAATGAGAAGCCCACGCACCGCAGTGAAGAGTAGCCCCCGCTCGCCACAACTAGACAAAGCCCGTGCACAGCAACAAAGACCCAATGCAGCCAAAAATAAGTAAATAATTTTTTTTTTAAAAAAGAGAAAGAATTATTTTCTTTTCTTCTAACAATTCTGATGTCATCTCTGTACAGGAGAAAATTTGGGGTGGTGTAACTGACGATCTTCAAGTTTATACAATAGAGATAGGCAAATATGGGCAAAACAGATGTTACAAAACTGAATGCCAATGGAAACGTCATCTCATACCTTCTGGGGTTTTGAATCATTTTGAGCTGTTAGACAAAGGTAAAGGAAGAGGGAAAAGCAAGCAACATTCATGAAAGACCGGGGCTTGTTCTTCCCTAAGCTATGTGCCAGCAACTCAACTCCCACAAGCATCACTTCAGTCCCATGGTTAAATACATTTAAAATATCAACTCATCAAACTGTTTTAAAATTAAAAAATCACAGCTACTGAGTGGCAGTGTTAACATTCACACCTGGAGTCACGATCTTCCATTATCTAATGCAAACGGTAGGACCATCTCATGCTCTCTTATACTTCTTGACCATTTTTTCAAGGTACCTTAGGATGAGAATACTTACTTGCCATTTACATTTTTCATGCTGATGGCAACAGCTCTGTTTCCAGAGTATATGACATCATCAGAGCAAATAAGCTATTATAAACGTAAAGCAAAAGAGATGAAGAGTTGTCTACTTGAGACTGAATAACTTTGCTCAATAAGGTGTAAATTTGTACCTAGGTCAGTGGTACTTGTTGCTGCCCCCCAGTTGAGGAGGTGACATTTAACAGTTGCAGTCTAACCATTATTTGAAATGTTTTTATTATGCTTTTCTCGTTGAGTTGTTGCTATTTTCTGTGAAATCATTCTCAAGAGACAGTTTTAGACATGCTTATTTCAAAGGGATTCCACTATTTTATACAGCTTTATCTTTCTCATATCACATTAAGAAGACAGCCTAATGATGCTATATATTTGATTAACTAAGAACATGTACCATACGGAGTAACTGACAGCCAACATTTGTGATAATTGATTAGTAACCTCACTTCAATTGATGTAGTATATGCATTAATTCCCTTTAGGCTCTAAACAGTCAAATAAAAGGAAGAAAGAAGGCATTTAACAAATGAGCAAAAGTTGTGTGTTCATTCTTCTTAAAACAGAGGGGGAAAAAAGTCGTATGTGATTGCAAAAATTACCATTAAAATTTCTCCCGGGGAAAAAATATATTTTGTTTTCTCTGTTTAAATAAATCCAATCTCCCAGATTGTACATGATATGAAATTTTCATCCACTCAGAGAGCATTCATTTCACATCTCATCTATCCTGTGAATGAGATGAGAAAATCATTTTCACTTGTTTTTACTTTAATAGCGTAAAGAATCCATGGTGAATTACATATTTACAATCTAGGATTATCCAGTCTGTCATTTTCAGGATATCAACTCACTGCATTTCTTTGCATTGCAGACTCACAACCACATTGTTTCATGACTATGCCATTCTTTCCACATTTATTTCTATAAATCATGATATTTCAGGCAGGCTTCAAAATCCAAAAGCCACTTAAGCAAAGAAGGAAAGACTAAGTCTAAAAAAAACCCCTGTTCATCAAATTCAAGACTATACAAGCTCTTTGAAGCATTTGTTATTTTCAAGGGCTGTGCTTAAAAACACCATTTTCCCCACAGTTAGCAGTTAGAATTTCATCATAAAATACTACTGTAAAATCTATTTAATTTTCCACCACAGGGAGGGAGGGTTTGATCTCTTGTTAAACATTTTATGGAAAAGTCTAAAAGTGCTTTCGATTCTTTATCGAATTGAAATCTAGGTCTTGGAAACTGCTGGCATCACACACACACATAACAGTATCAGCCCACTGAGTACCATTAGGTCATAAAGCGCTGCTGCCGCAACATCTCTGGTACAGCAGCTGGTGCCCATGCAACTTTTACGACAGTTATAAAGTCATTTATTACGTTTTCTTTATGATGCTAATGCACTGCAGTCTGTTACTTTATTGCTCCCACTGTGATAAAGGCTGAAATGTATGATATTGTAGGGGAAAAAAGATATCTGTATCTATCCATCTATCTTTCTAGATAAGTAGACCTAATAGCAAAGCCTGTTGCATTAAAAATCTCTTAAAGAAACTTAAAACGTCCATAAAAATATTAACAAGAGATATCAAAAAGGAAACATTTTTGTGGGACATTTTTTGTCATTTTGTTTCACTGTTCCCCACAGAATTATTTTGTTTTAAGTTTTACCTTGCCAAAATATACTAAGGATGATCTGAGTATCTGACTCGGTTTTTTTTTTCCCTCCCCTTAATTACAATATCATCATTGTGTTAGAATATAATTTGTAATTCACTAGGAGAAACAATGACTATGTGATTTCCAAAGAATCACATGAAAAAGAAGAAAGTCATTCAAAGATACTCATGTCCATGGACCCAAAGGTGCCTATAACTGATAATTACACCTTGTTCAAATTGCCTAAACTGAACACTCCCCTATGATACAATTGTACATAAAGAGAATGCAGTTCTCTGTTGAGGGACAAAATCAATTATGTTAATTAACTGCTACCCTGTGCTAAAGCTGAGGTAGCAGGTGACACCTACAGCACGATAACTCCGAGGGGAAATTCATTCCCACACTGGGGTCCTTCCATGCTACTATTACTGCTTCTCCATTTCTTCTTTTCTCCATGCTCTTTACTTTCCTCTTTTACCAATTACAAAAAAAAAAAAAAGTTTCAAGAACGAGAAAAAGTCCAAAGGAAACAATCATTTGTTTAAGCAGGTCTTGAAGTGGGACGTTCTATTTACAATTTTTTTAATATTCAATTTACCCCCCAAAGCAGTCAGAATGAAAAGGGAGATGGCATTTAAGGAAAGCTTAACAATGTGTTTTTTTAATTAGACTGAATTTTATTCTAGTCTCCATCTTTCTATTCTATTATCAACATGATTTGTAAAATTGTTCCAGCAATGAGCCAGCACAATTTTAATCATGGATCTCAGTATTATTAGACTACTAAAATGACTTAATATTGATACTGAATTTGGAGCTGGATGGGCTCTTAGAAATGGTTTTACTCATTTAACTGAGAACTAGAAAAGTTCATCTCGAGAGGTTTTTATGTAGCTGCATACTACGTCCTTCATTTCTTCTCAACCTGTTTTTAGTCTCAACACGAGCATCGGGATGGAAAAGAGACCATTCTCTTGAAGCGTAGGCTTCCTCACAGAGATTAAGAGTGGAGTCATTAAGACACTTGGTGCCTTTCTCGTGGCTGTGAAGTGCAGAAGCAGCCCAGTGTGAGCTGCTCCTGTGTCTTGGATCGCAATCTGATTATCACCGGAGGAAATGAAGACTCCTGGTCCTGCATGTTTATCTCAAAACTAAATCGGTACTCTACTTTTTTTTTGTTGTTTTTTTTTGTTTTTGCGGTACACGGGCCTCTCACTGTTGCGGCCTCTCCCGTTGCGGAGCACAGGCTCCGGACGCGCAGGCTCAGCGGCCATGGCTCACGGGCCCAGCCGCTCCGCGGCATGTGGGATCTTCCCGGACCGGGGCACAAACCCGTGTCCCCTGCATCGGCAGGCGGACTCCCAACCACTGCGCCACCAGGGAAGCCCGGTACTCTAAATTTTGTCTGACAAATTCCTACTCAAGTTGAGATAAATTAAATAAGATAGAAAAATTGTATGTGTATTCAAATTAGATGAAGGAAGAAATACAAGTGCATTAGATAAACTATTTTTAAAACTTGTATCTAACTGCATAACTCTGGGCTCTTAAATACATTCCAAATATTTCTAAAGTCAGTGTCCAGTATGTTTTCATGCCTAAGAAGACTTCATCTTACATGGATAAGTTTATTATACCATGAATAATACATTTTAAATAAAATGATGATCTAAGAAAATGAGACCACCAAGAGCACATTTCCATGTCCATCTGTTAATTAGTTACCTTCAGAGAAACAGTGTAGGAGTGTTTAAACTTACTAAGAATCTATCACATTAAGTCCCTAAATCATGTACTTAATATTTAAGCCTCTGAAAAGCAGTAGTAATAAAGTGAGAAGAGTTCTGTACCAACGTTATCTATTTAGTATAGATTGAGTACATTTTATTTTATCAGCACGTATTTATTTTTATCAGTATATATTTAAATGTAATGTGATATTTACTATTTTTATTTGTAATAGATAATGTTTTCTGAACCAGAAAATCAAAGGAAAGAATGTGGGAAGCAGCCGCACAGCACAGGGAGATCAGCTCAGTGCTTTGTGAACACGTAGGGGGGTGGGATGGGGGGGTGGGAGGGAGATGCAAGAGGGAAGACATATGGGGATATATGTATATGTATAGCTGATTCACTTTGCTATACAGCAGAAACTAACACACCATTATAAAGCAATTATACTCCAATAAAGATGCTAAAAAAGAATGATAGGCTTTTCTCAGTCTGATGTAATAATTTTAAATCAAAAAGTATGTATTTTATGTAATATTTGAACCATTCTATTTTATACCAATGATTGCCAGCCTTCTTTTATTCTCCTAAATGTGTGGAAAATGAGTTAATTTTATGTCTCTAGGTATGTGAAGAAATTATATTAGATTTCATATGATATTCAATAGTGTACATGATGATTTCTTTGTGTGTAAATATATAGAGAATATATGTGAATAGATAAATCTCACAGAACGACAAATGAACTTGCTTCTAAGTGAAAAGATCCACTTCATATACATTTGTTCGTTGAAGGAAATTTATTACACAATACTATCAAAGACCAAAAGTGCTACAAATAGCACAAATACTGACTATAGCATATGTGACCTTTTTCTGCCATCTAAAGCAATGTAGTTTTTGTTCTCAAACATTTAATATCTGTTTCATTGTACTCTATGAATTTTCCTTTTTGGACTACTAAACTCAAGCGAAAGAACATTCATATCTCATGGTATCTATTTAGCCATAGTCTTGCAAAATGCAATTCTGTTAGTGAACCAGAAACTCTGCTCATTGTTTGGGTCAGAACACATTAAAATGTGTCGATGCTTAAACGCAGCAGCATTTCAGCCTTAGGAGAGGTGGGGGGTAAAAGCCAGACAAATAGACTATTAACGGATCATACGAGAAAATACCCTATAGAAATGAATAAAGGTAGACACAGATGAGAAGGGCGTTAAGGGAGTGTCTATTCCCAGTTGACTGCCTCCTGTTAAAATGAACTTAACCTTAACATCGTAAAACACGTTTGGTTTTAACACACACATAATTCAACTTTGCACATGAATCACATATACTTGTGACAAATAGGTCAAAGATGCCTCTAGAAACACATGGGTGAGTAAAATACAGTTAGTGGGTTTTCCCACAGTCCAAGAGACTAAGGAAAATTCAGGAACGGTAAAATGTGACTGGACCTCAATTGAGATGTTGATGAAATCAAGTCGGGCTTATTGTAGAATCCCCACCTGCTCTTAACCGCATTAAGTTTTTAAGCTGTGCTTTTATAAACTGGACCTTATGTCATGTTTCTCCATATGCTTCTTAGCAGGCATAGAGAGTTCTTAGTACTTTTTTAGACAGACTGAGCCCTGTGATATGATTATCATGTATAAGTCCTGGGTTATTACCGCATCTTCGCCATTTGGAAAATGGTGCTCACACACTTGAAGTAAGGTGATAGACTAGAGTTAGATGTGTGTAGTGAACTCAACTATAGGCTTAAAATACACAACACATTTCCAGGGAAAGTAGATGAGTTACTGAGGATTAAATCCTCTCTGTGAAACTAATTCAGGAGGCAGATGCTCTAGACAACTTTGATGACCCTTCAGTTTCTTTATTGCAAATCAAATACTTGCTAAGTTGGGTAAAACCAAAGACAGCTGTCTTATCAGTATGTATATTTTGATAAGGACACCTAATCAGGCTCTAAGTGATGTGACCCAGTTTAAAAAAAAAAAACCTCACATTTGTCATTACTGAACATAATATGCCCCAACGATGAGGCACTGAATTCTGGGGCTCCAGAAATGATTCATTTCAGGAAAGTGTAAGCCATGGGGTATTTTCAGGAAACAGGAGGATTCATTATGACTCTCATAAAAGGGAGTGTGAGAGCACAATGGCACAATACAAGTTATAATTAACTGCTGTGAGCCTTGAGAAAATGTAAACCATCATCTGTCTCATAAAACATTGCTCCCATCATGGTTAAATTACCTCTGGAAATATATAAAGATAGGTAGTGCTCTGTCTAACCTGGCAAAATTAGATTCATTCTATAATTCATAGTCTCCCAAATATAGTATTTCCCTACTCCAGTGGCATTTTGGACACAACTCTCATTAGGGATTTATCATGCTGTAGTGATGAATTGTTTAAATACAATTCTCCCCTACAGCGCAGAGAGGTCTCTGGAGGCACGAACCATATTTTTTCTCTTTTGTAACACCAGTGCTTGGCACAGGGCTAGTTGTTTGATTAATTATCAATTGTTAATTAATTATTAATCTTACAACTGAATAACATAGAATATAGTAGGGGGTCTACGATTAAGATGTATGTATGAAAGGTAACCACAGTAAAAATAGGATGGGGATAAAATCCTGTTTATGGCATTTTACTTGTGGATGGTAAAGTGGATGTGGGTTGTTCCAGAGGTAGCCAAACGTATGCTAATACTAACTACAGCAGGGGTCACAAACCCAAATGGCTACTGAGAGAAACTATGTATTTATAGAGAAGGTATCATACGCTTATTTTCCTATCAAGAATATTACTTTCCCAAAATTATTTTTCAAAGTATCACATATGCCAGTGTTTGAGTCCTAATCTGTATGCTACTCAAAAAGGTAAATCATTTGAAAATAAGATGCAACTGTTTCAAGGGAATGGCCCAAGATGTAGTAAGAACTTCTGAGCAGGAAAATGCATAAGGAGCTATTACAGGCTTGAAAAACAGCTCAAGGACATAGCATAGAAAGAATAATCAAGCCAATACAGGAAGTTAGCTGAACAAAGAAAGAATACAAGCAAAGTGCATGGTCTTCTCTTCCTGAATAAAGAGAAACCACCTGATACACTAAGACAATGATGTCCAAACTTGTCACACCCAGACCTCTTGGGAAATTGCTATATGATCTTTAATAGAGAAATAATTTTAAGTAAAAGAATATTCTTTTAATAGAACAGATAATCATGATTTATCCTATATATAGGGGAAACAATCTATAATATTTTAATTATTTGAACTATACATGAAACATATTGAACAGTACATTTCAAAAATGACAGCAAATAGTGTTTCATTTAGGAGTCAAATGAATATTAAAAGATGTAGTAAGGGGCTTCCTTGGTGGCGCAGTGGTTGAGAGTCTGCCTGGCGATGCAGGGGACACGGGTTCGTGCCCCGGTCCGGGAAGATCCCACGTGCCGCAGAGCGGCTGGGCCCGTGAGCCATGGCCGCTGAGCCTGCGCGTCCAGAGCCTGTGCTCCGCAACGGGAGAGGCCATAACAGTGAGGGGCCCGCGTATCGCAAAAAAAAAAAGATGTAGTAAGGTGTATTCATCATGATATATCAAATATTTAAAAAATCTATTCTTATATCCTGAAATTTGTAATTTTATATTTACTGATTTAAAAAAAATCAAGTGATTTTTTGTGAGAACAGACTTTTCAAAGGGCAAATATGGTTCTCCACTCAGTCCCTCCATCCACTCTTAGCTTGACACTCCACAGCTTGGCTTTGCACAAGGATGACACCCAAGTGGGGCTCACAGAGTGTCTGACACCCTGACTGCTTCACAGCCCTGTCAGCCCCACCTTCCTTTAGACTCCCATGAGCCTCCTGGTCATCTGTCACTTCCTCACACTTTCTCATTCATTCCTTTTGTGGGATCTTTGAATAAGATCCTTCCTTAATAATATGAAGCCTCCCATATCCCCTCCCTGTGTTCAGATTTCAGTTCAAGTTTTACTTCCTTGGGGAAACCATTCCTGACCCCAGGGGTTTTCACTGTAATTTAAAAAAAATTATTGAAGTCTAGTTAACTTAAAATATTGTATTAGTTTCAGGTGTACAACATAGTGCTTTGATATTTATAGACTATGCACTATACAAAGTTTTATAAAATACTGGCTAAAGAATATGCCCTAAGCTACACATTATAGCTCTGTAACTTATAACTGGTAGGTTGTTCCCCTTTAATTTATGTGTTTATACAACCTCATTTCTTCCTTCACAGCATTTGCCTCAGTTTGTAAAGCTACTCCCCTTTGTGTGATTCTCGTATGAAGTATGTCTCCTGCATGAGAGCCAGGCACCTGCCCGTTTTCTCTCCTCTACAGTGCCTAATTCCAACTCAGAGTTCCTGAAGCATTTTAGGCATCCCTTGAGTATTTACTCATGAGTGCAAGAATGAATCAGCTGTTACAATGCACATGTAGTCTGAGATATGCTAATATTTTTATAGTTAATAAAGCAGATATTTTGTGATTAATTAGAAAAAGTGTAAGATGAGCAGAAGTCCTCAAAACAGAGCCTCAAATCAATTAATTAAATGAAAAGGAGTGGAGAGCCTATTAGGAACTGGAAGGCACTAATATTGGTAACCACAAGTTACTTTCTACCTAGAATGGGACAGCAGGAGAGGAAATAAAGTATCAAACAAAACGCAGGGTAGGAAAAGGGTGAGGAAAAGTCCAAGAGACTAATGGATGAAATAAGCCCACGTTTCAGAGTTTAGTAAAGCATGGACAGGCATGGATCACGTTTGGATTTTCTTAATGCTTTTTTTAAAAATGTCCCTCTTTTTCTCTTTAAGACCTTACCTCTAGTTGCCGTGCCGGATGAAATATTTTAGTATACTGAAAGAACTTCACTACCAGTGATAGACACACACAGAACCTTCCTTTGAAGAAGATATTTATTCCTTTTTTTTTTCTTTTTTCACTATTTCACTCTTTTCCTCTTTGCATCTAAGCATTTTATAGCTAACCCACTTAGAGCTGTTAATTTGAATTTCCTTTCAAAATAGTTCCATTATTTGTGGTGGAAAAGCAACTTGTTAATTAACAGAACTGCCCTCCTCATCCCTTTTTTATCACAGATTTGTTCATGGAATTAGGTGGTTTACAATAGTTCACCTGATAAAATAGTGTCACAAGTAGAATGACCCTCTTTAAGGGAAGCAGCAATGGTGTGAAGATGAAATAGCAAGCTCATACTAAGGGAGCGCAATCTGAGTGGGAGTTTAAGATGTGAAAGTATTACACATCAGGGGTCAAAAGAAACACAGCCTACAGTAAAGCAGCAAAAAAGTGAGTTTCTCGGTGGAAAGTTCTCAACTACCAGGCTATATCTAGTTGATATATATAAAAATATTCTATTTAGAGTTGTCCTTAGAAGTGTTGGTAACCTATTTAATTTTCCTTGAATGCTGGGTAAAGGTGTAAAGGTCAGGCCTACATATAAAACTTTTCCAGAAAATTCTAGCCAAGATATAATGAAAAGTTCTGCACTCCTTTTGTTCCATGCAGATGAACGCCTCCCATGTCACCATCCCCACTTGGTGGGGACGGATGTCATACTTACCACATGCAGTTCCTGAAAAAACGGAGGACAATGTGAAAATAAAGGACAGAAAACAAACCTACAGGAGATTAACTTTTTCTTGGAAGCCAAGCTTTAGTGAGTATGTAACACAGTAATCTCCTGAAAGCTCAGACTGTGTGATTCTTTTGCAAAGAAGGTAACATTTTTGCCACCTTCGATTCAAGGTTCTAGTCACAATTCTTCAGTTGAAAATATGAGAATGTGTGCCTTTGTTAACAGGTTCTTTTTAACTGTCTGATAAAAAGTACACGCTGAGGCTGTACTGCCATCTTCCCTGACATACGTTGCCTGTTCATCCTGCTGCCATCACATTGTCCTTCGGTTCACCTTCATGATGGCTGCTTGGGTTGCAAATTATCCATCCTTCTGTGTGTACAGACTATCTAATAGTAAAGGATGTGACATTCCTCACCCAGTCCGTGATTGGGGTGAGGTGTCAATGAATTAACATACAGAAGGACTTGGTACAGAATCTGGTACGTAAGAATTCAATATATGTTGGCCATTATCTTGACCCTAAGTGAGAATATATATTTGAATACTCCAATGTGTGCGAATTCCACAATTTCTACCGAAACGCAATCATTTTTTAGTCCATTTCCATATGAGGCAAGTTTAGTCAATTCTCATTATTTGTGGATTCAGTATTTGCAAATGTACTTACTTGTAGAAATTTCTAACCTCCAAGATTAATACTAGCCGTGCTTTCATAGTCATTCACAGACACGTGCCGATGTGACAAGCATGAGTTGCTGGGCACACACATTCCCAGCTGAGGTCAAACCAGGTGGCGTTCTGCCTTCTCCTTTCAGCTCCCATACTGTAAACAATGTTCTTTTCTCAGGGACACTTTAATGTCACATGTTGCTCACATTTATGATTTTTGTTGGTGATTCCACCCTGTAAAACGGCCCCCAAACAGACGGCTCAAGTGCCTTTTAGGGTTTCTCAGAACAAGAAGGCCGTGATGTGCCTCACAGAAAAACTACACTGTTAGATAAGCTTTGTTCAGGCTGAGTTACAGCACTGTTGTTTGTAAATTTAATGTTAATGAACCAACAATATATACGAAATAAGATGTTTTTAAACAGAAACCCACATTAAAAAGTATGTATTCAAACTGTTGTGACCAGAGGCTTGCAGAAACCAACTCTGTATGTTCTCTAGGAGCAAAGGTTCCGTATTCCTCCATGCAGAGTTCATGGCAACTTTCCAGAACATTACCACAAACAATGAGAATTGACTGCACTACATGTAGAAGATTATGCATGAAAATGGGTAAATTATTTAATGTTTCTGAAAAGCAAAAATATTAATAAAATAGATAGGGGCAAGAATATGATTTTGTATGTCATACATAATGAGTGTGGCTTTTTTTAGGCAATTAGAAAATCCATTAAATAATTTGTTTAGAATAATTATCTAGAACCGACCCCCCCCCCGCCGCCAAATAACCCAGAATGAAAAGAATGCTTCCAAGCCTTCATTTAAGGAAAAAATCCTAGGGAGCAGAGAAATTAGAACTAAGAAGTAAAAATCAAAGTTTAGTTGGAAGGGAAACAGAGACCAGAGGCTGGGAAGTGCTGGAGCTGACATCAAGCCAGATAGTTGAACTGAGAGCCTAAAGGGACAGTACACAGAGATCTCATCAGCGGTGGAGCTAAAGAAAATGACATAAATACCAAAATACTGAGATCAGGATGCTCTGGACCTAAATTTTCAAATGTGAGGAATCTATTTGATGAAGAACCATGACTATCTCCTAGAATGGGGGAGCTCCTTAAAGAAAATTGGACTGCGTAGTATAAATATTAATATACTTTAAGATAGCATTATGTATCTCAAAAGATTCCTGAATCCCTCTCTATGAGGTCATAATATACAGTCATCCCTCAGTGCCCACGGGGAATTGGTTGCAGGGCCCCCACACATCCCCAAGCCCCTGATGCTCAAGTCCCTCATGTAAGAATGGAGTGGTGAGGTGAATACAGGCAGCCCTCAGTGTCTATGGTTCAACATCCATGAATTCAACCAAACACATATCACATTTCAAAGTTATTTAGCTTTCCATCCAGCTGAAAAGATTCTTGAGAGCAAAAATCACTAGTCCAACCATCATGTTTGTGGTATACCCCCAAAACTCATGAACTCATGGTTCTAGGAGCAAAATAATTATTTATGGAATAACTCGACATTAGAATAGAATCTTCAGGAACAGAATTCTTGGAATATATTCTCCCTCCCTCTTCCTCTGTCTCTCACTTGTCCAACCCCAATATTCTTTAGCCTGTGTGTGGGATTGACACTATCAACCATGGTTGTGCTTCTGGTATGTTCACAGAGGCTTTGGGAAAATCATGAAATCTCTTATTATTATACGCCACCCCCCTCTCCCACATAGGGAATAACAAAGCTAGTTATGGCTGTATTCAAACCAAGTTTTGTACACTGGGCACACTAACAAGAAAAATCTTACTTTGGGGACAACATTATCTATATGATTATCACAAAATAGGAGCTTTGAGATCATGGAAAAAATTAGCTACTTTAGTCACACAGTACAGGCTTTCTGACAACCTTAAACATGCTCAAGTCGTGTAACAAGCCTAATCCTCTTTCCTACAGAATAAGAGTAGCCTGTAACAAAGTAACACGGGAAATATGGTGACACAACAAATAATGAAAGTATTAATGATAATAGTGCCTCTTCAGAAGGCAGCCAAACAGTTACTCGATTGCTAAAGGTTACTGCACCAAAAACTCTAAATTACGCATTTCAAGGAAGTCCTTTAAAGTCATCAACTTCTTTTATAGCTTAGTCTCCAAATTTCTAATCAAATCTAATCAGTCATAATTCCAGGTTGCGTTATTTAAAAGTCACAATGGAAATTACGTGGTAAGGTAAAACTACGTGCTAAGGAAATAACATTTAGAAATAGAAAGGAACATATTCTCTCCAAGAGAAAGTTGATCTTAGAAAGTCCAGAAATAAGAAAATATTCTTATCTCATTAATCATTTCACATTTTTCAGGTGTCATTCAGTTCTAGTCATACTTATCGGCACTTACTTAATCTTGAAGTATACACACATGAAGAGTTATAATCCAAATCTGCTGAAGAAAAAGTAAACAAAGGAAAGAGCTCCACTAAATTCCACTAAATCTGGTACAGCTATTACAGAGAGGAAAGTTGTTCTTAAACGTGTAACAAGCTTATGTCTCCAGAGTGATGTGGTGATAACGAATATATTAGTTTTTTCATTCATTTTTTCAGCAGACACATACTGGGCTTCTATAAGAGATAGTCACTTTCCTCAAGGATCTAGAAGTCTAATTATTCCTCGAGACACCTAAACACAATTGCAACATTCTGAATTGTGCTTTAACTATCTGGTGATCTGAGAAGGCAAGACTAAAAACACGTGTCTTGAAGGGTAAGCAGGAGTTTACCTAGTCAAGACAAGGACGTTCCTAGCAAGAGAACATACATGTACAGAAGAGAGATTTTAAAAATACATCTGTCTAGAAATGTGAGAAGATCTGAGTGGTTGGAAGCCAGATGTTGGAGGGAAATCTTCTAAGAAAGTAACAGGATCAAATCGTGAAGGATCTAGTTTACCGTGCTAAGTTTGGAGTTTTTCTGTAGCCAATGAGAGGCCATCAGAAACTCCTGGCGCTGAGTATGTCTTAGTTTGCCCAGGCTGCTGAAACAAAATAACAGAAACTAGATGGCTTACAAACAAATATATTTCTCACAGTTCTAGGGTTACGAAGTCCAAACTCGAGATGCTGGCAGATTCAGAGTCTGGTGAAAGCCTGCTTCCTGAGTCATAGACTGACTTTTTGTTGTGTCCTCACAGAGTGGAAAGAACATAGGAATTTTCTCTAGTCACTTCTATAAAGTCAGTGGTCCTACTCATGAGAGCAGAGCTTCCCACCTCTCAAAGGCCCCACCCTCCTAATAACATCACCTTAAGGGTTAGATTTCAATATATGAATTTGGGGGTGACAATGAATGTTTGGAGCATAGCAACATCCTATTATCAGGCTTGTCTTCTGGGGAAGGTAGAATGTACTGTCATTAACCTGAGTGTGAAATATTGGAGGATCTTGATCAGAGGGAAGACCAGACTCTCTCTCCTATTAAGACCACCCTTTTCTTACTGCCAGGTTCCTATGGTGTGAACATGATGTGCTGATCAGAGAGGACCAGCACTGATTTTCCACCTGTCTGGATTTTCTGTTACCTCTGCTAAGGCCTTACTGTAGTGCCTTCTTACTTTTAACAGGCCATCTGGTTTCCAACTAATCTATTGCTAATTTAAAACATTTTCAACTGTCTCCCAACTCCAGTTCTGGCATTTTCCCATCCAGGTATGCCAGTGCCTCTTGTCCTAGAGAGAAGTTATTTTATTATACTTTACTGTAAAGAAATATTTGGATTAAAAAGAAGAATGTAAGAAGAAAACCAGCCCATATTAAAAGAGATACAGCCAAATAGCTGTATTTGGGCTCTTGGCTAGAAACCATCTCAGAAGAGTTAGAAACATCTGGCTTCCTCCACGGGAGAAACTGTACTGCCTGTCCTACTGACGTCCTTGGAACTGGACAGCTCCGTCTTGAGCCTTGAAGGACTGGTCCAGATGCCAATCTTCTTTCAGCATATCTTGAGTTTTACAGTCCCATGTACATAGATTTAAGAGCTGATAAATTTGACTTCCTGGTCTGCTGACTCACATATGCCCTGTGCCCGGGATAAATAGAATCACTGGAAAGTCCTTCTTTGGCAATATAAACAGCAGAGGCATTTGTACACATATGCATTCCCACTGTGTATTAGAGGAACTTCAGAAAAGAAGGAGAGAAGCCTTTCGATAGAAAATAAATGTACCCCCTTCAAAACCATGTAAAGGATCCAATCCATATAGAATATGAAGGAAAAAATAGCATATTCCAGGACTGAAGAATTTTGTAGCAATAATTTCTTTATATTGGTTTCAGGTCAGATGACAGCTAGTTCACTGAAAACCGTGTAATTATTCATGGCACCACGAATTCTTCTCTTGAGTATGCGTATTGCTGCAAATTCCAACACTATTGTGGTGAAACCAAGGTCCTGTGCGTGGATGTTTCTACTGATTAAGATAATTTCATATTACCTACACTCCACAGTAAGACCTGTTAACGTTATAAGCAGTTTTTGGCAATTGTATCCTGCGATGTTTTCCTAATGTGTGTATTTATGCATACTACTGTGTGAACTGTTATGCTTTAAGCATTTTTAAGAATTCTAACCTGTGATATTTTACTAATGTGTATATTTATGCATGTGACAGAAAGCTGTTAATGTTATAAGCATTTTTCAGGACTTAACCCAGGGATATTTTTAACAAATGTTTGTAATTACTAGGAAATCCAAATGTGTCTTGTTAGAAAAATATAGCTTGAAGTCCCTTTGTTTACACAGGCACATGGCAATCCTGCGTGCCTTTCTCAGAGTCAGGTTTTTCTTTCCTGGGAGTGTATCTCTGAAAGAGGATGTGTTAAATAACGGAGTGAAATGTTTAGAGAAAATAAAATTGATAAAGCCCTAGTTCTACATTACTGAAATTTACAAATGTTTATTGGACAGCTAGTTTATACAAAATAGTAGGTCAGATCATACAGAGGACAAAAAAGTATCTCTGCTCACAAGGAGATCATAATTTAGCAAGGATATATGCAAAATTAATTCTAACAAGGTAATGTGGAAAAAGCCATGGTGGAGAGAGAGTGTACTGGGAAAGTAGAGGAAAGAATAATTCTGAAATAATTGCTGGTCTCTAAACATGCTCTACCCCTACTTTTCTGTAATTGTCTTAATGTTTGTTATTTTTCTACCTGAAATACACCTTCCTCTTTTAGTTCATTTATCAAGCTTCTACCCATCCTTCAGTGGTTTCCCTCAACAACTCTAAAATCTACAGACACAGCAGACATTTCTTATTTCTTAAACCACTTTAGATATGATCGATACGTAAAAATCTGTACATATTTCATGGACATAGCGTGATGAGTGTGGGGATGCATATCCACCATGAAACCATCACTACCATCAGGATCACACACATATCCATCAACGTCCCAAAGTTTTCCCCCACCCACTCCCATGATGAGGAGGAAGAGGAGGAGGGGGAGGAGAGGGAGGAGGAAGAGGAGGAAGAGGAGGAGGAGGGGGAGGGGAGGAGGTGGAGGGGGAGGAGGAGGAGGGAGAGGAGGAGGGAGGAGGAGGGGAGGGGAGAGGGGAGGGGAGAGGGGAAGGGGAAAGGGGAAGGGGGAGGGAGAGGGAGGGGGAGGAGGAGGAGGAGGATTGAGAGGTAAAGACATAACATTCTTTTCCATGTGCATTTGCAAAGTTATTCTGTACCAACAAACCTCAATGTCTCAGCAGCTTAATACACAAACCCCACCCCATAGGTAGTCAAAGAAACCCCATAATACATTTCCAAAAGGATTTTGCTCCAGGCGCTTGAGAATCTTTCCCAGCAAAGTGGGATCTTATCACTTCCCAAGGCTAACCAAAAACGGAACAACAGATCACCCCTGCTCTCAAATTTCCCAGTATCTTATCCCAGGTTCCCTCAAACCCTGCAAATAACACCCACTAGTATATCCCCCCTTTGGAGTTCTATCTGATTCTCCTCTTTACTCTAACCCCAACCTCAACCAGCAAAGTGAAGATGGGGAAATGTCTGATAAATTCCCCCAAATGTTTTTTTCTTCTTACACCTGAAAATTTGTGTAATTCAGAAAAAATCCAAAATTTTGATCCCATTATTTTTAGATTCGGATCTAGCAAACCTCCCATGAGCTAATAAATGCTCCTGTGCTGAAACCCAAATGGGACAGGTACCAAAAGAACCGAAAATACTAGAAGAAAAACCCCCATTAGTGAATAACTTCAGATAATATCCTAATACAGGTTGATATTTAAAACAAAACTTTTACTATCGCTCTTTTCCTTTACTATTTGCATCTTCCAGCAGGACAGCTTCTAGGATTCTAAATCAAACTCATTTACAAATACAACCGAAAAAGTTCCATTTAGTTTAGTTCACAGAAATCAAACAGTCTAATATTCTATACCCTGCCCCACCTGGGAAGGCAATCTATTAAACTCCAATTATCTTACCTCCAATGTTTTCTGAAACAAGTAAATCCTTCAGATCACTTTTGAGAGATTTTCCATATTTCAGTAATTTCAGAGAAAATTTATAGAATTTTAAAGAAAACTTTGAGACTGAATAGGACACTTTTATGCAAGCCTCAGTCTTCTTAGAAGGCTGAGGTGGGTATTGTCAGACAGCACAGTTCAACGGAAAATTCCATTTGCCTTTTGACTTGGGTTAATGTTTCCTGAGTCCGGTTCTTTTCCCATAAGACACTGAAATTTGTACAAATCTTTGCTGTGTATAAGAGAGTATTCTTTTAAGCCTTATATCAAACACCTTTCTCAGCTCAAGGGCAACTACATACAAAAAGCACGTTTTATTTCTTCTGAACACACTGAAAGAATATAGCAAAACAATTCTGATTCTGAGAGCATATGTTTAATAGCATACAGTTAATAAAAGAATCAGTTCAAAGAATCAAATTTTCTGAATAATTATAATTTCTTATTTAGGTAATACTTTACCTTTTTTCAAACATGGTCATATATCTTAATTTTTGTTTTATACATAGCTCTGTTTCAAAACTTCTAATTTTTCTATGAATCTAAAACTAATTCAAGCTCACAGAGAACTAGAAAAACAGAATCATAAACAGAGCAAGATTTTCCTACTAAATAGAAGTCACCATTGATACTATTTCTGTTGTCCTTCCTTTTTTATAAATCATTTTATTGTGTAGATATTATGGTCTATATACAGATTTCCATATATTTAATCTTTATCACAATACTGAAATTAAAATTGTTCGTTATGATTGGCTAACCATCTACTTACCATAATTTAACAATTTCTTATTGCTAGACATTTTGGTTATTGCCTATGATTTTGTTAAATTTTTTTTTTAAATCTAATGTGTAAATATAATTCTGCATAACTTCTAGTCTATATTTTGGATTATTCTCTTACATCATGTATCCAGAAGTAGAATTACTGAGGCTTATACTATAAATCACCCCTGAGAATGTGACCCACAGCATATCATTGACAGTGATCGTGACCCATTCCCAGGGGAGTCATGAATATAAGGTCTTGAACCCGCCTCCCCCTAGAGGGTCAAGACAGGTAAAGACCTTTGAACCTAGAAGCCTGTGGTCACCGATGCAGCTGTAATTTCCTCTTTTATTTAATGTAGTCTAATTTTCATTTTGCCATTTCTTTGGCTTAATATCTGCAACTTTTTGAAGCTTTAAGTATTATTAGTTTATAGATATTATCCAGAGTTGCACTCTGTTTTCTGCTTCCTTAAAAGTTAAGTTCAGAACTTTTTCTGCACTCAAGTATAGATTTTTAAAAAATCCTCCCAACATTCATTATTATAAAAAGTCTCAACAAATCAGGTATCGCAGGAATGCATCACAACGTAATAAACATAAGCCCCCAACTAACATCATACTCAACGGTGAAAAGCTGAAGGCTTTTCCTCTAATATAAGGAACAAGACAAGGATGCCTACTTTCACACTTTGTTCAACATAATATTGGAAGTCCTAGCCAGAGCTATTAGCCAAGAAATAAAAGACATCCAAATCAGGAAGAAGTCAAACAGTCACCATTTGCAGATGGCACGATATTATATATAAAATCCCTAAATTCTCCACCAGAAAACTGTTAGTACTAATACATTCAGTAAAGTTGCAGCACACGAAACCAATATATAGAAATCAGTTGTTTTTCTATACACTAATAAGAAAATATCAGAGAGAGATTAAGAAAATAATCCCATTTAAAATTGCATCAAAAAGAATAAAATACCTGGGAGTATATATAAATAACCAAGAAGGTGAAAGACCTGTACACTGAAAACTGTAACTCATTAATGAAAGCTATTCCATGCTCATGAATTGGAAGAATACTGTTAAAATGTCCATACTACCCAAAGTCATCTACAGATTCATTCAATACAATTCCTATCAAAATTCCAATGTCATTTTTCATAGAAACAGAGCAAAACATTGTATAATTTGTGTGGAATCACTAAAGACTTTGAAGAGCCAAAGCCATCTTCAAGAACAACAAAGCTGGAGGTATCATGTTTCCAGATTTCAAACTATACTACATAGCTTCAGTAATCAAAACAGTATTGTACTGGCATAAAAACAGACACGCAGTTCAGTGGAACAGAACGGAGAGCCCAGAAACAAACCACAGATACATGGTCAATTAAGTTATGACAAATGAGCCAAGAATATACACTGGGGAAAGGACAGTCTCTTCAATAAATGGTGGTGGGAAAACTGAACAGCCACATGCAAAAGAATGAAACTGGACCACTCTTACATCATACACAAAAATGAAATCAAAACCGATTAAAGATTTGAATGTAAGACTTAAACCATAGAAAATTTAGGTGGTAAGCTCCATGACATCTGTCTTAGTGGTGATGATTTGAATCTGACACAAAAAGCAAAGGCAACCAAAGCAAAAACAAGTGGGACTACATCAAACTAAAAAAGCTTCTGCACAGCAGAAGAAACGATCAGCAAAATGAAAAAGCAACCTACCTGATGGGAGAAAATATTTTCAAATCATACCTGATAAGGGGTTAATATCTAAAATATAAAAAGTACCTCTACAACTCAATAGCACAAAAACAATCCAATTGAAAACTGGGGAGAGAATGCAGACTTTTTCCAAAGAAAACACACAGATGGCCAAGAGGCACATGAGAAATTGCTCAACATCACTCATTAGGAAAATGCAAATCAAAACTATAATGAAATAATACCTCACACCTATTAAAATTGCTATTATCAAAAAGACAAGAGAAAAGTGCTGGTGAGGATGTAAAGAGAACACTTGTGTGCCATTGGTGGGAATGTAAATTGGTTCAGCCCCTATGGTAACAGTATGGAGGTTCCTCAAAAAAATTAAAAATAGAACTACCATATGCTTCAGCCATTCCACTTCCAGGTGTTTATTCAAAGAAAAAGAAAACAGTTACTTGAAAAGATAGCGGCACCACCATGTTCACTGCAGCATTATTTATTTACAATACCAGAACATGGAAGCAATATAAGTGTCCACTGTTGGATGAATGGATAAAGGTGTGGTATATATACAATAGAATATTTCTCAGCCCTAGAAAAGGAAATCCTGCCATTTGTGACATGGATGGGCCTTGAGGTCATTATGCTATGTAAAATAAGTCAGACAAAGACAAATACTATATGATCTCATTTATATGTGGAACCTAGAAAAAACCTCATAGATACAGAAGAGATTGGTGGGTGTCGGGGGAGGGGGAGGCACATAATGGGTAAGTGTGGGCAAAGGTGCAAACTTCCAGTTTTAAAGTAAGTCCTGGGCATGTGATATAAAGCAAGGTGACTATAATATCGTACTGCATATTTCAGAGTTGCTAATTAGATCTTAAAAGTTCTCATCACAAGAAAAAAAAATTACAACTGTTATGGTGATGGATTTTAACTAGACTTTTGGTGGTGATCTTTTTGCAAAATATACATGTATCAAATCATTATGGTATACATCTGAAACTAATGTGTCAGTTATACCTCCATAACAAATCTTTTCTATGGATATTGCAAAGAAAAATGTAGCCTCTAATTGTATATTATAAAAACGAACTTGACATTAGTTACACGCACTAAAACACTTTAAATGGCTCTTAGTTAGAAACTGTATTTGACTGCATTAGATAAAATGTCCAAAATAACAGTGAATTAAATGAGATGAGAGTTCTCTCTCACATAAAACAATTCTGAAGTTATGAATTCCAGGGCCAAAATGGAAGTTCATTGCCATCAACAAGCCAAATGTCTTCTTTTTCTCTGTTGTTCTAGTGCACGGCTTGGTCCACAAAACTGCTTCCTGGTCTAAGTTGGCCACTGAGTTTCCAGCTACACATCTGTGGTCTAGCCAGCTAGAGGGAGGAAGAGAATATAGCAAGGGCCACAACTTCTGGCTTGAACAGCTTCCTTGAAGCTTCCTTGAAGAATCTTCTCTGACCACCACTTTCAAGGAGATCCAACCCAAACTGCAGATGATCTTACAAGCCCACCTCCTTGGTCAGAACCTAGTCCTATGTTCACACCAGCTGCAAGGTAGGCTGAGAAATACACTACAGTCAGCTTCATTGACAGCAAAATATATAAGCTGTCAAGATTCTGTTACCAAGGAAGAGAAGAGGCATGCTGACTAGGCAACCAACAACCTGCTATCTGTGACAACTTTTCTTCCACTTTGGTCAATCTGTCAAACATGCAATATAGAGTCTTATTAAAATTGTCAGTTTCCTCCTACATATTAATGCTATATAAATGCAACAGAATATCTACATTTTAAATTGTTTTTTGGAAATTACAAAGTTAGCTTCTTCTTACTCCATAAAATGACTGTTACAAGTTCAGATTCATGATCACTGTATCTTCATTGAAATCTACTCCAAACACAGTAAATAAAACACTTTTACACATCTAATACCTTTACCTTGAGTTTAAATTTTTCTGAAACTAATGTCTAGCTTTACTTTTATTCCTTAATAAATTGTTGCCTAATCTCTCATTTTTAACTTTGTACAAGTAATTCTGCTTTTGGGGTATCTCACAAATACCTGTATTTTTAAATGAACTTGACTGTCTAACTTTCAACACATTTTGTTCTCAGAGTAGTAGCTGGTCTTCTGTTCCTTTGTTCTATGTTTTTGGGGTTTTATGCTTTCTAACTTTGCTCATCCTTTCTTTCACACGTTATAAGCTCAATGACGTTTGCTTTGTGTTGATATTTTCAGTTATTTTGATGTACATATTGTTCTTTTAATTTTACTACAGCATTTTACAAAAGAGCATTTTAACATGCATTATTGTTTACTATATTCAAACATCAGTATGTTTTTACTTTAAAATGAGAGATGGAGGGGGGACCTTCAAGATGGCGGAGGAGTAGGACGTGGAGATCACCCTCCTCACCACAGATACACCAGAAATACATCTACACGTGGAACAACTCCTACAGAACACCTACTGAACGCTGGCAGAAGACCTCAGACCTCCCAAAAGGCAAGAAACCCCCCACGTACCTGGGTAGCGCAAAAGAAAAAATAATAAACAGAGACAAAACAATAGGGACGGGACCTGCACCAGTGGGAGGGAGCCATGAAGGAGGAAAGGTTTCCACAAACTAGAAGCCCCTTCGGGGGCAGAGACTGCGGGTGGCGGAGGTGGGAGCTTCGGGGACGTGGAGGAGAGCGCAGCCACAGGGGTGCGGAGGGCAAAGCGGGGAGATTCCCGCACAGAGGATCGGTGCCGACCGGCACTCACCTGCCCGAGAGGCTCATCTGCTCCCCCGCCGGGGCGGGCGGGCTGGGAGCTGAGGCTCGGGCTTCGGTCGGAGCGCAGGGAGAGGACTGGGGTTGGCGGCGTGAACACAGCCTGCAGGGTGTTAGTGCGCCACGGCTGGCCGGGAGGGAGTCCAGGGGAAAAGTCTGGAGCTGCCGAAGAGGCAAGAGACTTCTTCTTCCCTCTTTGTTTCCTGGTGCGCGAGGAGAGGGGATTCAGAACGCTGCTTAAAGGAGCTCCAGAGACGGGCGTGAGCCGCGGCTACCAGCGCGGACCCCAGAGACGGGCGCGAGCCACAGCTAAAAGTGTGGACCCTAGAGACGGGCATGAGACGCTAAGGCTGCTGCTGCCACCACCAAGAAGCCTGTGTGCGAGCACAGGTCACTGTCCACACCTCCTTCCAGGGGGGCCTGTGCAGCCTGCCACTGCCAGGGTCCCGCGATCCAGGGACAACTTACCGGGGAGAACACACGGCGCCCTCAGGCTGATGCAACGTCATAATGGCCTCTGCCGCCGCAGACTCGCCCAGCACACCGTGCCCCTCCCTCCCCCCGGCCTGAGTGAGCCAGAGCCCCCGAATCAGCGGCTCCTTTAACCCCGTCCTGTCTGAGCTAAGAACAGACGCCCTCAGGCGACCTACACACAGAGGCGGGGCCGTATCCAAAGCTGAGCCCCGGGAGCTGTGAGAACAAAGAAGAGAAAGGGAAATCTCTCCCAGCAGCCTCAAGAGCAGCGGATTAAATCTCCACCATTAACTTGATGTACCTGCATCTGTGGAATACCTGAATAGACAACGAATCATCCCAAAATTGAGGAGGGGGAATTTCGGAGCAACTGTACACTTGGGGTTTGGTGTCTGTGACGGATTTGTTTCTTAGTATAGTTTTTAGCGCCTGTTATCACTGGTGGATTTGTTTATTGGTTTGATTCCTCTCTTTTATTATTTTTTTATTTTAATAATTATTTTTTAATTTATTATTATTTTTTCTTTTTTTCCCTCCCTTTTCTTCTGAGCCTTGTGGCTGACAGCATCCTGGTGCTCCAACCTGGGGTCAGGCCTGAGCCTCTGAGGGGGGAGAGGTGAGTTCAGAACACTGAAACACCAGAAACCTCCCAGCCCCATATAATATTAATCGGCGAGAGTCCTCCCATTGATCTCCAGCTCAACGCTAAGACCCAGCTCCACCCAAGGGCCAGCAGACTCCAGCAATGGACGCCCCATGCCAAACAACTAGCAAGACAGGACACAACCCCACCCATTAGCAGAGAGGCTGCCAAAGATCACAATAAGTTCACAGACACACCAAAATACCTCTGGATGCGGCCCTGCCCACCAGAAGATAAGATACAGCCCCACCCACCAGAACACAGGCACAAGCCCCTCCACAAGTCACTGAACCAACCTCAACCACTAGGGGCAGACACCAAAAACAACAGGAACTGTGAACCTGCAGCCTACAGAAGGGAGACCCCAAACACAGTAAGTTAAGCAAAACGAGAAGACAGAGGAATATGCAGCAGATGAAGGAGCAGGGTAAAAACCCACCAGACCAAACAAATGAAGAGGAAATAGGCAGTCTACCTGAAAAAGAATTCAGAGTAATGATAGTAAAGATGATCCAAAATCTTGGAAATAGAATGGAGAAAATACAAGAAACCTTTAACAAGGACCTAGACCTACAGAGCAAACAAACTGATGAACAACACGATAAATGAAATTATAAATTCTCTAGAAGAAATCAATAGCAGAATAACACATGCAGAAGAATGGATAAGAGACCTGGAAGATAAACTAGGGGAAATAACTACCTCAGGGAATAATAAAGAAAAAAGAATGGAAAGGATTGAGGACAGTCTCAGAGACCTCTGGGACAACATTAAATGCACCAACATTCGAATTATAGGGGTCCCACATGAAGAAGATGAAAAGAAAGGGTCTGAGAAAATATTTGAAGAGATTATAGTTGAAAACTTCCCTAACATGGGAAAGGAAATAGTTAAGCCAGTCCAGGAAGCGCAGAGAGTCCCATACAGGATATATCCTAGGAGACACATGCCAAGACACATGTTAATCAAACTATCAAAAATTAAAGATATTAAAAGCAGCAAGGGAAAAAAGGGAATCCCCATAAGGTTAACAGCTGATCTTTTAGCAGAAACTCTGCAAGCCAGAAGGAAGTGGCAGGACATCTTTAAACTGATGAAAGGGAAAAACCTACAACCAAGATTACTCTACCCAGCAGGATCTCATTCAGATTCAACAGACAAATTAAAACCTTTACAGACAAGCAAAAGCTAAGAGAATTCAGGACCACCAAACCAGCTTTACAACAAATGCTAAAGGAACTTCTCTAGGCAGGAAACACAAGAGAAGGAAAATACCTACAATATAAAACCCAAAACAATTAAGAAAATGGTAATAGGAACATACATATCCATAATTACCTTAAATGTAAATGGATTAAATGCTCCAACCAAAAGACATGCACTAGCTGAATGGATACAAAAAAAAAAAAGACCTGTATATTTGCTGTCTACAAGAGACCCACTTCAGACCTAGGGACATATACAGCCTGAAAGTGAGGGAATGGAAAAAGATATTCCATGCAAATGGAAATCAGAAGAAAGCTGGAATAACAATTCTCATATCAGACAAAATAGACTTTAAAATAAAGACTATTACAAGAGACAAAGAAGGACACTACATAATGATCAAGGGATCGATACAAGAAGAAGATGTAACAATTGTAAATATATATGTACCCAACATAGGAGCACCTCAATACATAGGGCAAATGCTGACAGCCATAAAAGGATAAATCAACAGTAAAAAATAATAGTAGGGGACTTTAACACCCCACTTTTACCAATGGACAGATGATCCAAAATGAAAATAAATAAGGAAACACAAGCTTTAAATGACACATTAAACAAGATGGACTTAACTGATATTTAAAGGACATTCCATCCAAAAACAACAGAATACACTTTCTTCGCAAGTGCTCATGGAACATTCTCCAAGATAGATCATATCTTGGGTCACAAATCAAGCCTTGGTAAATTTAAGAAAACTGAAATTGAATCAAGTATCTTTTCCGACCACAATGCTAAGACACTAGATATCAATTACAAGAAAAAAATCTGTTAAAAATACAAACACATGGAGGGTAAATACACTAGTAAACAACCAAGAGGTCACTGAAGAAATCAAAGCGGAAATCAAAAAATACCTAGAAATAGGGCTTCCCTGGTGGCGCAGTGGTTGAGAGTCCGCCTGCCGATGCGGAGGACACGGGTTTGTGCCCCGGTCCGGGAGGATCCCACATGCCGTGGAGCGGCTGGGCCCGTGAGCCATGGCCGCTGAGCCTGCGCGTCCGGAGCCTGTGCTCCACAACAGGAGAGGCCACAACAGTGAGAGGCCTGTGTACCACAAAAAAAAAAAAAAAAAAAAAAGTACCTAGAAATAAATGACAATGAAAACACAATATCCCTAAATGACAATGAAAACACAACATCCCAAAACCTATGGAATGAAGCAAGTGCAGTTCTAAGTGGGAAGTTTATAGCAATACACTCCTACCTCAAAAAACAAGAAAAATCTAAAATAAACAACCTAACCATACACCTAAAGCAATTAGAGAACAAAAAACCCACAAAATTAGCCTAAGGAGAGAAATCATAAAGATCAGATCAGAAATAAATGAAAAAGAAATGAAAGGAACAATTGCAAAGATCAATAAAACTAAAAGCTGGTTCTTTAGAAAATAAACAAAGTTGATAAACCATTAGCCAGACTCATCAAGAAGAAAAGGGAGAAGACTCAAATCAACAGAATTAGAAATGAAAAAGGAGAAGTAACAATGGGCACTGCAGAAATACAAAGGATCATGAGAGATTACTACAAGCAACTATATGCCAATAAAGAGACAACCTGGAAGAAAAGGACAAATTCTTAGAAAAGCACAACCTTCCGAGACTAAACCAGGAAGAAATAGAAAATATAAACAGACCAATCAGAAGCACTGAAATTGAAACTGTGATTAAAAATCTTCCAACAAACAAAAGCCCAGGACCAGATGGCTTCACAGGTGAACTCTATCAAACATTTAGAGAAGAGCTAACACCTATCCTTCTCAAACTCTTCCAAAACATGAGAGGGAGAAACACTCCCAAACTCATTCTACAAGGCCACCATCTCCCTGATACCAAAACCAGACAAAGATGTCACAAGAAAGAAAACTACAGGCCAATATCGCTGATGAACATAGATGCAAAAATTCTCAACAAAATACTAGCAAACAGAATCCAACAGCACATTAAAAGGATCATACACCATGATCAAGTGGGGTTTATTCCAGGAATGCAAGGATTCTTCCATATATGCAAATAAATCAATGTGATACACCATATTAACAAATTGAAGGAGAAAAACCATATGATCATCTCAGTAGATGCAGAAAAAGCTTTAGACAAAATTCAACACTGATTTATGATAAAAACCCTCCAGAATGGAGGCACAGAGGGAACTTACCTCAACATAACAAAGGCCATATATGACAAACCCACAGCCAGCATCATTCTCAATGGTGAAAAACTCAAACCATTTCCACTAAGATCAGGAACAAGACAAGGCTGCCCACTCTCACCATTATTCAACATAGTTTTGGAAGTTTTAGTCACAGCAATCAGAGAAGAAAAAGAAAAGGAATACAAATTGGAAAAGAAGAAGTAAAACTGTGACTGCAGATGACATGACACTATACATAGAGAATCCTAAAGATGCCACCAGAAAACTGCTAGAGCTAATCAATGAATTTGGTAAAGTAGCAGGATACAAAATTAATGCACAGAAATCTCTTGCATTCTTATACACTAATGATGAAAAATCTGAAAGAGAAATTAAGAAAACACTCCCATTTACCATTGCAACAAAAAGAATAAAATACCTAACAATAAACCTACCCAAGGACAAAAAAGACCTGTATGCAGAAAACTATAAGACACTGATGAAAGAAGTTAAAGATGATACAAACAGCGGGAGAGATATACCATGTTCTTGGACTGGAAGAATCAACATTGTGAAAATCACTATACTACCCATAGCAATCTACAGATTAAATGCAATCCCTATCAAACTGCCAATGTCATTTTTCACAGAACTAGAACAAAATATTTCACAATTTGTATGGAAACACAAAGGATCCCGAATAACCAAAGCAATCTTGAGAAAGAAACACTGAGCTGGAAGAATCAGGCTCCCTGCCTTCAGACTATACTACAAAGCTACGGTAATCAAGACAGTATGGTACCAACACAAAAATAGAAATATAGATCAATGGAACAGGATAGAAAGCCCAGAGATAAACCCACGTACATACGGTCACCTTACCTATGATAAAGGAGGCAAGAATATACAATGGAGAAAAGAAATCCTCTTCAATAAGTGGTGCTGGGAAAACTGGACAGCTACATGTAAAAGAATGAAATTAGAACACTCCCTAACACCATATACAAAAATAAACTAAAAATGAATTAAAGACCTAAATGTAAGGCCAGACACTATAATACTCTTAGCGGAAAACAGAGGCAGAACACTCTATGACATCAATCACAGCAAGATCCTTTTTGACCCACATACTAGAGAAATGGAAATAAAAACAAAAATAAACAAATGGGACCTAATGAAACTTAAAAGCTCTTGCACAGCAAAGGAAATCATAAACAAGATGAAAAGACAACACTCAGAATGGGAGAAAATATTTGCAAATGAAGCAACTGACAAAGGATTAATCTCCAAAATATACAGGCAGCTCATGCAGCTCAATAACAAAAAAAAAGGACAACCCAATCGAAAAATGGGCAGAAGACGTAAATAGACATTTCTCCAGAGAAGGTAGAGATTGCTAACGAACACATGAAAGGACATTTAACATCAGTAATCATTACAGAAATGCAAATCAAAAAGACATGAGGTATCACCTCACACCAGTCAGAATGGGCATCATCAAAATATCTACAAACAATAAATGCTGGAGAGGGTGTGGAGAAAAGGGAACCCTCTTGCACTGTTGGTGGGAATGTAAATTGATACAGCCACTATGGAGAACAGTATGGAAGTTCCTCAAAAAACTAAAAATAGAACTACCATAGGACCCAGCAATCCCACTACTGGGCATATACCCTGAGAAAACCATAATTCAAAAAGAGACATGTACCACAATGTTCGTTGCAGCTCTATTTACAATAGCCAGGTCGTGGAAGCAACCTAAGTGTCCACTGACAGATGAATGGATAAAGAAGATGTGGCACATATATACAATGGAATATTACTTAGCCATAAAAGGAAACGAAATTGAGTTATTTGTAGTGAGATGGATGGACCTAGAGACTATCATACAGAGTGAAGTAAATCAAAAAGGGGAAAAAAATACTGTATGCTAACACATATATATATGGAATATAAAAATAGTAATAATGATAATGGTTCTGATGAACCTAGGGGCAGGACAGGAGTAAAGACACAGACATAGAGAATGCACTTGAGGACACGGGGATGGGGAGAGGTAAGTTGGGACAAAGAGAGATAGTGGCATGAACATATTTACACTACCAAATGTAAAATAGATAGCTAGTGGGAAGCAGCCGCATAGCACAGGGAGATCAGCTCGGTGCTTTGTGACCACCTAGAGGGGTGGGATGGGGGGGAAGACACAAAAGGGAGGGGATATGGGGATATATGTATACATATAGCTGATTCACTCTGTTATACAGCAGAAACTAACACAACACTGTGATGTAGTTATACTCCAATAAAGATGTTAATAAATAAAATGGTTCTCTTATGAGAAAACAATAAAATAAAATGAGGCATCAGCACACTATCTCTATTCAACTGTTCCCTTCAAAAGTGTCTTATAAAGATAAAAGTTGTATTTATGTTTAAAAGAAATAGTTTGATATTTAAGTTCTATTATCTTTTTTCTGCAGTTCAATACTGGTATAATTTCTGAGCCTCTCCATTTACAATATTTTTCTGCTGCCTTCACACATGGATGATAGATTATAGCAAAGTCTTATTCCATTCTCTTTTCACCCTTAAAATATCTGGTATATTGTTCCCTTAAGTTTTAATTGCTAAAAGGTAAGTATTCTAACATTTGTTTCTTTGATAATTTTATTAATACACTGTATATGGCCTATACTAAAATTTCCTTTCTTCAAATTCCTTTATTATTTAAATAGTAGAGTTCATGCTAACCTGTACACCTTCTAGAAGAATTAAAATATAAAATTTATGTTGAGAGTTACTTCTTTTTTTACTACAGCATTTCTGGTTTGGTTATACTGTCCTTTCCAACAGAAACCTAAGCAGACATTCAAGTGTGTCATAAGAATGTTATTTGTCAACATGACAAATTCACATTTTTCGTTTATTAGATTCTTTAAAGCAGCTAGACTTTTGTTTGCATGTCCTTTTCACTGTCACCAATTTCATTTTTTTTTTTTCCATCCTGTCATAGACCCCAAAGTCCAGTAAACCACACTGACGGGCACTGAAAGGGCACAGTGGTGAATTACATCACGTGGTGTGCTAACAACACAGGTCATGAGCTTTAAGTTGTAGAGCTAACAGCAGCCCTTTTTGGATCTTATACTTCCCGTTATAACTACATATTTTATCTGGTCAAAGTGTCATACATCAGCCAACAGCCATAATGAGAGGAAGGCTGACTTTTCTTCCTACATTACTCCGGGGTAATGGCTATTTTGTTTCACAAGAAAGGGAGTGTGAACCAGTGTACATCACTGGTTCAGTTTTCCAATTTAATCTCATTAACCTCCATGCTTCTGAAAGGTGATAAAACGCAGAGGTTAAGAGGATGGATTCTGGAATCAGATGTCAAACTTGCCTCAAAGTCTGTTTGTAAAATAGGGAGAATAACTACTTCACTGAGTCACTGTAAGGATAAAACGAACTACTATAGATAATACACAGTAGTGCCTATCGTGTCAAAACCCCATAGCAGTGTTAGCTGTCATTACTATTGGGTAAAAAATCTCTCCAAATCAGCCCAGTTCTTCATTCAGTGAACATATCATTGGTCATAGTTTTTAATTTGCTGTCACGTGTATCTCTTTGCAATTAGGAGAGACTTCCAGGATTGCTAACCAGACAAGGTTCTAAACCAGAATTCAAAGGATGCCTTTGGTTACTGCAAGTCAACTATCCTTTTACTTACATTTCATCAAGAAAATAGACAATCTTTGTGTTTGTTTTCTTAATGTAATTCACAAGGCTATGGTCACCTTACTGCGACTAGAGTGTAAACAACCTGATAGTAGGCGCTATGACTTATTCAAATTTTCACATGGATTTAATGCGGTCTGTGATGTAGCTTGTTACTTCAATTTTTCATTGAATAAAGGAATAGATTAATGAAAAAGTGATAGACAGAATCTGTGTAACTAATCAAGGCTCTATTTTCTTTCTTCGTACTCAAAAATTTTAATCTGAAATTGGTAAAGAATAGATTGAGAGGAAATACAATGAACTTGAATAAACTTGCTTAACTTTGGTAGACTCTAGAAGTAACAATAGCAAACATATGGATTTCACATCTCTTAAAATACACAAGGATTAAAATTAAAAGGAATAAAGTGCTTGGCAAACATGATCTTTAATTCAACAGATGGATGTCTTTTCTACTTTTGCTGATAAAAGAAATTTAACATAATGAAAATGTGTATTTTCTGCCTTAATTTTTGCATTTTCTTGCACTTCAGTAAGAAAACTTAAAACCCCTCCGGCCTCTTCAGGTGTTTCGACAGTAAAGATTTTATTTTAACGTTTTTTTTTTTCTTGGCAGACAAGACAGAACCTATCCAAGTACGTATTTTACTAGATTATAGAAATCTGCTAAATTTAAATAGGTTAATGATCATGAACTTATAGCAATGGCATTAAGTTACATGCCTACCAGCCACCAACATATTACTGATATACACATAGTTTACCGTATTTCAAAAGCTACTTGAGCATCTTTTATTGAAATTATGACTACATTTACTATTAGGATTCTATAGAATTAAAACGACAAAGTAATTTTGAATTTTCATTATCTGCTCTAAGAACATTAATTATTCTTGATATTTTCATATTAATTTGAATTCTATGAAAAACTGAATTTTTGAACTAAAATGTGGGCAGATACGAAAACAAGTATTTTTAAATATCTTGTGGGATGTATCTTCCAGCTTAGTCTTCATTGTCTGTTTCAAAATTGTTTTGTTTTCCAGGTTCCCCTTTTCATCAAAATAAGCATACTTCACTTAGAACCTAAATATATGATTTTTATTTGTCAAGTATATTTCTATTTAAAAAATTTGAATAAGACTCCATTTTGAAGTTATGTTGAATTACTGCAAGTATTTAGTTACTGTTGACTAACCAGTAGATTAAAATGTGCTAAATTATATGAAAGAATTCACAGGTATTCATGCTATAAAATCATTTTCAAAGGTTATATTCCTTTTCAGTGCTCCATATTCAAACTCACTAATTTTTTTAAAAAAAATCAAGTGTTAAAAGATATCTATGCTACAAAAAAATTAAGAATTTAAACAAAATGGCTATACTTAATATTAGCAATAGTACAGGAAACAATCAGATGGTAGGAATTTGCCATACTTCAATCTGTTTTGGAAATCAATTTAGCAGTATGTATTAGTAGCCTAAGACACTTGAGAATTTAGTAATTTGGGTTAAGATATATGTACCACCGGTAATAGTGTAAAATGCCTGGGATTATCTACGTATCTACAATATTATGATGGTTAAATTATACTAGTTTTATGATGGTATTAAAAAGTCATGTTTGTGTGTGTGAGAAGAGCTTTAAATGTTTATAGTCTTTGAATTATTCATCCTGCTAAAAGCCTACCTTAGCCATAATGACATGTAGGCAAAGACTTATGTACAAGGATATTATAGCGTTAGGTAAAATATCTAAAGGAGATTTTTTAGATACATGTATTCTGCTATTTAATGGAACAATCCAGTAATTTAAATCATGCTTTTAAAAGTCTTTAATACTTGGGGGGGGAAAAGGTTAATAAAAATGGTAAATGAAAATTCAAGGAGCAAAAGAGCACCTAGTTTTTTTTCACCAAATTTTGTAGGTAAGATACACAAATTATAAACACTCACAAAAAAGAAATGCAAATACTGTGAATACACCTTTTAGAAACTAAAGAAATTTACTTATGACCTGGCTGCATGTTTTTCCTTTATAATTATGTACATTTTTAAAATTTAACAGTGAATGTGAATATAATATTGTGGTATAAATAGCATTTGGATTAAATGCTAAGAACACTGAAAAATGGCTCACGTATTTGATTAAAACTATATGAAGTATGTTTTGGGCAGATACTAAATTGCATGGAAATTATTAAGTTGTATCTCCAATGACTTTCTATTTTCTTCATTGTTTCTACATTTAGTAATTGGAATTTTTCTGTAAGCAACGTTTGCCCCTTTTCTCCCATTTATTCAGTTTCATCAGTATGGACTCACGGATATTACTTTTATTTGGGGGATTATAATCCATTACTATCACCATTTTGTTGGTGAAATTTTTCCAGCTTTGGGGCAGTTCCTGTGTCCTTTATAACGTGGCCCCATCCTTTTTCTTTTGTTTTTAGCACTTATTTACTTTCTGATATTGCAAGACGCTCCAGGTTTATCTTGCGTATTTCCTGCTCCAACCTCAGAACCAGCCATTTCTCCAAGGAGCATGGCTTCTTTTATTGTAGAATGGCATTTAAAAACCAAGATCTTGGTTTCTTATCATTACTGGAGCATCACTACTTCTGGGAACACTGTAGTAATAAGTTATGCAGGCAAGATGCAAAGACAAATGTTAAAATGCGGTCAAAACTTAACAGATTTTTGCATACCCCTAAAATATTCATTATTGTGATCATTTTAACATGTCCACAAATTTTTAATACCTCTCACCTCAAGAGATGGAATTTAACCACCACTATCCTCTCAAGTGTGGGCTGGACTTACCTTCCTTTTAGTAATTAGAGTATGGAAAAAGGGAAGAATAATAACTTTCCACTGAGGAATCCTGGCAGACCCTCCTTTAAGCAAATAGTCCAGGTTAACTCACTGAAAGTAATAAAGTAAAAAATGTTGATAACACCCTAGTATGATGTGATAAAACCTCAAGGGTACTCTTCCATTAAATCTGTAACATCAGGTTAATCGTAACACATATGAGACAAACTCAAACTGAGGAATGTGGACAAAAAATATCTAACCAGCCGCCTTCAAAAGTGTCAAGGTCAGGAAAGGTGAAAGACCATCAAACTCTCCTAGATTGGAATAGACTGAGGAGACATGAAGACGAAGTGCAGTGTGGTATCCTGACTGGATCTGGGAACAGAAAAAGGGCGTTCGTGGGAAAACCAGTGGTATTCAAGTAACGTCAGGCAGTTTCGTAAATATTATCACACCATTGTTCACTTTATAGTTTTGATAAATGCATCACGGTTATATACAGTGAAACAATTAGAAGAAGCTCTGCAAATGATATATGGGAACTCTGTACTATCTGTGCAATGCTTCTGTAAGTCCAACATTTTGAAATAGAGTACAAAGTGCAAAGGTAGGACAGGGTTCGAAAATTCACATCTCTTGGTTAACACAGTGCCGTATAAAGGAAGGGCTGCCTGCATGTCTGTTTCATCCCATATCACAGAGCCTAGAACAAAACAGACGCTGGATAAATGGAGCCTTCAGTTATTAGTACTATTTTAGAGTAATGAGACAATGTTAAAAATGTAAATGGAAGTTATGTTCTCTTGGAAGTTGAAACTGGAAATTTACACGCAATATCATAGGCAGTATGGAATGATTGAAAACGTGTGGATAGACTGAAGTGCTTCTAGGTACACAAATGGGAATCATATATAGTGATGTTATCTAAAAAGAAATGCTCTTCAATTTATTTTTATGCAGCCCAACTTGGAGAAGGCAAAGAGACTAAATATTGTTTTATGGGAAGAGATGTCTTGCTTCAATACTGAATCATCCATCGTGTATGTCTCTGGGACCCGAGTCATGCCTTTGATTTCTCTTTTATCCCTCTGATGACTAGTTCAGCATTCTTTACATTGAAGGCTCTCAATAAGTTCTTGATGACTGAATGCTTTTTGCGATTCTTTCATCTTCACTCTGATTTATTGCACTCCTTTGAACCAACAACGAAGCACAGATGGGGAAATTGATGCAGCACTTCTGAAACCTGTTCAATTAGTTGTTCAACTATATTTTAAAAGGGAATGTGCATCTGTCAGAATGGGAGGAAGGAGAAAGTATTTTTCATTTTAAGAGCCTGTGTCCATTTGACTGATTCTAGTCAAATGGAAGAGGTTAGCAATGATTCTGACTTCAAACGTCAGGCCTCCCAACTCTTTCTGCTTAAAGCTGTGGAACACAAGCATTTTTCCTGCCTCAAAGAATTGCGGAACTTTATCTGTGCTTTTAAGAAGCATTCAGTGGTGGTGATTTGACACATTGGTCCCATAAACCTGACTAAATATATAGCACTTGGAAAATCGGGACAATTTAAGTGTTTCAGGTCTCATATAAAACAAGAAAGTTCATCTGGTTCTGATGAAATAGGCTGTGAAAATAATGTGCACTGAAGCAAAATTAAGACTCAATAGTTATTAATGTTTCAACTTTGTGTAGCATTGTCAAGGGAAGCTATAATTCTATGAAGTAACTACTTCAATTTGTTACAGAATTATTTAGCTTACAGCACTATATTTAGAATAAATCTGAATTAACCTGCATATGAAAAAGTTTAGACTCAATTCTTCATTAAGCCAACTGACTACCCTCATTCTTCTAAGTCTCCAGCAGGTGACAGTGAAATTTTCATGCCTATACAAAGTACTTGGCGATGACTAAAATACCTGGGCTTCAGAAAAAAATTCAAATTTTAAAATGGACCTTGATAAAAAAAAATATATATCAAACCCAATTGGTGGTTGTACTTCTCTGTAATTAAGCCTAAAACGTAAACCTAAATGAACAGAACTGAAAACTTTGATGCAGAGGCAATACTCATACCCCAAAAAAGAAATTTTGTAGAAAAAAATCTCACTATCTTAAAAGACACAATGCAGTTAAGCAGATGTTTGGCAGCTAAGAACGTATAAGCAGAGAGGTAGATTTTCTAAGAGGAAAGCAGAGCATTATTAACACATTGGAACATTTCAATACAATACATATATTTATATTTAAAAAATAAAGGTGTTTCATCTGCGTAAGAGGCATCAGTGCAGAAAAAAATGGGCCAATCAATTCTATTTCCAAAACAACGTTTGCATCCTACAGGAACAGATTTGTCCGTATGGTACATGCTGAGATTAGATCTGCATCTCTCTCACCCTTTCCTTCTGCCTTAGCAGAAGAAGGTTCTTCTGCATGTGGAAAATCCCAGGGTTTTAACTGCTTTGGCCTCCTACTCAGGAATCAGGTCCAAACCTCTTTGCCATGAAGGCAACGATGCCTATGAACAGACGACTGTGCCTCCTGCTTCTGCTGTCTTTAGACTGTGTCAACAAGGAAGAGGGAGCTGGAGAAAGCTCAAAGAACACATTCTGCCTGGATAGACTCCCTGCATGTAAACCCAGGCAAAATTGAAAGGTAGCTTAAATATCTTCCATTGAAAGACATCCAGAAACCTCTCATTGCTGACTCTCAAATAACATGCGTGTTACAGTTTAGTATAAAGCTAAAAACTACCACACCATTTGATTGGTCTTTCTGTGGTTAATTTTTTTAAAAAGCTTAATCAAAGTCCATATACTGAGCAATGGAACCCGCAGAACCATTTTGAATGGGTTCAGCCGTATCTCCTAGAAAGCAGACAGAGCATGAGATGGCAGAAAAAAATAAACCCCATCAAGTCTGGTAGTGCGGCCAAGCCATTGGTATCAAAGCCACACGCTGTGTGGTTTATTCAGTGAGGTCATGACCCTGCGGGGGGTGAGGGATCACTGCAGGGCAGCTGAGCAGCTTAGAATGAACTGAAATGAAGCCACAGTGGCAGGGCTGTGCATGTGTTCAATAAACGTCCCCAAAGCACAGTGGGAACCAGGGACAAGCCCTGTTGACATGGAGCATTTCAGGGATAGAAGCTGAACTTAGATAAGGTAGCGTTCCCGCCTTGAGTGCTAGGGCTTTTGCCATACAATAAGGCAGCCTCCACATGCACTGACAAATCATTGGTGGCATATGGAAGTCACTGTAGTTTAAGATATAGCATCCTAATAGCAATAATCGTCTTTTAAAAATAAGTGGCACAGTTACTCGGAACAAAAAATGAATCAAATAATGCCATTTGCAGCAACCTGGATGCAACTAGAGATTATCATATTAGATGAAGTCAGTCAGAAAGAAAAATACCATATGATATCCCTCAAATGTGGAATCTAAAATATGGCACAAAAGAACCTATCTACGAAACAGAAACAGACTCACATAGAGAACAGACTTATGGTTGCCAAGGGGGAGGGGTTGGGAGTGGGATGGCCTGTGAGGTTGGGGCCAGCAGGTGTAAGCGGTTACATATAGAATGGCTAAACAACAAGGTCCTACTTTATAGCACAGAGAACTGTATTCAGTATCCTATGATAAACCATAATGGAAAAGAATATATTAAAAAACTGAATGTACATATATGTATAACTGAATCACTTTGCTGTACAGCAGAAATTAACACGACATTGTAAATCAACTATACTTCAATTAAAAAAATCAAAAAAGTAAGTTGGAAGGATGTAACATGTAGCACAGGGAATGCAGCCAATACTTTTTAATAACTTCACGTGGAATAGAACTAATAAAAATATAAAATTACCATGCTGTATCCTGAAACTAGTATAATATTGTAAGTCAACTATACTTCAATTTTTAAAAACGAATGAAAAATAAACAAAACTATACTGGGTAAAAGCTTCAGTGACCCCATAGACTTCAGCACATCAACTGGTTGGCATGAAGGCCTAATGGCTTTTACTGGTATTGACCTAGAACCCGGAGCATAGGATACACTTAGTACATAGATTCTGAGTTAATAGTTCTTTCATGAAATATACCAGACACTGAACTAACTCAGCCTCTGTGTAAATGTCATAATTGGCCGACTCTCTGGAGGTTTCAAAGCAAGGATGACTGGGCCGGGTAGACGGCTCCAGGTGACTGCCAGGGACCTGCCCTAAGACAAAGGTGAGTGAACTTATCCCTGTCCACCGAAGTTGTGAAGCTTTCGACGTAAGCTCACTGCTACCAAACCCAAGCCTGTGCTTGCAGGACAGCATCTACATTCCTCCCCATGTCAGAAGCTCACAGCAGTTTTTAAACATGTATTCCACCCTATCTGCTGAGTGGAAAAAGAGAAATGGGAAAACTGCCGTAAGATATGATTTTAAAAAAATGTTGTACTCCTTGAATTTCGGTCACAGCCATTGTTCACAAATGCCATTTTTCCCGTGACAGCTCGAGGACTGATAATGACATCGGTAGGGGGGGCATGTTTCAGTCCCTGTTGGTTTAGCAAAAAAAACAGGAATTATGTTGAAGGCATATTTCTACTAGCGATTCCAAAAAGGAATATATGACTAACACAGGAGGGGAAAGTCATTATGAACTGAAGTTATAGATGTTCTAAATGGTGAACTACTGTGCTTGGAAGAATATGTTATAAGCCACTTGATGAAAAAAAGAGCAACTGGACTATAAAAATGAACAAATAAAAAAGAATATAAAAAGGCCAGGGTGAAGTAAGTAGTGAAAGGCTTTTAGTACCAAGACATTGACTGGAGTCCATTAAGAAGTAGAAATGAGATTGCAGGTGTATTTGCAGAGCTGGCCCTGTGCTGTATTCCAACTCAGTAATTCTACAGACATGGAGCAGATGAACACAATTTCTAGAAAAAATAAATGATCAAAAAGGCAGAAGAACGTAAGCATTAGTGATAATCACTGCTGAAAATAAGAAACTTTGGGGCTTTAAGTTCTTCCATAGGTGCTCAGTGGTATATATTCACAGATGAATTTCTGGGCAAAATAAAAGTGCATATAAAACGTGTTAGTGATAAGTAAGAGGGATCAACTTCTCCACATTAATGAAAACCACACAGCTTAATTATGGACAGTGTGCCTTGTTAAGTATCTATATGACCAGAGAAGAGAATGAGAAGTGAAGAAATAAACAGTAAAGCTAAAACTAGCTTAAGATTAAAGTAACATAATTCAAAGGCAACATGATAAGCATTGACAGTCACTTTAATTACCAAATAGCGAAAAGTAAGCAACAGCACGAGCTTGCAAGATTCTGTGTCTGTCTAGAGCTGCATAAATTATCCCTCAGTCTGTTTTGATCCACTAAATAATTTCTACACACATAAATCAGGAGTATCTCAATCACCTTGTTATAAGAACTAAATCTACACAGTATAGAGCAAACGGCCAAGACAAGTGGAGACTTGATATGGGAAGTTCTAAATTTATACTTATCGCGCCTCTAAATTTATACGTATCGCGCCACGTAAACATACAACCTAAATATTACAGTGAGAATGACATGCAAACACAGCTTCACAACAAATCCCCAAGCTCATGCTTCCACCTAGACTGTTGCTCTGAAGCCCCTCCTATATGGAAAACAAGGGCCATCTTTAGTCATCACATAACTCTCATCGGCCTAACTGCCCCAAACGTGGAAGACTGTTGAATGTCTTGTATGAACTCTCATGGGCAGCGCAATCTGACACTCCTGCACTTGTGCAGTGTCTGCAAAACGAGGCCTGAGGGACAGAGCCTGAAGGTAATAAAGTTCATCGCTTCTCCCAGTGGAGGGCTAGCATCTCAAATATTGATACATTTGGAAAGCAGAGGGACACAGAACACCGTCCACTCCTGTCTGCATATTTCTCTCCTCCAAAAGTAGCCAGCCACCCCTGCCAATTTCCTGGGTCAAATTCTAGGAAAAATTTACAATGTTTACAGTTGAGCTAGGAAAAAAAAAAATCCCTGGGGCGGGGGCGGGGGCGGGGGGGGGGGTGGTGGTGGTAAAGGCCATGAATGTACTTAGCATTGAGCCTTAGGCTCCAGTCATGGAGTCCAGAAGAAGTGGCAACTAGAAAGTCTGCAACGTAGAACTGGGAAGTGGTCTCTGTGGACTGCTGTTCACAGTGGCCCACATTCACATGTGGAACTACCCTCTATCAGAGTAAGCCCACGCCCTATCAGTGACCGAACTCTTCCATGAGTTGACAGCGTTGGACAGGGCAGGGAGCCAACCACTTCTAGCGGACCTACTATGTGGTAGGCGGCGTACAGTCTACTAGGTGCACAGTATCTCTTCTCATCTTGTCAATAGCCATTAAGGTGGACAGCAGCCTACTGCATCACGAAAAAGAAAGCTAGAGGAAGTTAACTGCTTCGTGCCCAATGCCAGGAAATAATCGCCCAGTCCGGATGAAATCTAGGTCTGTGTTATTCCCAGTCCCACGTTCCTTATGGCTGACTCGCCAGAAGGCTGCTTCCACCCAGCTTCTGGTAAACCACTGACACCTGTCCAACCTTGAAGGCCAGCGAGCACGTACGTAGTTCCAGAGTATCCCCGGAGCCAATGAGGAGAGACATGGCCCACAAGCAAACATGAGAGTGACTGTGGTTATGATTCTTCAGTGTCCGGATTGAGCTCATAACTGTCAATTGAGAAATTTGAGAAGCGTCATTCCCTAAAATCTCAGACATGAGGGGAGAAAATTAGATGTTCAGTCTTCTGTGTTCTGAACAGAGCACCTGGACTAGGTAGATGCAGAGAACCTATCACCTCAGCTCGAAAGAATATCATTTTGGAATTTTCAGAATTTAAGAGAAACACCAAAGGAGGCTGGATAACTGTTAGCAAAAATCTTCTATAGAGCTCTGCATGCAAGATCGGCAAAGACTGGAAGGTGCCCAGTGCAATGTCAGTGCTGAGGAATGAATCTAAGATGTAAAGCTGTAGACCCATGGGCATCAGCAAGGCCAGGACTTGACACTGCAAAAGGGCATTGCATTATTGCGAAAATGTGTAATTTAGAAGGCGATTCTGAACATAGCTCTAGACTCTGGTGATTTTGGTGTCTAATAAAAGTTACGTGTGATATATGTATTTCAAGAAAAAGTAATCATCATAACTTAATCAAAGAAGAAGAGCACAGTTGATCCTTGAACATCAGTCTGACCGCAGGTCCACTTATAAGTGGATAGTTTTCAATAGTGAACGCTTGGCGGCTGCAGAGGACCCTGTAAGTTACAGGTGGATGTTTGACTGCTCAGAGGGTCACTGCCCAGCAAACCGCCACATTGCTCAAGGGTCGACTGTATACAATTTCATGTAAAAAAAACTGAATTATCAAGCCATGGTTCTTAGTTTGGAAATAAAAATAAACTTACCAAAAATGATAATTGAATGAAATTACTATGGGGGTCTTTAGTTAAAGACAACAGCAGAATAGGGGAAACAAGGTATCGCCAATATCCTTGTTAGAGCTTTAGAGCTACTTTGTGAAATTATCCCCAAGGTGTACAATTAGTTGTCCAAATTTAGTGACAGTACAGAATTACATGAAACACAGAGAACACGTTTTTGCAATGAATCAAGTTTGAGATATTACTTGTATGGTTTAACCTACAGACATGAAAAATAATACTATTTATAAAATACTTTTCTGGGAAAAAAACATGATATAATTACAATGCATGTATAGAACGGCTTGAAAATGAATAGTATTTAAAATCCTACTTATCAGAAATGTGAAAAATATTGTGTATTTTTATTGATGAGCTGGCACTATTAACCCTTATAAATAGGAAATTCTGTCTTTTGCTATTGTTCTCCCACTTGTAATAATGGTGACGTATTTTCCCAGAACCACTGGGAAAATGATCTGGATGATTCTATTGCACCTTATAAGGGCAGCTCTTAGTCACAGAACAAAGCAAAGAAAAATGACCCCTAGTCTTGGTTGCATTTGGCCTGTTCCAAAAAATCACCTAGTATCCAGCCACCGCTAAGCAGTTGAGAATCTTCATTTTGAAATCTAGAACTTAGCTTCATAGCCAATTTCCTGAGACATAAATGATTACACAGTTAAGTGACCTTACAAATTTCATTTTTTTTTGCACAGTTCTCTACAACTGTGGACATTATATAAATATTTCTTCACTCAACTAAGTGTCTGGATAATTGTACCTGTCGGATAAAATTTTGTTCTGTGAAGCTTTGTCTTTCAAATGCATGTTCTTCCCTTCTGAACCCTAAGTAGCTCACCGAGTCTCCAACCACAAAAACCTGACACACCATCTTTCACCATTGAGTGTGATCGGGACTTTGTATTTCACACTTCCTTAGAGCCCATCTCACCTGGAATTATGTACACTGTATGCATACACGTCGTAGGTAAATATTCTCTAGATCTGCTACAATAAGACAGTTGCCCCCCTACAGTTGAAATACCTGCCCCATTGGCTTCTACCGCTATAAATCAATGCCTGTGTTTCAAGAAGAGAACATCTGCCCATCTTCAAAAGGAGAATAAGTGCATGAACACATCGGTTGCCTAGAAGTAGTTAAGAAATAACACCATCCGTGTTGGAATCATTGAATAGTAGAATTTGAAGGACCTGATTTATTTTGCAGATAAAGAATTGTATTTAGGAAGAAACATAATTCACTTGGTGTCACACAGCTGGTAAACGGTATAGTGTGTGAGTGCGTGTGTGTGAGCGCATGTGTACACACCTTAACCACCTTAACTTCCACAATCAGATCACTGCTCATTCTGTTACTCCATCTGGGAATTGGAGATGCCAATGTTATGCTTCCTGCTGTGCTATTAATCACTCCCCCCTCAAAAAAAATCATTTCCACTGTGTTATTTGCATAGAAACATACAAGTGAGAAGGGCAGTAACATCATGGCTATGTTTATGGCTTTCTTATGTAGCCTGATAGAAGATGCTACTATGGAACTGTTCTTCCTAGTTTAAGAAGGGAGGTAAATCCTGCCTCAAAGGGACCTGTGGCCACTTATCAGAGTAACTACTCTGGAGCAAGGGAAATAAATGTGTAAGACCCTGTGATCGTCCTCTGGGGGCTGAGAGGTCTCCAGCTGACAGCTAACAAGAAGCTAGATCCCAGTTGCACAACCACTACAAACTGAGCTTGGAAGAAGACCCTCCCCACATAGCCTTAGATGAGATCATCACCCAACCAGTACCTTCCTTTCAGCCTTGTGAAACTGAGCAGAGAAACCAGCCTTGCTGGTTCTGAACTTCTAGAGAATGGTGAGATAATTCAACTGCTTTGTAAGCCACTAACTTTGTGGAAGTTTGGTACATAGCAATAGGAAACAAATATATTATGGAACCATTCCACTCTCCCCCTAAAAGTCATAGTGGTCTCCTGGGTAGATTGGGGTCTACTGGAGGCCAGATGATAAATGGAATAGTAGTCCAAGTCTGTTTTACTCTAGGTCCAATGAGTCTGAATGAACCACATGTTCCCAATTATCTGGGGTGGATATACATGGCAGCTGTCATAACCCCCAATCAATATACTGACCCAGATTGAGTCAACACTGTAGGAAGGGCCAAGTAGAAACCCTGGAATCTGCCACCCTTCAACCTAATGAATAAACCAGAAGCAATACAGCATCCAGGTAGATTTGAAAAGTTTGGCAACATCCTCAGACTTAAATTACGTAAGTGCGGATTTTGATTACCAATATATCCCTTTGAATTCACGTTTATGGCCCCTTCATAAACTAGAAGGACAGTGGAAGATAAGAGGGGAGTAGAAGAAACAACCAAGTGGAAATCCTTCTTACAGCTCCTATGCTGTAAGTGATGTGTACACTGACCTAGATTAACACCACTTCTAGAACTTAGCACACGGCTACTGATCTGATGAATCCAAGCTTTTCAATCCTCATCAGAAAGCAGTTCATTCTTGTGTGGAAAGGGCGACTGTACACCTACAGTCTGGCTTCAGCATGGTGTTAACTCCTTTTCTCTCAAAACTATCGTCTGTGAGGACTTGACATCTTATGCCACGAAGTGTCATGCAGGCTTCGTGTAGGGTAATTGCTCCAGGGTATAGTGGCAAGTGCTTTGGAGGGTGGAAACAACAACCGCAAGAGACTCAGAGGCCTTTCATATTGGTGAAGTTTTTTGGGGGGGAGGGGTTCTATGATCTGGGACACTCCAGGAGCACTTCCAACGCAAACAAATTAGTACACCTGGAACTCCCTACTACAACATAGAGTCCCAGCACTTGACGGCCTCTTGAGATTTTAGAGACAGCATATGTCACTCTTGCAAATACTACTCTGACTCATCTACTGGTTGGATCAAAAGGGTCCCAGTCTCATGTGGGGCTTAGAGTGAGAGAGGAATGTCAGGTCCACTCTGTGCTGCAAAATCCCTACCATGCGACCTGCATGATCTGGGAAAGCCAGTGCTATGATAAATAACCCTAATAGCTAAAGATGCAGAGAAGTGTCTGGAAAGCCCCCATAGAGAGTCACAGCACAGACCCCTGGGGTCCCAGAGCTAGGCCATGCTATTTATAGCAGAGTCAACACTTCCTGCTATGCCACTGGGTCCTGATAACTAGCCAGTGTCTGCCCACGGAACATCAGTGACTCTGAGATCAGAGCTGCACGTCAGGAGGTGAACACCCACAGATCTCCGCATCGTAGGGTCAGCTGGCACAAACCCCGTATGTGATGGATACGGCAACTTGGTGATCAGGTCCAAGCATATCCAAATGTCTCAAGTTTCATGAACAGGATTGCCTCCCAACTCTTGGACCAGAACCTTTGTCAGCTCAACCTACGGCATTAAAGAGGTCCCCTAAGACCAGCATACAGAGAAGAAGAAAAAACTCAGATCGGTCACAGATGGGCAGCTTAATGTGTTTGTGCTGGAAACACATCTTTTGCTTAATAGTGTTGCCACTACAGACCCACTTACAGGTGGACCTGAAGACATCGTGAGGGAAAATGTTCCCAGTCGATAGGGTTTCATGCTGCTGTGAAAGCCCTTTACATTCACTAAGCTGTGTCTGTAAAGAGGCTGAGTTAGCCTGAGAAAAGAATAGACGTGAACTCCTGGCCAGTGGCAAGTATGATGGCTGTGGGTCAGGATTCTTAAAATAGCAAGTTTAAGACGGTGAACAAGGAGGTCTGGGGAACAAGTACGTGAATGGGCCTCCGGGATAAAGCACGGACTGTAGGCATCTTTGTGTCTCATGTCCACGTCCACCAGAAAGGCTCCTCCGCAGAGGAGGTGTTCAACAACCTAGCCAACGAGATGAGTTGTCTGGTGCCTTCAGCCAGGCCCTGTCCTCAGCCATCCCAACGGGCCCACAGAAGGAATAAGCATGGTGGTGGGGAAGAGACCATGCCTGAGCACCATAGCATGGCTTTCCTCTCACCAAGGCTGGGCTGCCTACTCACACCCCTGAATACTTACCTCATTAGCGTACATTGCACGGTGGTAGCAATTGACCTGAGTATCTAGGGTGGTTGCTACTCACTGGGACAAGACATCTGGGACCTGGAGGAACCCCTGAGACATCACTTGGTACTTCTAGGCCTGTTGACACGATGAAGGGGGATCATAGCATTCTGAACTGACAGGAGATCAAGTCCCCAGAGAGATGAAATTCTGCACCTCAGCTGCCACCAGCAAGCTAAAATGTGGGCCAAGAGTAAGGGACATCCCGCATGGGTGATGGAAAAGGGAGATTATTAATTACAGCCCCGAACTGGCTGCAGCAACGGGGACTCCATCCTGTTACACTTACTTCCCTAAGATAAAGGTGTGGCTGACTTACCACCATGCTGAGCTGGGCACAGAAAAGACCTAATGTTGCATCTGCGCAGCACAAAGGATGGACAGGATGCCGACAGAAGAGAAGAAGAGTTGCTGCCCCTTTTCATCCCTTTGGCCTGGCTCTCATTTCAGAGCTAGTGAGACTGGGCAACTTCATGCAAGGTGACCCTCCAACTAAACCTTCCACCATAATTGCTTTCCATGTTCTTTCAGATTTCTGTCATAAAATCATCTTCCAAGTCTAAAATTCTGACCAATGGGCCCTGTACAAATGTGTTACAGAAGTGAAGAGTAGTTGATACTAGGAAACCCTCAGCCAATACAGGAGGAGAGCTGGTGGATAAATGCTGCAGCCCAGGGCCGAGTCTGGGAAGCCTTCTACATGCTTCTCAGATGTCCCTGCAAAACCCAATCCCTGGTGCCTGCAGCAGAGACACAGATAACATACTCTGGTCACTCCTTCCGTCTCCCTCTGCCTCCTCACTCCTACCTGGAGTCAAGTCTCAAATCAACCTGCTGCCCTGATTGCAGACCCTGCTTTCAGAAACAGAATGGAGACGCCTAGGTTTCATAGAAACCTCCTAGATATTAAGAAGGATTCCTATATACTTATTATCATTTGTAATATTAGCATTATTGAACTGGTGCTAGATAAGTGTGCATTATGTATGTACCTTAGCATATGTAAATAAGATTATTCCTGTATGAGCTGTGGTTTTATTCACTGATGATATTAAAGTTTATACTGAAATACGTCTCTCCATTATAAGTGTTAAAGTACACAATTATCCATCTGCTGAGTTGACATTTTTCAGCCTGACATTTAATATTGTCACAGACAAACAGTCCTACTGAGCCTTGCCTAGGATTTCAAAGACAGTGTCTGCAGGCAGAAACGTTTTAATTAAAGTTTGAGTTAATGAAAATTATGAGTCACAAAAATAACTGCCTCAAGTAATATTAAATATCCAGACTGGAAATAAATCTGGAAGTTCTAATCTAAAAGCTTTCAATCGTCTCTAAGTTTGCTATAACGAGCACAAGGTTCAGACGTCCACCACTGTCAATTTTGTTCAATTTACTACCTTGTAGAATTTGTAAACAAGCCCATTTCCCTCTTCAGAGATGAGCAGTTCTTTTTGTTGTTGTTTTCAATTTTGCATTCCCCACAGTGATTCTCACATAGTAATAAGAGGAATATTAGCTAACGTTTTGATCTCACGCTATGTAATAGTTTGTTTTACACACGTTCCCATATATAGTTTTTTACAGCATCTCTGTGAAAGAGTTAGATCATCCCCATTTTACAGATAAAGAAATTATGGTACAAAGGTCTAAAATAAACATATCCAATATCATGCTTGGTGGTAACACAAGGATAAAAATCCCAGCAGTCTGACTCCATTTCTAACAACTAGACAATTGTGACTAAAAATATATTTTGGGGAGGTAAGTCCCCCGATAAAACTCTTAAGGTTTTAAGAAACTACAGCTGTATCTATGCAATTTTTCACCATCTCATATACCAATATATACCTCTATATTTCAAATATTCTTTGAGAATATGCTTCATTCTTATTCTAAATCAAGAAGATAATTTAGTGTAAAGGTCAAAAAGCCAATCCTCATGACACCACTCAACACAATTTCTTAAACTGACACCATATTTTAACTGCCAACTCACATTCCATCAAGTCTATCCATACTTAAGTGCATAAATATCTTACGAGTTTGTTTTGTTTTTTGTTTTTTTTTTTTTTTGCGGTACGCGGGCCTCTCACTGCTGTGGCCTCTCTCCCGTTGTGGAGCACAGGCTCCGGACGCGCAGGCTCAGCGGCCATGGCTCACGGGCCCAGCCGCTCCGCGGCATGTGGGATCTTCCCGGACCGGGGCACGAATCCGTGTCCCCTGCATCGGCAGGCGGACTCCCAACAGCCGCGCCACCAGGGAAGCCCCTCTTACGAGTTTTTTAACCAAATTCTTTTGATGAAAATTATGCTTTCATGGCTATAACTAAGCTATAAAAGGTAGGTCTTTCTATGTGTTTAGAGAAATATGCCATTAGGAAATTACTTTCTTCTGAAATTTAAAGAAACAAGTAAGCAAACTCATCCGTGGAGTTTAAAAATCACTTGAAGAATAAAACTGTCTGATTTATGAGGAAAAGTCTAAGAAGCTAGATAAGCTGATACCTGATGAGAGAGAAAATAAAGGTAGTAATATAACTGGAAGTTATAAACACCATTGAAGACAGAACTATTTGTCATCCTGGCTTTTCTGCTGTATCTTGGAAGAGTGCGATACTGTCAAGTGCGAAGAAGATTTTTTCCCACTTTTGAGGTTTTATAATCTGCTGCCTTGGAAATGCAACTCCCTGATAAAAGTAGAACAAGTTTGCCATTTATATAATAGGTACCAATTTGCTGTGAATAGACTTAATTTTATTAAATCTTTTGAGATTCCATATGAGTCATTCCGTCAATATTGACTGCAATTTAGATAAAAACTATTCAGCTTTGGAATCTTCTCTTTTGTGTAAACTATGCTCATCTCAAAAGATGATTACTTAGAGCTTCCCTGGTGGCGCAGTGATTGAGAGTCTGCCTGCCGATGCAGGGGACACGGGTTCGTGCCCCTCACATGCCGCTGAGGGGCTGGGCCCGTGAGCCATGGCCGCTGAGCCTGCGGGCCCGGAGCCTGTGCTCCGCAATGGGAGAGGCCACAGCAGTTAGAGGCCCGCGTACCGCAAAAAAAAAAAAAAAAAAGATGATTACTTAAAGCCTGCTCATTTACAAAATGGCCCCAGAATTTATCCTTTATCCTTTACTCTATGGCGAGTTCCAGCGTGGGACAACCCTTTTACCCGATTGCCAGAAGGACTTCTGTGTCACCAAGTCAGCTCTCCCCTGTAGGGGATCAGGGAGTGGAAGATGGACCTGTGGGTGAAGCAGCTGAGAATGGGCAAGCAAACCCCACGCTAGTAAATATAGAACCTAACCTGACATCAACATCCAATGTCTAGAAATTCAGAACTTTCTGTCAAGCTCTTGAGAAACAGAGGACAAACACAAATAGAATGAAAGTTAAAATGAAGCATAATATCCCCTAAGGAAACAAAATAGGACACAAACTGTTTACGTTTGTTCAAGACATGAATACAATGATTCAAAAAGAAAATGTAAGCACTATATATAAATTAGTGAAATGAAAGAGAATGAAACCTATTGAAAATGCCCAAGTGTAAAATAGATAGCTAGTGGGAAGCAGCCGCATAGCACAGGGAGATCAACTCAGTGCTTTGTGACCACCTAGAGGGGTGGGATATGGAGGGTGGGAGGGAGACACAAGGCGGGGGGGGGATATGGGGATATATGTATACGTATAGCTGATTCACTTTGTTATACAGCAGAAACTAACACACAATTGTAAAGCAATTATACGCCAATAAAGATGTTTAAAAAATAAATAAAATAAAATAAAATGCCCAATGCTTTAAGAGTCTATAAAAGTTCTATTAAAATTCAAAGAAACACAAGCCCAGCACAGAGCTATGATACATGAGGGTGTTTGCAGGGGTCAAGTCAGGAAAAAATTACCTTTAGAAATTCTTTTAAAACTGCCAAGGATAACCGTTAATAAATTAAGAACGTTAAGAGCACAAAATGATTATGTTTAATTAAGTTTACAATCTGTCTTTCCTAAATTATACATGTAATTCTCTAAAACAGAAATTACTTATAATTCTAAAAATAGGTGAATCGTTTTTTCATTTGAATTGCTATTGTCCACGTATTATCTAAAATACCTTCCCAACTTGGTGTGTCACTATTACCACGGCATGTTTCAGATGTCTTTATGACATAAAGAGACCACAGTGGTAGGGACAGTCAAGCATACTCCTTAAGATCATAACCCAGAATACTTTCATTTTTAAAAGCCTCTCTCATATGTAGAACAATTATTTCAGTTTCATACACTGAACATGAGTTGTCAAGCCCAATACATAGACAACTCACAAGAATAGATATTGTTCTTGACACGATCATTATACAAAGGTTTGAACTGTTAGGCAAGATGGGAAAACCTAGGATATGTTCCCCTTTGATGCGTAATCATTCTTTCTTTTCTGGATTTTCCTGTATGGCATTTTATTTAGCCTTACAAACGTCAGTTTTCTGGGGGGAAGCTGGTGGCAAGATCATTTGACTGTTGGATGGATTTAATGTGAGCCTCTAGGAAATGTGCAAACCTCGTATGTGTTTAAGAATTTTCACCTTGAACAAATTGCTTGTTACATGCAGATAACTCCAAGTACAGTCTCAGGTGTATATTATCCCACGGGGCTAAATTATGATTCGCCAAGCTTAAGTCTCAGAAAAATTTGAATGAATTTTTAAATAGTGGCTCTTTTACCTTATAATTTGATTAAGTTTTATAAAAATTGAAACACAAATTCTAATAGAATTATTCAAAGTTAATTACTATTTACAGAAAAAGTTATTTGACCTTTTATAATCATGAAGGACAAAGGGGAAATTGATTAATTGTATAATGTTATTGAAAAAGTCCATGTAAGACATTACATCAGTAGTATTTTCAATGTAAATGTTTTAATCCCACAAATACACTGCAAGGTTTACACCATTAAATTTACCACTCATTTTATTTACCATACTCTGACACAGAAGATTCAAAGGTATTTTTGTGATTCATCTATCACACCAAGTTTGCTGTGGACACGCAATTTTCTGCATGAAAATTTTATCCATCTTTAAACCTTCTATATAGGGAAGTTGAGCATGAAAGATTCACTGGAGAAATCACAGGTGTAATTCTCTATACTTAGTTATGAATGTTTTGGAAATGTCACCATCATTTCTATAGTAAGCATCTTCTTATTTCAGGATGGCTGCTTTCCATACAAGGCAGATAGAGAGAACTCAAATTCTTTCAATAACAATGGACATTCTCCTTCAAATGTGCCTAACGTTTTAACTCCTTTAGACATCTATGTAATTTGTGTTCGTATATCCTTAACTTTGTCTAAATACCAAGTATTTTGGCAGAAAAGAAATTATGAATATGGGTAGGTGACATAAAAACTTGTCTGAAAAGTCTAGAAGCCCTTTGATGACGGCAACCAACTAATGAAGTCATTACCATACCGCTTAGACAGCAGTAGAAGCGAAGGGAAACTCAGGAGAACAGAGCACCGAGTCCACCTGGACTGATCCACAGGCAAGCATCAACAGTATGCAAATGAGTTAACAGCAATACAGGCTGCATTCCCAGAGTAAACCATTTCATCATTTTCATTTTGTAGACAGCTACTGAAAGCTTCCTGCTTGACCCTGAATTAATAGTTCCAGCAAGCTGTATCTTGCAGTTTAGAGTAACACTACCTGCAAACCTTTGGAAAAAGAGATCAAGATTTGCCAAGGACTTCTGCAGGGAAACTGCTCAAAGCTTTAACTGTTTCTGTAAATGAGGGTCTACACACATGAGCGGAAACAGAAACAATTGCCACACACAATGCCACAGGTGGCTAACATACAGCCTCAGTGCCGGGGTAAGGAGATGAGCGTTCCTGTCAGGAGCTGGGTCACCTCAGCAAAGACATTCTATTTCTTTAAGTCTGTTTCCCACTGGCACAGTGACCTTAATTCCCGCTCGCCAACTTCAGGGAGCTGTTGTGAGAATTAAGTCAAATAATAGATACAGAAGTGTACTTTCCAGATTGTAAACTTCACAGAAATACTATATCTGCCCTGGGTTATTGGACAAAAACATGATCCTACTTCTATTTGTTTCCTTTTCTCCGATTCCTTATTTTCTCCTCTGTTAAAAGACTTGTACTAGAGGTGCCCATGCTCTCAAGCTCTGAATTTCTGCGATTTTCAGGGGCATATGCTCTAAAGAAATGTTCAGAGATTAAGAAGCCTCGAGTCTCTTCCTTTTATGAGTAGCTAAGAATATAAGAAACATACTTAATAATTTAAGTAGTAAAAAAAATTCTAAATCCTGTCAGTAGTTATTCAGGTTGTATTCTCACTGTCATCTAAATATAAAGTTATGGCTTAACTTGAGGCTTTTCGAGCAGAACTGGTAGAAACAGTGGAATGGTGGTTACCAAGGGCTGGGAGTCAAGGATTGGGGAGATGATGTTGAAGGGTAGAACTTGCAACCAGCAGATACGTAAGCAGATAAACAAGTCTTGGAGAGCTAATGCTCAGCATAGTGATAACAGCCAACAATACTGCAGTATAAACTTCAAAGCTGCTAAGAGACAATTGTTCTCACCATTAAAAGAAATAATTATGTGACATGATAGAGGTATTTAGCTAGTGCTACAGTGGCACCATACAGCAATATATGAATTCATCAAGCCAACACCTTGTACGCCTTAACTTATACAGTGTTAGATAACAATTGAGTCACAGTAAATAAAAAAATTTGAGACTTTCTTAACTGTGAGGTTTAAACAATTCATTGTGCCCCAATCCCCCAATTTCCCACATTCTTCCCCCTAGAGGAAGGTACTCTTGGGAATGAAAGCATAAAATATCTTCAGACTGTTATCAACAAGAAAGTCCTATCATCATCATACAACATCTGAAGCACCTCTAGTTACCTCTTGAAACAATTAGGCTGACTTTTAGGTCACGTCCTGAGAGAGAGAACATTTCCACTTACGCAAGAGCAAAAACATGTTCACACCAAATAGTACAACAGAGCATACAAAACTGCCACACACACACACACAGAAGCTGTCTTTGCTCACACGGCTCCCGTGTGCTTGAATTCCAGTTACTATGGTTAAGTTAGATAACATAGTCCCAACAACAGCTCAAATTTAAGTTACCACTTCACATTAACTATGAGTAATTGCATTAATTACAAACTTTGCTGCTAGCTCTTCAGTATGCAAACTCCAATGTAGATATCAGATGTGCATTGTGATCAGAGCCCATTCAAACATCTCAGACTTCATTGGTGATTCATTGTGCATCTGTTATCCAATTCACGCACAGACAGTAAAGCACGTAGTTGTGCTGTCTCCTTGTCTCCCAGTGATAAACCCAAGTAACATTTTTACAAAACTCGATAGTTCAAAGAGGATGTGACTAATACAGACAGAAGTACAGCAAAGAAACCTGAAAACACCGCCAGAAGTCAAATCACAATAAAACGTACATGGAGCCACAGGAGAAGTCAACCATGGGACCATTGTCACTGCTGCTGGTCTAGAAACTCTGGATATGCAGCCAGAGGCACTCAGTGAAGCCGAAATGATCCACATCAATAGGGAAAGTGGTTGTAATGAAAAGGATGAAAATGTCCCAAGGATTAGAAGTGGGTAAGAAGCTCATGTTAAAAGGAACTGGGCAATATTCCACAACATCAATAGCACAAGGATAAAATGATGGCTGATCCCAGCTCAGAATATGACAATTAGTGTAGGATGTAGGCACAGAAAAGATGTTCACCCCATATCAGGAGTTGTACAATGAGGGGAAAAAGGACTATTGAAAACTATTCTTGTACCTATTTACGAAGAATTGGCCATCCCATGCAACTGTAAATTTAGCAACCAAATGTCCTCTCCCAATAGGAATCCTGACTCCAAGGCAGGCGGGTGTAGGATACGCAGAGTATAGGACCCAGGGAAGGAGCCGCGCAGTCGGACCAGCACTAGGTCAGAGGTTTCTCTGATCCACACTTACCTGAGATGCCACCACTTTCCGCCCTCACGTGAAGAAAATGAAGTCACTGTCGGAATAACGTTCAATACCTACTGTTGTTTGTTGGCTGGAAAACAAAAAAACAAAAAACACTTCTCAATGTGTCCAATGTGTCCAATTACAGTGAATAATCTTACTGTTTTTCATTTCCCTGTACATTATTAATGACCAAAAAAGGAGTGTTTAATATTTAGACCAAAATTTATAAAAGTCATGGAAAAAACATGATTTTTGCCATTTATTAGATCACTTTGCAGTTTCAGTCTACAGAGTAATTTTCATGGTTCCACAGTACCATTCAAAGCCAATAGATGTATCCACACACACCCAATGGGGTTAAGGATAATCAAAGCCTTGAGGGAACGGGATTGCATCAAGAGCTCAGCACTGAGTTTTGTTCATGCTGCTTTTATTTTATTTACTTGAACTTGGTGCTCTTATGTATATAAACTCATACTTAACATGTATTTCTTCTAAAAAGTTCACGTTTCTGCTCTCCTTACCTTCAAGGTGACATCTCCACCACCACAGGTGGATTTAACAAGAAGCGTATTTTTAGTTCTCCATATGGCTGACTTGACTTTGCTCTAGCCATTACAAGGCACATTAGTTTCTTGCCAGGATGCTTTCTATCATGGAAGTAGGCTTGAGGCCTATCACACTCCATGATTTTAACGTTAAATACCTTTCTTTGCCTTTAAATAAATCTCTTCAGTTTCGTTATTTTCCCACTGTCCTACCTTTGGCGCTAGACAGTGTTATACTTTCTATTTTTTAATCAAAAACATCTCTTGTGTGTTCTTTTAACACTTCTATTTTGCTTGATGATGCTTTAGTCATCTCTATAAAATCTGCAAGGCCTAACAAATTTCGGGGACCTTGTCAAGTTAAAATAAGTATTATGCTAACATGTAGAAGGATGTCTACAGTCTGCTGCATTGAGAAACTTTCCTCTTAATAATCCTGTTGAAAGTTTATCTGATGAAGCTTTTCTAACTGGTGCGTACCTCTCATGTTTCCTGAGTTGTTATCTTCTGTCTTTTGTTTACAAAACCATGGCACCTGATTTTATAATCAGTTGTAGGTTGTCATTAATTAAGCATTTATGCTAAATAATCTAAGTTTTTAAAGGGTTTCCATCATCATCTACTGTGTATTAATGTATTGATAGTATAGATGCTATAAAATAATGTATCATATAGAGAAATTTGTTTTTAATAAAAGATCTGTTATTCCTTACTTTTGTTAGCACTAAAACAAGATAAGTGAAAGCAAGATATTGCTCGAAAAGTTAGGATTTTATGAGCAATCTACAAAGAAACTAAAACTGTGATATATAACTCGGTTCAAAGGTAGGCATCTAAATTGCTCTGGGCACGTTTCACGCTAAGTTTTCGACCTTAGACAGAAACGTCAAATCCATCTGTAACTCTTTCTGAAACCTATTATCAAATGAGAAAAAAATTCCTGGCTGACACCCTTGTCTTATGATGGAGCTCTGACACTTGAGTCAACTAACAGTTGTAGCTGTTTCACAGAAGAGGTCAGTTTTGACAAATGGCGTCTTGCAACTGGTGAAAACACTCTTTCACAGTTAGGCTCAGGTTCTATTCAATAAATGCAGTTACATAATCAGAGGCATCTTTGGATGGCCCACAATATACCTCAGGGCTTTCACATAAAGGAAAGCACAAAGCTACATCTTTGTCTTAATCGATCCTCCTAATGACAAGAACAAACAGATTCGTATAAAAAGCTAGAGGTAGCAGAGTTATGTGAACATGTCACTGCAGGTATGTAACAGTAAGACCCTGGTGCCAACCAATCAAGGGTAGATGAAAGTTAAAAGATGATCATTATACACAGCCCCCATTGTACCCTCTATTATGAGAAAACTCGGGAGTGAAAGTCACAAGTAAATGAAAAATCCAAAGTAGTGACCTTCTTCATACAAGTCTGGTTAGATGGGCAAATTCACATGTATTCATTTTTTTAATTTAAGATTGAGAGATGAATGTTGTATGAGTTATTTTCTTCTCCAGTCCCCGAATAATTCTCATAACTCATTAACTTTTTAAAAATTATCCCCGAATGTCATCAGAATTAGCTGAAATACTTTTAGGACTTAATAACCAACATACTAACATGTTTCATTTTAGAACTTGTTTGCAAAACAGAAACAGACTTACAGATATGGAAAACAAACTTACGGTTACGTTGGGGAAACGTGGTAGGGAGGGATAAATCAGGAGGTTGGAATGAACATAGACACACTACTATATATAAGATAGATAACCAACAAAGACCTACTGTATAGCACAGGTACCTCTATTCAATATTCTGAGATAACCTGTATGAGAAAAGAATCTAAAAAAGAACGATTGTATGTATATATATGACTGAATCACTTTGCTGTATGCCTGAAACACAACATTGTAAATCAACTATACTCCAATAAAATTAAAAATGTGTATCATTTTAGAAAAGAGAATTCTTACTGTGGTCACATAGAAAAGGGGCTAACTTCCACAGCTTTCTGAGAAATGTGGACGTGTATTCTATGACCAAGAATTGATCCGTCAAAGTAAGTGTTTGTCTGAACGCCCAGCAGTGCTACGTTATGTGGGGAATGGAAACAAGCGGCATCACAGTGCATTTTATTAGATGATATTTGCGTGTTGCACTAAGGGTCAAACAATTATAACCCTTGCACCTGGTGAAAACACTCGTTCACTGTCAGGTTCAGGTTTTACACCCTTTCACCAGGTGCCGGGACAATGTAACCATTCACAGGAGATGAGGATGAAAAGGGGCCAAAGGGGAAGGACGTCCCGATGGAGGATACTGGTTTTCATTTTTGTCATCACCATCTACTAGAACTTTGATAGGTAAGAAGATCACTGAGCACTGACAAAGAGGGAGAAAAGGTGGAATCAGGGACAGTGGTGAGAACCTGATGTTATTTCTGGACAGTGGGGCAGGAGAAAAAGGAGAGAGGAAGAAAGGAGAATAAGGGACAAGGGAACACTAAAATGTAAGAGACAGAGGGAAGGCTGCTGGAGAGGGAGTGATAAGTAAAATGACGTATTAAGATAGGCCTGAAAACCCAGACAAGTTCATATAGAAAAGAGTAAATAGTTGTTGCTCTTATTTTAAGAGGGCAGTGAGATTATGAATGTGCTGTTCAAGGCCTTTTCATCTGGCAGTGCAGTGTTGCAACAATTGCCTTCTTGTCAAATCTTACCCCTAGATGAACCCTGGAATGGAGGAGATCAATGTCCCAGTGGAAGTGAACGTGTGAAGATTCAAAATATTAGAACTGACATCCAATAAGAATTCAGGACACATGATGATAAAGCAGCAGCCTCACAGAAACAAGAGCTGTAGCCATTAAAATGGGTGAGCAAGGAAGAGGATTAAAGAGAAAACTTCAAGAAATACTTGTGGTTGAAGCCAGTAATTGAGAAATAAAAGCAGTATCAAGAAGGAAAGAGAAGCAGTATAATGAACTGTTAAAGAAACCAAGGAGGAGACATTAAGAGGCTGACCTAGCGAAGTTGTTTCAAATGTCAGAATAAAGTCAAGAGCAATCAGGCTAAGTTGGTAATGGTAAGGGAAGAAATTTGGGAGGTACAGTGTCAGCAAAGTTCTGAGCAAAAATTACAAGCGAGTAAAAGAAAGGAAACAGTTGGGTAGTAAAGAGAGAGGAAAGACACTGTACGTCAGAAAGAAGTGCAATGTGAATTACAGATCTATCCTTGGAAAGGCGGGGAGCAGTTACAGAGCACGGCAGTGGAGTGCATGAAGTTAGACTGGCTCATTTCAGGTCCAAGGTTGACTTCTCCACTTGCTGTACTCCAGACAATTTTGTCTTCGCCCCTTTCCTTCATCTGAAATAACGAGATAATTAAGGTGTCTATTCCATGAGGTTGGATTGAGAATTAAATACTTAACCTAGGAAAAACACTTAATACATGTCTTGGCGATGTGTCATCATGGTATTATGCCGACAGTTTGTACTGGGAACGGAATCAAAGAGGAGAAGGTGCTAGAAAAGTAGTGACCACGTTCTAGGAGCAATGATGTGGAGGTTACCCTGATGTCACTGTGGCATTGGACCGCCTCAGTCTTTTGGAACAGATTAAAATCAGCAGTTTTCATAGATTTCTAATTCTGTACTAAAATTTTCCCACCAATACATAAATCTTGGCGATTATTTAGTATAAAAGATCGTACACTTTCCACAGAAGAACCTTATAAACAGAGTACATCTAGGACTCACCAATAGAGTCTAAGTTAGCATTCTGTCACTTAGTCCTTTGATTTCTTGTACCTCATCAAGAGCTTTAGAGAACACTTCCTGAATGATGGTATCATACTGGCATTCTTTTTTTGAAAATAATATTTATTGGAGTAGAGTTGATTTACAATGTTGTGTTAGTTTCCGTTGTACAGCAAAGTGAATCAGTTACACAGATGTAGAAAACAAACTTATGGTTACCAAGGGGGAAAGGCGGGGTGGGGGGGGAAAACTAGGGAGATTGGGATTGACATATACACACTACTATATGTAAAATAAGGACCTACTGTAGAGCACAGGGAACTCTACTCAATACTCTGTAATGACCTATATGGGAATAGAAACTAAAAAAGAGTGGATACACACATATTGCCATTCTTGGTCTGCTCTACAACAAGGTAAAGTCATATTCAGTTTTTTGTAACAAAGATACAGTGGGAAAAGATAAAATGGTAAAGGCAGTTGAGAAGATGACATTTTCTCCTTTAAATCAATAGCAGCTTAAGCATCACCAATGGATTTTAGGAATATCCCACTGTTTGGCACTAAGTCTTAATTATGTCACAGGACTTATCTTTCTTATTTTATACTTAATGACATACTATTTCTACCTAAAATTTGAACGTTTCCTACTTACATATATGGCTTGCTTTTCTAAATGATTTGGTAACTCCAAGTTACCACGGAACCTAAAAAAGACGATTGCATCCCTATATGGACAAGTTTCCATTAACATGGTACCAGCAAGGACTCCCTGTTTACCAAGTTTCACATTGTGTGGTTGTGTAAGTGGAACAAAATGATAAAAAGCTGTCTAAAAATCAAAATATTCAAGGTATATAGGCTTATTCTTTAAAAAATTCTTTGGAAAACGTTCAGTCGTAATGCAAAATAACTGAGCTTATAAATACATTGCCTGGTTTAGATGTGCAGACAACAGGGCACATCTTATGCACTCCTACTGGAATGCCCGGTCATTACCAATGTACACCAGATGGGAGTGTTGCATTTTCACTGCGGGGTGCAAGACAATTACTAAGAAATTTGACAGGCAGAGCACATTACAAAACAATCTTGTAAATTTGATAACTGATACTTGCAAAGTTGCATTTATTCAAAAATAACGTGTTCTATACATACGGTGACGTGCGAAAACTTAGGCCATCCCCCGAGAATACGAAGTGACGCATCTTTAAAAAAGAAAACAAAAACTGATTTTGATGCTCTGCAGTAAAAAGAAAATCTATGTATTGATTTAAAACAGACGTGTCACTGAAGATGGCATTTTTAACCAAAAGCAAGCCAATGCTTTAGCAAGTATGTGAACCCATTATTCAATGGATCTCAGGAGTGAAGACAGGGCTCTGGTCTACCTTCCATAGAGGCCTCACAGACCCCGGCCAGCCGCCGTGGAAGTAAGTGCCTGCCTCCTCCCCACAGGTCGGGATGGAGCAGCAGCCTGGAAATCCTTAGTACATTAACAGGTACCCAATATTCTCTGAGCTACCCAACTGCCGTTGCTAAGTCCTAGCTCTATAAGCAGCAATTAGAAGTACTTGGAGACACGTTTGCCAGAAACTCTGAAGATCACTGGTTGCAATTAAGCAATTTGCTTACACAATTAGGTTGCTGGGGGGTTTGATCAGAGAATCTGGAAGAGAGAGGGCCTTTTTCCCACAGTTACCATGATTTCATTGTTTCAAACTCTAGATCAGTTGTCATATATATGTCGCATGCCAGAATTTTATATTTCTAATAACCACAGTAAGAAGTAAAAAGTGAAACTTATCAATATATTTTTCAAACCATATATATTTTATCCTGTGTATATATAAAACTTTTCTTACTAAGTCTTCAAAAGTCAGTGTGCATTTTACACCTATAGGACAATTCAAACTAGCCACAGTTCAGGAGCTCAGTAGGAACGTATGGGTAATGGCTACAATTTTGAACAGCACAGATGTTGATTGTACCCAATATCAAAGCTCCATTATTTTCTTATTATTTATCAAAACCAGAGTAGTCAGTAGACTAAAAACTTGAAAATATCTACAGAATTATTGAAAAAGAGTTAAACTATGTGCAGATAATGAAAACAAAATTGCTATCAGAATCCATATTTTTTACCCAAGCCATAATGCCAAAATTACATTTAGATGATTGATTGCAACATTTACTTTTCATCAACCATAGTAATAAAATGCTGCTCTATAATTTACCCTGTTAGTTTAGTTAACATAGAAATCACTGGTTATTTTAGACTCCACCAAATTTTGGATTCTGAATTATATGTATTGCATGTCAACACTGATCTAATTTTATATGAAGATACAATTTCCTCCTACTTTATGATCAGAATCTCAGCCTAAATTTCTTTTAATTATCAAAAATCTGTATAGATATATTTGGTAATTGTGACTTATTTCTTGCCTTAATTTTCATTTTCCACAAATCCTATTCAGAGATCTCAACAATTTATCATTAAAAAATCTTAGAGTTTTTTTTTTTTTGCTATTCTTAGAACAAAAAATCTAATTTTCTTGAGGTATATTTAGGATTCATAGATTTGTAATATCAATTTTTAAATTATGGCTGTTTTATGTACCAGGTTATCTGTAATTTGAAACTAAAAAGGTAAAGACCAAAAATGAATGAATGGTTATTTTTCTTATTAATCTGTAGTTCGAATAATTGTTTCTTTTCTGACTAGGTCTTCACTCTTTTGCAGCCTAATCTGGGCTCAGCATCTTCAAATGTTTTATGTACAAGGTACGTACTATTAAAAAAAAGCTTAAATTCTTAAACCTGGCACCAAGATTTTAAAAGTACATTCTCAAACTATTTTGCTACTCTTGCATTTATAACAAAATCATTTCTCTCTGCTTACTTTCCTCCAAATGCAGTAACCAGTTTTCAGCTTCCAGTTGTTGGTGCCAGGCTTTCCCCATCACTGAATGTTATTCCTTCCTCATTTAACACAGTCAGTTTCTACCCATACTTCAAGTCTCACATCAAACATTTCTTTTTTGGGAAAATGTTTCCAGAGCCCTCCAGCCTAGAGCAATCTCTCCTACCTCTGATCTCATCTAGTGCCTATTATTTAATAGTTGTTTTAGTTGGGATTTTTAAGAGACCAAAAAAAAAGTCTAAAGAATAAAACAAGCAACTCTGCCTAACTTTAAGTGATTGCAACTGTTGTTGGAAGGATGTAAGATCACTCACAGGATTTAAGGCAACATAAAGATACCTGGACCAGATGTGAACATGCAGCCATCTATAGCTGGGACCAATACACACTTAGATGGACCTGTCAATCAAATGCATCAATTGTAAACATTTTAACCTCCTCATTGTAACAATTAAGCCTCAATGTCCCAGGATAGAAGTATATGATTGGCCAATATCACCTGCCAGTTATTTAAGTGTAAATGGTGAAGAAAAGAGACCTGGGAGAAGTATGCCAACTAGTCCATAATAAAAGGAGACTGGCAAGCTTCAGGTAGACCATCTCACCAGTGCAGAGAGAGATGCTCCTTCCCTGGGAAACTGGGATGATATTATTACGGCCAAAAAGATGATGGGTGGAAATAAATATCACAGTCTAGTAGTTTACTCATTCACATATTGAGCTGTATTTGTCCTGAATGGCTATTTAACTTTTCCTATGCATAAGTTATTTTTCTCCTTAAAAATGTGTAAAAAAAAAATTGTTTCTTTATATCTTGTGTAATATCTTATACAGTAAGATCCTACTTTGTTTTTTCCATTTAATTCCTTTCTAGGAATGTTGGCAAATATTTTTACTATAATATAAATGTTTAAGATCACATGTGTAAACAGGCACAGGTTGACACATAATTTCTCCATATTCATTCTTTTACATGTCTCAATTTAGTTCACTTCAAACATACAGACCTCATATTCTGTGTCAGCAACACACTAAACTCTGGGACAGAAAGAAAAGATGTCCCTGCCATCAGATCTAGTGCTTCTATATTTTATAGTTTTGGAAAATAAGTGCTATAATAAATCATGGTCTAACAACCTGATTTTAAAATGCCACTGATTTTGTTTCCAGCAACTTAGAATGTCTGAAGATTTGAAAGATATTTTTACTAAACCAAAGGGGAAAAAAGAAATTCTCATGAAAGCAAACATATAAAGTCTATTTCTTTAGTTGTCATGGCACAAAGAAATCAGGCATTTTAAAACTAGTCTAGTGGTATGCACATTCTTAACTGCAAATAATCTCATTTCTAATTATATTCCCAGAAATGAGAAGTACAATGTTCAGCACGTAAATACATCACTTTTCTTCTCGATTTCTGGCATTTCAAAAGTCAGTTTTAAATTAGTCTGTACAGTACTTTTTCTTTGAAATATTTAACTAATGATTAAGTACCCATTATGCATAGGCGATAATGCTAAGCATTTCTGGGACCAGAAACCTGAAAAATATAGTGTGCCTTGAAGAGTTAACTTTTCAGTGGAGGTAAGTTCTGTCTGCAAACAACTATAATATCAGGTAGTATGTGAAAATTTGCAGAGGACAGTTTAACTGCAGAAAATTCAGAGGACAGAGATATTTTTGTCTATGGTGCTTTGGTAAATTCTCTTAGCTGCAGATGTAGATTAGCTGGACTTGGAGGATTCCTTCTATCTTTCTAGCTTCTTCTACTGGCCATGTCTCTTCTTCCTCCTCCTCTCTGAACAATCACTCTTTAAAATCATACTTGAGCTTTTTTGACCCTTTGTTCTTGTTGCCACAAAACTTCCAATTACCCTTATCATTCAAGGTTCAATGAGTCATTCGAACTAAGTTTGAGTTTCTAAACATTTGCCAAGTCCTGTGCTACCAGAACCATTGCATTCAGAAAGAAACACTGTGGGAATAATCCCACAAGTCTAGTAGAGGTATGGAAATCAGCTGGGGCAGCTGAAACTGAAGTGGATTGGATGGTGGTAAGACCAAGGAAGACCTTCCTAGAAGATGCAGTTGGGTAGGATTTTAAATATTGAGTGTTCCAGGAAAACAGTAGTAATTATAAATTCTAAGTGTTGTAAAAATAGCTGGGGCAGAGTGTATGAATGGGTGTACTCCACCACCATTGGTAGGGTGAGACGCAAACCAAAGTACTTAAGCTCTGGTCCACCAGGGGTGCATCCTGACGGGGAAGGAGGGATCACAAGGAGATGGGCCAGAGGAGAACCAAGAGCACGAATCTGCCTACATCACTGGAAATGTTATAGCTCTACTCCTATTTAAAAAGTTATGTTGCACAAAATTTTAGTAGGGCTAGTTGCTTTAATTTGTTTTATTTTGGACCACACTGTATTACAACTATAGGCTTTATGGGATATGCTACTGAAAGACTTTTAAAGTACAGCCATCTAGACATGATCATGAATCCATAGCATTTCCCGTGGTATTACTCTATTGACAAAAACCCCTGAGGTTAAGCTTTTCCTTCCAACATCCCATTTGAAAACAATATTCAAGTTTAATACTTCTTATATCTCTAAAAGCACACCTGGTTGAAAAATAAGATCATAAATCACTTTCACTGATAAGTTACCTGTGAATCACAAGTTATTAATGCAAAATTTTGCTCAATAATTTGTTAGCTCAAGTATAGGACTTGACATTGCCTCTAGAGGTTGATGAAAAGAATACAAGAAAGCAGAAATCCTGCATCATTCAGGTGACTGAGAAAAGGGTTAACTTGTTGACTTTTAAATAAAAACGACCTACAGATTCACAATCCACTGTCCACTTGCCAACAAGGAATGGTTACAAACGGTAGAAGCCAACTTCATTTAACCCTCATTGTGATTCTTTCGAAAAAAGCTGCATACGTTCATGTTAACTGCCCATCTAAGGCAAAAAATATATTTCAACAACTTCAAATATGTATCTACTGTAAGTACTAACTTATTAAAAGTGGGTGTTTCTAAATCTTAAGATGGCATAACAATCCAGTGTTTAAACATCGCTAATGCATTCTAAGAGTGAAATAATATTTTACATCAAGCTAGAATTTAATAATATTTTTAAAATCATGGGCAATCTAAACAAAAAAACAAGGTAAATTTGTAATGAGATTGCATATAAATGGGACCCAAAGTGCTGCTGGATCTAACATTTATCCTTCAACTCTGGATTCACCCTACTTGTAGTGATTGCTCTAGGAATAATCATTCCTCCTGAGACATTTTGTCCCTATCCAAACTCATTCTTCCTCCTGACACTATGGCTGGCACTGATATCAGAGCTCCTAAATCTTGCCAATGTAGTAAAAAATAGTTAAGGTTGAATATTTGTGGGCTGGGGGATGAGTGTGGGGTGGCATGAAGAGCACAGGCACAATCTTAAGAACTTAATACCAGAGCTACAGAGATACATCAGTTACCTAATGCTGTATAATAAGTCACCCCAAACTTAGAGACTACAAACAATTATTACCAGGTTCTGTTGGTCATGAGTTTAGAAAGGACACATGGAGATGGTTTCATTTCTGCTCCAGTGTCAGGAACACAACTAGAAGACTCAAAATCCAGACCTAGAAATATCTGGGAGCTCATTTGCTCACATGTTTGATCATAGATTCTGATGATCAGCTGGGGGACTAGCTGGGACTATCAGCTAGAATAACCTACAGGTTGTCCTTCCATTCCAGGGTCAAGTGTTCCAGGAGAAGGATTGCCAGTAGAAGCTACTTTGCCTCTTCTGGCCAGGCCTCAGAAGTCATGCAACATCACTCTGCTGCATTCTATTGGTCAATGAAGTCACAAAGATCCACCCAGGCTTAAGGAGCGAGAACACAGACCATACCACTCAATGGAGGCATGTCAACATTGTAAGTAGTGTATATAGGATGATATATACTATTACACACGTGCCTTGGGTAGCTGTCTTTGGAAAATAGAATCTTCTACAAGTACTAGAAGAAACAATTTTTTTTTTTCAAATGGCATTCTCAATTTGAAACTACTTTTCCAAATACTTGGGAAATTACTTTAGTAGTAACATTAAGTCAGTTCAACACCATTAGCCTCTGTACCCAGTATGTTATCTAAAATGCATAAATACCAATACGGTACATATAGGCTTTTCTGAGATTGGAACCAGCTTCCATTTATAGTATTGCTTCTATGAAAACCTCTCTGGCTTTCCACACTTACTATAAGGTCAGGACCACATCTGAACTTCCAGTTATACACAATCCTAGGTGAACACTGCTGATTTGCTCTTCTTCCTCGAGTTCCCCACTTCCTCCCTCCCCCACCAGCAGACTCATATTCAGTTGTGGATGAAGGCTTAACGTGATATGAACTTGTGACACACACCAGTAATGCTCTCCTATTTCCAAATCACGCATTCCAACATCACCTCAGGACACTCTTCTCAGCATATAATTACCTATACAAAAATGAGAATGCTGTTAGAAGTGCTGAGAGTTTCAGGACTAGTTATTACTGGAATATGATGTGGTCACCATGGCCTCTGTAAACTGCCCTCTTGCCTTGGCTACAGGAACCATTCTCTAGATGAGTCAAAACAATGTGAAATTCTATCTGGAGTCATGTTTATAATGATCGTCCTCAGACTGTCATATTAGGGCAGCACAGGCAGATACGCACTCAGATATTCTTGACTAAATATTCTACCATTTTGTATGCTGACACAATTATTAAAAGGTATCATATCTTTTTGTCAGAAACATAATTATATGTCTCAGTAACAAGGATTTCACAGCTAGGATCATAATCTTCTCTGAAAATGAAGATCTTTCTAACAATTTAATAGGCCTCTAGATGTTATAACCAAGTTACCAAATCTTCTGTCTTTCAAAATCTGTGATTTATACAAGTGTACATAAGTGGTCCAAAATAGTTATAACTGCCAATTGAACAAAGGAATATCTTGTCAGGAGCTTATCTTCACAACACAGGCATTTATGAAATTTGGCTTCTAACTTAAATTGAAGTATCCATCCCCTCTAGTTAATAATAGAGTGAAGTGTGTCAAAACCACAGTCATTAGACTTAGTGTTGTATGTACCAGCAACTTTAAAAGTTCAGTTTCTTATATACATTACATCACTTAAATATAAAATACATATCAAAGAAAATACGAAGGTTAAAATGTTGAATTCTCATTGGATGCACAATCAAGTTTTGGGTTTTTTTTCTTTTTTTTTAATATAATTTAACCTCCATCTTTATAAAACTCGATAACTTCTTTTGATGGATGTGTAAAAAGGTTCCTCATGTATGGAACTGGTGGAAGGAGTGAGAATCACATTCCTTTAATCAGAGAGTGCAGGCCACATAAGATGCAGCTTGTGGGATCGGACAACATTGGAAATGTGACCAGTGAGACCAAAGGCTTCCTGAATCTGACTTGTCTGACTGTTCTTTACTGTACTGCCAGCTTACAACTTTAGAACAGACCAGAAGCCTCAACATCTCAGGAATCTAGAAAACCAATAGTGGGGAAGAGGCCAACAAGCACTGGACTAAATATCCAAGATGACACAAGCAGTGCAATTTAACGGATACTTCCGGAACAACCTGTACACACAGCAGGTGGTACTGCCCATAAAGCTGAGAATTTTCCAATTAGAATTTTTATTGTTCAAAGGAGGCCTCCACCTCTGCAGTAGAAGATAGGATTAATTTATAGTCTCTCATTAAATACTGTGATTATTTATGGGTTAGCACTTTATAAAGGCAAATATGGAAATGTAGGTAGGTAGAGGTTTATTTTTATGTTCAGTTTTGTGACCAATGCAACAATTCTTATCTCCAATTTTTAACAAAAGGAGGAAATATAAATATGCCTTCCTCCATGCTGAAGTTGAAGAGGGTTAGTCATAAGCTCCAGTATTAACTTCAATGTAACTTAAACCCAACCATATCCTACTGAATGTAAATGACAAACCTACAATTACAAGGCAGAGATTGTCAGGTTAGATAAAAAGGCATGTCCCAATTTTATGCTGCTTAAAAGAAATGTACTTTAAATATTAATATCTAAGTAAGTTAAAAGTAAAAGGATGGAAGTAATAGACCATCCTAATCAAATATGCTGTAACTACATTAAGAGAAGGCAAAGTAGATTACAGAAGAATATAACCAAGAATGAACAAAGTCTTCTCAAAATGACCAAGAGGTAAATTCATCTAGAGGACAGAAAAATCCTGAACTTTACATGTGTAACACATCTTCAAAATACATAAAGCATATCCTGATGGAACTTCAAGGAGAGAGAGACATTTCCACAACTAAACTTGAAGATTTCAATACAACTTTCTCAATAATTGATAAACAAGTAGACAGAAAATCCAAAAGTCTATGGAAGACTTCAGTAACACTATCCACCAATCAACCCAATTGACAATTTTAGAATAATCTCCTCAGGATCAGAATATACATGGTTTTCTCAAGGGCACAGGGAACACCTACTGAGATGGGTCATATCCAGGATGTAACAAAAGTCTCAAATTTGAAAGAATTCAATCCATACAAAATATGTTCTCTGACCACAATGGAATCACACATTAACAAAGATAATTGGAAAATTATCTGGAAAATTCTTACATAACTGGAAATGAAACAACACTTCTAAATAACATGTGGGTCAAGGCAAAACTCAGAAACAAAATTAGAAAGTGCTTTGAACTGAACACAAATGAAAGCAGAGTATAAGTGAAATTCCACTAAAGCCATACAGAGGCACAAATGTAGAGAATGAAACTGTGCTATAAAAAAGCCCTCAAATTCATCATCTCATGCTGCATTTTAACAATAGAAAAAGAAAAATTAAATCTAAAATAAACAGATGAAAGGAAGTATTAGTGATCAGAGCTCACACAAACAGGAAAAAAGAGAAAAATCAATGTACACCAAAACTGGCTCTTAGAAGGGAAAACGAAAAGTGAACCTAGTCAAAGTAGTCTGGAAAATAAAAGAGACAAAGACTATCAGAACTAAAATAAAATATAACTATGGATCATATTCTACAAATACAAAGAGGATTTCAAGGAATTATGAACACTTTTGTGCCAATATATTCAAAAACTCCAAGGAAATGACAAATTCCTTCAAAGTTGAAGAAAGTTAAGTTAAAAATCTCTTTATTACAGGAAATGAGTCTGCAATTTTTCTTTTTTTTTTTAATGTCTGATAGAGCTAGTTATTTATTTAGTCCAGAGCCCAAGCAAGGTTTACACATTACATTTTTTGTTAACATCTTTATCGGGGTAAAATTGTTTTGAATGTTGTGTTAGTTTCTGCTGTATAACAAACTGAATCAGTTATACGTACACATATATCCCCATATCCCCTCCCTCTGTGTCTCCATTCCACCCTCCCTATCCCACCCACTGGGTGGTCACAGAGCATGGAGCTGATCTCCCTGTGCTATGCGGCTGCTTCCCACTAGCTAGCTATTTTACATTTGGTAGTATGTATATGTCCATGCCATTCTCTCACTTCGGCCCAGCTTACCCTTCCCCCTCCCCATGTCCTCAAGTCCATTCTGTACGTCTGAGTCTTTATTCCTATCCTGTCCCTAGGGGCTTCTGAACTTTTTTTTTTAGATTCCATATATATGTTAGCATACGGTATTTGTCTTTCTCTTTCTGACTTACTTCACTCCGTATGACAGATTCTAAGTCCATCGACCTCACTACAAATAATTCGTTTCTTTTTATGGCTGAGTAATATTCCATTGTATATATGTGCCACATCATTAACCATTCATCTGTCAATGGACTCTTAGATTGCTTCCACGTCCTGGCTATTGTAAATAGTGCTGCAGTGTACATTTGTGGTACATGACTTTCTGAATTATGCTTTTCTCAGAGTATATGCACAGTAGTGGGATTGCTGGGTCATATGGTAGTTCTATTTTTAGTCTTTAAGGAACCTCCATACTGTTCTCCATAGTAGCTGTATCAATATACATTCCCACCAACAGTGCAAGAGGGTTCCCTTTTCTCCAAACGCTCTCCAGCATTTATTGTTTGTAGATTTGTTGTTGTTGTTGTACGCGGGCCTCTCACCGCTGTGGCCTTTCCCGATGCGGAGCACAGGCTCCAGACGCGCAGGCCCAGTGGCCGTGGCTCACGGGCCTAGCTGCTCCATGGCATGTGGGATCTTCCCGGACCAGGGGTTAGGGTTTCTTTTCCTTCCCTTGTGTTTCCTCCCTAGAGAAGTTCCTTTAGCATTTGCTGTAAAGCTAATTGGGTGGTGAATTCTCTTAGCTTTTGCTTGTCTGAAAAGGTTTTAATTTCTCTATCAAATTAGATCTGGGTAGAGTACTCTTGGTTGTACGTTTTCCCCTTCATCACTTTAAATATGTCCTGCCACTCCCTTCTGGCTTGCAGAGTTTCTGCTGAAAGATCAGCTGTTAACTTTACGGAGTTTCCCTTGTATGTTACTTGTTGCTTTTCCCTTGCTGCTTCTAATATTTTTCTTTGAATTTAATTTTTGATAGTTTGATTAATGTGTCTTGGCATGTTTCTCCTTGGACTTATCCTGTATGGGACTCTCTGTGCTTCCTGGATTTGATTGACTATTTCCTTTCCCATTATAAGTAAGTTTTCAACTATAATCTCCTCAAATATTTTTTCAAATTATTTTCCTCTTCTTCTTCTGGGACCCCTATAATTCTAGTGTTGGTCCATTTAATGTTGTCCCATGGGTCTCTGAGACTGTCCTCAATTCTTTTCATTCTTTTTTCTTTATTCTGCTCTGCAGTAGTTATTTCCACTACTTTATCTCCAGGTCACTTATGCGTTCTTCTGCCTCACTTATTCTGTTACTGATTCCTTCTAGAAAAATTTTAATTTCATTTATTGTGTTGTTCATCATTGTTTGTTTGCTCTTTAGTTCTTCTAGGTCCTTGTTAATCATTTCTTATATTCTCTCCATTCCAAGATTTTGGATCATCTTTACTATCATTACCCTGAATTCTTTTTCAGGTAGACTGCCTATTTCCTCTTCATTTGTTTGCACTGGTGGGTTTTTACCTTGTTCCTTCATCTGCTGTGTATTTCTCTGTCTTTCCATTTTGCTTAACTTACTGTGTTTGGGGTCTCCTTTTTGCAGGCTGCAGGTTTGTAGTTCCCATTGTTTTTGGTATCTGCCCCCAGTGGGTAAGGTTGGTTCAGTGGATTGTGTAGGTTTCCTGGTGGAGGGAACTGGTGACTGTGTTCTGGTGGATGAGGCTGGATCTTGTCTTTTTGGTGGTCAGTAGCACATTTGGTGGTGTGTTTTGGGGTGTCTGTGAATTTATGATGATTTTAGGCAACCTGTCTGCTAATGGGTGGGGTTGTGTTCCTGTCTTGCTAGTTGTTTGGCATGGGGTGTCCAGCACTGGAGCTTGCTGGTCACTGAGTTGAGCTGGGTCTTAGCATTGAGATGGAGATCCCTGGGAGAGCTCCCACTGAATGATATTATGTGGGTCAGGAGGTCTCTGTGGTCCAACGTCCTGAACTTGGGTCTCCCACCTCAGAGGCTCAGGTTGACACCCGGCCGGAGCACCAAGAACCTGTCTGCTACACGGCTTACATGTAAATGGGTTAACTTCTCCAACCCAAAGGCACTGGGTGGCCAGCCTTCTGTTCTCTGGTCAGTCCTCCAGCCATCTGCTGTCCTCCCAGCCTGGTCGATATGGACAGCCTTCCTTGGATCCAGGTGCAGCTGCATTCCCTAGCATCTAGAAGAAGCAACCGACACCCCCATCCTCCCCTATCCCCGCCGCAACTCATCATGATCTGGGAGTGCCCGAGGCTCTAAGTTTGAAATTTAAGAAACTTTCCCACAAGGAAAGTTAGTGACACATATGTCATCACTGGTGAATTCTACCAAACCTAAGTAGAAAAATTTGGAATGCTTTCCAGTACATGAGGTCAAAACTAGACATTGTAAAGAAAATTGCACAACAGTACTTCTCATGAACATAGATTAAAATACTAAAAAAAAATTGTGAAGAAGATAAATATACTTTAAAACATACACCATGACTAGGACTACAAGTTTGGTTTTACATTTGAAGCTGAATAAATACTGTTCACCATATTATTAACAAATTAAACAAAAGGCATGATAATCTTAATAAACTCAGAAAAAGCATTTTGACAAAATCCATCATTCATGTCCTGATACTCTCAGTAAAGTAGGAATAAAAGGGAACTTGTTCAACATAAAGTTCAGCCACACTGGCTCAATGTTGTTAAGATGTCAATTCTCCCAAAATTGATCCTTAGATGCAATGCAATCTCAAGAAAAATACCAAGAGGATTTTTGTAGAAATTGACAAGGTGATCCTATAATTCCTATGAAAATCCAAAGAAATCAAAATAGCCAAAAAAAATTCTAAAAGAATAAAATTGGAGAACACTATCTGACAAGATTTTAAATGTGAGTCAAAAAAAGACAGTGTGTTGCTGACATCAACACAGACAAGTCAATCCATGAAACAGAATAGGGAGCCCAGAAGTGGGCACACACACATGCACAACTGACTTTTGACAAAGTTTGAAAGACATCTCAGTGAAGAAAGGGTTTTTTCCAAATACAGGAAAGTTGCACAGCCATGCCTAGAAAAAAGTGAACTTTGTTCCGTATCTTCTACAAAATACAAAAATTAAATCAAAATGGATCATATAATTAAATGTTAAACCTAGAACTAAAAATTCCGTAAGTCAACATATGTGAAAGGTCTTTGAAATTGGGCTTGCAAAGATTTCTCAAATATGACACTTAAATAATCCGTGAACCAAATTGGTAACATTGGCTGTATCAAAATTTAAAATTTCTCATCTTCAGGATATATAGTTAAAATATAAAGCCAAACCACAGTCTAACAGAAAAGTTTGCAAGTTATGTATCTGAGAAAGAATTATATCCAGAATATATACAGAATGTTCAAACCTCAGGAATTTTTTAAACATAATATAAAAGGCAGACAAAATATGTGAAAAGACATTACATCAAAAAACATACGGATGGGAGACCCTCAAGACGGCAGAGGAGTAAGACGTGGAGATCACCTTCCTCCCTACAAATACATCAAAAATACATCTACATGTGGAACAGCTCCTACAGAACACCTACTGAACGCTGGCAGAAGACCTCAGACTTCCCAATAGGCAAGAAACCCCCCACGTACCTGGGTAGGGCAAAAGAAAAAAGGAAAATCAAAGACAAAAGAATAGGGATGGACCTGCACCTCTAGGAGGGAGCTGTGAAGGAGGAAAAGTTTCCACACACTAGGAAGCCCCTTCACTGGTGGATACAGGGGAATGAGTCGGAGGAGGAAGCTTCAGAGCCACAGAGGAGAGTGCAGCAACAGGGGTGCAGAGAGCAAAACAGAGAGATTCCCGCACAGAGGATCAGTGCCGACCAGCACTCACCAACCCAAGGGACTTTTCTGCTCACCTGCTGGGGCAGGTGGGGGCTGGGAGCTGAGGCTTAGTGTTCAGATGTCAGACGCCAGGGAGAGGACTGGGGTTGGCTGTGTTAAGACAGCCTGAAGGGGGCTAGTGCACCACAGCTAGCCAGGAGGGAGTCCGGGAGAAAATCTGGAACTGCCAAAGAGGCAAGAAACCATTGTTTCGGGGTGCACGAGGAGAGGGGATTCAGAGCACTGCGTACAGGAGCTCCAGAGATGGGCGTGAGCCACAGCTTTCAGCACAGACATCAGACACGGGCATGAAACGCTGAGGCTGCTGCCACTGTCACTAAGAATCCTGTGTGCAAGCACAGGTCACTATCCACACCCCCCAGGAGCCTCTGCAGCATGCCAATGCCAGGGTCTCGAGATCCAGGGACAAATTCCCCAGGAGACACAGCACGCCTCAGGCTGTTGCAACATCATGCCAGCCTCAGGCTCGCCCTGCGTTCCAATTTCACTATCATACCCACATCCCCTCTTCATCCTAAGTGAGCAAGAGAGCCCTAATCAGCTGCCTTTTTTTTTTTTTTTTTTTTTTTGCGGTACGCGGGCCTCCCGCTGCTGTGGCCTCTCCCGTTGTGGAGCACAGGCTCCGGACGCGCAGGCTCAGCGGCCATGGTTCATGGGCCCAGCTGCTTCGCGGCATGTGGGATCTTCCCGGACCGGGGCACGAACCCGCGTCCCCTGCATCGGCAGGCGGACTCTCAACCACTGCGCCACCAGGGAAGCCCTTCCTTTAAGTGTTTGAGAACTAACTCAACTTCTAGATCCTGCCTTGGATCCCGAAGGCTCTCTGCAGTATTTTTCTTCTAGGATAATTACGTCATCTTTTGGCTCTCAGGGAGCAGGGAGGAAAAAGGAGGGGGGAAACTAAATTCCATTCTCAAGTCGTCTAATATTTTCATCTTTCTATGTTACTTAAAACACATAAATGAAAAATAACACACAAGACCTACCACCTCCGTTAAGAAATTAGACATGACCAATACGGCTGAAACCCCCTGTGTATTTCTACCTTCCATATCTCATGGCCTCACGACCTTCCCTGAAACGAACATAACCCTCCATTCTCTGTGTGCGAGGTCCCTGCACAACTTTATGGTGGTGATTAATCTTTGGAATTTCTTCAGTTTGGGGTTGAGGGTATGTCCTTTGGGGAGTATTGCTTCCTTCTACCAAAAGCCCCAGTGTGCTCACATTCAAGGCCTCGTCTCTTGTCCCATATGTGTTCCTTAAAATGCAAGCCTTTTGGTTACCAAGATTAGCAAAAGACTCCAATGCATGTATAGCTTCAGCTGACAGCTCTGGTTTCCAGTCCCCTCTGGTTTTCCACACTAGGATCTTTGCTCTACAGCACTTCTGGATGCTTTGCGTATTGAAGTGGAAGCCAAGCTCCACTTCAATAGATAGCTTATCTGCCATGTTGCTAGAAGCAGCTCTGTGCTTTTTACATTTCCTTTGATAATTGCATTTACATATTTTAAACTATTAAATTTTCTTTAAGTTGAATGTGGCTCTTTCAAGTGACTATTATTACCTATTAAAAGTTACAGTGTATAGGGCTTCCCTGGTGGCGCAGTGGTTGAGAGTCCGCCTGCCGATGCAGGGGACACGAGTTCGTGCCCCGGGCCGGGAAGATCCCACATGCTGCGGAGCGGCTAGGCCCGTGAGCCATGGCCGCTGAACCTGCGCGTCTGGAGCCTGTGCTCCACAACGGGAGAGGCCACAACAGTGAGAGGCCCACGTACCGCAAAAAAAAAAAAAAAAAAAAGTTACAGTGTATATTCTAAAACTAAAGGGTGATTATAATTGTGTTATGGTGCTTATATTGTTATTTTATTCAATTTCATAATATGTAAGTTATAAGGTCTAGATATAAACAATTATGCAAAAGCAGAATAAAAAATTAAGTTCCCCAAATACATTCTAAAAGAGACCCAGGATATACTGGGCTTCTGTTTCCAATTGTCAAGATGGATTATCATGTCTAAACAATTGGTGATAAATTGATCTCTCACCGTTGGGGCTGAAAGCATTCTCCCGAGAAAACAGAAGCTACTGTTTCCTTGAAATATGTTCATCCCCACAAATGATACGAGATGGACTCACTCTCGTTATTTTTAATGAGGATTAATAATCTCTGCCACTTTCACCACATACTCTGTATCAAGACTAATATTGCTGCTTAAGCGCCATCACTGCCAGGTGTTCCAAACTCAATTTCCTGCAGAGAAAATTATGAAAAACCATATACCCATGTCCTTAGAGTAAAATTGGGTATTACAGATATGTCCTTAGAGTAAAATTGGGTATTACAATTGAATTAGGCCAGCAGAAGTTATAAAATGATGGCAGAGTCAGATAATCTACGTAACAGACAAGATTATCAATTGAAATTGATGATGGTTGAAGTCAGAAGAGGAGTGGCGGGTTCTAGGTGATACAGCCTGTGTGTGATTCTAGAGGAGTTACAGCGTGGTACTTGGTCAAGCAAGCAAGTGAAAATCTAGGAAGAGATGTGACCACACAGGAAAGAAACAATCTCCAGAAACCCAGCAACTCTACATTCAAGCAGATGTCTTGTCAAGGACACGTCAAAATGAACACATACCCATTTTACTGGCAGTCTTCAGGAAGTATTAGATCTCTTAACCTGATTTAGGTGTTTAGCAGATTAAGTTTTCTCAAGGAAGTCTGCCAACTAAAAATAGATCTGTTCACTTAGTCCCAGTATTTTCTTCTGTTTTGTGAAGTGTTTGTGCCAATGAGATTCTTCCACTTCCTGAAATCTGCCACTACAATGTATATAAAATCTGCATTACCTCCATTATATAGACTGCATTACCTCAAGATGAATCAGATTAACTTGTCTCTGGCAGATAGATGTGGAATAAAAAGTCACATCTGCCTTTAAAGTGAGCGCTCAGATTTGGAGATACTCTGAATAAAGCAACCATCACTTCACAAGTGGAATAAATGGAATATGTAAATAGTTTTGACTTATACTCATCGTGGATTGTAAAAGAAACTAACTCAAGTCTCAGTTTCCTCCTGTTTTTCTGTGGGATTTTTACAGTTGTGGTTCTTATATATTACGATCCAATTCAAGTTAATGTTTGTATATGATGTAAGGACTGAGGTTCACTGTTTTTCCACATGGATAGTCAGCTTCTAGGACCATTTGTTAAAATCCTTATTTACTCTTTTGAATTGCCTTCGTTCCTTTGTCAAAAATCAATTGACCATAAATGTACAGGTACATTTCTGACCATTCTATATGGTTTCATTGATCTGTATGTCTGTCCTTAGACAAACACCCAACAGTTTCTACTGTAGGTTTCAAATCTTGAAATCAAGTACTGTGTATCTTCCAAAATTTTTCAAAATTGTTTTGGTTATTCTAATGACTTTACCATGAATTTTAGAATTGGTTTGTCAATTTTTATAAAAAGTGTTGCTGTACTATCGATATGGACTGTTCTGCACCTAGAGATTAATTCAGGGAGGATTGGAATTTTTAAGATTGCCTTTCAATCTATAAATAGGTATATCTCACCATTTCTTTAATTTCAGCAATATTTCAGTGTATATTTCTTGACCATATTTTCTTAAATGTACCCCTAAACACTTTATCATTTGATGCTATCATAGATAGCATTTTTATTTCAATTTTCTGCTAAAGTACCGAGAAATACAAATTGAGATTTCCACATTGACCTTGTATCCTACATGCTTTGTAGTTTCACTAGCAACTTACATATTCTATAGATTTTGCACTTAGGAAATCATGTCATTTGCAAATGCAGACATTCTTTTCCAATGCCAGTGCATTTTTCCTTGCTCTGCCTGTTACTACAGCCAGGACTTTTGGTTCAATGTAGACTGTAAATGTTAAAAGGAGAAATCTTTGCCTTGTTCTTATGGGGGGTGGGCATTTCTTTTTGCACTATAAAGTACGATGTTAGGTTTTTCCCACAGAAGTCCTTTATTGTGTTGCAGATTTTTCCTTCTAATGTTATCTCATTGAGAATTTTATCAAGGATGACTGAATTTTGACAAATCTCTGAATCCATTGACATAATCGTTTTTCTTCCTTAACTAGTTAATATGGTTAATAACATTGATGTCCCAATAAGCCAAACTTGGATTCCTGTGATAAACCCGTTTGTCATTATTCTTTTATACATTGCTGGATTTCATTTGCTAAAATGTTCTTAAAGATCTTGTCTATGTGCTTAAGTGGTACTGTCTGTAGACCTCCTTTCTTGTAAGGGCTTAAGTTTTGTTTTATTATCAGAGTAATGCTCGCCTGCTAAGAGGAGTTAGAACGTGTCCCGCTGTGGTGTGTGGAATTAGTAATATTTTTCAAAATGCATCTGGAGAGGAATTTTCATTTGGAGGTTTGTGACATCAAATGGAATCAGGTTAACATTTTCATGTTCTAGTGAGATATACCTTTAGTGCTTCTCTGGAAAATTGCTCATTTCACATAAGTTTTTTATTAAATTGGTACAATTTTTTTAATATAATTCCTCTTTTTTATAAACAGGGATTAGTAAACTTTCTGTAAGATGCCAGATAATTTAGGCTTTGTGTGCCATACATTGTCACAATCATTCAACTCTGCGATTATAATACAAAAGCAGTACAGGCATGAAAACAGCTATGGCCGGGCTCCACTAGGACTTAGTGAACAGCAGGCTAGATTAGGCCTAGAAGCTATAGTTCACTGACCTTTAAATATCCGTAGCATCTCCTGTGACTATCTGCTTTTTTATTCCTGATCATGGTTAATTTTATCTATTGATCTTTCCAAAGAAACAGTTCTCGGTTTCATTGACTCTTATTATTTTGTCATTTATGGCTTTCATTTTTATTATTTCTTTCTGCTGTTCACCTTGTGTTTACTTTGCTCTGCATGCTTTAGTTTCTTAGGGTTGAAGTTTATGTCACTGATTTGGAATCTTTCTAACATCGGCACCTAATATTATAAATATCTCTGTAAGCACTGCCTTACCTGCATCTCAGAAGTTTTAATGTGTGCATTTTAATTTATTTTGAAACATTTTAAAATACTTTATTTCCTTTATAACCAATGAATCCTTTAGAAGTACACTACGTTACTTCCCACTGTTTGATTTTATGTCTTTATGTTGATTTCTCATTTAATTTCAAAATGCTCGGGAGATACTCATTTTTCTAATCCTTTAAAAATTGAGACATTGTGTGGCCCAGAATATGGTCTTGATCAATGTTCTGTGGGCATTTGAGAATGTTTTTTGCTGTCTGGCATATTATTCCATAAATGTTATAGGTGTGGGTTCTTGCTGGTATTCTTCACATCTTCTGTGTCCTTATCTGTATAATTGCAGACACGCTGTAATTGAGTTATCCAGTTTTCCTTATACTTTGATTAGATTTTCTCTGCATACTTAAGCTTATTTTGCATATATAGATAGGAGTTTTGTATCTTTGTAATTGACCCATTTATCAAATATTCTTCCTTATCCTTGGTAATATTTCTCCTTCTGAAGTCTACTTGATCTGATATGAAGTAATTTGTGTTACTATATTACAGTATTTAAACTTTTCTATTTAACCACTCTATATCTTTATAAAATAAGTATGTGGGAGATAGCATATAATTGGCTCTTGCTTTTTTAATTGAGTTTAACAGCTGCTTTTAGTTGGTTATTAGGTCATTTAACATTTAATTCGTATGGTTGATCTTATTTGTTTTCTATTTGTTACCACTGTTCTTTGTACATCTTTCTTTTTGACATTCTTGTAGATTGAGTGAGTTTAGAACTTCTTATATCCCCAGAAGCCTAATAGCTGCATTTTTGTTTTCATTGTTTGCTATGTTTAATATACATCTTTTAGTGTATCTTCAGTACATACAGAAAAGCCTTACAACTGTATACTTGTTTCTCCTCCCATACATGATATTCTTGTCATATTTTGCATCTACTTAAGCTATAAAACTTTATATACAATCAGTTTTTGCTTTAACAGTTATTTTTAAATATTTAAAGAAAGACAAGAATGACTTCTCTTGCTACTTTCATAAAACTAGGAGTCCTAGAATAAAATTACCTATTTGTACATGACAAGACCTAAAAATTGAAATGCAAACCCTAAAGCTTACACAAAACACCAAACTGTTAGAACTAAAAAAACTCAGTGAAGTTTCTGGATATAAAAATATATTGGCATTTTGATATATAAACCAACTGAAAAGGAAATTAACACAATTCCATTTACAATAGGATCAAGAAGAATGCTTAGAATTAACTTAACCAAGGAGGCAAAAAGACATGTATGCTGAAAACTATAAAGCACTGCTGAAAGAAATTAAATTTGACAAGTAAAGGGAAAGACATCATGTTCATGGACTGGAAGAATGTTGTTAAGATGACAACACTACCCAAAATGATCTACAGAGTCAATTCAATCTGTATCAAAATCCCAATGAAGTGATTGGCAGAAGTAGAAAAATTCATCCTGAAATTCACATGGAATCTCAGTAACCAAGTTACAGTCTCCCGTTTCCCAATTGCTTACCATAGCTTTGTAGCAAGTTTTGCAAAGAACTGTGGTACTGTCACAAAGAGGCATACAGACAGTAGAAGAAGAGAGCCTCAAGTTGGACCCTTACCTTATGCCATATACAAAAATTAACTCAAAATGCAAAGTCTAAATGATCTGGAACTATTAAATTCTTGGGAGCAAACATGGGGGAATAGTTTCACAACACTGGATTTGCCAATTACTTCTTGGATATGACACCAAAAACATATAAATTGAACATCAAAATTAAGATCTTTTGTGCCAAGTACACATCAGCATAATGAAAACGCAACCCATGGAAGAATATATTAGCAAATCACTATCTGATAGGGAATTAACATCTAGAGTATATAAAGAACACCTACTAAACAAAAATCAAATTTGTTTTAAAAAATGGGCAAAGAACATAGACATTTCTCCAAAGAAGATACACACATGGCCTGTAAGTACACGAAAAGACAATCATCACTCATTAGAGAAATGCAAATAAAACCATACTGGGATACTAACTTACATCTACTAAGATGCCTACTATCTAAAAAAATTACAACAAAGATTGGCAAGTATATAGAGAAATTGGAACCCTTGTGTACTGTTGATGGTAGAACAGTGCAGTCATTGAGGAAAACACAGCATTTCTTCAAAAAACTAAAGACAGAACTACCCTATGGCCCAACAATCCAACTTGAGTGTATACCCAAAAGAGATAGCAGAGACTTGAACAAGTTTTGTGCTACCATGTTCATAAGAGCCTTATTCACAACACACTAATGGTGGAAGCAAACCAAGTATCCAACGACAGATGAATGAATAAACGGTACATTTTAAGACAGTATGCTTCTCCCTTATCCTTACCGCTGCTGCTACTGTCAGACTTAGATTTTTTCCAATTAACTATTTCATTATTATTTTTTAATTTCAGTTTCTAAGTATGTGGCTAAGTTGAGGATTAGCTCCATGTGAGGAGGCCATTTTGGGGGGGCTGTGCTGCGTGGCTTGCGGGATCTCAGTTCCCCAACCAGGGACTGAACCCGGGTCACAGCAGTGAAAGCCTGGAATCCTAACCACTGGGCCACCAGGGAACTCCTGAGAAGCCTTTTTATTTTCCACTTCCTGAATTCCATTAAGATCCTTCATCCATCTCTTTGAGAGGTTTTTACTTCTTATTGACTTGAGGCAATTCTATGTTTACATACAAATTGTCTGCTATGTCCATTTTAACTATTTTCTGCAAGAATCTAGTCACACTGCGGTTATTTTTTGTCCTCATGCAGTCCACCTTAGGATACGGACAGGGGCAGCCTCCTGGAAAGCACCCCCCTCTTGGGCTAGAACGGGAAGCGCCCCAGCAGGAAACCTCAGTCCCCTGACTGCTGAGCTTTGCAAAACCTGCCACTCGGAGCACCGCCCTGCATCTGTGTTCAGGAATGCTCCCACTTTTGTTAGATGCCCCGTCTCACGCCCTGGCTCACAAAAGAGACGGGAACATACAAGGATCAAGCAGCCCGACAGGTCCCTCTGCAGGGCTTGAATGCATCTCCCTGCCAGGTGATCCCACACCTCTCCTGCTGCCGGGGTCCACCACCTCCAGGCATGCACCACGCTTGATGTGACCCCATCACTGTGAGCCTCCCTTCTGCAGGCTCTCAATATTCCCACGTGCCGCCGTTTCACTCTCCAGTACCACCTTCCCTACTTTCTTAGGAATTCTTCACAGTTCCTTCTCCTCTGAGAAATTCTTTTGTTAATCACACCGTATTTGTGTGTGTTCTATCATTATATAGTTTGTTTATATGGTTTGAGGTAGGAACAGAGACTGAAGCTTACCACCACTTTGTCCCAGGTCGGACCATCTCAGAGCATCCTGGCAGAAAGAGAGGGGCTCAAAAGCTCCACTACAACTGAACTTCAACTTTTAAAACTCTTTGAGGCGTAACGTAGGTTTCATTCACCCTCTAAGAAATGAGCCTGATGCCTGATAAGATCAAACAAAGCACTCCATACACAGCCCCTTATACCACACAACTTCTAGGTTAGGAAGCCCACAGCACATACTAGAAAATAGATAAAGTTACTGGTATCAATAATTCGTTACAGTGAAAAATAATGATACTTGTTAACAGATTACTGAATATCACAATAAATAAGGCTGTAAAATTTTACAGCAAAGAAGTACTTTCCATTGAAGCAGGACAACTTAGAATGTCCACACATCTACGAAATGTATTCCTTCTTCCTTTCCTTCTCATCTGAATTAAGATACTTTCCAATGGCAGGCCTGTAAGTGTTGGCACAAGTTAGCAGTGTAAATAAGGGCCAGGAGGGAGGATTTGTCAGGCTAAAGGCTGGGATTCACAGCACGAAGGTGCTTCTCCAGTAACAGCTGTTCACCATTCACTCACTAATGGATCTGAGTTGTTTGCGGACATTTTAATGGGAAGATAAAACTGGTGGCAGAGTCTCGATGTTCTGATAATATTTAGTTTATAACGTCGTGTGGAGGCAGCTATTCAGTGTGCTGCGTCAGGCTGAGTCGCTACTTGTCTTTCATGGAGGGAGAAATGTTGAAAATCACACCTCCCAAGGCTCAGCCAGCTACAAATTTCTTTTTTTTTTTTTTTTTTTTTTTTAACTGCGAGGGGGCCGGGCCATTGACTAAGGATGGATCCCAGCAGTGTCACAGATCCCAGGAAGAAACGCAGGCGGGGTCGCTGACCTGGCTGAACACTCCAACCACGGAGGCAGAAAGAGCCTTTACTAACCCATTAGGCCACACCCCAAGCCAATTAAGCCCGTGTCTCCGGGGCTGGGATCCGGTGTCAGATACTGAAAGCCCCCCAGGTGATTCCTCTGAACCCTCAGCCAGAGTTGAGAAACTATCGCGGAGCTTCTGAGACAGTGACTTAAACCTTCGTAGTTTCGTCCATCCAGAAAGTGGTCCTTTCCATTGGATTTTACCCTATTTTGCAAGGTTCTGACTCCTTATGCCCTCCCACTGGTATTTACCACCATTGACTCTTCTTCCAGAGAAACTTACCAAATTCAGAGTACCCTGAAACAGGTATTTAAGAATTTCCATCTACATTCACTTGAAAACAAAGGGACGTTTAGAGCGATTGCTTCCTCCACACTTCTTCTTACAGTTAGAATCACAAGAAACACAAGACAGATTTTTCAAATATAGCTTTTATTCTCTGTAACACATTCCTTTGTAATTATAGCCATTACACAAGCACTTTTATTTTAATTGAATGTTTCATTATCTCTAAAGTGATTCAACCTGCAGTGCTCTCTGCACAATCATGTCTGAAAAGAACAGTTCTCTCCCAGGAACTTTGCAAGGCAGCAAAATATATATATATACACACACACACACACACACTATTCATTGAACAGTTCTTCCTAAAAGATACTTGTTACTATAAACAAGTGTCATTTCAAAGAATAACGCGGAACATGTTCATTTTAATTATTACTTTTCTAAACATAAGAAAAGTGCGGGACGGTTTAAGTCCTTAGTGCCCCATAAGTGTGCTCAGGAGACTGGAGAAAAGAGATGCATTCCCTTGCTCTCTATTTCCAGCTGCGGTTAAACATACAGAACTTTCTGGTTATCCCATTAGCAGTGATGAGTTTGCCCTGGGTCATTCCTTGGCCAGCTCAGCAAGAGCCTTGTAACCAATAGCACATATTTCAAAAATGAATAGCTAGAGACAGTGTGGCTATTTGCCAGTTCGACAGCAGAGAAGAGAGACTCTCTCCCCCTCCCCGCTCCGAAGCTATGGGGTGGGAAGGTGGTGGGATGTAGGGGCCTTGACTCTCAGAGAAACCTAGGAACAAGGGGCCGTAAGCAGCCTCAGGGGAGTTGGACCAGGAACACAGTCTCAGAGTTGAGGGGACTCGAGTCCAGGGGCGTCTGCAGAGAGCATATGTGGAGCTTCTCATGGGTTACCCAACACACCTGCATGAGTTTCCCACCGCTGCTGCAACAACAGCCGCAAACAGAGCGCCTTAACACAACAAAAGCACGTTCTTACCTTCAGACGTGTAAAACCAAGGTGCTGGGCAGGGCTGCTTTTCTCCCGGAGGCTCTAGGGAAGAATTCCGTGTTTCTTCCAGCGACTCGAGGGGCCCGTGTTCCTGGGCTCACGACCCCTTCTTCACATCACCCGCCATCTTGCTTCCAGCAGCACACCTCCAACTATGGCTGGGAGCTGCACGCCTCCCTCTTATAAGGGCAGGGTCACATTGACTCCACCTGGATAATCTAATCTCCCACCTGAAGACCCTTAACTAATCCTGCCATGCAAGGTAGTGTATTCACAGGTGCCAGGAATTAAGGTGTGCACATCTCTGAGGGGGGAATTGACAGCCCACCAGGATTCCCATCATGAGGATACACTTCACGTGTGATTTTTCTCCTGAAAACAATTTAGGGATCATACAAGAAAGATGTGGCACAAAGACCTTTGGGTAACTCTTAACACCAGCTAAGATGAGAGGAGTGGAAGAGCCTATTTGAATTGTAAGTTTTCTCACAAAACGTAAATGAGAGAGAATAGGAATTAAGCAGAAGGGAACCGTGAAGCTTGGTTTCTATTACTGCAGCTTAGTAAGAGCTACTGTTAAAACATCAAGCTTCCTATGTGCCAGCCGCTGCAGCTGGTACTTGGTATGTGCCACCCCATTTAGTCCTGCATGGATATTTCTCATTCACCAATGAATAAATGGAACCAAACAGAATTTAAGTAATTTGGCCAAAGTCACACAGCTAGTAGGTGGCAAGACGAGGATTCTCGTCCTTGGCTCTGGGCACCAAAGCCCGTGGGTATTCCTGCTGCACGAGATGCCTTGACTGCTGAGGGTGCAGGAGGCACGGTGGACAGTGGCAGCAGCCCTGCAGCAGGACTCAGAAAGCTGCTTCCTGCTCCAGTCCAGCCGCCGTGCAGGCTGTGGGGAAACGCAGTCACTTGTGAAAGGAAAGATCTCGTTCCACCTGTCTCTTCCTTCTTTATTTCTCTGAGTCTCAAATGAGAACCTTATTTGCTTCTTCCAGAAGCCCTGAGGATAACAACCTTCCAGGTCAACGTCTCACGCTCAGGTGCATCTCCTAAGAGAGGGTTTCCCTGAGGCACTGCGTAATCTTGCCTCCGACCCCTGACGACTTTGACCTTTCAGTTACCTTCACATCTCTTTCTCCAGGAAACCGACTTCTGCTTCCTCATGCCAATCTGACAGTTCTTCCTGTTGTTTGTTGGCTTTTCTTGTTTATTTTAACTTCGTTGAAGTGTAATTTATATAAAGTGTACCCATTGAGGTGCACATTTCAATGAGCCTTGATAAACGTACACACCCATGTCACCACCTCCCAAATCAAGATTCAGGATGTTTCCGACACTTCAAAACTTCTTTCCTGCACCTCCTCACTCCATCCTCTCTTCAGCTCTAGTCCTAGGCAGCCGTTCATCTGGTTTCTGTCACAGCAGATTACACTGGTCTTTCCTGGAGCTTAATGTGAATGGAATCATACAGTAATACTCTCTATGCCTGGCTTCCTTCACTCAGTGTGGTGTTTGTTGAGATCCCTGCTGTTGCACCATCAGTAACTAATTCATTTGTATCCCTAGGTGTTATTCACCCAGAGCTGTATCTCTAAGAACTTAGAGCACAGTGATGTGAAGGGTGTATTGGACTTCATAGTGAAACGGAGCAACACCCTATGGTCCTTACCACCCATGTCCTCTGCCTGCCTTTTGTCTGTGGAAAAACTTTAGCCAAAGAATAAGTTTAATAAGAGCAGTGAGAAAATGCAGAAACAAAGGAAAACTGTCAGAGGAGCCCAAATAATAATTGTTTAGTCATGAAGCATCGTCAAGGACCTTTAGGTCCTCCTCAAGGGCTGTAGATAATAGTCTTGAGCCTATCCTGTGAGCTGTCTTATTGATACTAAACCCTACCAGGTGGAAGACATTAACACATGATGACCAGGCTGTAACCAGACATAAGCTGCCACAATTCTGAGAATTGGCCTCAAAGAAATGGAAACAAACCGACCCTGGAACTGAAGATTAACTGTACCTAAAACTATGGAGATGACTCTGGTCAGAGCACCAATGAATTTCAAGATGACCGTCAGAGCTGCCTGTGCTGTTTCTGCAGGCAGCCCCTCCCTCTGTCTATAAAAGCTCTTGCCCCCCTGACTGCCTGGGGAGGGGGAGCTGGCCTTTGGACAGGTGTCCACTCCCCACCCCTCCCCGCCCTGGTTACTGGCACCCAAAATAAAGCAAACTTTCCTGGGCTTCCCTGGTGACACAGTGGTTGAGAGTCTGCCTGCCGATGCAGAGGACACGGGTTCGTGCCCCGGTCTGGGAAAATCTCACATGCCGCGGAGAGGCTGGGCCCCTGAGCCATGGCCGCTGAGCCTGCGCGTCCGGAGCCTGTGCTCTGCAACGGGAGAGGCCACAACAGTGAGAGGCCCGCGTACCGCAAAAAAAAAAACAAAAAAACTTTCCTTTCCACCAACCTGGCTTCTGTATTGGCCTTTGAGGGGGGGAGCAGCCGGACCCCACTTTCGGTTACAATAGCACTGACTCTGAAGAGAAGAAAACTTGCTAGAAAATTACAATATTTTACCCACAGAATCTAGCAAAATAATTACCACGTTTACAGTAAAACATTTTATAATCCATTTAATTATTTTATTAGAAATGCAGAGCCACCGCAGCTAGAAGTACAGAATTCTAGGTACTAATATGACTTCTGTCAAGGAAAGGCTAATTTTAACAATTGCTTAGCACGTGCTTCCTTTGCAGTTTTCACTCGGTCCTTTTAAAATAAAATAAAAAGGGTTTATCCTGTGATATTTGCAGTGCTATGACAGCACTAAACACAATGTAGGGATTATAAAACATCTAACATTTATTCAAAAGATCAGTTATAGAAATACATATTCAGGGATTTAATCGTTTGCTTATACTGGAAATTATGATTTCATGGGTTGAGGTGTGCCTCAACCATGAAATTCACTCCTTGTGAATACCCAGCGTATTTCACACCATTCTAAACTCTCTGCTGTACGCAGAGGCATCAATCCTGAACACTTCGCTTGCAAGTCTTTCTTGCCAGGAGGGTTATGGACCGTACCACCAAGAATCTGTGGGTTTAGGAAGATGGAAGAGATTATTCTCAAGTGTTGACTGCAGAGAGTTGCTTGGGTGTCAGCAACTCACTGACTTGGGAGGCCGCCTGCGGATTCCGGACGCCCTATTAAGAGTCGTCTGCTTCAGTTCAATCACAGTTGAGACTGTTGGGAGTGGCTTCTTTGTACTCCATATTTTTTCACTCCTCAGACCTTCCAATGGTTTTTTTAGCCTCTCATTTTCTGCGTTAAATGTATTACTGGAAGTAGAAAACCGCAAAGTAAACATCGTGATACAATTAAAAGAAATTACAAGGCTAAGGCGTGGAATACACTGGATGTCAGTGAGAAGGGCCCAGCATTTGGGATCATTCTGCCCCGTATTAAAACAAGACAAACAGCTGAGGGAATGAGCAGGAAACCTTCATCCTCGTGGAACCAGCAGGACGGGAGCTGGAAGAGGCCCCGCTATCTATATAGCACTGTAACCACCCTTTAAAGTGCTGTCTCCCAAAAGTAAATATAAATAGCAGTGAACAAGTAGACCGTAGCACTTCCGTGAGTTACATCAGTGACCCAAACTAATCTCGTGCTCTGCGACTGGGTTTGGCTGGTCATATATTTCTAATGTTCTCAGGTACCTGAAAGAGGTTTACAACTGTCTCTGAAAGAATATTACATCATCTAACATTTTGACAATTATTTCTAAAAAATAGTATTTCAACTAAAATGTTCGGCACTCAATCAAAGATATCTAGAGACATAAGAAGCTGTGACATCTGAATGGAGACCAACACACAAAAAATGTTAAGCAAAAATAAGTCCTCAGTTACTCCAGGTAGTAGAATCAATAGATATGGGTTGTAAAATAACTAACTATGCTTCCTGTGGCGATAAAAGGAAAGCATAAGCATTTCAGCAAAGAACTCAAAGATTTAAAAAAAAAACAAATTTTATATTCCAGGTTTGAAAAAGAAGCGAGTACGAATTCTACACTAAAAATGCAATTACTGAAATTGAGGACTCAGTAGCCAAATATAACAGGAAATGAGATTTAGCTGAAGAGAACGTTAGTAACTGGGAAATAGATGAGAAGAACTAGCAAGAATGAGGCACAGAAAGACAAAGGAATAAAAACTACAGAAGAGAGGATGAGACAGCAAGGATACAGTTAGAAGATTTAATATGTTTAATTGTGAAAACCAAAGAAAATGCAACATACATGAATAGATACAAAGTAACACTGACTGAATAAAAAAATTAGGTACTGTGGTGTTTGAAAGTATTTATAGAATTAAATAAGTCAAGAGAGCATAAAATGTCTAGGTTAACAACTAAAGAAGACTAAAAGACTATATAACTAGCCCACCAACAGGAAAAAATAGAATAATAAAAATATCTCAATCCATCAACAAGAAGGGAAATGAGAAGTCAAATACTGAGGGCAGATAAGAAAAATACAGCAGCATCATATAAAGTCCAATACATAAATAAATGGCAATGAACCATGTGAAAGAAAATGCCTGATAATCTAAATGAAGTACAAACAATATATACTTGCTTCGAAGAGATATATCTGAAATATAAGCATGCAGAAAATTTAAAGTAAAAGGATGGAAGAGATATGCCATTTAAACACCAATCAGAGAAAACAGATGTAGGCAGACCTCAGAGATATTGTGGGTTCAGTTCCAGACCACAGCAATAAAGCAGATATCACAATAAATTGAGGCACACATATTTTTTGGTTTCCCAGTGCATATAGAAGTTATGTTTACATTATAATGTAGGTTATTAAGTGTGCAATAGCAGTATGTCTAAAAAAATGCATACCTTAATTTTAAAATATTTTATTGCTAAAAAATGCTAACCATCATCTGAGCCTTCAGCAAATTGTAATCTTTTTGCTGGTGGAGTTCGAAATATTGCAAGAATTACCAAAATGTGAAACAGAGACATGAAGTGAGTAAATGGAAGTTGGAAAAATAGAACCAATAGATTTGCTTGATGCAGTATTGCCAAAAACTTTCAATGTGTAAAACAAGGCAGTATCTATGAAGCACAATAAAGTGAAACACAATGAAGTGAGGTATGCCTATACCTATGTTAATATTAGACAAAGTAGACTTTAAGGCAAAACAAAGTCCTAGAGCTAAAGTAGGTCACTTTGCAATGCTATAAGCTTTACTTCACCAGAAATATATCTTGACCAGTAAAGAACTGGCCAGCCTAGCCCAGTCCAAACTTCTTCCCATAGAATCATCACCTAATTAAATAATGTCTTCTGAAGTTACTGCTTTGCGATGTGGCTGGATGCATACACAGACGAATCTAATTGATACTCGGAGGAAGAAAAGCTGCAGAAAAAAGTTCAGCAACTATCTTACTGGTAAACATTGCTTTTTTTCCCTTGAGTTCAGAACAAAATAAGAATGATTGACATTATGACTCTGATTCATCATTGTGCTAGGCCTCCTCAACAGGTCCAAACGTGGCCTGAGAGATCAGAGAAAAGAAACAGGGGAGGGCCTCCTGTGGTTTGGACCTCCCACCAGTGCATCAGAGGAAGGCATCCTTCTCAGCTTGTCCAGGTGCAGGGCAGAAGGGGAAGCAGGGGTGAGGCTGAAAAGCTATCAGCAAACATCAAGATATGGCATCAGATTCTTTATTACGCTTTCTCTCCCCCGTATCTTGGACACCGCTAACGTATAGGTCTTAGATCCCAAAGAAGATATGTTTCCACCAGGAATCACAACAATGGTTGCTCTGAATCACAAGCTGAGGCTGCCACATTGTCACTCACGGCTAATCAGTCAGCAACAAATGGGGATCACAGTTGATTGATCTTGTTTATCAAGGGGAAAACGGAATTGCTACTACAAAACTGACTGAAGAAGAAGAATGTCTGGAATTTGCCCCTGTCCAGTGCTACAAGTTAATGAAAGGGTACGACACCCCCAAATAATTGAGATCTTTAATGACTCACAATTTCATTGATAATTTGGTACAATCTATGAGGTTAAGAACTATAACTGGATGAGGCTCTAGTTGAGGGCAAAGAGAGCAAGAAATTGGTATTGGAAGAAAGAGCCTAGAAAGCCCAACTTGTGACAAGTTGCAGAAGCTCATTCCCTTCCACTAATATTGTCTATATGATGAGTGGTCATTAAGTTATATGATATTAAAGGAGGGTGATGATCGGGCTAGTAGATGAGTATGTACCACAGAAAACTACAGAGACTTATAAGAAATTTTGGTCCCCTATTTTGGGGTTCATAATAGGCACATCTCCTGGCACCATGTTGGGCAAAATATGATGTTGCCACTGATTAGTTTGGAAGTTCAAATAAGAGAATAAGATGTATAACGAACTAATTGTCCAACTAATTGTCCATACCAGATACAGTTTGTATCTTTTCAGAAATATTCTCACTCTTCTAACTACTCACTGAATTTCTTGGATTCTTTTCACAACAGGGTTCAGTTGTATTCTTCCATGGAGAGGCACTGTGTATGATTTGGAAGGCAGAACCAAAGAGAGGTCATCCTGATTTGGTGGTGACCACTGGGGACAAGCACGTGGGCACAGGCTTGGCGGATGTGTGGTTTTGCTCATGACTCGGGGTCTTACCTTTTGACAAGTACTAACCACAGCACTGCAGGCAAGTCGGATCATTCATGACCGAGACGAGCAGCCACGGAGTCAGGAACACCTTCCTGAACCCACTTTAGAAGGTTAGAATCTTTGCGATCAAGTTTAGTTATTTGCTATCATGAGACTAGAAGTTTCATATATGAGTCAAGTGTGACTGACACTGGAATTAGAAAATGACCTTTTAAAGGTCAAAACAATGGCAGAAATGACAAAGGAGATATTTTTTTTTAAATCCTAAGCAAAATTAAATATCAAATTTGAAATTTCATATTCCTGTCATATAAAGATGATTTTCAAAGCTATAAGAAAAATACCCTTCTTTAAAAAGTGGACAAGCAGTAGATAGAATGTTCACGCCCCTAAAGCTATAAACATATGTTAGAATATTAATTATATATTACAATACTCAGCCTCACTTGTAAACAAAGAAATTAAATTAAAATGAGAACTCTTTTTCTCCTAAAATTTTTTTCAAATTGTCAAATATTTTTTTTAAAGTCATCCTTTGTATTACCAAGGGTATTTTGAAGTAGGTGTCCTCAGACAGTGCTGGGGGATATATATATTATTGTGTATATTATATATCAGCCTGCATAGTAGCAGAAAACAGACGGCATACTCTGAGTCCTTAACTGAGGACAGTTTAATGAAGTTTCTCCTTTTGCAGTGCAGTTGCAGTTAAGGGCATCGTAAGGAAGAGTGAAGGATCAAGGGCTAGCAACAGCAAAAAGCCATTACCATCCTCAAGACTGAGAGGGGAACAAATCGGGTTGGAGGAGACTGAATGAAGTCAGGCTCTGGAAGTGTGGGTTCTGTACGGGAGCTGTAGGTTTACAGCACAGCCATTGCCCAGAAGAGAATTAGTGAGCTTGTGGTGGGTAGAAATAGCTGCCCTGACCTCCTCCCAACTCTCCATCTCCAGCTGGTGTCTCCCTGTGACTGAGCCCGACTAGAAACCGAACAGCAAGGAAGCCTAAGTGATGTAATCAAATTCCTGCCAGTGAACTTCCCGGACAGAAAGCTGAGCAGGAAGGGGCAAAGAATGGATGTTAGGGTCAGGGCTGGAGGAGGGGGAGGGAAATAGAACACAACCAACCATCGTATAGTATAAATTATATCTCTCTAGTAGACGTATGGCATTGTGAGTTAAGCTTCATGAAAATGTTCATACGCTCAATTGAATAATTCACCTCTAGGAATTTATCTTAAGGACACTATTGAACGAAAATACAATTGCCATTGCATTACTATTTATAACTGGGAAAAAAGAAATAGCTTAAAATTTTAGAGTAATAGGTTAGTATGAAGGAGTAATATGTCACCAGTATAACCATGATATATGGGGGTTCTATGCTTCGTCACCCCTTTGTATCCTCAACATCCTTGCCTCTATTTGAGAAAGTGTCTTTCTTTAATGCAACAGGATTTAAGTATCAAAAACAAACTATACATATATATATGATTTTTATATATTTATATTTATTTATATATTTAATTTTATTTTATATATATATATAAAATTGTTTTCTCTTAGGTCCTCCTCTCTGAAGAATTGCAAATATGGGTAGCAGCATATGGATTAAAGGATGGGCAGTGTGTAGCAGAGTTGTTACCTACGGAAAAGCAGCAGAAGGAGATCAGAGGAGGAGTCTTCTACATGTTGACATGTGTTCACTCTGTCACTGCTTAAAAAAGGACCCAAGGACAATGGTAAAGAAGAATTGGTGCTGTCATCTGGACTTCACATGTACTCCTGGTCAACTCTGTATGACAATGGGTCATTTCTAGTTAAGACTTCCACCTGCATGCTTTTCTCAAAATTATGGGTTAAATTAGCATTGCAACATATGCAAGAATACTTTGGAATCTGGAAAAATAATGTGCTGTTAAGTATAGTAGGCAGGTTACAAGATGTAATATACCGTTACAGTGTACACTGTCTTCGTGACCCTAATTTAGATTTTAAAATACCTATTTTAAAACGCCTACATGAACACTATTTTTGAAATGTTCACAGAAGTTAATTCTGGATGGTGGAGTCATGCTAACTTGGCTTTTTTCTTTCCTAAGAAGTTTTCCAAAATTTTCTAAATATTTCTTACATGTATTATCAGAAAATACCTCTTAAGGAAGGGAATTTTTATCTCAGTGTGGACTGTGCAGTTCTAGTTAGTGAATGCTGACTTAATAAAGCTATTTTCTGAGAGTGTTACACATTATAACATGCCAAAACTAATCACTTCAAAAAATCACATAATTTAAAGCCATGCCTCAAAAGTTTGAATTACACAGTACAACAGAGAATGAGAATTTGAACCACAATAAATACCATAAATGCAGAGGGATACACAATTCGCCGCTGGACTTATAAAGATTAAGGTACAATTAAGTGCAGGTGTTGTGGCCTGATCTTCAAATAATAGGAGAGTTCAGAGGTCTCTTTATTTTAAATAATGCTCATCTTTAGGTTCCTTCCAAGAAAGAATGAGTTTGGGAAACTGAATATGACACTGAAACTCTCAGCACAAAGGGCATTATCCCCCTCGCCATAACAGTATGTGCTCTGGTCTGGCCCATATCTTCATCTATCAGAGAGCAAAGGTAAGTGAGCTATTCCAGCACATTACCCCTTAAACATAGGTCTGAGGTGTGGTGAAAGCAACACCGTGAAGAGTACCAGGGGCAGCTCTTACAAAGCACAAGCGCACTTGCGTGGTGGCAGCTGCCCGGGATGTCCGCTGCCCCCTGTCTTATGAACCATTAGAAGCAACAGAAATATGTGCCCCAGAGAAGGGTGGGGCTGATATAATTCTATGATCATTTAAAAACTGAAGACATTCAGACAACGCATTCAACCATTCTTGGTTTCAGTTTTCTCCTCTGTGACACGGAAATACCAACACTTATCTCACAGAGCTACGGAAAGGACTCTGAGTTTGATGTAGGTACTGAGAGCATTGATGTATTCCTTCATTCGTTCAACAGATATTTATTGAGGGCACAATGTCCGGGATATAGTAATGAACTAAACAAAGGAATTCCTACATTATATGCTCTAGTGACAGGACAGACAGCAAACAGTAAAACAAAAGATAGTGATACGTTAAACTAAGGCAATGGGATAGAAAGTGAACTAGTAGCTATTTAGAATGTCAAGCAAGGTCTTTGTGGTGAGATGAGCTTGGGATTACCCCTGAATGCCAGGAAGGATCCAGCCAGGTGCAGAGTAGTGACGAGTCCACCAGGCAGACAGAACCTCAAGGGCAGAGGCCCCGAATTGGGCTTAAACATGGTATGTGTGAGGAACCAGAAGAAGACCAGGGTGACCACATTGCCATGGACAAATGAGAATGCGTGGTGCCCAGTACGTATTATGGGCTCAGTATATAATAGTTGTTACTGACATAATGGGTACGTAAATGGCAAAGCAATGAAAATACATCCCTGGGAATAAAAGGTTTATCACTATAATAATGGTCATGATGTGTAAAAAAACACCTATTATTAGACTGCCACAGCCTGATGGATTGTCTGATGATAGGTGTCAATTGTGATTACGAACCAGGGACAAGTCACATTACAGACCCATGAAGTACTTCAGTTTTGCCCAGGCTACTATAATTTGCCACTGAGTTTCTTGCAGCCTCAAGTGGAATGTGAGTCAGCCTCTCCAGACCTCAGCAGGGTCTCCCCAAGGCCAGGCTAACTGGCTCCTCCCAGCCAAAGCCTAGGGCCCTCCTGCACATCTGGCCAGAACTACTGAGCAGGACATTATATGCTTGTTGAACATCCTTGTGGGGACATCCTCCTTGATATTATCAAATAAATGCCAAGGACTGAGAAGGAACAGGGTTTTTTTTTTTAAGCATACGTGAAGTGACTGGCACTGAAGAGTGACCAAAAGTTGGCCTTATTAAGCTTGGTCCACACCCAGCAGTTACCTATACTGGAGTCACACAGACACACACTGACATATTGATTTCTGTGTTCTCTAATAAAATTACAGACCTGAGCTTTGAGTTTACTTCTTAATAAGAAGGTGTTTATTCTTTTGTGATGACTCCTTTAGGCACCCTTTTTTGGGAATGTTTATATAAACTAGACTTTAAATGATGACAAGTAATCATTGTATGACCTCTCTATAATGTTGCTATGTCAATCTCAAAAAACAAATGTTAAAATTTTGTCCAGTATGTATTTTAAATCAATAACATTACTATGGCAACTATTAGCAAATCCATTTTAATCTGTACTTCTCTTGTAGACAAAATAGAATACTTCAACATTTAATAAACATGGCCACTTAATTGACTTTTACTCCATAGGCTATTTATTCTGGTAACTATTAATTTTTCACACAAAGTTAGATAAAGAAACAGAACTTAATTGAAAATAGTAAATACAACATATTTTATTTTTCCCTGAGAGCATGTTCTGAAAATTGATTATTCTTAAAAATAGTGGATGTAATCCCACAGGTTTTCTATCATGTATGATATACTAAATTGTAATTATTCAGGGTAGTGAAGGAGACTTTGCTTTGGATATCTCAAGAGTAACAGATAATAAAACATGCACTATATAAGCCAATTTATAACATACCTTATATCTGTAAATAATCTTGGATCTGTTCGATATGGTAGGAGGCACTGCAATTTCCATACAGCTAAAATATCACTAACAAAAAGACAAAAGAATAATTTTATTGTTTCCATAAATACATAAAATCAACACCATGTGATTCTCAGACTGAATAATTTGAGAATCAGTCACAAAACTTATGGTGTTTGAACATTTAGAGGCATGTATGTTTTCATTAACTACTAAGCACACAGTTGTATGAGGCACAAATTATCTTAGTAAAGACAGCAGCGATAAAGAGGCAGGGACATATATACACTACCAAACGTAAGGTAGATAGCTAGTGGGAAGCAGCCGCATAGCACAGGGAGATCAGCTCGGTGCTTTGTGACCGCCTGGAGGGGTGGGATAGGGAGGGCGGGAGGGAGGGAGACGCAAGCGGGAAGAGATATGGGAACATATGTATATATATAACTGATTCATTTTGTTGTGAAGCTGAAACTAACATACCATTGTAAAGCAATTATACTCCAATAAAGATGTTTAAAAAAAAAAAAAGACAGCAGTAGTTAAATCTTAAAGCAAACCCCTTCCTTATATGCATTCTTAATCTAACGATGTAAGCCATCGTTTTTAAAGATTACTTTATTCCCTATGTTCTCAATAAATGTAGTAAGCCAACATATTTTTTCTTTTGCTTTACATTTTGCTGTAATATGGTAAAAAGCCTCCCAAAATAAGACCAATAAATATTATTCACTTGAATTTTCATGTGCAAAAAGGCAGTGATTTAGTTCAATAATTTTACTTTAGTTTAACTCATTAGAACTTCAGCTACTGTCTCATCTGTGTGTATCTCTGTGATTGTATAATTTTGAACATATACTTTTTGTATCACCTCCTTAAATAGACAGAAGACAAATTTAATAGGACCAAAATTCTATCAAAAATGTGCAGGTATATGTGGAACTGATTAATCAGGAAACAGTGTTGTTATCAGAAGAATTTGTCACTATCTAATGCCATGAACCACTAATAACAGTTAAATGACTTCAACTTTATATATTCAAGCCATCACTGTTATAACAGATATACAATATTTTACCTTGGGAAAGTATTTTGAGATGAAGTAACAAGCAGAAACAATATTTTCAAAGTCTATATTGTGTCACCAAAGCTACAAGCATGAATCTTTGGGAAAGAATTATTTGATTCACGAGTGTAGCACTTTATAATATTTTTCTTAAACTTCCTAGGGTGATTCTTTTTATATAATTTCACCAAATGACATTATCTCCCTTTCTTGTAAGCATTCCAAGAGAAATATCACCAACATAGGACAAGCACTCTTACCACAAAGATTTATTAAGGAAAATAATCAAATAAACCCCATATATAAACAGATATATAAAATAAGACATATTAAACAAGTTATATGTGTGCATGTAAGTGAGAAATCTTGAGCTATCTCAATCTATTAAACCTCTTTACCCAGCTCCCCCCCAAAAATAATAATTTAGACTTTTTTGAACTGGTTTTTAAGACCTTTGAGTGCAATTGCTATATTCAAGTTCCAAGTTCTTTGCACCTCACCCTATGCCTTCACTGCTGCTCTCGGGCCAACGGCCATCCTCTGTGCTAACATGGCCTGCCCTAATGTCCACACACCCAGGCTTTGAATTTTTCACCTCCTGTCTTTCAAGAAGCTATTATCTGCCTATTCTCTACATGAGACACCACCATGATGATCAAGATACAGACCAGCCTTCCAAACCACACCCTCGCATTCTCCTGGTCCTTTCTGTCTTGTCAAAATGCAACCATAGATTTATTTTTGGCAATTTCTAAATTTCATCTAAATGGAATCATACATTATATACTGATTTCATCTGGCTATTTTGCTCCACATTATGTCTGAGATTCTCTCTGGGTGTTGAGTATGGTAGCAGAGGTACATTGTTTGTTATTGCTATATAGCAGGCTTCACAACCTAGGCACTCTTCACATTTTGGACTGTTAGAGACTGTTCTATGAATGCAGAGTAAGATGTTTAGCAGGAATGCTGGCCTCTAGTCATAAAATGTCAGCAGTAGCGCCCCAAGGTGTGAAAACCAAAAATATCTCCAGACATTCAAGTTACCCCCAGTTGAGAACCATAGCTATATTGTCTTCCGTAGTTGGAATGTATCTTATAATTATTTATCCAACTTTCACTGATGGAAATTTGGTTGTTTGGGGTGTTAGTAACAATCTGGACTTACTCAAGAAAATAAGGCCACCCTACTATAATCATGAGAATAAAGTGGTTTCGTATGTAAATTAGAATTTACACAAACTTCGCGAGAGCTTGGCAGGGGTGGTGGCAGAGGAGGAAACATAGGATAAATATAAGGAAATTGCCAAAAAATGTAAGCACTGGGGAAGAAGAAAGTTTGGGAAGCAGATCCTGGAGACTTCACCTGAAGCACCATGGCAGGTAGTTGTCAGAGGCCCCCAGGAAAGCTGCATGCTTCTCAAGGTCTGCGAGAACACACCCATCAACTGTCTCAGTCAGCAGCAGCAAGTTAGATTTCCAGCTGCTCCCTGAGAAGATGCTCTGAGTCAAACATCCAACTGCACATCAAGGTCCACCAGTTTCAGTGAGATTCCTGTGAGAAGAGGGCCTCTACTCCTCTTCACCTTCCACTGTGAGTTACTCTCATTGACAAAACTTAATCCTGAATAATATCAGGAACGGGATTCCGGAAAATGTCGTCCTAAGCTTCTTTTCTGTATTTTAGAGGGAGATCAGAGAGTGATGTTCAGTTGACAGGAGACAATCCAACACAGCAGCTGCTCTAAAGATTCTTGCATGTGCCTTTTGGTGCAAATATGGACTCAGTTGTGTTTGATGTATATGAAAGAGTGATACTGCTGTGTCATATAGTAAGGGTCATAGAGTACTACCATCAACAGTGTCTGTGAGTTCCAGTCACCTCACATCCTTGCTATCGCTTCATATCACTTTATATTTTGAAATTTTTGTTTGTCTTAATTTTAGTCATTCTGGTTGGTGTGTAATGGTACCTTACTGTGGTTTTAATTTGTACTTGCATGTTGACTAATGATTATCATTTAGCACCTTTTCTTATACCTTTAATCCATTGGGATACATCCTGGTTTATAGTGCCGTTCTGTGGCCCTTGCCATCATTTTATTAGTTTGTCTACCTTCTTCTTATTCATTTGTAGAAATTTAAATGTATGTATATACACATGTATGTACATATATATGTACATCTATTTCTATATCCATATTTATATCTATGTCTAGATCTAGATAGATCTGGGTATGATATCATTATTACTTATGTGTCACAAGTATCTTTTCCTACTCTGAGACTTGGCTTTTAATTATCTGAATGCTGTATTTTTTTATTTTGTTTTGATAGTAGGGTCAGCGGCAGTCCTAAGATACAATACAGAGATTTCCTGTATACTCTTCCCCACTTTCCTCCAATGGTAACATTATGCAAAACTAAAGTATAATATCAAAACCAGAAAACTGATGTTAACATAATCTATCAATCATTCAGATTTCACCAGTTTTATACACACTCATTTGTGTGTATGTATTTCAGTCAAAAAATATCTTGAGACAAATGAAAATGGAAACACAACATACTAAAATTTATGGGATGCAGCCAAAGCAGTTCAAAGAGGGACATGTAGAGTTATAAATGCATGTATCAAAAAAAAAAGACTTCAAATAAACAACCTACCATTACACCTCAAAGAACTAGAAAAAGAAGAAACTAAGTCTGAATTTAGTGTAAAGAAGGAAATGATAAATAGAGAGCAGAAATAAATGAAACCAAGAAAAAGAGACAAGAATAGAAGAGATTAACAAAACTAAGACTTTGTTCTTTAAAAGATAAACTTGACTAATAAAAAAGAGAGATGACTGAAATAAATATAATTATAAATGAAAGAGGAGACATTACAACAGATGCCACAGAAATACAAAGGATCATAAGAGACCACTACCAACAAATGGGACAACCCAGAAAATGGACAAATTTCTGGAAACATAAACCTACCAATACTGAATCATGAAGAAACAGAAAATATGAATAGACCAACAACAAATAAGAAGGTTTGAGTCAGTAATAAAAATACTCCCAGCAAGTAAAAGTTCAGGACCAAATAGTTTCACTGATGAATTCCACCAAACATTTAAAGAAGAATTAATACCAATCCTTCTCAAACTCTTCCAAAAATTAAAGAGGAGAGAACATACTCAAATTCATTTTACAGAGCCAGCATTACCCTGCTACCAAAGCCAGATGAGGGTCTACAAGAATAGAAAACTAAAGGCCAATATCCCTGATGAATATAGATATAAGAATTCTCAACAAAATACTAGCAAACAGAATTCATTGAAAGAATGAAAGGATCATACACCATAATGAAGTGGAATTTGTACCTGGGATGCAAGGATGGTTCAATGTATACAAATCAATATATGTGATATATCACATTAACAGAATGAAAGATAAAAATCATATGATGAAATCAACAGATACAGAAAAAGCATTTGATGAAATGTACCATTTTTTATGATAAAAATTTCTCAACAAATTAGAAATAGAAGAACCATGCCTCAAAATAATAAAGGCCATATATGACAGACCCACAGCTAAGAGCTGAAAGTTTTTCCTCTAAGATCAGGAACAACACAAGTGTGTCAACTCTCACCACTCCTAATCAACATAGTAGTACTGAAAGTCCAGGCCACAGTAATCAGGGAAGAAAAAGAAATAAATGCATCCAATTTGAAAAGGAAGAATTAAAATTGTCTCTGTTTGCAGTGACATGGTCTTAGATATAGAAAATTCTAAAGACTCCACCAAAAAAAAAAAAAAAAAACCTTCTAGAACTTATAAACAAATACAGTAAACCTGCAGGATAAAAAAAAAAGCATATAAAAATTAATTGCATTTCTATATACTAACAACAACTTACCTGAAAAAGAAATAAAGAAAACATCCCATTCACAATAGCATCAAAAATGTTAAAATACTTAGGAATAAAATTAACCATGGAGAAGAAAGATCTGTACAGTGAAAACTATAAGATACTGAGAAATAAAATAGAAGACACAAATAAATGGAAATATATCCCATGGTCCTGTATCGGAAGACTTAATATTGTTAAAATGTCCATAATCCCCAAAGCTGTAGATTTCAATGAAATCCTTATCAAAATTTCAATAATATTCTTCACAGAAATAGAAAAAACGATCCTAAAATTCATATGGAAATGTGAAAGACCCCAAATGGTCAAAGCAATCTTGAGGAAGAAGACAAAACTGGGGACATCACACTTCTTGATTTCAAACTACACTACAAAACTCGGGCAATCAAAACAGTATGTTGCCAGCATAAAAACAGACACATGAGACCAATGGGACAGAACTGAGAGTCCAGAAATAAACCCACGCATACACAGTCAACTAATATTTGACAAGGAGCCAAGAATACTCAATGGGGGAAAATAGTCTTTTCAATAAATGGTGTTGGGAAAACTGGATATCCACATGCAAGTGAATAAAACTGGATCCTTATCTTACACCACTTACAAAAATTAACTCAAAATGGATAAAGAAGACCTGAAATCATAAAACTCCGGGAAGACAATACAGGGAAAAATTTCCTTGACATTGATTTTAGCAATAAGTTTTTGGATATGACACCAAAAGCACAGGCAACAAAACCAAAAATAAACAGGTGACGTGCAATTACATCAAACTAAAAAACTTCTGCACAGCAGAAGAGACGATAAACAAAATGAAAAGGCAACATATGGAATGGGAAAATACATTTGCAAATCATATATCTGGTATGTGTTTTATATTCAAAATATGCAAGGAAGTCATACAACTCAATAGCAAAAAAATCCAATTGAAAAATGGACAAAAGACTTGAATAGACATTTTTTCCAAAGAAGAAATATAAATGGCCAACAGGTACATGGAAAACTGTTTAACACCACTAATAATCAAGGAAATGGAGATCAAAACCACAATGAGCTATCACCTCACACTTGTTAAAATGATTATTATTAAATGATTATTAAATGATTATTATTAAAAAATAATAATAAGAGATTACAGATGCTGACAAGGATGTGGAGAAAAGGAACCTTTGTGCACAGTTGGTGGAAATGTAAATTCGTGCAGCCACTATGGAAAATAGTATGAGGTTTCTCAAAAAAATAAAATAAAACTACCATATGATCCAGCAATCCCAATTATGAGGATGTATCCAAAGGAAATGAAATGTCTATCTCAAAATGTTTTCAGCACCCCCATGTTCATTGAAACATTATTCATAACAGACACGACATGGAAAGAACTTGAGTCCACTGACAGATGAATTGATAAAGAAAATGTGATATATATAATAATATATTAATATACCTATATATAAATGCTATTCAGCCATAAAAAAAAAAAAGAAATCCTGCCAATTTTGACAACATGGATGAAACTTGAGGGTAGCTAAGTGAAATGTCAGAAAGAAAAAGACAAACATTGCATGACCTTACATAAGCAGAATCTTAAAAATACTGAACTCATAGAAACAGAGTAGATTGGTGTTTGCTAGCGGCGAGGAAGGTGAAATAATGGGTAAAGATGGTCAAAGGGTACAAACTTCCAGTTATAAGATGAATAAGTCCTGGGCATCTAATGTAAAGCACGGTGACTATAGTTAAAAATACTGCTAAATGCTAAGATAGTAAATCGGAAAAGTTCTCAGAGCATACACACATACACACACAGAGACACAGACACACACATACACACACGCACACACATACACACACACCATAACTATGTGAGGGGATGCTTTTGTTAAGTAATGTTACTGTGGTAATCATTTTGCAATATATACACATATCAGATAATTACGTTGTATACCTTAGAGCTATAAGCTATATGTCAATTATATCTCAATAAACCTAGAAAAAATAAAAATGTAATTTCTTTTTCTTCCTGCTGTTGTTTTTGTTTCTACTGAAAAAGCTGGTATTATTCTTCTTTTTGCTCTGTTGAAAAAAAAATGTGGTACTTACTCTGGCTGCTTTGAAGATTTTATATTTATCTTTGTTCAGCAGTTTTATATAATACATGCAGGTGTGATTTTCTTTCTATTTCTTCTGATTAGGACCATCAAGCTGCTTGAACTGTAAGTTGTTGTCTTTGCCAGTTTTGGAAAATTCTCATACAATGGTATTTCACATATTGCTTCTGTTTTATTCTCCTCTTTTTCTTGGACTTAAGTTAAATGTATTTTAGATTTTTTTCAGTATATCCTCTATATCATTTATACTTTTTCCTGAATTTCCCATCCTATTTCTATATGTGTTTAAAGGATTCTGTTTTTTTGTTTTTTTGTTTTAGTTTCCTCACTTTGTCTTCTGCCATATTTAATACATTAATTATTCTACTTCTTTCATTCTTACTTTCAGTTACTGTATTTCTTTAGTTTTAAAATTTTAAGTTGACCTTCTTATAGATTCCAGGTCTGGAAAGTCCCCGTCTTTTCATCAACTGTCAATCTATTTTTACTGCCTGTATTTTTTATCTGGGTTTTTGTGCATTTTATAAAAATGTTTAGTAATTTTTAGTCATAAAAATTGTAGAGTTTCTGCCTGATGATCTTCCTAAAAAGAGGATTAATCTTCACGAAGGCATAGACTGTGTTGGTGGATCACCCTGGACCAGTCAAGGAAAGGTTTGGGGCTTTGCGAAGTTTGAACTTCTTTGATCAGCTCTTATCTCTAAAGCATAGATGTATGCCTATGGGCATATGCTCTTAGGGGGTATTCTTTCTCCGATCTTAACTGAAAACCTCTGAGTCCTTTGGAGTCATCCAATGTGTTAATCTCTAAACCGTTGCTTCGTTTTCCCTAGAAGTATTAAACTGCTGAAATATTTGCTCAGTCCTTTAGATCTCCAACTATAGCCGGCTGCTTGGTTTCTGGATGTCTCTTCCTGAACACCCCATAGTTTAGGAAGTGGTCAAAAGCCTTGGTGGTAAACTTCATGCAGTCTCCCACTCACTTGTCTGCAGTTATTTTTTTCCCCTCAAGTTCAGTTCTTGGAGAGTCCCAACACCAACCTCTGTGTCCCCAGCATGAGACCTCTGTTAGTTCTAGGCCTCCACTTTCTGCCCTGCGTCCTCACCCATGGACTTGGCAAAACGCTGAGGACAACTGCAGAGAGGAATGTGGGACTCAGAATTCTCTCTCCCTTATCTCCAGAATTTCGGCCCCTCTAGTTCTGCCTGCCTCGATTGTTCTTCAAAGCTTTTCAAGAGTTGTTTCACATCCTAATCCAGCTTTTATACTTATTAAGAGAAGAGTTAGTCTGGTGGGTGCTACCTTGTTGTGGTTGACAATGGAAATCACTGAATTATGTGAGTTTGCAGATATGAGAAATCCTAAGTGAACACATCTCTTGAATAAATGTGACATCTCTGAACACTGAAAAAATATCAGATACAGTTACTTCTACTCGTAGGATTGCATTTTCTCTTTCTATGTTGTTTCATCTTTTCTCATCTCTTCTCACTCTGTGATGGTGGTGGGAGTTTACCACAACCTGCTTTTAGTCAAGTAGAAAAGTTTCCAGATCAAATTTAACCTAAGAGTTTTTGTTTTTAATGATTATGATGATTTCAGTAGATGATTTTTGTATGGTAGCAGCTCAGGATTTCAGGGTTAACTAATTCCATATCAGCCTAACAAATTTTAAAATTTGTAACTAGTTTATTTTCCTTTAAAAAAATGCCCAAGTATGTTTTTAACGAACACTTAATATCTGAGCATTTGTATGGTCCTTTACCGATGTTTTATTCCACCTGCATTGAATACCTACGTGTGAGAAACCTTCAGGACGTCAGCAGAACATCTGAAGTGCTATGAACTGAGTTATTTAAAATCTAGTCTCCAAAAAGTACTTGAAGTGCCTATAACTCAGCTATAGCTGAAGACACAATCACAGAGTAGAACTTTCTATTCCATATGCTGAAGTAGCTCATAGAACAAAAAGGTGCATTAATGTCTATGATGAAGAGAAATCTAACGTTAATTTTTTGACTTGCGGCCAGTGGAGTCTGCTGAGTCTGTTATGGTAAACACGAGATTTTTTAAAGAATTGTCCAGAGAAATCAGCCCATGAGAGATTTCTTTTTTTCTAGACACTTTCTTACAAAAAAGAACCAAAATGCTTGCTATGAAGTGGGAGGAGGTGGTGGTGTCAGGGTATAAAAACTTAGAAATAGATTACTTACAATCGCACTGGATTTCATTCCCATTCATTCCTATGAAATAGAAATGAAGGTTTATGGGATCTGTAAGATTGATGAGCACTTTTTTTTCCCATTGCAGAGCACAGGCTCCGGACGCGCAGGCTCAGCGGCCATGGCTCACAGGCCCAGCCGCTCCACGGCATGTGGGATCTTCCCAGACCGGGGCACGAACTCGTGTCCCCTGTATCGGCAGGCGAACTCTCAACCACTGCGCCACCAGGGGAGCCCTGATGAACACTTTAAATCGCTCTGTCCAGTTTCACTGCAAGCTGATGTCTTATTCAAACCAAACAGCAGCGTACTTGGGGGCCAAAAGTTGTTACAAGTCTGCCACACTGGGAAATACATGAAACAAACAAAATATAGTGAATAGAGCTACTTATTAAGCATGAAAATGATACTCATCTGAGATTATTTGGATGCAGTTTTAGAAGCATTTCATTCCTCAGTTGTCATTCCTGCAGTGAGCACTAAATCACTGATGTATTTTTCCTCGCAATTCATGATTTCCCATCTTAGAGCAGGAACTGAGGGAAGTATTACAAACTAGGATGGTTTTATGAAAGAAAGGAAAAATAGGAAAATGATAGATAAAATAACGACTTATGAAGTGATATGTAAAAATCAAGGCACAGGTTATCTGTGGAGGGTATAGGGAGGAGCATTAGAATGTCAGTTTTGAAGAAACTGTGTTATTTTATTATTTCTTCCAAACCTGGAGGCAGAATAATAAGTCCAATGCAGACTTAGCTTGAATTACAAGAGATTTCAATAAACTGCCTGTCTGGGACCCCAAAAAAGCCTATTGTGCTGTTCATTACATAAGACATGAAATACAGACAAACCTCAAATCCTGACAATGTACACTTTCATTTATCCATGAAGATAACTTTATGCAACTAACTTTGTGCAGGAATAGATTAAACATCTATTACTGTAATCCTGATGATTTCTAATAAATTAAAATTTACTTTTGTGAGCCATCCAATTATTAATCATTAGAAGATGTTGCATTCTTTTAATTAAAATAAATGACCTGAATAATGCATGAATATGTGAATACAAGAATAGTTAATTGCTAAAAAATGTAAAGATATTTGAAGACCTTGGGTCAAAATCTGTGGTCAAGTGCATGTACATAGACCCACTGCCCTGAAACATTTAGATACTCCTCTCTTGGTTATTTAAAGAACAACAATCAGTTTTATCTGGAACTGATAGCCTTTGTTAACCTTTAGGTTTGATCTTCTTATTTACAACTTTAAAGCTTGCTCTGAATTCAGAATTAATGGACAATTTACTAGAACACTAGATTAACAGAATTTTATGTCTGGAATGCACAGAAATGTGCAAAGTTGTAAGATCACACCTGGCAGAGCTAACTCTTCAATTGAGAAGGAGTAAGGGGAACTCAGTGGAAAAAACCTTTTTAGAAAGTATGACATCTCCCATCAACCTGAAAGTTCAGTGGAGGACAGCTGACTAGGTTTCCATTTTTTCATCCATTTTGAGTCAGTCATTTATGAATATTTATTCACTACACACTAAATTTTTTTTTTGCGGTACACGGGCCTCTCACTGTTGTGGCCTCTCCCATTGTGGAGCACAGCCTCCGGATGCGCAGGCTCAGCGGCCATGGCTCACGGGCCCAGCTGCTCCGCGGCATGTGGGATCTTCCTGGACCGGGGCACGAACACGTGCCCCCTGCATCGGCAGGCGGACTCTCAACCACTGCGCCACCTGGGAAGCCCCCCCACTAAATTATTAATTAGGTTTCTTACATCTCCCTCCAGCCTGTCTTGACCCCTTGATCATCAAAAGTTTTCTTTTCTTTTATCTATATTTACTTCTATGAAAGTCTTCTAATTTTAAAACAGTGATATGCTCTATTCAAAGATTTCAGTCCTGTAACAGACTAACTTCCCTTGAAACTGTACTCTATCTCTACATAATGTGGAAACACCACATAATATTATCTTAATCTGCTCGGGCTGCTATAACAAAATGCTATAGACTGGGTGGTTTAAACAACAGACGTTTATTTCTCAAAGTTCTGGAAGCTGTGAAGTCCAAGATCAAGGTTGCCAGCAGATTCAGGTCCTGGTGAGGACCTGCTTGTAGAAAGCTGCCTTCACACTGTGTGTTCCCTTTCCTTGGTGCAGGCATTGGAGAGAAGAGGGGGGAGGGGGAAAGACAGAGACAGAGAGAGAGAGATCTGTCTTCCTCTTTATAAGGACACATCTCATCATGAGTCTAACCCTCATGACCTCTTATAAACCCAATTATCTCCCAAAAGGCTCACCTCCAAATACTATGACGTTAGGGGACAGAGGTTCAATATATGAATTTGAGGGGAGGGGGACATAAACATTCAGCTCATAACAATGTTTATTAAAGCTTTATTAAACTATGTGAACGCCTCCTATTGTTTTCTTAGTATCCATGCATTTTTTTTCTGAAAACATTGCTGAATGTTTATCAAGTTCTAGGAACTGTGATAAACACAAATTTCTCGAGTTCATGAGGAATTTACAACTTTGTGGCAGAGAAATGCACATTAACAGATAATCATAGTACTGGTTACGGCAGTGAAATAAAAATATATAAAAACTGATGCAAGAACACAGAGAAACTAATTCATTATGACTGGAGGGACAGGGAAGGTTTACAATAAGAGGTGAGAATTAGCTGGATCTTAATGCATGCACAATGGGAAGTAAGGTTGGAAAAATCTGGAAGGCTATCTGGGCAAAGCAAACTGGTCTGCAGATGGATCATGGCTTTTCGAAAATAACCCACTTAGAATTAGCGAATAGCATTCTGAAACTCTATCAGAAAGTTTGTGATGTCTACACAGACACATTTTAAATTTTTATTTAATTTTTTTTGGTATTGACAGGAGTTGAGGATGGAAAAGGGAGTTTGGACCAGATTATGAAGGACTTTTAAATGGCATGCCAGAGATCTTGGACTTCACCTGTAGACAGTGGGAAACAAGCTCAGCTTTTTAGATGGTGAATGAGTTAAGATACCAGATTACTAACATATTAAAATAATAGCTAATATGTATGAAGTGCTTTTGGTATACCTTCTCCGTATAATTCTATAAACTTTACATGCATTAACTTATTTCACGCTCACAGTAACCTCATTACGTAAATGTTAGGATTTTCTTCAATTTATAGGTGAATAGACTAAAGCTTGGAATCGCTTGTGTAAGATCACACAGGGAAAAAGTATCAGAAGCAAGTTTCACACTCCAGTCTTTCTGTCTCCAGGGATTTCACCACTAACCTCTAAACTATATAAAATTAAATGTATCAGGGTGGTTTATAAAATGAAATGTACAAGTAATTGATTAAAATTTTGGTGCTAATCTCCTCTCCATTTTGTTTCCCCTACCCTGGACTTGGAAGAGGCTTGTTTTGGATCTTGGGGGTTGGGGGACAATGGGTATCTATTGTACTTGAAAAATAACTAGAAACAATAAAGGAAAGCTAAATAATATCACCCATAAAAAAATCTATTATTGCACTCCACTGCTTTTTAATGCTTGCTCTAAAAAATTATTGACATGCTCAATATCTCCCTTTTAATTTCTCAAGTAACTTCCAGAGAATGTACGTGAGGTAGATAATAAAAGAGATAATAAGTGGTTCATGAAAGATGATGAAGTTGAATTTAAGAACATACTTTTAAAACCCTTCTAATAAATGTTGCTTGTTTCAAAGCTCTTTTCGGTTCACAGTGGAGGAACAAGATGGCAACATTAACGGAGATTCAGAATAGATTCAAATATAAAATGATGTTATATGATGTGTAGCCATAAAGAGGGATATTCTCCCTGATTCGATGATCTGCTTTCTATGCTTGTTGACCTTGAAATATTATCTCGATTCTATTCACCTCTGTTTTTGATTTATGATTTCCAAATTCAAAACTAGATCTGATAAATTTATCCTGATTCTTATATACATTCTTCTTTATGGAGATTGTTTTTTCATTGTGAAACTTGTTTTTCCTGATCCTTGTTTATAATCCTGCTACAAATTAGTCATTCTGTTGCCCTCCATCTAATGTTCCCTAAAACAGCATAACTTTTCACCAAGTACATTACTCACCCAAATGGATCATAAAACTAATAAAAGTCCAACAGACTTTTGAGACTGTCAACAGACTCTCAAGGTGTCCAATGGTTGAGTTGCAGAAGTTGTAAAATAAATAATAATACATTTATTACAATCACAAGGATTATAGCTTAGGAGAAGAGTTCCAGTTTTGGGGTTTGGGGAATTGGAATAGAAATAAAATCCTGGAGAAACCAAGAGAGAAACTCAGGCATAGGAGCAAGAAGACATAAATTCTCTTCCTACAATTTTTAAGTGGATCCTGAAACTGAAGTTTGGCCATAATAAACAGGGTTAAAACAATATGACCTGTAGACTGATGGCATCAAGGTTGATTCGATGCTGAGTCCAAAGAGAAGAACCAAGTTCTTTTTGTTATTTGTCCCCAGAAGATGGCCTAGTTGCAGGGCCTTGGGTCAATGTGAAACCAGCCTCCAGAAGTTAAGCCATTGCAGAATGAACAGCATGGTAATGAGGTAAGAAAAGTGACAGGTCCCCAAACCCTCAATCTGTAAGATACATGAATGGGAGGGGCACCAGGGATTTTTAGGGCAGTGAAACTACTCTGTGTGATACAATAATTGTGAACACACGTCATTCATTATACATTTGTCCAAACCCATAGAATATACAACACCAAGAGTCAGCATAATGTAAACTCTGGACTTTGGTTGATAATGACATGTCAATATAGGTTCATCGATGGTAACAAATGTACCATCTAGTGAGGAATGATGATAATGGTGGAGGTTATGCATATGTTAAGGCAGAGTGGGAAATCTATGTCCTTTCCTCTCAGTTTTGCTGTGAGCCTAAAACTGCTCTAAACATAAAGAGAGAGAGAGAGAGAGAGAGAGAGAGAGAGAGAGAGAGAGAGAGAGAGAGAAAGGTGAAACCAGCAACAGAATAATAAAGATGAGGGAAGATGATTCTAGAGGGAAGATTTTCATTGGTCATATTCCCCAGTGTCCTAGAACAATGGAGGAAAACATTTAATGCCTTGGGTATGTCCCCAATTTTTTCACTTTACTACCATTTTAGAAATTCAGAGCTAATAAACTCTTGACAACAGTATTTCAGTCAAGTACTAGCTGGCCTCCTTGAGTTCAGTCTCTCCTTCCTCCAATCCACATGCTACACTGCTTCTATGTTTATGTTTCACAAATCTCTAACTTCACCCCCCGCCCACCTGAATTTCTCAATAAACTCCTGTTACCAGATGAAGTCTAATTTTTCAACATGTCATAGTAGGTCTGAGCAGGTTAAATGTTGCAGTCACCATTTAGTTTACAATCGAGGAATAGGTAAAATAATATTATGAATAAAACATACATACAAATGTGTCCCTTCAAGAAATGGGGATACAGTAAGGAAACAAATTGTACAACGTGAAATACAATAAAATCTGATAGATAATAAATTAAACAGTAAAGCAGAAATAGGAGGCAATCAGATTAATTCTAAGAAAGAAATTGTCTCCTGATGAGGGCCTTGTAAAGGAACATGAGTATCATCAGACTAGGGGTTGGGAAAAATTGCTTAAGCAAAGATTAAGCCTGGCTGAAGCAGTGAGTTTAAAATGTGTTCACTTTGAGGAAACAAAGTAGACAATATAGTTAATCTGGGGCCAAAATAAAAAGAGTATGCCATGTTTTGATTTTACAAAAATACGTATAACTTCTTAAAGAATAGGAAGTCTCAATGAGCTTTTGAGATCAAGCCAAATGATAAAATCAGCATTCCACAACTCAAATACTCAACGATTTGAGTTTCAGTTATAGGTTGGGTTTGCCAGAGGAATTAAAGAGAGTGGATTCAGTTTACTCCAATCTGACCAGATGGACGTAGATGGGTATAATAAAATCAAGTGCTGATTTTAAAATAAATACTAATAACAATGATAAGAATAGTAAAACAAGGCTATTAATTAGAGGAGACAGAGGAGGAGCAGTAGATAATGGGATTAAGGCTTTGCCCAGGCTCATTACAAAGGAATATGTCCCCAGTTCAGGCATTTTTCCTCAGGATGGACGTGACTGGTGGCAGAAATGATATTAGCGGTTATTGAATTCTGCTTCTGCTGTTAGTGCCTGTCTTGGGTTTCTAGTACAAAAGGTCCAAGTTGAAGCTCAAAACTTAGACAAACCAGCAAATTATGCATTCCAATAATCCCATCCATATGCTCACTCCTGTTCCTTCTGCTCCCCTTACTACCACCAGAGAGAAAGGTCTTTTCTCACTGATTTATTGACTCTTCAGGACTCTTTTTAAAAGCCAGGGCCAATTTCAGGTGTACAGCAAAGTGATTCAGTTATACATATACATGTATCTATTCTTTTTCAAATTCTTTTCCCATTCAGGTTATTACAGAAAACCTGAAACTAACACAGCATTGTTAATCAAATATACTCCAATATAAAATTTAAAAAATTTTTTAATCCATTAAAAAAAAGAATTTTATTTTGCATGACTCTGCCACCTCAGGACTCAGAGCAGAAGCATTTTTAATTAAAAAATGTTAAAAATAAAACTGTTTAAACTCCAAAAAAAAAAAGCCAGTGCCTAATTGTTAGTGGCTCAACTGTTTACTAAAAGAGCAAATGTTTAGGGGAAAAAATAGATATGAAAATACTCTGAATTTATCACTCAGTGATGATTCCAAGACGGTCATTTTTGCTTTTTTCATCACACAATTTAGACTCATACACAAATTTGATCTTTCCTTTCCTTTACCTTCTAGTGCAGTGCTTAAGATTATGGACTCTAAAATCAGACCACGTGAGGGGCCACATCTTAGCTCCGTTACCTACTGGTCATATAATCACATGACCCAGATAGGTAACCTCGCTGACATCAGTTGCCGTATCTCTAAAACGGCAAGAATGATGGACTCCTCTTCATAGTTTATTCTGAGGAGTAAAAGACTCAATACTTGAAAAAAATTAAAATATTGCCAGGGACACAATATGAGAGCTGGTAAGATGAGGAAAATCACAAAATGTAATTTATCAATACGTAATTATTTCTATTGTCCCTTCTAGGAAAACAAAGGTCATCAACGCTCTCCACATTGCTACAATCAATGGTCAACTCTTCATCCTACTCGACCCACCAGCACTGGCTCGCTCACCCGGCTTCCCTTATACCTCGCTCTCTGGATCCCCACCTGCCACTGCTTCCCTGGCCCATCATGGCAGATTCTGCCTTTTCACACAATGTCTCAACAGTGCAGTGCCCTAACATTCAGCACTCAGACCTTTCTCTTTTCTCCTTATGTGATTTCATCCAGATCCTGATTTACAAACCTTTCATTAAATGATGTCTCCTAAATTTAAGTATCCCAGATAGAACTCTCTCCTGAACTTAAAATTCATGCATCCAATTACCTATTGAAAATCACCATGCGGGTGACAAATAGATAGCCCACAATTAAATTCTTCCTAACTGAAAATCAGAGCTTTCCAACACCTGTTATACCCACAGTTTTCCTGATCTTACTTTACAACTACATCATCCTTTTTGTAGTTTAGGATAAAAGCCTTGAAAACATTCTGGGTTCCTCTTTACTCTAAAGCTATATATCTAAACTGCCAGTAGATTTTGTTGCTTCTGTCATCAACATACACCCCAAATCTGACCACCTCTTTAGCATTTGCACTGCTATTCCGGTCCATCCTGGTCCAGGCCATTGTTATCTCTTGCTAGGATGATTTGGATAGCCTCCAAATCGGTCTCCTTCCTTCTACCTCCCCCCCAACAATCAGTTCTCAACTCAGCATCGACTGGTGCTTCTAAAATATCATTTCATTCACAACACTCCTCTGCTTACGCTATTCCAATGGCTGTCCTTTTCACTCAGAGTAAAAACTGAAGCCTCTCCCTGAACCTACAGGGTCTATCCTGACCAGCACCTCTTACTTCTCTGAATCTCTCTCTTGGTCTACCTTTAATAACTAATAAATGATGAGAATGAGAATTCCTGGCATACGTAAAATGAGTAGATTAGCCAATACAAACAATTTATCTATAATATAGAATAAGAGGACCAGCATGATGTATGGTTTTGAAAAAATGATTAAAGTTTTTATTATTTTGACTTTCTTATGCCAACTTTGAAGAAAATGAGTTTGCTACCAGATGAAAGAAAAGGGAAGGGAAGGGAGAAATTGAGAGAGAGAGAAAGAGAGAGAGAGAGAGAGAAAGAAAGCAAGGAAAGAAGAAAGGAAGCTAGATCTGTACATATAAACACAGCTGTAAACCAATAAATATAGTTATTTTACACACTATTCTTGTTTTTAAAACACACAAAGCAACATATTCCAAGATAAATTACAGTCACAGAGGTATCTCAAGTGTTTGTAAAACCACCTATACATTTAAACAAATTGTAATATATGTTAAAGAACATCAACTATCTCAAGGATGATATCTACTAACATACAAGAATTCCCTAAGTAAGGAATTCTTACTGATTATGACCGTCATTGTAATTAACATCTCCTGAAACAAGTTATCTATAAACAGAGAACTTGAGTACAGTTTGCCAATGTCCACTTTTACTCATGAATGAGTTTTACTCAGAATCCCACATAAATTGATCATTCTATGCAAACGCATAACTACTGATGGAGTTGTTTTCTTTGTATTTGAGATGGAGAGGAGCAATAATCCTGTCCAACTGCCATACTTGTGGGTTATTAATTAATTTCATATCCACCATTATTAAAATATTATTGCTCATGGTTGAATGTGTTAATGAAAAATAGCTACTTGTCACAGGCAAATATTATCAAAAGAACAATAAGGCAATGAAAGTCACACAGCCAAAAATGTAATCCACTTGTCACTTCAGTGAAGAATTCAATAACGCTGGAGACATGCAATCGTGGGAGAAACATTCAGGACAAACAATAATAATATTCTGGATTTATTTTTCTTTAGATACTCAAAAAAAATTTGTAATACTTAAAATGTTGGGAAATATAAGATAATACTTCCCATGCATGGAAAATTTGAGAAATAAAGCTAAATTTAGAAAAGAAACACATATTCTGATAAAATATACTGGGGGAATTAGTTCAGGCCATAGGATAAATTGATCACATAAATCTCTAGCAAAATATATTAATAGCTACAGTAAAATCCAATAAAACAAAATTAGTATCCTTATGCCTCAAGGCACATTCGACTTCTCTCACAAATCTGTTTCCAACACCATTTCAGCTCGATGCCCTCTGTCTGCCAAGAAAGTTTGTCTTTAAGACTTTTTTCTCAAATAAGGAATCTTTTTAACGTTGAAAAACTTTGTATCAGAACTGTACAAAGCTCGTTTTGAATAACCATTTGGACAGATAACTAGAGAAAAACTTTCTTTTCCTTGCTTTCCTATCATTAGCCTAAAAACAAAAAACTAAAACCATAATAATGCTCTTAATTCTGGCACTTATGCCCCTATTTGTATGTCCATTAAATGAAATAATGTAATGAAGATTTTTTGCAGACCGTAAGGTTATAAAATGGTAGGCGGTATGATTTTCATTTTATTTACAAGAAAACACCTAAGACAGGGACTCTGTTATGTATAGCTGGCCAACAAAACATTGCTACCTGTCCTAAAGAAGAAGTTTAGATTAATAGATTTGCTATCTTTTCCAGAATACTCTTTTAGTGCTCTATTTAACCACTTGACCTGCTTCCAAAGTAGGTAAATTTATTTTGTTAAGCAAATATTAGAATTACTTATTAGCATAATCATGTTATTAATTTATTATTCGAAAGCTGACTTAAGTAGTTAAATAGCTCATCTTCAGAATGCTTTGCATGAAAGATCCACATTATTTTTCTCCTGGAATAAGAACAGAATCCATATCTTCTCACAAGGATGAGGAGGGTGATAACAGTCCTCAGGGTGAATAACAATGAAACACATACACCTTTCTCAGAAGCCAACCCGATTCAACAGGTACATCACGTTACTTTCATCTTTCCAATTATGTGAAGACAAGCTAATTTGTAGTGATGCGTTAGAAGAAAAGGTAATAACTTTGGTCTCTTCAGAAGTACCTATATGTGTAGCAAAAACACAAAAAAACAACAACAAAAGAAGTAAAAACCACCCACTCTTTTGTTGTTCTCTGTGTGTCTCTGTTGTACAGATATTAGGCTTAACATCTTGTGTTCTGACTGAGTGTCTTGTTGGCCTAAAGTAAGGACAGCTTTCCTGTGGCTATCACTGAAAAGCCATGGTATTCATTATAAGGCAGAGACAGATATTGGGAGAGGAAGCAATAACTCAGAAGGAGGGCTTTACATAACAAAATGGAAAGTCATTTTGTTTTCCTTGGTTCTCACTCTTTAGAGCTTAGACATCAAGGATTCCAGGTAAAGTGAGGCCGTTTCTTGGTGATGGGCTGAAAGACCATACTCTTCCATGGAGGCAAAGACCATGGCTGAAATATTCCCTGTTAAGAACCTTAAGGAATAGTTGAGTAAACCATGTGGTTGATGCTTTTTCTAACTGCATTTTATTTATATTTTCTTGCCTTTTTCAAAACTTTAACAAAGTCCTATTAAAATATTTTAGGCTGGCCTATACTTTGCTACAAAGGTGGGGCATTTCTGGCCCTCACGTCTAAGGTCAGAGGTAAAATACAAAGAAGCAATTTTGCTAAAATCAGGATGATGGTGACAGTGGTAATTTTCTCCCCCAGTTAGGAGAAAAGGAAATAGTTACTCCATTGCATGATATGTTGCTAAAAGACCAGTGGGTTTCCTCTCAGCCAAAGATTACTGAGTTTTATGGAAAGGAGGTGCTTTTTTGTTGTTTTAAATAGGTTTTGTTTCTTTTTATAACACCCTAAACCTAGGTCTTTAAGGAGTAGGACTAGATGGCAATGTTTTCGATATTTTGGGATTAGTCTTTCATGGATTAGCATTTGATTTGGATAAGTTTTAAAACGATGTTTACAGATTCAGGTTGATATCCAATCCATCAGGAAAACCCTTGGGTTCTACCTTTAAAATAGATTCGGAATCTAACCTTCTGAACAGCTCCCCTCCCACTACCTCAAAATCTACAGCCCTCCTACTGGTCTACCTACTTCCTCATTCTCCCCTACAGTCTGTTCTTAGCATAGCAGCCTGACGATCACTTAAAATGTAAGCCATCCCATCCCATTCCTTTAGTGGAAACCCTGAAAGGCCTCTCCATTTCAGTCATGCCAGATTTGTACTGTGGAACCAAAGGAGGTCTCTGACCTGACTCCCAGCTCCCACCCTTGATGACTCTTTTCACTCATTCTGCTCCAGCCACAGTGACCTCCTTACTCTTCCTCAAATATACCAAATGTGTTTCCTTTTGTATTAACTGTTTTTCTGCCCATAAAAAATCATCTCTTCTCCCACATACCTGTAAGGCGAGCTTCCTCCTTCAAGTATTGGGTTGGCCAAAAAGTTGGTTTGGGTTTTTCTGTAAGATGGGCAACCCAATATTTGATTAAATGTCACCTTCTCAATAGGACTTATCCAGACCAGCCTATATAAAACTGCATCTCTCCTCATCTACATCCACATTTTTTTCACCTTGTTCTAAGTTTCCATTTTCCTATTATGCAATATAATGTCTTTATTATGATCAGTATTTATCACATGTTGTCTATATCCCCAATTTAAGGGCCATGAGGGGAGAGATTTTTATTTTGTTTACTACTGTGCCTAAATCATTTTAAACCATGTCAAACACATAATAAGTACTCAAAAAATGGTTGTTTAATAAAGTTAAGGACACAACAAAAGAGGATTCAGACAAGCTCAGAACAGACTCCATCCTAATCCTAACAAAGATACCAAATTACTGCAAGAAAGAGGTTTTTCTCACTCATACTTTTCACTCATATTTCTTGGTCTAAGTACAAGCCAGTTAGAGATCTAGGTGCTGGGGATACACTGATACACAGAAACTAACAGAGTCCCTAACTGCATGAGTTTATATACCAGTGGGGTAATCAAAAATTCTAAAAAACACAAAAGTAAATCTCCTTTGTTATAATAGTTAGGGTGTTACAGGGAGATATATACCTTCATCAAAATTAAAAACTTGTGCTTCGTAGAATACCATCAAGAAAGTGGACAAAATAATCCATAGAATAGAAGAAAATATAAAGGACTTATATCCAGAATACATAAGAATTTACAATTCAACAAAAAGACAACTGAATTTTAAAAATTGGCCAAGGATCTGAATAGAAACTTCTCCAGAGATGATATACAGATAACTAAAAAGTAAAAAAACATGCTCAACATCTTTAGTCATGAGGAAAGTGCAAATCAAACCTATAAAGAGATATCAATTCACACGCACTAAAATGGGTATGAACACAAAGGCACATAATAACAACTGCTGGTGAGGATATGAAGAAATCAGAACCCCATACAATGTGGGTGGGAGGGTAAAACGGCACCATGCTTTAGAAAATAGCGTAGCCATTCCCCATAAAGCTCAACACAGAATTACCAAATGACCCAGAGATTTCACTCGAATGTATATGCCACAGGGAACTGAAAGCAAATAGCCTCAAAAAACCTGGTCAAGAATGTTCATAGCAGCAATAATTACAATAGCCAGAAATGGGGGGGAAAAAAGTCCATCAACTGGTTAATGGATAAGCAAGTGTGACATAATCATAAAATAGAGTATTATTTGTCCACAAAGAAAAATGAAGTATCAATACAGTTAGTCAACAGAAAAGGCATAATCTTCCATCAGGATAATGCAAGACCGCATGTTTCTGTGATGACCAGGCAACAGCTGTTACACCTTAGCTGGGAAGTTTTTATTCATCTGCCGTATTCTTCAGACATTTCACCTCCGGATTTCCATATATTTTGGGTCTTTACCCGAAAAAATTTCGATTCCCTGGAAGACTGTAAAAGGAACCTGGAACAGTTCTTTGCTCAAAAAGATAAAAAGTTTGGGGAAGATGGAATTATGAAGTTGCCTGAAAAATGGCAGAAGGTAGTGGAACAAAAGGGTGAATACGTTGTTCAATAAAGTTCTTGGTGAAAATGAAAAATGTGTCTTTTATTTTTACTTAAAAACCGAAGGCATGTTTTGGCCGACCCAATAGTATTGATACCATAAACCAAAATCAGTTTCAAACGGACAAAAGAGTGAATATTTAAATAAATGATTAAAACATAAAATTAAAGGAATATTTAACTTGCTGATTTGGAAGCAATTTATTAATTACTAAAGCAACAAAAAAAATTACCAAAAAAAAAAAAAAACCTGAAGACCTGAATGCACAGTAACTAAAGCTTCTTAATGCCAAAAAAGAACTTAAATAAAATCAACATAAACATTTTTAAATGAGAAAATATGACAAGGTTAATGTGTTTGTATACACACACAAACACACACATATCCCCTTAAAAAAATAGGAAAATGTAATAATGAATAGGCAATTGGACAAAAGAGAAAATATTCCATTTCTGTAGTTACTAAAATGATTGAAGAAAAACATGCTCTAATATGTGAAAAATATGTTTAATATATTGTATACTGCTCATGAGTGGGTACAGGGAATATAAACTGGTTCGAACATCTGGAAAACATTCAACAGTTTGCATCGAGAGACTGAAAAATGTGTATACTATTTGACTTAATTATTCTAATTCTGACACCTTTCCTAATTACATCACCACATATTTGTATATAAAAATATCTCCATTACAATATTGTTACAATAACAATCTTGTTATAATATGTAAATAAGTCAAATTTTCAACAATTAGAAAAGAGTTCACTTAATTAGGACATATGTATGTACAAGACTATTTTATGTAATAAAAATAGGTGTTTGAAAAATTTTAATGTCAAGAGAATATTTTCACAGTATAATATCTAGTGAGCAAAACACTACATATACTGTATTAGAGTTTGTTCACAGTTTGGGGGTAGAAAAAATATTGAACAGAAATACACAAAATGCAAATATGCTAATGATGAGAATACACTTTGGTGAGTATGAAGTGATTTTTATTTTTTCTTAATTTGTTTTCTATTTTCTAAAATTGGCATCTATTCCTGAGATAATCATATACACCACACCAGGAAGTGGCTTCTGCTGGAATTGTACTTTTGCTTGAATCATTTTTCTTATATCCTGCTAGTTTGCCATTATTAAAATGTGACTCTGAGTTGCAGAATTATATCGAGTTTCATTTAAATGATAAAGCAAGTATTTTGCCACTGCCAACTTTACAATAAAATTGATATTTTATGCTATTTTCTCTATTATCAACATAAATGAGTTTTCTGAAACATAAATAATAATTGTAAAGGCTATTAGGGCATTCACACCTTTTAAATATGTTCATAGTTTATATTTTCCCCCAACTCTTCCAAGTATTAAAAGTTCAAAGAAACAAGTTTAAACAAAATATTATTTATACTTTTTTAATCTTTACACCTCTATATGTTATCAGTTTGGGAAGATACAGACAGTAAGTTTATGAAGAAACTTAAATTATAAATGAAGCTTATGAGTCTGAAGTACACATCTTTAAATTATAGGCACATAAATCGATACAGGACAAAACTACTCTGTAAGGAGCAATGAGGTGAAACTTAGTACTAATTAATTTGCGTTTGCTTAAGTTCAAATGCAAATTAAAAGTAAAGGACTTCTTCAGGTCATTGTTTCCATGCTATCTAACAATGATCACATTGATATGAAAGAGGCATCATTTTTCTGACATGTGATATTACTTACAAAAAACAAATACTGAAAGAGTAAATTGTACAGAACGCTTTTGGTTAAATCATTTAAATGAGGTTATTACCTCTTTTGGTCCTATATCCTCCCGCCACACTCCCCCAAAAATCCAAATATTTTAATCTTCAGGCAAATTCACACATGAAAATGAGAGTAATATTTAATTCAAATCCCATCCTTCTCCTCAGCCACAAACACATTTTTAAATTTTATAATGGCAAAAGGCATTGAAAGAGCATCAACAGCTTATTCTAATCTAAGTTTAAGTTTCCTGATTGCTGGTTACAAGCCCTCATTCCTTAGATACTTTATAAGAATTTGTTTTTATGAGGATAAAAGCCCAAGCACAATTTTTAAAAAGACATTTACACATTACAGTCTTCTGAAAAATTGAATCAGCTGACCTTCACATCCTTTCATTCTCATCTATTTTAAAAATTGGCTATTTGGGGTTTGGCTTTTTAAATTTTTTTTTTTGTAATTTACAGTGTATATTGGTATCAGTTAGATTGTCTTGCCCATATCATTTTTATTCCAAATCTATTTCCCCTGAGCAGTTAAAACTACAGTATCACATTTATTACTATCTATTTTTTATTATTCCTCAACCTTGTAGCTATGCATCACTTTCTTCAAATTTCTCTCATTAAAAGTAATACACATATATGTTTTAAACTTGTAAATACATTTCATGTCATATACTATTGGACTAGCAAAAATGATATTAACAAATCGACCCATGTTTGCAGGACTTCCGTCCCCCTCTTTTCTCACCCTCTCTCTTTCTCTCATTTAACTCAGCATCCTCAAAGTGTAGAAACGATTGGATTTTCATTAAGTCAGCAAAATGTCTTTACACATTACAATGAGCAGCTATCACTTAGGAAACGTCAATAACCGTAGATGTCAACCTGTGCTGATTTGCCTCCATTGAAGCACAGACAAAACTCTTCCTCTGGATTTATTAGCTATTCATACTGGGAACATTCAAATACAATTAAACTTCTGAGTATGGACATGGGTCATAAGGAGTGTGGAAAGTGCACTGTGTTGAATGTAGAAGCTGTGGCTTCTAATCATGGCTTGGTCCCTGACCAGCTCTGAGAGTCTCAGCAGACCAGTTACAAGATCTTCCTGGATCTCAGTTCCAACTATAAAAATGGTATTTGGTTATGATTTCAAAATTGTTATTCAACTATTGTTGAGGAAATATAATCAAGAACACAATCTTCTTCCAGCTCACAGAAATCACATAACATAAAATTATATATATCCACATATATGGCTACATATGTGTGTATATATGTGTATATATACACACATATATCTATATATGTATATATAGAGAGAGATTTATTATAGGAATTGGCTCACACGGTTAGGGAAATTGGGAAGTCCCACCATCTACCATCTGCCAGCTGGACAAGCAGGCAAGCTGGTCGAACTGGACTTGAACTGGTGTAATTCACTCCAAACCCAAAGGCCCAAGAACCAGGGGCACTGATGTCTAAGGGCAGGAGACGACAGATGTCCCAATTCAAGCAAGAGAACGAATTCACACTTCCTCTGACTTTCTGATCTGTTCAGTCCCTCAGTCAATTGGATGGTGCCCCCCTGCGCTGGTGGGGGACACCTTGTTACTCAGCCTACAGATCCAAATGATAATCTCTTCCACAAACACCCTCACAGACACGCCCAGTAATTGTATTATCAGCTATCTGTACATTATGTGTACCAGCTACATTATACCAGTCAAGATGACACGTAAATTAACCATCACATAATAACAACAACAAAAAAGTTCTTGCCATGGTCTATAATGTATTAAGAGATGTCTATGTGTGTGTCTAAGACAGAAATCTGTGGAATAGTGATGGGATAAAAATACACAAAGGGCTTCCCTGGTGGCGCAGTGGTTGAGAATCTGCCTGCTAATGCAGGGGACACGGGTTCGAGCCCTGGTCTGGGAGGATCCCACAGGCCGCGGAGCAACTGGGGCCGTGAGCCACAACTACTGAGCCTGCGCGTCTGGAGCCTGTGCTCTGCAACAAGAGAGGCCACAATAGTGAGAGGCCCGCGCACCGCAATGAAGAGTGGCCCCTGCTTGCTGCAACTGGAGAAAGCCCTCGCACAGAAACGAAGACCCAACACAGCCAAAAAAAAATTAATTAATTAATAAACTCCTACCCCCAACATCTTCTTAAAAAAAGAAAAATACACAAAACAAATGGGTACGAATCTATCAATTATGGACATATCACGAAAGGTCCAGTGTGATGAGAGACAATCAGAAGTAAGTGAAAGGGAGGGAGGGCAGAATAAGAGTGTGAGAGGCCACTCCAATCCTGGAAAGGTCAGTAACAATTTTAGGGCTTCAAGGCTTTTACTTAATCACACATCTTCACTGAGGCTGCTTGTAGTATAACTATATTCAATTAAATCTATGTTCCTTCTAAAATCATAGATTCAATAAAAAATTTTTTTTGCTCCGTTACTCATCTTTCATTGATGAAACCACACATTTCTTCAGAAGGACAATGTGATAAGGCAGAGAATCAGGGTGTGATGTAGACAGAAAATGCTACACAGCCCCTGAGGAAGTATACAGCAGCTTCTTTCTAAGATTCGTTTCCTTTTTTGCATTACTCTGGGGCCTTCTTTTCAAGGAAAAAAGACGAGCTTATTGTTCAGTCGGGAAGGAAACAGCCATACACTCAATAAACGTTGATTTCTTATAAAGTTTTTAAAGTACAGGTATTTTTTCGATGTTTTTTGTGTGTAATTTTACACAAGGGAATTTGTATATCTGTTCTCTGCTGTCACATCTAGAGTGTCATTTCTCCTCCTGTTATGAGGTGCATGGAACCTATGAAAAATACAGAAAGCATTCAGCGTAGACTGCGTAACATACACAAAGAAACGTATTTAGTGTAGATTGAGACAGATTTGATTTAAACCACATCACTACAACCACAACATCGACACACACATTACACAACCATGCCTGCAAAAAGGAAGAAGAAAAACGTAGTCAAAGGAAATGCTTTATGACCTGTTTTACCTACTTTAAGATGCTGACTATTGAAAAATTCTGCTGCCTCAGAACTAGGTTAACTACTTAAAGTTGTGTAAACGTTACTGATTATTTCTGTTCTTTTTCATACAATTAACATAAACGTGATCTATGTTGGTAATTTTTAAAAACACGCACACAAAGGACCTCAGGCAGCATTAAAATTGCTGATCTGCAGTTTGCTCCCAGGAAAGCAGAGCTCATTCTTACATACCCTGAGGGTGAGCGAGTTTAGGATATTTTACTGAATTCACAAGTTAAGGTCTATAAAAGAGAACATTTAGAAATTAATGCTAAACTCTAAACAGGTTTGGATGTACCACACTAGATCTCAAATGATATGCAAAGGTTTTCTTTAGGAAAAAAAAAAAGCAATAGCATAATTTATAAAACTACTTTCAAATTATAGGCATTGAAAAGAACTGTTCACCAAGCTACTCTCCAATTACAGTTGACCTGCAAACAAAGCACAAGGGATTCCTAAAGGACATAATCTAAGGAGTGGTTCTCAAACCCACTGCATATAAAATCATCCCAGAAATTCTTATGTCATTATTCTGAGACAGGGCCCCTTGTCTAAAGAATGACTGGGTTATGATTGGCATTGTAAGCCTAGAATATTCAGATGTTAGCATTATATATATATCCTTCCCACATCCCCATACACAAAATACACTAAGGACAGAGAATACCTGAGGAAATCAACCTTTTCCCAAAGTCTGATAATGGTATTGTCTAACCAGAGCTTTATGGATCCAGTTGAGGAATAGCATTGAGACTTGACGCTAAGCTAACACACTGGGGTGAGAAGGGGAGGGTGGGAACTAAAAACAGAAGGACTAGATGTTGGGACAAAACACCCTCCAAGAGTTGTTGTTAAACTGGTTTGGGCCTTACCTTCTAGGCATTTCCCCATCAATGAGCCCCTTCGACCACCTCAGCTGTGGTGAAAATTCTCTGAAATCTTCAATGACAGAAATTTCTCCCGGTCAGGAAATAAGGCTTTGGTGACTCTCCAAGCTGTTTCATTTCTGCATCTGAACGATGCAAACTCCAAGTTCAGTTTATTGGTTCGCAAACTGGTTCCCAGACTCAGAAGCGAGGAGAGACCAAGAAAGAGGCAGCCACTCCAGACTGGGAGGGGGCAGGTTTAATAAGCGGGGAACGGACACGGGAGGCTTGTCTTGGGCGCCCCTAGATGCGCAGATCTCCACAGACCCGCCAGAACCTTAAGAGTTGACTGGTGTCCCTCATTTTATTGTGCTTCAGAGACATTGTGTTTTTTACAAACTGAAGGTTTGTGGCAACCCTGTATTCAGCAAATCTATTGGCGCCATTTTTCCAGCAGCATTACTTTAAAATTAAGATACATATATATATATGTATTTTATATGTAAATATATATATATATTTTGTAGACATAATGTTATTGCACACCTAATAGACTACAGTATAGTGTAAACAACTTTTATATGCACCAAAAAAATTCGTGTGACCAAAAACTTCATGACTCGTTTTATTGTGATATCCACCATCCCGACGGTCTCAACAACACACTGCTCTCTCAAGGCTGCGTGCTTGAAAACAGCTTCTGGTGTGTGAACAATGGGCAGAACGTACATTCCAAGTACGGAGCAGGGAAGGAGCCTCCAATGGCCTTGCGTCAACTGCTCGTCACATCCTCTCAATTATCTGCTTCAACAATTTTCCCAATTTGAGAAAGACGCTTAGAAACAGATTAAAAAAATAAATTTCCTTAACTACTGAGGTGAAGAGAGAAAAGCTGTATTTTAGATTCCTGATAGAATTACTAACAAAATAATGTACTATTCACCTGTACCGACCCTAAAATTATACGTTCCACTCTCCAAACTCTAGTTCTGACCAACATTCAAAACATGGAAACAGGGGCTTCCCTGGTGGCGCAGTGGTTGAGAATCTGCCTGCCAATGCAGGGGACACGGGTCTGAGCCCTGGTCTGGGAAGATCCCACATGCCGCGGAGCAACTGGGCCCGTGAGCCACAATTACTGAGCCTGCGCGTCTGGAGCCTGTGCTCCGCAACAAGAGAGGCCGCGATAGTGAGAGGCCCACGCACCGCGATGAAGAGTGGCCCCCGCTTGCCACAACTAGAGAAAGCCCTCGCACAGAAACAAAGGCCCAACACAGCCATAAATAAATAAATAAATAAATATAATCAAAAAAAAAAACAACAACATAGAAACAGGGTCATGTCAGTTATAAAGAAACAAACCCAAATCAAGGCTGGAGAATAACGGATTACTTCCATCTCCTGTCCTCCATTATTTTGGTACAGGTACCTTCACTCTAAAATCAAACATGGAGACTTCTGCTTCAGGCCATCTCAGACATCCTAGAACTGAAATGACCTTCCTGCTATTAATAAATAGAAACTTTGGGGGCTTCCCTGGTGGCCCAGTGGTTGAGAGTCCGCCTGATGATGCAGGGGACACGGGTTCGTGCCCCGGTCCGGGAAGATCCCACATGCCGCGGAGCGGCTGGACCCGTGAGCCATGGCCGCTGAGCCTGCGCGTCCGGAGCCTGTGCTCCGCAACGGGAGAGGCCATGACAGTGAGAGGCCCGCGTACCGCAAAAACAAACAAACAAAAAAAATAAATAGAAAATTTGACAGCATATATAAGGAAACTGTTTTCAGACATTGGGCAAAAAACAGCACTTGACTGTAATCCCTAAAGGAAAGAAAATGAACGTGGTGAGACCTATCATAACCCCAGATTTCTGCCTAAAGGCAAATCAGTCTCTCTTCCTTGAAGAGGAAGAGACCAGAGTTCAAGGAGGCTGAGACAGTCAGAATAGAGTACAGAAGAGAGAAAACTACGCAGAGACAGAGCTCCAGAAATCTGCTTACTGTTTCCCTTAAGTTTATTGCTGAAAGCTAAGATGCACAGGCAAAGAGTGAAACTCCATGAGGCCAGGTGAGAACACTAGGAAGCTATAAACTGATCTATTCTCAGAGCTCACCCCGGGAAAGGGAACATTCGAGTTCTAAACATCCAGAATAGAAAATGCTCACTGAACACACAGGGTATCCCTTAAAGACCACGGAAGAGTATCGCCTTAGTAATCAGGTTCAACAAGCCCTACGTGAAGATCACTCTATATCCACCTATGTAGAAAGAGTTCTAAGACAGTCTCCAACACTCCTGCCTCCAGTCATACATGCTTTGTACTAACCCCTTCCCTTCAGTGGGGGTGGAACACTAACCACTTAACAAAAAAGTTACATTTATTTATAATGTAGAAACTCTCTGCAAACCAGGAATAAAAATAAACTTCCACAAACGATAAGAGTAAAAATCAATGAAATAGACAATGAAAAGATAATCATGAAAATAAATGATATCAAAAGTAAATTCCTTGAAAAAATCAGTAAAATTGATAAAACCTGAACTAGACTGATCAAGAAAAAAGAGACGATATAAATTATCAACATCACAAATAAAATGGGTAATATCGTTAGATACTAGAGACATCAAAAGACTAATAAGGGAATATTATGAACAATTACAAGCCAATAAATTAAACAAATTACTTATCTTAAAAGCCAGAAAAATTGACTGAATAAAAAAAGTAGAAAATTTGAAGAGCTTTATATCTGTTAAAGAAATTGGATTTCTTTACTTAAAGATTTCTCTTAATTAAAACAAAAAAAACTTTCCAAATCCCAGATAAGCGTCCACAAAAATAAATAAATAAATAAATAAATACATTTAAACAGCTGACATGCGAAAATAAAATTTAAAACCTCTAGGCTCAAATGACTTTATTGGTTAAAAAAGAAAAAAAGGAAAACTATCCAACAACCATCGCAATAACTCCCAGAAAATTAGGGATAAAAGGGAACTTTTTTAACTTGATAAAGAATATCTATAAAAAACCTAGAGCTCACATCACATTAAACATGGAAAAAGAATAATTTCCCACTAAGATCAAAAATAAAACAAAAATACTCACTCTCATCTCTTTTACTCAATTTTATTAGCATACAAAAAGGAGGGAAATTGAAATAAAATTCAAACAGGTTGGGAATGATTTCATGATCCTGCATAGAGAAAAAGCTAAAGAAATATACAAGAAACGTAACAGAATTAATAAGTGAATTTAGCAAGGTGTAGAGTATACAGTTGACAAAAATAAATATATTTCTAAATAAAAGCAGTAAAATAAAACTGGAAATTTAAATTAAAAAATTAATTTATCTTATAATAACATCCAGAAACAAGACATTCTTGTTCAACTTTGAACAAGACAGGTACAGTGAAAACTACAAAATATCGCTGAAATTAAAGATTTAAATCAGTGAAGAAATTGGGACTTCCCTGCTTGTCCACTGGTTTAGACTGCCAGTGCAGGGGGCCCAGGTTCGATCCGTGGACAGGGAACTAGATCCTGCATGCCACAACTAAGAAACAGTGCAGCCAAATAAATAAATAAATACTAAATCAATGAGGAAATACACCATGTTCACAGACCGAAGAATGAAAATTGTTAAGATAGCAGTTATTTCAAAATTGGTCTTTAGAATCAATGCAATCCCAATCAGGCACGTTATTTCTTCCCGTTCTCCCTTGTTATTGCCATTGATTTTCTTTCACTGTTCCATGTAAAAACCAAGGTTACGAAAGAGTGTTTCTGAGTCAAATGAGCTGGGAAGGAATAATGGTGACTTACTCTCAAGAAGCATCAGTGTTTAGGACGTGGGCAAAAAAGGAGAAAATAGTGAGAGAGACTGAGGGTAAGTTATCAGAGCAATTGTAGAACAACTAATATGGAATGTTTCAAGAAGAAAAGTAAGGGGAATTATCATTTGCTGCAAAGAAATCCAGTAGAATGAAGAAGTGAAGAGAGACCACTGGTATAATAAAGGGGTTTTCTGGTATCCATAACAAACACCTCCAGAAATGTGTCCCCAATTTATGTGTCCTTTCCTTTGAGAATCATCCTTCATCCATCTATCCATAGGAATGTGTGCTTTCAGTCATATACATACTGTGCCCCATTAGCATAATTTGATGGTTGACCGGTGCTGTTCTGATAAAGTTCTCTCCAGATAAACTGGAGTTGCAATCCATCAAGTTCAGTTACTCGGTGTTGGATCATCTAGAGAATTTAAAATTTTTCAACTAAAAATTGAGCCTGTCATTGTATGTGTCAGAAAGAAAATTGTCAATATCAAAATGTCTCAAACCAGACTTCTAAAACTGACCATAACCTTGAATTTCCTATCTCAGTGAATATCGCTCTACACAAAATATTCATTTACTTTCATTTATTCAACCTTTTAAAAAATGTGTATTATACTTGTAGGGCACAAAATATGGTATATGTTAATTTAACCATATTAGTGATGTTGTTCAAACCTCCAATTTCTTCTTTATAATTTATGTATTTGATAATACTTTAACGAGAGTGGTCTATTAATGATTCTTCCAGTAACTGTGTGGTTGTCTTTTAAACTTGGATTTTCGATGGCTTTTGTCATAGATATTTTGCTCTTCATAGCTTTATGACTAGATTGTCTTCATCATGAATTATGCCTGAAGGAGTTATTGCATATAATGAGCCTTCAGTAGTGTATACTACACATAGGCAAAAGTGGCGATTACTGTCCTAGGAGTAAAAAATTACCCTCTTTGTCTCATGTTTTTGAAAAAGTTTTTCTTGAAGGAACACTGTGCACTCGTCACTGTGTCTGGCCTCGGAGATAGACTCTGTCCCCAGGGAGTTCACATTTTAGTGAGAGTCAATACACAGCCTTATTATGGAATGTAATATTTTTTATCAATATAAAAATTAATAGTTTTATTCTCTTAAATTTTATTTTGTCTATCATTAATTAAACTCCCATGTGTGTGTCTTTCCTCTTGTTTGTTTAATAAATGTTTGCCCATTCTTTCAAAATTTTCAGTGTAACTCTGCTTTAGGTTTTTCCATTATGGGCAGCATATAATTGAATTTACTTTTGTTTTTGTTTTTTGACAAAATCTGCGAGCGTTTTTGTTTCAGTAGGGGACTTTATCCTGTGAACATTTAGAGCAATAACTGATGTCCTTGGTTATATTTCTGTTTTACTGTTTTATGTTTTTGGTTTATTAGACTTCCTTGTTGTTTCATTTCTTTTCTGCCTGTTTATTATATGCACAGAGCTCTTCTACTCTATGCAATGATTTGAAAGTTGGGCTTTTTAAACATTCCAGTGCTATTTGTCTTTAAGTTTTCCAAAACCTATGTGAATCTACTTCTCCTAATATGAGAGTTAAACAAATATACAAAAATGTTACTCTCTTATGCTGGAGGAAAATATATCTTTGATTTTTCTACCCCTCACCCATTTCTATTTTCTTGTGAAATCACTCTTGAAATATAAACCCAAATAATCATTATTTTATTTTTAAGAAATTATCAGTATTTCCCTTTTGTTTTATCCATCCCAATGGGAACTGATTTAAAATTTTCATTTCATGTTAATAATTCAGCGATCGTAAGTAGTACTTAAATATTATGAAGCACTCATTCTTAAATTCTTCATTGGCGTTTATCTCAAGTTCAGTTGTTCAGCGGGAATAAGGCTTCAAGAGATTCACTCTAATCCCACTATCCCAGCACCCTGAAAGACATGTTTCCGAGAAAATCTTTTATTGTTGCATTTACACATATATATCAACTTGCTTGGGTGTTGACACTTTGTTTCCAAACTGTTTTCTCTCAAAATTTTATGGCTGGTTATTGCTCCACTGCCTTCTGGAATTTCACGCGGTAGATGATTGTTACCATAGGATTTATTTTTAAGTAACCAGATTTTGTTATTGTTGTTCTGCTTGAAAGCCACTAGGATTATTTTTTTTTTTTCTTGAGGCTGAAGATGCCACTAATATTTCTCTAGACAAGGGTCTCTTTTTCAGTTTTGCCTAGAAAATAACAATCTCTTTCAAGCTTGAGATTTTATTTTTACTTCATTAAAGTTATCTTCATTCATCTTTCATTCATTCTGTTTTTTTAATTGCTTCTGTTCCATTTGTTTTGGCTTCTGCTTCAGGATTTTATTACAGAAAATATTTCTACTTATTATCTTTCTGCTCATTGTCTTATCTTTTATCTTTTCCTCTGTATTCTGGAGTAACTTGTATACCATCTGACTCACTCAATTTTCTGTCAACAGCTCTATACTGATTTCCTGTAGTTCTCAAGTCTCTTGCTATATTTTTAGGATTCCTTGCTGTTCCTTCTCATTTCCGTTCTCTCTCTTCATCTCTGCTTGTCTCAGAAGCTCACCATCTTCCTCTGCTGTTCTGTTCCAAGCGTCATGCTAAGCACTGATCTTATAAAGATGAATACAACATAGCTCCTGACCGCAAAGGGTTCACATTCCAAAGAATGAGACAAACACACAACAGATAATTGGAAAACACTCTGATAATGAACTACTAGAAATGTGTAGAGAACATTATGAGTCCATCAAGACGAGGCCCAGTGGAGACACAAACACTCCCTGGAGACAAGCTGCAAAGGACAACTAGGATTTCACCACATGAGGTGGGAAGGGGAAGGCTCTCTAGACTCAAGGCATTTTGGACAAGTGCCAATAATACTTGTGTGAAACACAGTCGATTCAGTACTGGTGAGCCTCAAGTGCCTTGTGAGAAGTAATGAGAAATGAGGCACGATATGCACATAAGTGTCTATTCCTGGAGATACCTATGGCAGGTAGGTTGGATTTACATTGTGGGTGGTGGGGAACCATTGGAAATCATAGGCTTTTATGCAGGACAGGATTTCAGAGAAATAAAACTAGAAGCAGAGAGATGAACTGGAAGTAGAATAGGCGTCTCCTTACCGTCCCTGCTCTTATACTTTGGGTCATTTTATGAATATAAAGGGATTATTTATTTTTATTATATCTGATTTCTTATTCGATTTTCACAGATTCTTTACTCAGAGCTTTCAGAGTAATGTTCCCTTCCCTTCATAGTGCAGATTTTGATGGATTTCACATGCAGTTGATATATCTTTGCTCACTTTTGAATGAGGATGTTTCTTTTTAGGTCTGACTTTTGCCAACACAATAATACTAAAATGTCCCTAATCACCACTAACTTCATTTCTAACTCTAACTCCATTCACGTGATAGCTAGGAACATTTTTCTCTCAAATATAAACCAGGAGTGAATTATCATGCTACTACCTTCAGTCTTAATTCCAATAACTAATTTAGGATTATTCTAGAGTGACTATAGTGAACTATTAATTTCTGTCAAATTCTAAAATGCTGAAAAGAGAAAAAATGCTGAATAAAAGCAGTGGTCTCCAAACTGGTTTCATCAAAATATCCCATCAGAAACAGAAACAAAAAACAATAAAACACACACAGTATATGATACAAGTGAGAGCTGATATATTAATAAGGTACTTTCCGATCTAAGTGTTCCTGTTCAGTCATGGAGTAAGTGCACTTTTTCTAGTTTAAACATCCCCTGTGACCCAAGCCAGAAGACAGATAAGTAGAAGTCTTCTGTTTCTTACCTTCTTATTTCCCTCCAAGTGTACATAGGCAAGGATTATGTTTATCATTCCAGCCCATCAGTTTTTCAGTTAATTCTTGCGTAGCATGACTACTATTTTTAGCTTCCATTGTTGTGGTTTATTTTCATCACTTTCACGTGTAGGCAGACAGAAGGAGATTTTCATGAGCATTTTAGTTGGAACGTGGTATAGGACATATCATATATGGCCAGTCAACAATTCACCCAAGAATATCTGAAAGATCAACATTCTAAACTAAAAACCTGATCATATCACTCCCCTCGTTAAAATCCTTCAGTGACTCCCAATCACCTACAGAATACAATTCAAACTCCTCCATGGGGGATGTGGTCATTCATGACCTGGCTTCTGCCTTCTGTTTGAATATCACCTGTGTCCATTGCTCCAGACATACCCTGGCCTCTTATGCTTTGGAACTACTTTATTCCCAAACATCATTTACTCTTTAATGCCATATGTCTTGGCATATACTTCTTTTGCTGTAAGAAATAAGGGGAATCTACTAGTCTCCTCTCCTGTCTGTTCAGCCAACAAGTCATTTTTCCAGAGAGTTAATATGTAAATCACCACAAGAAATGGGCATTCCACCGAATATACATGATTTTATACATGTGTATGATGATGGCTACACATACATACATACACATGTATGTGATTACATTAGACAAAGTATAATAGAGCTTCAAAAGAATGAAGACATCTTCAAGTAGTGTCTTCTCTCTGTCTCTCTCTGTCTCTCTCTCTCTGTTTTATAACATGGTACTATGTTATATATATAAGGGCAGTCAGGGAAGAAAGAAAAGAACTGATACGTCTGGTTCAGGCAGTAGGTTTAATATTCCTGTTCTCTGGCTGTCTTCCTTACTAGACTGAACTTCTTCTAAATAGAGTTTTTGTCTTTGTCATTTTTATATTGTCAGGGTTTACTATATATCAGAAACATAGTTCATTATTTGATGAGATGATGAAGGAATGAAAGGCAGGGAAGCAAACTAAAAGGGAGTAACTATACATAGAAAATATTTTTCCTATGGAGGAGTCAAATATATTGGTAGGCTGAGAGGTTGGGCAATCTACTAATTCAATGCAGTTCCTATCAAAATATCAATGGCATTTTTCACAGAACTACAACAAATAACTTTAAAATCTGTATGGAAACACAACAGACCCTGAATAGCCAAAACAATCTTGAGAAAGAAGAACAAATCTTGAGGTATCACACTCCCTGACTTCAGACTATACTACAAAGCTACAGTAATCAAGACACTATGAACTTGCACAAAAAAAGACACACAGATCAGTGGAAAAGAATAGATAGCCCAGAAATAAATCCACACACTTATGGTGAATCAATCTACGACAAAGGAGGCAAGAACATACAATGGAGAAAAGACAGTCTTTTCAATAAGTGATGCTGGGAAAACTGGACAGCTACATGTAAAAGAATGAAACTACAACATTTTCTAACACCATATACAAAAATAAACTCAAAATGGATTAAAGATCTAAATATAAGACCAGAAACCATAAAACTCCTAGAAGAAAACATAGAAGGAAAACTCTTTGACATAAATTGTAGTAATATTTCAGATGATCTGTCTCCTAAAGCAAACTAAACTTAAAAGCTTTTGCACAGCAAAGGAAACGATGACAAAACAAAAAGACAACCTACTGGATGGGAGAAAATATTTGCAAGGCATATAAATTTTTTTAATTAAACAGATAAATATTTTGAAGAACTTTTAGTAACTGAGTAGGGGTGGGTGGGAAGCAGCAAACTTTAAATTTTATATTTTGACTATGTAAGACATAATATGTAGATTTTAACACCATCATTGAACTCACTTTAATGATGTTGCAAATATCAACATTTCTAAAATATTGATATTGGAAATATCAATATTTCTAAAAAATAGTTAAAGAAAAAAGCATCAAACCATGGATATACCTAATGTACTCAAAATACCATATTATTTGTACATATTAATTAATATTCTGCTTATCCCTCAATGAACTTGTAGTCATAGTAATAAAATCTGATAAAATATATTAGAGATAACCTAATCTAAAATATTTTTAAGAATGAGAATCCAAATGATTTCTGATTACTCCAGAAAGATCCCTGAGTATATGAAATGTGCAGTTTATTTTTATGAGGGATATGCTAACCCACTGAGTTACCACTCCGTCCTTTACAACTCTTGAACTAAAACTCTGTATTCTGTTGCTTCTTCGAAATTGGTCTCTATATAATTCCCAGAATCCAGGCCTGTAAACTAGGGCTTGTCTGTATCCTCTTTTACAATGTAGACAAGGCAGCATTTTTGTCTATTTTAGTAAGAACGTTAGGTCTCTTTGGAGGATTATTCAAACCACTGCTAACCCAGGATGTTAGTTTAATGTTGAAACAATTGTTTTGCTATTTTGCAAGTAAACAGATTTTTCTTGATGCAAATCTTCAGCAACATTCTTTAGGGACATTTTTAAGCAAACATTCCCACTTTGTGTGGTGTAACAAATGAAGTAATTTTTGTATTTTTCCTGTTACATTTTGTAAGATTGTAAAAGTGCTTTACTCCTAGAATGTCCTATAATGGCTATAAGCACAGCAGTATGAAGAAAAGCTTTAAGAATACAGAAACACAGTTTGAAACAATGTGGAGTAACTGTGTCGACTTCAGGGAAATAACAACAGCAGACAGAGTGACCTGGCACACAGCAATAAGAAATGAGGTCATTCACATTTAACAAAGAGCCTTGGGCATTTTAAGGGAAAAGAATAAGCCAAAAACAACCATTTCCCCAAGCCCAAAGATTTTTCAGAGTACAGTAAAAAAAAAAAGCTCCTGATTCCATATGGGTCCATGCAAGTACTGTTATGCCCACAGCTAACAACAAGGACATAATCTTGTCATATTAACTTCAAATATGGAGTCCAATGTAACGTATTAGTGCAGATTCAATAAATTTCTTTAACCAAGCAATTTAACATTTACTCTCTCCATTTTCAACTGCTGACTTTAGCATTCTTATTTTCTATGTTATGTCTTCAAGTAATTTTCTACATATTCAGAAAACGAAGTAAAAAGATTTATTGGAGAACTGTGGATCATGTTCAGCTAGCTGGTAACTGACATACTTTCTAAGAGCACACTTTTCAGTAGGGCGCTGCTATGGGGGAAAATCTACCTCCCGTGGATTCTCTTCAAAGCTATAAAAACTCATTTTGCTTTCTTTTGCTTGAGGTTGGGGTGGGCCGTGATGTTACGTCCTCAATTCAGATGAAATGATTTTTGTTCCGCACGTTCTGTTTAAAGGCCTGTAATTTCACCACGGTTGATGGTGGAAATGAAGTTTGGTGGAGGAAATGATGTGGAAAGCTGCATTTGATATTTCTGGGCTGTCCTAGTGGGTTGGAGAGTGAACAAGCTAACAGATTTTACACACAGCATCTTGCAGGACATTAGAAAGCGAAACGTCCTTTCCTTTTCAGAGAATAATTATTGTGGTTTGATTTATCGATAATGTTTACACTGTAATTATAATAGAAATAATGAATGGATCTTCTGTCTGCTAAGAGTTATGCTCCCTTCTTTGGAGCTTGTTGGTGGGCTCTACGAATAAGTCAAACAAATTTAACATATTAAGGCTGTTAGGCACAGTAATTTTCAGCAGAGCAACACAATAGCTCTGTTTCCAGGCAATAGTTTCTTGTAATAAATTGACATCAAAACAAAGGAAAAGTTGGAAAGTTATTTCTGCTAACATAGAAATATGTATTATATAATGAAGCTGTTTGTGTGTAGGTTTACGGTGAAATCAACACTTCATCTTACTGCATCATAGTATTGAAATGCAGAAATGAACCAGGCTCAAGTAGAATAAACATGGAGAGTTCTGAAATCTATGGCAGAACAAAGCACAGGTTCAAAAACCATCCCGGTATATGGGTGGGCTTCTGCATCCTTTCTTCTTTCCTCCTTCTTCCCTCCCTTCCTCCTTCCCTCCCTCGTTTCCTTCCCTCCTTCCTTCCATCCTTTGAGAGACCTTACCGCAAAAACAATGTGATCCTTTCAATGAAATAATGCCACATGATTTCTTAATCACTTAGCCTTTTGCTTGGCCATTTGGGGTGGTCACGCCTGTCACCTCCCGGCTGCAGGCAATAATGAAAACGGACCTTTTCATTAGTTACATACAATGCATAATGGCTGCAAGACTCTAACATCCTTTATGCAAATGATTTTTAGAGTTTATTAATTAGTTTTTGAGGAATATTAATTTCTCCAACCCTCCAGAATTATTGCTACTGGGAAATAGGCTTGAATTCATTTTAACTATGATAAAATTGCACTCAGTGACAATTAATGGAGCAAAGCAAAAGAGACCTCTGTATCAAATGAGAAGCACACTCTCACAATAGCTTCTCGTGGATACTTACAGTTTGTATGCACAGACACGATTTTAAGCACAATAAGTACTATCTCTGGTCAGATAAATGTTTCTGGCACTGGGTTTGAAAATAATTTATATGCAGCAAATTAAGTTGAGTTCAGAGGTGTTTTATAATCAACGTGCCTATGTTTCTGTATATTGAAAAAATGAAAAGTAAAAATTCAAAACATGCCCAAGGGAGCATCTAGTAGTGTTTTGCTGGACCGCTACTGAGCTATTTATGCTCAACCAATAAGACTGCCAGGTGATGCCAGGAATGCATCCTTTGTGACTGCAAATGAGGGACTTGGTTTTAACTAGAAACACCGTGGGGCAAATATAAAAAACACTGACAAAGCACAAAGTTAATTTTGTTAAAATTAACAGTATCTTTTATTCTACCAGTTCACTGTTAGATACATTACCTTAGGCAATATTAGGAAGCAACCTACATTCACATTCGTGGGTTAGGGATGTCAGAGCTGAGTTCCATTTTGTTTTCTACCTTAGGAGTAAGTGAATATAGTATCAGAACTTATATATATGTTTTAAAATATATTCTTGGAACACTGAATTTGAAAACGCCATCAAAAAAAGATTTTAAAAAATAAGCAAAATAAAATATTGTGAGCCACATTTTGTGATTTGTTTCTTTTTGCATTCAATGCTAGTTTAAAAGACTAGTGTCTGTGACCTATTTAGAGAAGAAACTGATGAGCCAACAATTAAGTTCGGGAAGAAAAACAACCTAAGATTTTTGAGATTCTCAGATTGGTGAAGGACGAGCTCCTTTTATGAGCAGTAAATAAATGCTTCAAGTTGTGGCAACCTATTTACGTAGAGAAACACACACTGTTATACAGAATACATCAAGTAGTATAAAGAGTGACTACATCAGAGATGAGAAAACAACTACCATTGAAACACGTCACCCGTTTTTATTGCATGCATATCTGTTAGCTCTCTTCAAAAGTGTTTTTGAAGTTATTCAAAACAGGTCCAAAGTTTTTCATAGGTTGTGAGGTCTCAGAACTCACTGAGAATATAAATCATGTTGTGGACTCTCCAGAAAAAAAAAAAAAATTTAAATATGCATACATAAACTGTTGCAAGCTCTTTTTATTGCTGCCGGTACTCTGAAAGCAATCTTTGAATCCTCTTGTGATTCAAAGATCTAGGCTAAGAAACTCTGGTTTAGCCAGTGAAAAGCCCTTGAACGTTGCTGAAAAACTAACATGTCTAAAAACATTACTCATTAGTCTGCCATCATGTCTAAAGTGGTCCACTATTAATATTAAAGTGTTTTATCTTGGAAATCACTTGCTAAGCATGCTATGCTAACTGTAAACGCTTACATAATATCATATCAGCATGTAACCTTGTCAAAATAAGTCAAGTGCATGTTCAGAAAATTGTCTACTCTGAGGTTTAAAACAAAGCAGGCAAAGAAAAACCCGGGCCCATTCAGACCCAGGTAAAGTGTTACAGGAACCAGGTGCAGCGTGAGGTCTGGGAAGTCCCGTGACTGCCTGGGATGCAGGAGACTCATAAGAAAGCAGAGGGGGCTGACGACCAACATTTCCTTTCTCACAGTTTTCTGTACTGAATGTTACTAGCTTGTGACGGAGCTAGTACGTCACATCTTATGTCTAAGAATGATGACCATACAAAACTGGACAAAACCCAGATCTCTAAAGTGTGCTGGTTTCACTTATGAAAATAACATACTTTTCATCTTTATCTTGAGAATACAGTATTGGCATTGCAAATTCACAGGAAAGTAACTTTGCTCTTTTTGTTAAGAACTTATCTCAGGACATTTCAGGATGTGGTCTACTGATCAAACAAGGGTAGAAAAATCAGTCTCATGAAGCACCTGAGTCCAGTGTGTCTCGTTAATCTTTTCTTTTCTCATTTCCTACTTAAAAAAAGATTCAGCCCAAATAAGACTCTTTGTATGTAGGAGACGTGTTTATCCCTAACCTATTCTCAACACTGGATGGTAGATGGTAGAGGCAGGGCAAAGTCACCTCAAAAAAGGAGGTAACAATATAAAATTATCAATAGATGGATCTGGAAAGAAACGAGTATATCACGCAATGAGAGAGTAGGATAGAGAGGTAGCTACAGCGGCGGTAAATTGTGAGATGAAACTCCAGGGCAAGCAGGATTTCTACACTTTGAGGTTGAGTGGAAGGTGGGGCACAAAAGGAAGAGGAGAACTATGGAAAGCATTGAACCCAGGAAGCATTTGAAGCAGTTGGGAAGATGGGATGGAGAGGTGGGAACATCGTAAAGACAACAGGAAACCCCAAATCACCTTGATGATTCACTCTGCACAATTCAGAGCGCCATTGGAGGAAGCATGAGATTCATCGAACAGAGAGCTTGCTGCACGATTGCTGCTCCAACAGTAGACTTGGAAGTAAGAAAGGATGGTTTTTCCTCTGAGATAGAAACACATAGCAAAGGGCAGAAAATATGAGGCCATTTTAAGGCATAGCAGAGGGAGTTAACATGAGATAGTCCTGTTTATTTTATCAAAATAGAAGAGAAAGTTAGTTAATGAGAGGGAAGTCAGGTCTTGAGAATAAAACAGTCTAGGACTGTTCAGGGGTCAAAAGCTAAAAAGAAGTGAGGAGATTCATGGAGCAGCAGTAAGGATCCAGTTGGTCTCGAATAACATGAATTTCAGTTGAACTCAATCAGTGTGATTACACAACTTGCCACAAAAACAAAACTCTTCAGATGCAAGTGGGAACAGCGGTATTAAAAATTGGGAAAATACTATATATTATATATTATATTATATATAATTATATTATTAATATACAAATATACCATAATTATTATATAATATATATTATAATTATTATTGTATTATAATATATTCTAGTGAATATATATATTCACTAGAATTATTCTGGGAAGAAAATGTTTTTTTAAGAAATATGTGGATAGGGGCTTCCCTGGTGGCGCAGTGGTTGAGAGTCCGCCTGCTGATGCAGGGGACACGGGTTCGTCCCCCAGTCCGGGAAGATCCCACATGCCGCGGAGCGGCTGGGCCCGTGAGCCATGGCCGCTGAGCCTGCATGTCCGGAGCCTGTGCTCCACAGCGGGAGAGGCCACAACAGTGAGAGGCCCGCGTACCGCAAAAAAAAAGAAATATGTGGATAAGCTACATCAAGTGCACGCTTAACCAAATCGACCACATTCACCAACCAAGGACATGATCTTGTAACAAAGGATAGCTTCACAACTGAATGGCACTTAGGATGCTCAGCACTGAGATGAGTTGCGGGCGGAGCAGAGTGGCTTTGTCCCAATACAGAACACTGAGACTGGGTGGAAACTGGCTGAATATCAAGGGGGGAAAGCCCAGGACGCGTTGAGGAATCCCACTGTAAAGTCTCTCCTGCCTTTACAGTGTGTGGGGAAAGTACCAAGGAGGGAAGAGACGGACACAGGACACCCCCGGTCTTGGAAGCCCTCTGAAGAAATGTGGTCCTTTTACAAAAGCGGCAGGAGGATGCTGAAAGACTCAGCAGGACTCCCTGATGTGGGTTCTCCCTGTGTAGCAGCCTAGGCTGGGTTGAGGATAAATCAGGCCGTTAAATTTGGGCTTCTGCAAGGTTTGGGGCTTTGCCAGGTGAAATGGAGAGCGATGCTTAATATACAGCAAAGAGAATGGCTGGGATGATGAGCCTTAGAATCTTAAGTACATACGCAAGAAAGTAACAACAGAAGGGGCCATTACATTGTATAAATGTGGAGGGGACATAGAATCAGAAAAGGAATGTACTGAGAATAACAGAGTAAAGGAACCGGAAATATGTTCTTGGACTTTTCTTTCAACTTTAAGTTCTAGATACTCTTCCATCTTCACTGCAGACATTTTGTACATGACACCATGCATACTGTGGATACTTCATGTATGCAACTGACATTATGCATTAAGGTTTTTAGCTTTTCCAGCTGGGCTCAGAGACCTAAAATTGCCTGCTCTTGGCCTTATTTTCATAGTGTCAAGACGCCTGCAAATGTATTTGCTCATAAAATGGCTTTAAAGCGAGAGTTTTATCAAACACTATGATTGAAATCCTAGTAGTATGTTCTGTACAGGAGGCACGGGTTTCTGTTTAAAGTGTGAGAGTTTGGGCAATTAACAACGAATTCGTCAAAAGAATGGGGGAGGGCTTCCCTGGTGGCGCAGTGGTTGAGAGTCCGCCAGCCGGTGCAGGGGACACGGGTTCGTGCCCCGGTCCGGGAAGATCCCACATGCCGCGGAGCGGCTGAGCCCGTGAGCCACGGCCGCTGAGCCTGCGCGTCCGGAGCCTGTGCTTCGCAACGGGAGAGGCCACAACAGAGAGGGGCCCATGTAACGCAAAAAAAAAAAAAAAAAAAAAAAAGCAAAGGCTTACCTAAAACCTAATAAGGATATGACCTTAGTGGCTTATTCACTGGACCATGGAGTGTCACATGCAAAATGTCATTTTAATTATTTATGCAGGAAAAAGAAATTCCATCATGGACTTTTTTCCTTTTAGTCTCAATTCACTTGTAGAAAGAATGAAATTTTGGGTTTATATAGTGCATTTTGCCTTAGGAATACAAAGTACTTTGGAAACATTATTGTAGGTTTTCCAATAGAGTGAGATTAGATGCCTGTTTTTATTCTCCTGCACTGAGTAGAAAAATGACTTGGTCAAAGTCAGTCGAGTTAGTGACAGAATTCAGAATTAAACTCAGGACAAAAGGATAAATACTCCAAGACAAAAAGACTCATTCAAAGGAAAGTAGCACATTATTTTTGGCATTAAAATATATGTGTTATCAGATGTATCTTAAAAAGCTTTTGAAAATCAGAATTAAAGATAAGACAGACTAATAATGGAACCCAAAGTCATGTAGGCTACCGAATGACCCAGCCGTTCCTAATTAAATATGTAATGCTCAACAAATACAAATTAGCCATTTTTAATTTTTTCTCAGGAATTAAGTTTAATGAGTTAGGAACCATGAAAGCAATTAAGTTTAATGAGTTAGGAACCATGAAAGCATGAAAGCATGAAAGCAATAGTCTCTTAGATAAGAGTACAATATTTAGTTTGTTTTTTGCTTGTCATTGTTTTGAGACTGAGATTGATAACATTTTGCTTATTGGGTAATTGCAACGTTAATAAAAACAAGAGGTTTATGCCTTTGGCACTTTTCTTCAAAATAAACACATACAAACAAACGACAGCCAGTATTCTAACCCTAGTCTGGGTCCACCATTCTCCTGGATATGCAGTCGAATTTTCACACTATCGCAAATACAACTTCTAGAAACAAAACTTCCAACATTTAGCAATGGCATCCTTCTGTCCTTATTTTACTGTTATCTAGTCACATCCTGGTCCTTTCTTTACAATTTTAAAAATATTTTTATTGCAATATTTTAGCTCAACAGATACATTTAAGGGTCTACTATGTGTCAGGTTCTGAGGAGATAAAAATGAGTGAGAAAATGATTCCTACAGTCAAGCCTAGGGAAGAGGGCAATTATATAAACAATTTTAATAGCATGGAAGAGATATAATAACAGAAATATTTATGGAGTCCATAGAAGTAAGTAGGACAAAGGGGATACTACAGAGGACGCATTGCCTCTGTCACTGTTGAGTGGGTGGACTGGCTTGGGGTGGAAGAGCTGAGCATCCCAGCGCTTTAGGATGGTGGATAGCATCCTGCTAACATCACCACCGGTCCTTTCTAAGGCTGAAAACTGTATTTCCCAGAAACCACTCGGCCTGAAGGATGCCAGGTTAGAATCCATCACTGACAGGAACTTGTGGGAGCTTGGGAAGGAAGGAAAGCAGAAACCATTAAGCTTAGTGTTTGACAGTAATGTTGCCACAGGTTTCCAGATCCTCCACAGACTTCCACTTTGTGGTCCCTGAAATCAGCAGCTTCCTCCAGGCTGAGGCATTGACTATTTCTCCAATCTCCCAGCCTCCGACTTCCAAGCCTTTGGTCTCCCAGGTCCTACCATATTCAGATAAATTCAAATTCCTATATTAGCGCCCATCTACAGATTCCTATATTAAAGAGCTCCTTTCCCTAATACTTGTACTAAATATTTTCCTGGCTGAATCCAGAGAGATGCAGACAATTTCACAAAGGAGAAACTCAAGCAAGGTTCCGAAAGCTAAAAAGGAGTTCATCAGGCAAACAAGCTACAGAAATCATTCCTGGATAAGAGAAGAGCATGGCCATTGGATGCAAATTAATTGCTCTGAATCTATGAAGGAACAAAAAATACGCATGGCTAAATGCTCCCAGAATTGTCCCTCTCTCCAGCCACTTAGACAGATGATGCATTTTCCCGCTTAGTTTCAGCTCTTCACGCAAATTCCAAGGAGTGGCCCAGCCTTGGGATCAAAGGTTGAAAGACAGAGGTCAGCCTGGGGCTTAAGGAGCCCCACTCATAGACAGCTCATCCGAGAAAACTCAGGCAAGGTGAGCAGAGCCAGATGGGAAGACAGAAGCCGGGCTCCGATGGGATAAATTGAAGCCTCATCTCCAGCCGTGATGGAAATTAGTTCATCTCTTGGATTTCTCAGTCATGTGAAGAAAATGAAGAGGAAAACCTTCTTCCTATAAAACACTTTGACTTCTGTTTACATTCACTCAGAAACAGGGGTCCTGATTAATAACACCGTGTGTGAGAAATGTAAGCTTTCGAGTTACTGTGAAATCGTTCCTTGGTTCCCACGCTGATGCTACAATCCCTACAAAACTGTACAAAAATGAAGTTGTATAAGTGAAATTCATTTTTCAACAAATACTTATAGCGTCTGGCACTGTACTGGGCACTGGTCATTCAAAAAGACAAACAAAGATGCCTGTCCTTGAGGAGCTTACATTCCACCGGATAGAGATAGAAAATAATTGGGAAAAAAAGTCACAAATAAGTAAGTTATGTAGCATACCATACAGAGGTAATAGGTGTCTCCTTCCTCAACCCCAGCTGACCAGAAAGGAAAGAACTCACCAGTTTGTGACAACTGCTTGACATCCCCTTTGACCCAGGGATGCCCCAAGGTCCTACCGCCTGCCTCTCCCCAGTTACTTCTCTCTCTAACCAGCACCTCTTTACTCATATGGGTAGCTTGACAAAGGGCCCTTACAACCTGCTGTGGTGAATTTAGAAAAACAAATTCCCTTTTTGGTGGCATCTGCAAGTGCTGGTTAGGAACCAAATCCAATCAGGTGATGGTGAGTAGGAAATGTAGGGCCTCCCTACTCAAGGCACACGTTCTTTCCCTTCTGGAATCCTGCCGCTGCTTTTCTGATGACCCTGGCACCATCAGCTGGCAGGTGGAGAATCTCATTTCCTTCCGGGAGTACTCAGTGCTGTGACTATTAATAATAAACCTTCCTCTCTTAGGCCTGTTGTCGGTTATGTCATTAGCACAGCCATCTGGTACTTCCTTGGAGATCACAGTGAGTTTGGGCATTGGGCAGGTCCCTCTAGGGTTGACTGAAGTACAGACTTATTACTTCATGTATCTGTTTACATCCTGAAGCCTTCTCCTTCATCCCTCCATCCATACCTTTAGTTAATGCATTTCCTCATACTTCACAAGGAAAAATGGAGCAATCACAAGATACCATTTAGCAGACCTTCTACCACGTCCATTACCTACCAGCTTCTGTTCTACATAATCAACTCTCCCATTTGTTAACTGAGATGAACATTCTGTGATCCTTTCCAAAACCAACTCCTGCACGTTTTCTCCAGGATCCCATCTCCCCTTAGGTGCTCAAACAATCCTTTCTTCGTCTTCCTACATCAACATTTTTAACTTCTAAATGGCTTATACCCACAGCACAAACATATTCAGTTATTTCTGTCATCTAAAATTTTTAAATCTCATTTTCTATTGTACCTGCAAAGGAGCCTGAGAAGGAGTGTCCAGGGAAGTAGGAGGAAAACAAAGGACATGGAATATTGTACCCCGTGTGAAAAATAATAGTAGTAAAGGGAGAAGGAGTAATGGTCACGTCAACACTGCTGTCATATGAGAGGATGACATCCGGAACCAACAAGGGTTGTTCCCACATGGAGTCACTGGTGAGTCCTAAGAGCAATTTTGATGGAGAGGTGAGGGTAAAAATGTGATAGGAACATGCTTCATAAAGACCAGGGGAAGAGGCATGGGATGCAGAGCATTAGCTATTTCAAGGAACAAAGAAGTGGCGTGGTACTGAAAAGGGAAGTAGAGACATTGGTTTCACATAGTATCAAGGAATTCCATCTGGGGTAACAGGCAGAAAAGCAGCGTAGCTTAGGAGCAAGCACAGGAGACAGAAAAGGCAGAGTTAAGACAGGGCCTGGAAGGTCTTTGGTGATTGCTTCAAAATTTGTAGTGTAATAGAAAGCAAGCTGAGAGTGAGGACAGAAGATATGAAATGGTCTTCTTGGGAGAATCAATTCTGGACACACAGTATGATGCAAGTGGTCCTCTTGAGGTTCATGGTCAGGAATTCAAAGTGAAACCAGCCAACATGACTGTGTTTTCTTCAGCCCCAGTATAAGGCAGGCATGGAACTGGGTGGAGAATTGAATTTAATCAGGTTGTAGGTTGGCCAAGCCAGTATAAGCAAGTAAGGTACAAAAAAAAAAAAATCTGAAATTATATGCAAAGGACTTATAACAGTTATTGACCATGCAATTCATGGTGGATAAGGAACAAACACATGAAGCAGGTGAGGGACAGTTAAATGATAGTAACACCAGTGGATTAAGGGATCTTGGCGTTACTGAAAGATGTGGGGACTGAGTGTGAGCTGTCATGATAGGAAGTATAGTTAGAACAGGGTGCATGAAATTTAGGTTTTAGAAGGGCTATAATTATTGACAAGGTCTAGTACTATTCTTGGAAGCAGATGTCTGAGACAGAATGAAAGGCAAGGATGGTACATTCAAGTAATGGGATAAGTGAGGTCTTTCTCTTTAAACTTGTTGAGTACCTTTCTATTATTGGCAAGATTAAAGTCACAGCTCCATAGCATATGACACTAGGCCCTTGATGGTTTAACTCTCTCCACGTCCTATTCTAATCTAATCTCTCAGCCCTCTCTCATGTACCTTCAGAAATTCCAAACTACCTCAGTTTCTCTGAATGTCACTTTTATTTTAGTACATCTTCATATATAAATTTTGCTCCCTCTGCCTGTAATGTTTTTGTTTTCCTTTCTCGCCAGACTGATAAATTCCATTATGCTCAATCATCTGTGATTTTCTTCCTGGTGATTTTATTTATTTACATATATATGCAGTATTTATTGTCTTATGAAAATACGACAAATACTGAGAAAATAGCCAGCTTACTCATGTTTGTACATTTTGTGCCTAAATGAAATGTCTGACACACAAAATAAATACATTTAAGATGAATAAATGGATAGATAAATATTAGTAATTTCAATTCTTCATAAAGTATTCATACTCCACTTCCTAACTCAGTTTAACTCTCATTTATGGCTATATCCTTATGAAATCAAAGGCCACTAGGCTGATTGAAAGGTACCTGCTACTATCAGAGAGGAAAAATCAGCGTCTCTTCTTCACATTCCCCCGTGGGCCAGACATCTTCAGATTGTCATAACCCAGAAGGCCAAACCTTCCTATAGCTCCCCTCCTACCTGAGCTAAGGTACACACTTACAACTCATTCCTACGATACATTCGGAAAAGCCCTGTTTCACAGAAGTCTATACATAAGACATGTTGCTTTGTTAAAACAGGACGGCCTATATTGAATAATGTTATTAGATTTTTCAATAGAAAAATAATATTGTTAACTGAATACTGTAACTTAATTAGAGAAAAAAGAAAAACTGGGGATACAGGAGATATCCAGTAACTTCTGCAATTAATGTGCATCTTGATTTAGTGCAAAGGGAGCACGCCTGTAAGAAATACTACTCTATCCACTAACCTTAGTGGGAAAAATAGCTAAAAGTATCTGATACCGGAGATGTGAATCAGGTAACGTGTTAAGTAATGTACCGGAAGTCTCCCCAAGCCACCAGAGGCATAGCCAAAGAGGAAGTTGTAGCAAAATGGTTATTTTGTTGTTCAGCCCCTTCTTCTTACTGAAAGATAGGTGTGGTAGTTGGTACGTGTCTTATCTGCTGTAATGGTCCTGCCCTTGAGTCACTGCAATGACACTCTTTGACCAGGATATTTACAAGCTTCCCAGAGAATCCAAGGCTTTTTTTTCCCAAGGCTTTTTTTAAAAGAATACAGCAACTGTTGCTTCTCTATCTACAGACTGTGGGCAAAACATTATTTCACATTTGGTCTTTGAGAGTCCTGGGAACCATAAAAGGGCCACGAGATGCCCTTGTCTCAAACTACCTGTCCCAGGAGGTAATTGCTCAAAACAGAATGGTGAGATCCCATCCACCTACTCCATGGAGACCTCTGGAATCTCTCAACCAAGCAAATAAGCTTCCTTCTGTCAATTCTCTCCCCAACTCAGGAGGAAGAAACCTTGGGTGAACCCATAAAAAAAATCTCCCAAGAGAAAACTTTAGAAATGCATAAAAGTAGTGATGAGTGTGTGTGTGTGTGTGTGTGTGTGTGTGTGTGTGTGTGTGTGTGTATCTATAAGTAAGGAAAGACTCGATTAGAAAATATAAAGGAAATCCTCAGAGAAACTACATGGCGATGGCCATGAATTGAAGCTGTGACTGACTGAGGGATTCTGCTGATCTCAGTAGCCTGGGCTTGAGTCAAAACACACATGAGGACAGGCAAAGAGGCCTTGAGAAGTTTTTACTAAGAACTTCACATGTACTTTGGATGAAGACTCAATAAAAGCATAAAATAGAAAAGAAAGAAAATTCCCACCAATGGAGGAAGACCAAAAGTAGTTTTTGCCTGTATTATCCTGGGCTCTGCTCAGAAAAATTAAAAATCTCCTGGAAATTCATAAACACAACAGGCTTGAGGCATGAAGTTCAAGCATAATCTAGAAATCCCTACTTCAAGAAATCAACATTAAATATAGTCTGAGCTGCTGAGAAACCTGTAGTACCTGGAAAACACAGACCAAAACAACAAAAAACACCTCTCTTGAGGGTCGTGCCCTCTACATGACCCGAAAGTTTTACTGCAAATAAACTCTCACTAAAGATTTTCTCCCAAATCTTACAAAATATGCTAGAAAACAACCCAACATTAGTGTGAACCGGTGGGCACAACAGGTAGCAGAAAGAAATACTGAAGAACTACGACTAATAGAACTATCAGATATGAACAATACAACGAGTTCAACTGACTAAGACATAAAAGCATTCATCAAAAACATAAAACTCCAGGCTTCCCTGGTGGCGCAGTGGTTGAGAGTCCGCCTGCCGATGCAGGGGACACGGCTTCGTGCCCCGATCCGGGAAGATCCCACATGCCGCGGATCCGGGAAGATCCCACATGCCGCGGAGCGGCTGAGCCTGCGCGTCCGGAGCCTGTGCTCCGCAATGGGAGAGGCCACAAGAAAGGAGTTGTATCCAGAATATAGAAATCATTCCCTCAAATCAATAAAAGATACACAACTCAATCATAAAATGGGCCAAAAGGATATCCTTTCACAGAAAAGATATACAAATGACTACTAACATATGAAAAGGTGTTCACCCTCATTAGTCATCTGGGAAATTTGAAATAAAACCTCCATGAGACACCACTAAACATGCATTAGAACGGCCAACGCCGTTTCTGTGAATCTCAGAAAGAGATTCACAGCTGTGTTTGGGTGAGCATGTGAAGTATAGGAAGTCACGAACAGTGCTAGAGGGTGTGTACATGCATGCAGCCACTTGCAAAACAAGGCTTATTAAACTTGATCCGTGAGCAAACAATTCCACTCCTGGTATATACCAGCGTTGCATCCACGTGTACCAAAAGACATTTTTAAAATATTTCTGGCAGCTTTAGTTATAAGTTCCCCAAGCAGAAAAAAAAAAAAAAAATCTATCAACATGAAATGAACGGATAAACTTGTGGTATATTTTATAAGTGAAATCCCATACAGGAAATGCAACGAACCAACTATACCCACACATTCACAAACGTGTACGTTTACAAAAATAATTCTGAGCTAATGCAGCCAGGCGCAAAAGGATATACACGGTATGATTCCAGTTACATAAACAGGCGAGATCAATTTCCTGTAATATCAGAGTCAGAAGTGGGGAAGAAAGAACAAGTTGCTGTCGTATGAGGCACCAGGGAGGGATGGTCATTTGAGGTTTGGGCAAATTTCTATGTCTTGACCTGAGATGTGTTTACATTGGTGTTATTAGCTTTGATAATTTGGGGGGTTGTACATTTACATGGTGTCTACGTTCATGTATGCATATCATACTTCAATAAAAAAAGATTTAAGAAAACAATATTTAAAACAGACTGTGTATTTTTTTATTGTCTGCCTGTATGTACACAGTTTATCTAGATATGTTACATAAGTGATGATGGTTACACCTGATGATAATGTAGATGAAAGACTGGGCTGTCCAATGTGTTTGAAAATCATCCCAACTTTTAGGTACTTTCACGCTCTACATGTCAAACTAGAAAACTTAAAACTTTGTTTTCAATTCAAACTCTCCAATTATTTGGGAGGATCTTTTAGCTCTCCGATGTTTTAGATAACTTCTCCATTAAGAATCAGAGTGGTGCCTGTTGTTTGTGTTGCAGAAATAGAATTAAAACACAAAATCTCCCCTCAACTCAGAAAAACCTCCACTACAGTAGAAGAGAAAGAAACCAATTTTATTATTGAGTAAGCAGTAAACCAGAATGTGATGTGCACGGCACGCAATCCAGTAAGAGACCGTGAAAACGAAAAGAAATCTCACCTTTCATAGAGCCAAGCAGATACAGCCCATTACACGCATGTTCTCATCATCAACAACAGCTAGTCCTCAAGTAAGAGGACTTGACAGCTCCATACGTCACATAGAGTTCACACACGGAGTTCACCTACCCACATAGTTGTGGCAACCATCTGTGGTAGCTAATTGGCTTTATCCAAAGGAAAAATAAACTTCTAATATCTTTATGAAAAGGGGTACTTTGCGGCTTGGAGTGAGGTAGCCACCAAGGTCAGACTTCCACCTTCCCATAGACGCTGGGAGCTAGAGGCACTTCCTTCCTTCATAATTACATTTTAAAGAGATGGTTCCTGGGACCTTGAGAAAGACAATCCTGGGTGATAAATCTAGCCAGAGGCTTATTTAACTTTTAAAAATATTTACATACATTTTAAAGAGATAGAGAAAGAACTTAATTACAAGTTTTCTAAAGTAAACACTTTAAGAAAATGGAAAGGAGAAAGTCTCTTCTCAACAGAGAGCACTAAGCCTCTTATTTAATTTGTATTTGCCTTTACCTTGCCACTTAAAACCTAATGAATGAAGAGAAAGGCTATCTTTAATAATATATTTGATAGATTTTGAATTTTTTACTATGTCCATATAGCATTTATCATGTATATAGGTATTTCAACTTACACGTTTATATACACATATATGTGTAAATTATACATTTTTTAAAAGAGAGAACTAAAAGAAAAATGATAATTCAGTTCAGACATATAGAAAGTTAAAAAACTGAGTTTAATTGTTTCCAGTGTAATAGCTATAAGAATCCCAACTATTTTTCCCATTCACATGGCAATACTGAATCAGGCTAAATTCGTAGTGACAATTTAGAGACAAATTAATCCTTGTTAATTCAACAACACACTGTAATGAGCTACAAGGAGGGAGGGAGATGCAGATTCAGAGGTGCAATAGCACCTCTGATTTTGTCATCACTGTATTAAAATAGCATTTTAATATTTTGAAACTCAGCATCTCCATTTTAAAAATACAGTAAGTCTAATTGCCAGCCTCATCAGGGTCTCACCTAGTTGATTAAACCTTACTGAAAGGTCTAGTGGGGAAGCTCCAAGCTGCTCAGTTGTCTAATAAGCTTGTATCAAGCGATTCCCCTCACTCGCAATACAAGTTCCAAGACACGAGGGACCTAGTTAGGGGATGGTTTTAAAAAGTGTCTGGTGAGCTTCTTAATTAAAAGAAAGAATCTCTGCTACGGTCAGTATGTGAATAATTTTTTAAAAGACTGCCACCCTTATTTCACTCCCAAAACCAATAATGTATACATGAAATGTGATGTTTTTATGGCTATGCATTTTGCTAAAAATTACTTTCAAACAAATATAAAATACTCAGTGAAACACAGTTCTTTACTTAACGCAGGGCAACTAAGACCTTGAGAGAAGCAAGGAAGAAAGAATGGATTATTTTTTTCTTGCCTTCATCTATGATGGTAATTAAACAATACAAAATATATATATATATTTAAATGTATACATATAAATTTTACACATAAAATGTTATAGTTTATATATATATATTTACATATATACAGAGAGAGAGAGAGAGAGAGACTACAACATAAATCTCTTCAGCAATATATTCCAAAATTTCGAGGCACTTTACTCTGAAATTCTTTTTAATAAAATCAAGTTATATTATGCCAAATTAAATATATTTAGATTTTCTCTTGTTATTTCTTATGTAGAATAAGAAATACTTACTCCGTATCCATCTCACTCCTATACATCCTTAAAAATTCAGATTAAATCTCTGTTTTTCTAAATATAGGTTTTTCACTTGCTCCAACCCATTGAACCTATTCTCTGAAATGATACACAATGATCAGCCCACATCTCACAATTTAGTCACCACTGCCCGTAGCCTCGTGCTGTTCTATAATTGTCTTATTTTCCAGAATAGAGTATAAATTCCTAGAAGATTTTTCTTAATCATCTCGTCACAGGTAAACTATTTCAAATTGACCCAGTCCTTTAAACATCAGTATGACATTCTTATTAAACTTCTTAAATCCTCAGCATTCCTTTTGCGTCTGACTCATACCATTCTCAGAAATGTGTCTCTCCCGTGTATCGACTGCGACTGCACACATTTTTAAAGTAGGACCAAACGCTAGAGTCAAATCTAGCTTTTGAATTTCATGCTATTTTTACTCGCACAGTTACAGCCATTTATTTCGTATTATTGTTGTTATGTGTCCAGGTTTCTGTTTGTTTGCTTATTTTCCTGTTGCAGTTTGGTTTTCCTTCCCAAGAATTTTTGTTCTCAGTGAGCTTCCCTTACTTCCTTTATGGCTGTGGTTCCATTTTCAAGGGTCATTTTATAATCATTCTATCACTAAAACTGACAGTTGATAGAGTGGCAAAGGGAAGAGTTCAGATTGGTAAACTGGAGGAAAGACAAGTCACCAGAATTGGATTAAATGCATTTAAGTCTGAAGGAATTCAAGGGAAAAATAGAGGAAGCACGAGCAAAGATGTAACACCTGTCATTGTGAAAGGTGCTTGTCTCAGAGCCCTGACCTGCAAGAGAATCACCAGTCAAATCTTAGCCCTGCCTCCATGGGCAGAATTAGGGCTCCACATGGACAGATGGCCACCCCACTTTCAGCAACCAGAAGCATCTGGCCAAGCGGCATGTCTTTATTCCCCAGCCCTGTTGACTTGCAGGATCTGAATATTGTCTTGATTCCCTAAGTTCTGTCCCTGAATCCCATCTAACTCTTCTCCCCTTGCTATAAACTACACCAGAAAATCAGGTTCCCCACAGGCTCTCTCTACGAAGAGCTTACATGAATCTTCTCTCAGAAATTTGATGTTTCAAATGGGGAAGTGAAACATCCTTGAGACCATCATCAGGAGACCAAACTCTACCCCCAAGGTTCCCACCACCACCACACTACTTGTTATTTGAAAGATTAAGTAGCCACAGGGAAGGATTGGTATGGAGCCATCAGTGAAATGTTCTTGGAGTCATCGCTCCATAGAGCCCCCCCTACATAAAGTTTACTTTTAAAACAGAAATAGTCACAGGTGTAGAAAACAAACTTATGGCTACCAGGGGGAAAAAGCAGTGGGGGGATAAATTGGGAGATTGAGATTGACATATACACACTACTATGTATAAAATAGATAACTAATAAGGACCCACTGTAGTGCACAGGGAACCCTACTCAGTACTCCGAAATGACCTATATGGGAAAAGAATCCAAAAAAGAGTGGATATATGTATATATATAAGTGATTCACTTTGCTATACAGCAGAAACTAACACAACTTTTAAAATCAACTACACTCCAATAAAAATTTTTTTAAAAAAATGAAAGATAACATATCATGTCTTTAAACTTCTCTAGCAACAAATACCTATCAAATTTGTAACAGTTCACATAGGATTTAGCAAACTCATTTACTTTAATTATTCTTGCCTGTCTCTTCTTTGTTTTCATTTTGTATTTTTGTTGGTTTTTTTATTGTTCTGTTTTGGGTTTTGTGTTGCATATGCCCTATGAGTTCATTAAACCTCTTCATCACATACTCAATACTGTTTTTGTTTGATGTTTTGTTTTGTTGATGTTATTTTGAGCAGAATAATGATAAGGGATGCCAGATGCAGTGTCCGCCATCAAGGATGCGGGGGCAAGCAAGAATCATCCCGCCAGCAAAGGACCTCACAACCAGCGCAGCTGACCAATCCACAGACGACGAGTCATCCTAGGTACACAGAGCAATGATAAAGCCAGCATGGGCAGGGTGATGGTGCAGAGGGATTAAACAAACCTGAGAGAGTCACAGAAAATTTCCTGGAGAAGGTGACAGTTCAGTTGAGCCTAAAACAGTGATAGGTAAATAGGGGATGTTATTTCTCTTCGTGAAATATGAAGAGAGGGAAGTGTAAATAAAAGTTTAGTGGTAATAAGCAGCTCTGAGAATGTTTTGTATCATTGATTAACACACTGCAAAAATTTTATGCTCCTCTCTGAATTGGTTTTGTCTACCATTCAATTTCAGTATGAGATGCGCTCCCCCAAAAGGGAAATGGTTACACCATAAGGGCTATCCTGCTGACAGAGTAAGTCACAAGTGGATAAAGTTATTATTGGTTACAAGACAGATACGTAAGTTGGTAGAAAACTTATAAAACATTATGTGTTAACTCTGGAAACATTCTCCACTCAGCACACAATTCAATTCTACCAGTAAACAACAAAAAAATTATTTGAGAGGTGAATTACGTTTTGTCTAAAAACTGGGACCTCACTGAATCTCTTGTCCTACAAAGTGAGTTGAGGATACATACTTTGTTTCTTTTGCCTTGTAAGGGACATCTTGCTTGCATTCGATTTGTATGTGGATGAAACGTTCAACCTGCTAATTTACTGGTTAATATTCCCTTTTGCCGTGTACCGGCAAAAGATAATTGGCAGTAATGTGATTTAAACTTACTTGAATTTGTAGCTGTTAATTGAACTTTCATTTTTAGTAACTCTGCATCACAGCCTAGAAATAACTGAATTCACAAAACATGCTCCCAAATCTCCTTCTGAAGAAATAACCATCAGACTGGGAAAGTTTCTGTATCCTCCCTCCCATCTGGAACCTAGGGGATCAACTCTACATAACCTGTAGCATTATCATCTATACCCACGATCTGGTGCTTACGGAATGGGCTACTTATCTACTTATCTCTCAAGGAAAGGAGAGTACAGCACGGTTAGAGGAGGAGCCATTAATCCGAGGAGGGGACTCTGAACTAATTTCGGTGAGGGATGAATGTAGTCAAGAGGTGATTTTAAACTGTCATGATGAAGAAAGCAATCAGCTGATGCAGATTTTAGACACTGTACCAGGAACAATAATGAGAAAAGAAGATACTTAATCACATCCACAAAAGAATTATAGGAATACATAATTAAAGCAATGATAATGAGCAATAAAACTCTTGGTGAGATATCTTTCAAATATCACTAGCAAAGGAGAGTAAGAAGCAAAAGAGACACTGTCGTCTGTGTTAGTGATAAAGATTTTGCATAGAGGTTCAAGAAGACAGTGGGTAAAGACAGAAAATTCTACAGCTAAATGCAAGTGGCCACTGGATTTGTGAAGAAGGGGTTTAACAAATTTGCAAGGTGTACACTGTACAAAAACGAAAACAACAACAAGAAGACATTTAGTATTTTAATATATCCTAAGAATAGGGGAGTAGCAGCTAGGAATTTATACATGAAATTGAGGAAAAATTGTAGAAAAAGTAAATGTCTTTCAAAAATGCAAATGTTAGCACAGAGAAGCAAAACAAAAGATCTCATGGATTAGAGAGAAAAAATGGAAAGCAGGTAATTTTGTAGATAGAAGTATTAGTAAGAGATTAAACAGAACATGACAATGAATGAAATACATTCACTGCCAGAAATAAATGTCACAAAATTAGTATAGGTTCTCTAAGACCTAAAACTCAAAAATTTTTCTTTACAAAATGGAAGTGAGGACAAGGTAGAAATAAGGTTTATAAGCACCCAGAGACCAAATATTATGGAATAATGTATGCAATAAATAGCAAAATGCAAGGGAATTAAAATCATAAATAACAGTGATATTCGCTAGATATCCAGTGTATAGTTATACATGTATTTACATATATGTGTATAGTATATTTATACATATATTTACATATACGTGTAGATCAATAAACAAATTTATTTCATCATTCCTGATGTCCTCTGTGTGTGTGTGTGTGTGTGTGGAATAAGCAGCAACATACAAGGGAAATAACATGCCATGTTTGCATGTATACATGCATGTATGTAGAAAATATAATGATGTATGTGACAGAGATAGATATGCATATAAAGATTACATATATAAATGAGGATTAATACTCTTAGTATCCACCAGGTGCCAATTACAGTTTTAAGTGCTTTATACATTAACTCCTTTAATCCTTGTAATTACCCTATGAAGTGTGTGTGAGGTAGGTCCCACTACGGCTCCATTTTACAGAAACAGAAACACAGCAAGCAAACATGCTTAAAAAAATAGTAAGTAGCGGGCTTCCCTGGAGGCGCAGTGGTTGAGAGTCCGCCTGCCGATGCAGGGGACACGGGTTCGTGCCCCGGTCCGGGAAGTTCCCACGTGCCGCGGAGCGGCTGGGCCCGTGAGCCATGGCCGCTGAGCCTGCGCATCCGGAGCCTGTGCTCCGCAACGGGAGAGGCCACAACAGTGAGAGGCCCGCGTACCGCGAAAACAAAAAAAAAATAGTAAGTAGCAAAGCTGAGATTCTGAACCCAGGACACTTGGCTCTATGGCCCTATTAATTGTATTAATCCTATTATGCCTGCCGCTTCCCGCGGTACAAAGACGGCTGTGTACAGCAGACCAAATTTCCTTCAAAGGAAATTAACAACATTTTTCAAGAAATAAAAGAGGAAATCCAAAATGTCAGCCTTTAAATTGTATTCCTTTCCACTCCCCAAAAGGGATTAAGTGTGATCACAGACTTCACGTAAAGTTCAGCATCGATGGTACAGCAACTGTAAACAGCGGTTTGCCAGGTGAGGGACCACTTAGTCAAGATGCACATGCCTTCACGTATCCTAGTAACCTGGACTTGATGAAATCGACCCTGGAGCCCTCCGAAGCTACTGATTGAACCTCAGTGTCTTTACCTATTATATTCAAAGACTCACTGAGGAACGGTAAGATCCCAGAGTCTGAGCAAATGCAAACATGTTACCCACTTTACAAAAATAAGTAAGTACATTACGTTACCCTGAGGAACTATACACTAGTAAACCCAAGGAAGGACTGGGAAAGGTTCTGCAGCAATAAATGACGGAATCAATGCGCAAGACTTCCACAGTTCCGGGGGGTGATGAGTAGGAAGGAATATATTCATCAAAATGGGTAATAGCTCCCAACTGTGCTAGCTTCCTCCTTCTTTGAAGCAAAAAACTGAGTTTCTAAATGTATTGTGGGGTGTTGAGGATGGGTGGAGAAAGTATGGGTGAAATTCTCAACTCTATTATGTTTTCAAATGTTTTCACACAAGTCAGTTTCCCTGGCAAGTGTTCTATTTTCACCTTCTTATTTGTACTTGTACGTTTTCACTTTTTCAATAACAGTGCTTTTAAAATATGCACAGGGATTTTTTCATGGCCTAAGAACATAACAATAAAGTATAACTCAGTACGGAAATTTCTGGAGCAGGTATGCTGATTTTCCCCCTCATCCATTCACTATACTTAAAAATTACTACGTGCGAGTCGACGATAACGAACACAAAATGAACACAACCCCTGCTCTCAAGAAGCCTGCAGGCTGGTTGGTAGGGAACAAAACAAAACAAACAAAAGAACCCTGGCGTTGGGGTGGGTAAGAGATGGGAGAAAAGATGTCCAGGGTGCTGCCCAGGGGCGGGGTCAGTTCAGGTTTTACTGGAAACTGGTATATAAAACGTATAACAAAAGGTGAATTAAAATGCCAATAAAATTTAAAAGGAGGAAGGAGAGGATTTAAGGGAATGCTTTCAAGGGAATGTAAAGTCCCCAAGATATGAAACAATCTCATGTGTTTGGGGAGCTGAAGTTAGTGAAACGGTTATGTGATTTTCATCTGTTTTATTTCCGCTTTAGGAAAGAATTAAGGTTCTGTCATATATGGACATAGGGTGTGATTGTCACTGCCGGTCCCTCAACCACCCTTTAAACCTATTGCTTCAGAATCTCTTGCGGGAGAGCCTAAGAAACTGCCTTTCAGGCAGCGTCCAGAGGTGGCTTTCTGCGTGGGGAAGTTAGAGTGTGATGCAAACCAGTCTGCAGTGTTTTCAGAGGTTTTCAATCAAAGCTCTTCTCCATTCTGTGCAGCAGTGTATCAGACTGAGGGTAACGTGGCCTCAAGATTGGACCCAGAAATCAAGGTAACATCAAGATAGGCATGCGTGTAATTGAACAAATCGGCCTGCTTGGTGGAATCCTTCATACTGATTATTTGTAATTATAATTTGGAGAACAGCTGTAAAAAACTAAAACAATCCATTTAACATGCATAGTTAATACTCTCTTGTTCTTTATGATCGTTATTAGATAATACTTGAGTCTTGAGGCCTCTCCTACAAACTCTTAGCTTCAGATACATGCGATTTCTTTCACTCTCTGCATAGGGCTGTTCACATGTTTTACTCATTTACTCAGCAGAATTCTTTACCTGTGGTCAGATACCAGCCTGCCAAAACCTTGTACGGAAGACAGAAAAGAGAACCCAATTGAATATTCTGCAGGAATGATAGTCTGCTAGAATTTTGTTCTTTTAGGACCCGTATCATGCAACAAAGTTCAAATAAAAGACACTTATAGTGAAGTATTTTTACTGTCCTCAAAAATAATTATACTTGGATAAAAGTTAAGCTAGCTCTCCCTAATTGACAAGACGGCATAATAAAATTCAGGGACAGAGAAGGGTGACGGTCCATATTTCTGTAACGTTCTTGATTTGAGGAGAACCTTTCACTTACTCCCTGTCATTCAAACTTTTTCTGTTTATTAGGGAGGAAGAGTGGCAGGGGTGTACTGGAGTGGCTCGGAATGGATTGGAAAGAAGAGAAAATAACAAAATATTTGGGAGTTTTGTGAGGTTTACCACCACTGGTAGTCTAACTGTGGCCAGAGTGGGAGTGTTTACATCACAGAAAATCACAGGGTTTTTTTCACTTTTCTTTTCCAGTTTACTAGGACATCAGTGCTGTGTACTTGACAGCACAAGACTTGGAGGTTTGGTGAATGTAAGCTTAAATCTTTACTCTGCAATCACTCCCTTTTTGAATTTAGGTAACCTATTTGAACTTCGGTTTAACTTCTCCCTGAAAGGGATAAAGTTACTTATTTTGATAGAGAATTAACTTTATATAAAATAACTTTTGGTTAGAGGGTTTAATCATTTTAAAATGACACCTAGTACACCCTGCTGGCCTTGTAAATTTTGCCCCTTGTGTTTTAATATAATGAATAGCCTACTGTTAAAATTTTCCATGGCCTTTGTCACCGATAATTTTTCAGATTTGAAAAAGATAATTGCTTCAAAGCGTTGTTTAGAATGTCAGACACCTGATGAAATTACAAAGGAAGACATTCTGAACAAAAAATTACTCAGAGAGAAGTTTCAATAGAGGCAACAAATTTTTTTCTTAAAATTTGCCTTAAAACACATCGAAGTAAATGATTTTAAAAATGTTTAATCACAAAAGTTAGTAACCAAACATGAATGATTACTGTTCATTTCCCCTAAGAAAATGTATTTCCTTTGCTCTATAGCGGAGCTGGTAATCAAGCTCCCCAGTTATTTCATGCGTACATTGTTAAGAACTTAAAACTTGAGAGCAAGCAGTGGTGAGGATGTTGTTAAATTTGAAGTTTGTGAAAGGGATGCACATCACAGCTCCATGCTAGTGGGAAGAAATGTATGACTAGACACTAAAGTACTGAATGCACAATGCAACAATATCATGAAAGAAGCAAAGGTATTGAAGACACATCCTTCCACGCTGGGAAATCAATTAGCAGCAGTTCCCAAGAGAACTTTCTGCAATGATGAGAAGGTTTCCGAGCTATGCTGTTCCACGTTAGTCAACAGCCACAAACAGCTTTGGAGCACTTGAAAATGAGAATAGTGCAAATGAGGGAGTGAAAATTTTATTTAATTAAAATTAAATCAACTTAAATTTAAGCCTAAATATCTTTATGTGGCTAGTGGCTATCCGTGACAAAAGTGCAGAACAGAGACGAGGGGAAGATGGCGGAAGAGTAAGACGCGGAGATCACCTTCCTCCCCACAAATACACCAAAATACATCTACACGTGGAACAACTCCTACAGAACACCTGCTGAACGCTGGCAGAAGACCTCAGACCTCCCAAAAGGCAAGAAAGTCCCCACCTACCTGGGTAGGGCAAAAGAAAACAGAAAAAACAGAGACAAAGAATAGGGACGGTACCTGCACCAGTGGGAGGGAGCCGTGAAGGAGGAAAGGTGTCCACACACTAGAAGCCCCTTCGCGGGTGGAGACTGCGGGCGGCGGAGGTGGGAGCTTCGGGGCCGCGGAGGAGAGCGCAGCAACGGGTGCGGAGGGCAAAGCGGGGAGATTCCGGCACAGAGAATCGGGGCCGACCGGCACTCACCAGCCCGAGAGGCTTGTCTGCTCCCCCGCCGGGGCGGGCGGGGCTGAGAGCTAAGGCTCGGGCTTCGGTCGGAGCGCAGGGAGAGGACTGGGGTTGTCGGCGTGAACACAGCCTGCAGTGGGCTAGTGCGCCACGGCTGGCCGGGAGGGAGTCCGGGGAAAAGTCTGGAGCTGCCGAAGAGCCAAGAGACTTCTTCTTCCCTCTTTGTTTCCTGGTGCGCGAGGAGAGGGGATTCAGAGCGCTGCTTAAAGGAGCTCCAGAGACGGGCGCGAGCCGCGGCTAACAGCGCGGACCCCAGAGACGGGCATGAGACGCTAAGGCTGCTGCTGCCGCCCCCAAGAAGCCTGTGTGCGAGCACAGGTCACTCTCCACACCCCCTTCCGGGGAGCCTGTGCACCCCGCCACTGCCAGGGCCCCGGGATCCTGGGACAACTTCCCTGGGAGAACGCACGGCGCGCCTCAGGCTGGCGCAACGTCACGCCTGCCTCTGCCGCAACGTCACGCCGGCCTCTGCCGCCGCAGGCCCGCCCCGCACGCCTGCCCCTCCCTCCCCCCCGGCCTGAGTGAACCAGAGCCCCCGAATCAGCGGCTCCTTTAACCCCGTCCTGTCTGAGCGAAGAACAGACGCCCTCCAGCGACCTGCACACAGAGGTGGGGCCAAATCCAAAGCGGAGCCCCTGGGAGCTGTGCAAACAAAGAAGAGAAAGGGAAATCTCTCCCAGCAGCCTCAGGAGCAGCGGATTAAAGCTCCACAATCAACTTGATGTACCTGCAACAGTGGAATACCTGAAAAGACAACGAGTCATCCCAAATTGAGGAGGTGGACTTTGAGAGCAAGATCTATGATTTTTTCCCCTTTTCCTCTTTTTGTGAGTGTGTATGTGTATGCTTCTGTGTGAGATCTTGTCTGTATAGCTTTGCTTCCACTATTTGTCCTAGGGCTCTATCCGTCTGGTTTTTATGTGTGTGCTTCTTTTTCTTTTTTAAAAAAAATGTTTTTCTTAAAAATTATTTTTTATTTTAATAACTTTATTTTATTTTATCTTACTTTATTTTATCTTCTCTTTCTTTCTTTCTTTCCTTCCTTCTTCCTTCCTTCCTTCCTCCCTCCTTCCCTCCCTTCTTTCTTTCCTTCTCTTTCTTTCTTTCTTTCTTTCTTTCTTCCTTCCTTCCTTCCTTTCTTTCTTTCTTCTTTTTCTCCCTTTTATTCTGAGCCGTGTGGATGAAAGTCTCTTGGTGCTGCAGCCAGGAGTCAGTGCTGTACCTCTGAGGTGGGAGAGCCAACTTCAGGACACTGGTCCACAAGAGACCTTCCAGCTCCACATAATATCAAACCGCGAAAATCTCCCAGAGATCTCCACCTCAACACCAGCACCCAGCTTCACTCAACGACCAGCAAGCTACAGTGCTGGACACCCTATGCCAAACAACTAGCAAGACAGGAACACAACCCCACCCATTAGCAGAGAGGCTACCTAAAATCATAATAAGTCCACAGACACCCCAAAACACACCACCAGACGTGGACCTGCCCACCAGAAAGACAAGATCCAGCCTCATCCACCAGAACACAGGCACTAGTCCCCTCCACCAGGAAGCCTACAAAACCCACTGAACCAACTTTAGCCACTGGGGACAGACACCAAAAACAACGGGAACTACAAACCTGCAGCCTGCAAAAAGGAGACCCCAAACACAGTAAGATAAGCAAAATGAGAGGACACAAAAACACACAGCAGATGAAGGAGCAAGATAAAAACCCACCAGACCTAACAAATGAAGAGGAAATAGGCAGTCTACCTGAAAAAGAATTCAGAATAATGATAGTAAATATGATCCAAAATCTTGGAAACAATAGAAAAAACAAAAAACATTTAACAAGGACCTAGAAGAACTAAAGATGAAACAAGCGATGATGAACAACACAATAAATGAAATTAAAAATACTCTAGATGGGATCAATAACAGAATAACTGAGGCAGAAGAACGGATAAGTGACCTGGAAGATAAAATAGTGGAAATAACTACCACAGAGCAGAATAAAGAAAAAAGAATGAAAAGAACTGAGGACAGTCTCAGAGACCTCTGGGACAACATTAAATGCACCAACATTCGACTTACAGGGGTCCCAGAAGAAGAAGAGAAAAAGAAAGGGACTGAGAAAATATTTGAAGAGATTATAGTTGAAAACGTCCCTAATATGGGAAAGGAAATAGTTAATCAATTCCAGGAAGCACAGAGAGTCCCATACAGATAAATCCAAGGAGAAATAGGCCAAGACACATATTAATCAAACTGTCAAAAATTACATACAAAGAAAACATATTAAAAGCAGCAAGGGAAAAACAGCAAATAACACACAAGGGAATCCCCATAAGATTAACAGCTGATCTTTCAGCAGAAACTCTGCAAGCCAGAAGGGACTGGCAGGACATATTTAAAGTGATGATGGAGAAAACTTTCAACCAAGATTACTCTACCCAGCAAGGATCTCATTCAGATTTGATGGAGAAATTAAAACCTTTACAGACAAGCAAAAGCTGAAAGAGTTCAGCCCCACCAAACCAGCTTTACAACAAATGCTAAAGGAACTTCTCTAGGCGAGAAACACAAGAGAAGGAAAAGACCTATAATAACGAACCCAAAACAATTAAGAAAATGGGAATAGGAACGTACATATCAATAATTACCTTAAATGTAAATGGACTAAATGCTCCCACCAAAAGACACAGATTAGCTGAATGGATACAAAAATAAGACCCATATATATGCTGGTCTCTACAAGAGACCCACTTCAGACCTAGAGACACATACAGTGTCTACACATACAGTAAGGGGATGGAAAAAGATATTCCATGCAAATGGAAACCAAAAGAAAGCTGGAGTAGCAATTCTCATATCAGACAAAATAGACTTTAAAATAAAGACTATTGGAAGAGACAAAGAAGGACACTACATAATGATCAAGGGATGGATCCAAGAACAAGGTATAACAATTGTAAATATTTATGCACCCAACATAGGAGCACCTCAATACATAAAGCAAGTACTAACAGCCATAATCGACAGTAACACATTCATAGTAGGGGACTTTAACACCCCACTTTCACTAATGGACAGATCATCCAAAATGAAAATAAATAAACACAAGCTTTAAATGATACATTAAACAAGATGGACTTAATTGATATTTATAGGACATTCCATCCAAAAACAACAGAATACACATTTTTCTCAAATGCTCATGGAACATTCTCTAGGATAGATCATATCTTGGGTCACAAATCAAGCCTTGGTAAATTTAAGAAAATTGAAATTGTATCAAGTATCTTTTCCGACCACAACGCTTTGAGACTAGATAGCAATTACAGGAAAAGATCTGTAAAAAATGCAAAACACATGGAGGCTAAACAATACACTACTTAATAACGAAGTGATCACTGAAGAAATCAGAGAGGAAATCAAAAAATACCTAGAAACAAATGACAATGGACAATGACGACCCAAAACCTATGGGATGCAGCAAAAGCAGTTCTAAGAGGGAAGTTTATAGCAATACAATCCTACCTTAAGAAACAGGAAACATCTCAAATAAACAACCTAACCTTGAACCTAAAGCAATTAGAGAAAGAAGAAAAAAAAAACCCTAAGTTAGCAGAAGGAAAGAAATCGTAATGATCAGATCAGAAATAAATGAAAAAGAAAAGAAGGAAACGATAGCAAAGATCAATAAAACTAAAAGCTGGTTCTTTGAGAAGATAAACAAAATTGATAAACATTAGCCAGACTCATCAAGGAAAAAAGGGAGAAGACTCAAATCAATAGAATTAGAAATGAAAAAGGAGAAGTAACAACTGCCACTGCAGAAATACAAAGGATCATGAGAGATTACTACAAGCAGCTATATGCCAATAAAATGGACAACCTGGAAGAAATGGACAAATTCTTACAAATGCACAACCTGCCAAGACTGAATCAGAAAGAAACAGAAAATATGAACAGACCAATCACAAGCACTGAAACTGAAACTGTGATTAAAAATCTTCCAACAAACAAAAGCTCAGGACCAGATGACTTCACAGGCAAATTCTATCAAACACTTAGAGAAAAGCGAACACCTATCCTTCTCAAACTCTTCCAAAATATAGCAGAGGGAGGAACACACCCAAACTCATTCTATGAGGCCACCATCACCGTGATACCAAAACCAGACAAGGATGTCACAAAGAAACAAAACTACAGGCCAATATCACTGATGAACATAGATGCAAAAATCCTCAACAAAATACTAGCAAACAGAATCCAACAGCACATTAAAGGGATCATACACCATGATCAAGTGGGGTTTATTCCAGGAATGCAAGGATTCTTCAATATATGCAAATCAATCAACATGATGCACCATATTAACAAATTGAAGGAGAAAAAACATATGATCAACTCTATAGATGCAGAAAAAGCTTTTGACAAAATTCAACACCCATTTATGATAAAAACCCCGCAGAAAGTAGGCATAGAGGGAACTTTCCTCAACATAATAAAGTCCATATATGACAAACCCACAGCCAACATCGTCCTCAATGGTGAAAAACTGAAAGCATTTCCACTAAGATCAGGAACAAGACAAGGCTGCCCACTCTCATCACTGTTTCAACATAGTTTTGGAAGTTTTAGCCACAGCAATCAGAAAAGAAAAGGAAATGAAAGAATCCAAATTGGAAAAGAAGAAGTAAAGCTGTCGCTGTTTGCAGATGACATGATACTATACATAGAGAATCCTAAAGATGCCACCAGAAAACTACTAGAGCTAATCAATGAATTTGGTAAAGTAGCAGGATACAAAATTAATGCACAGAAGTCTCTTGCATTCCTATAAACTAATGATGAACAATCTGAATGTGAAATCAAGAAAACACTCCCATTTACCATTGCAACAAAAAGAATAAAATACCTAGGAATAAACTTACCTAAGGAGACAAAAGACCTGTATGCAGAAAATTATAAGACACTGATGAAAGAAATTAAAGATGATACAAATAGATGGAGAGATATACCATGTTCTTGGATTGGAAGAATCAACATTGTGAAAATGACTCTACTACCCAAAGCAATCTACAGATTCAATGCAATCTCTAACAAACTACCACTGGCATTTTTCACATAACTAGAACAAAAAAAAGGCACAATTTGTGTGGAAACACAAAAGACCCCGAATAGCCAAAGCAATCTTGAGAACAAAAAACGGAGCTGGAGGAATCAGGCTCCCTGACTTCAGACTATACTACAAAGCGACAGTAATCAAGACAGTATGGTACTGGCACAAAAACAGAAATATAGATCAATGGAACAGGATAGAAAGCCCAGCGATAAACCCACGCACATATGTTCACCTTATGTTTGATGAAGGAGGAAGGAATGTACAGTGGAGAAAGGACAGCCTCTTCAATAAGTGGTGCTGGGAAAACTGGACAGGTACATGTAAAAGTATGAGATTAGATCACTCCCTAACACCATACACAAAAATAAGCTCAAAATGGATTAAAAACCTAAATATGAGGCCAGAAACTATCAAACTCTTAGAGGAAAACATAGGCAGAACACTCTGTGACATAAATCACAGCAAGATCCTTTTTGACCCACCTCTTAGAGAAATGGAAATAAAACCAAAAATAAACAAATGGGACCTAATGAAACTTAAAAGCTTCTGCACAGCAATGGAAACCATAAACAAGACCAAAAGACAAACCTCAGAATGGGAGAAAATATTTGTAAATGAAGCAACTGACAAAGGATTAATCTCCAAAATTTATAAGCAGCTCATGCAGCTCAATAACAAAAAACAAAAAACCCAATCCAAAAATGGGCAGAAGACCTAAGTAGACACTTCTCCAAAGAAGATATACAGACTGCCAACAAACACATGAAAGAATGCTCAACATCATTAATCATTAGAGAAATGCAAATCAAAACTACAATGAGATATCATCTAACACCAGTCAGAATGGCCATCATCAAAAAAACTAGAAACAATAAATGCTGGAGAGGGTGTGGAGAAAAGGGGACACTCTTGCACTGCTGGTGGGAATGTGAATTGGTTCAGCCACTATGGAGAACAGTATGGAGGTTCCTTAAAAAACTAAAAATAGAAGTACCATATGACCTAGGAATCCCACTACTGGGCATATACCCTGAGAAAACCATAATTCAAAAAGACTCATGTACCAAAATGTTCATTGCAGCTCTATTTACAATAGCCTGGAGATGGAAACAACCTAAGTGTCCATCATCAGATGAATGGAAAAAGAAGATGTGGCACATATATACAATGGAATATCACTCAGCCATAAAAAGAAACGAAATTGAGCTATTTGTAATGAGGTGGATGGACCCAGAGTCTGTCATACAGAGTGAAGTAGGTCAGAAGGAGAAAGACAAATACCATATGCTAACACATATATATGGAATTTAAGGGGAAAAAATGTCATGAAGAACCTAGGGGTAAGACAGGAATAAAGACACAGACCTACTAGAGAATGGGCTTGAGGATATGGGGAGGAGGAAGGGTAAGCTGGGACGAAGCGAGAGAGTGGCATGGACATACATACACTACCAAATGTAAAATAGATAGCTAGTGGGAAGCAGCCGCATAGCACAGGGAGATCAGCTCGGTGTTTTGTGACCACCTAGAGGGGTGGGATAGGGAGGGTGGGAGGGAGGGAGACGCAAGAGGGAAGAGATATGGGAACGTATGTATATGTATAACTGATTTATTTTGTTATAAAGCAGAAACTAACACACCACTGTAAAGCAATTATACTCCAATAAACATGTAAAAAAAAAAAAGTGCAGAACAGATTTTTAAAATGTGTTCATGCTTGTGTGTGTGTGTGGGTGTGTGTGTGTCCAGATGGTGGTAAGGATAGAATAGTGTAAGCCATAATTGTAACATTTATATAACAGGCTACAAACCTCATGTTTCTTCCTCATTTTAAAGCTATGTGGGACTCATGAGTCACATCTCTTAAAGTGCCTTATTTCACGTCCTGTCTGCTGTAAAGCTGTGAAAAGAAATGCGCTTTCAGGCTTAGTAAGTGGCTTCATAAGTGTAATTTTTGCGCTATAATGACTGATCGTAGGTAAACAGTAAACAAATAATATAATGTATTTTCTCAACAAATATTAAAGAATACTTGTGTTTCCAAAGCATTATTGTGTGCAGTCTATTGAAGGAACCAGTAACATTTAAAAATCATTTTTAGACTCTCCTTTTTATAATTTACTTCCCTATAATGTAAAAAGTAGAAGATATTTCTTCTGCCAGCTCTATTAGTCTTTTCTCTCCTTCATGGTTTTCATAATAGACAATATTTACAGTTAAAATGAATAAAAGTCTATCGTAGAATTTTCAGTCTAGAGATTCCAAGTTTTATTCTTTAAACTAGTGGTACAGCTAGGACCTCAGGGGGATGAATAAAGATGAGTGAATAACTTTTGATGATCTCTTTCATATTTACAAATATGCTGGCATTACAGCATATGATTCATACCAAGGTACAAACTACCTAAATAAATGCATGCTTTTAAAAAGTCTTTACATCTGTTAAAAAAGGAAGAGCATTAAAAAAAATCAAATGTCAGTATGTCATTAATATTAAGAAAAATGAGCTTAGCAAGGTTCAATATATGATGAGAGTTTTTTCCTTGACATTTAACCCATCATATTAAAAGCTTCTTCAAAGAAAAGAAATATCAGCTTGTCACCTGGAGATCAAAATTGAGCTGTTCTAAGACAAACTGCTGTTTCTTCCCTATGATGAAATTCATAGGATGGACAAAAATGTCAGGATAAAAATAGACCACCTAGGAAAAAGAAAAAAGCCATCAGGAGAAGAAGTATAGCTATTGTTATAATTACAACTAAAAATAATTTAAAAGCCAGTTATTTTTCCCTAGTAACACAGAAAAACACACATAGCACATTGATTTATGCTGTTAAATACTTATGTGAGAATAAGATGTGATAAGACAATGCTTATGGTAGCCTGTGGGTTTAATTTTAATAAAAGATGAATCATGGAAAACGTGGTATTTTAAAGGATTGCAAATATTTTAACTTATACTATGCAAAGAACATACCACAAACTGGCATTTCAAAATTCCGGGATAACAGAAAGGAAGACACATATGAATATTAAATATCATGCAAGATGCTGGAAGGTTGGGTACAAAATAAACGTATCTTATGAGGAAAATCTCTGAAAATTCAAGAGTGACAGAACAGTAAATAAATCTAAATATAAAACTTATCTTGGATACATGCCATAGAACAGCAGCAGACAGCTCAAGATGAAATCTATTACTCCCAAACACATTCCCCCAAAGAAAAGACTGCATATTAAAATAACAGGCTTTTCTGTTTCTGTGAAATGGAAGAATATGAATTTGGGCAGATTTTATGAAACGCAAATACTGTTCACCACTGGCCACCCCATATTATTAATTGTTCAGTTTTCAACGTTATATTCTGAGAAAACTATTAGCTACTTTCATGGAGACTTTATCCTGTAGGTTATATTCCAGTATTACCTAATGAGATTTCAATGCTTGGCAAATGAATACAGTTATCAGTCATATTTGGATTTTACTTAAGAGCTATGATTATCACTTTTTATAACTCATTTTCAATTATTTAGGGATGCATTTTCTAGTCTTCTTTATTCTACACTGCTTTTCCAATCCATATTTCTCCTATACAGTGAATAATGCAAAGAGAGAAGTTCAAATCAGGTATGGGCCAAAATTCACTGTGACTTTAAAGAAAATCAATATCATAGTATGTGATACACCTGGCATATCAGATTGGCAAAATATTTTTTAATTTTGTAAAAGCGTTGGATTTAGATTTTAACAGTGAAACAGAGAAAGAAAGGAGGAAGTGCTTAATGGATTATTTTGGGTTGTGCATAAAATGTGTTACAGAAGGAATAACTAGTGACCAAGCCCTCAGAAACAAAGAAAAATAATAATAAAATAAAGTGTAATTCTGCACAAGCTAGACCTAAGGCTTGGTATATTTTAGCTTCCCAGAGTGAAAATATTGGCTAGTATTAGAAGACCAGAATGGCAGACTTGTCAGTTTTCCAGTTTATGATGATAGAAACGTTTTCCATATCTGTCGTGTGTTTATGTCATCGTGAAAACATACAAGAAAATTGCCTTAACCAGAGATGGTCCATATCACATTCAAAAGTGTGTAACATTTAAAAACCTAATACGCAGGAAAATTTAAGGGTTAACACTGAACGTTCTTCTCAGTTTTGCAAAGGGATTTCAAAACAAGATTTAGAATAGAGTATGTCTGTGTGATCAGTCGTCTTTATGTTTTAAAATATAATTTAACACGATACTTGATTTTCACCACGGGTTCACATAACTGAATTAAACACTTACACAAGTCATGTTTTCACTTTTTTCAGTTGACATTAAACTCGGAGTATCGGCCATGTCAGTTAAGTATTCCATAGTAAAGGACCAACACAATTGCTTTTTTCACTCCCCTGATAATAAATACCTAAGTTACCTCCAATTTTCTACTTCCACAAACATAATCAGTCATGTCCCTGCTTGGAACTGAGGACTAGATTTTCAGAAGTATAATAACAAACATTGGATTGTTGAATAAGATATAAGCATTTGTAAATTCACTACTATGCATTTCCCTCCAAAAAGGCTGCACCAGACTGTGATCCTACAAGCTATAGATGACAAGTATCATTCCTCCATATTCTGGTTATCTTTCTCATTTTGCGAATCCAATGGGTGTGAATTAGTATTTTATCTTTGTTTTATTTTGTGTTTATCTGATTATTAAAGAGGTTTCACATCTTTACATGTAATTAAGTCATTCTGTGCCTATTTATATTCTTTGCCAATTTTCTTACTCATTTCTCCACCTTTTATGTTTGCTTAGAAGACATTCTTTGTACCGTTTCAATATTTAGTCCTTTGCAAACATCTTCTCCCAATCTGTCATCCATCTGTGAATACTTTCTGTAATAGTCTCCACTGAACAAAATGCCTGAATTTTTACGTAGATAAATCCATTGCATTAAAACCATATGCAATGTGTTTTTAGGGTTCTGAAAAGAACTTTCTTCCCATTCCCAAATCTTTCATAGTTTTGCTATTTACATTTATATCATTAATCAACCTGTAGTTCACCATTGCATGGGGTAGGATACAGGAAGCCAACTTTATTGTGGAAGTCTGCTTTCCCAAAACAATTCATGAGCTGTTCAGCCTTTCATCACTGGATACGGAACCACTTCCATTATTACCTAGTTCCCAGATCAAGGGGTCTGGTTTTTTTGTTGTTGTTGTTTTTTGCGGCACTCGGGCCTCTCACTGTTGTGGCCTCTCCCGTTGCGGAGCACAGGCTCCGGACGCGCAGGCTCAGCGGTCATGGCCCACGGGCCCAGCCGCTCCACAGCAATGTGGGATCTTCCCAGACCGGGGCACGAACCAGCGTCCCCCGCATCGGCAGGTGGACTCCCAACCACTGCGCCACCAGGAAAGCCCCAAGGGGTCTTTTTTAGAACGCTATTTTGTTACCTTAATCTTTTTGTTATTTCCTACAATAGTAGTAATTGTGTTTATTACTTAGGCTTTGTAGTGCATCTGTGTATCTCTTAGGAGATATTTTACTTCTCTTTTCGTCAGTTGAGCTTTTCATGGATATTTATGTACATATGTTCAATTCTTCTAAATGATTTTTTATTCGAATCACATTGAACTTATAAAGTAATATAAAAATATATTGTTAAAGACACATTATATCTCCACATTTATTCAGATCTCCTTTTATTTCCTTTACAACAATTTTAAAATTTCTATTACAAGGGTTTTGTGTATTCTTTCCCAGGTTAATTTTGACACACTTTTGATTTTTGTTGTTGTTGTTTCATATTACATTTTTTAAAGTAGTCATTACTGATTTACATGAATGCTGAAGAAATAAGTTGACCTCATATTCATCAAAATTACTCATTTTTCCTATTAATTTATAATTTGTTAATTCTGCTAGGATTTCTATGGCAATCATATCTCTGAAATGATAGAGTTTACTCATTTGTTCTTTTTCTCAAATGTTCTCAAAATTCACATTTATTTTACTGGATTTTAAAGAATTATTCCTGATCTCCAGTAATTTATTGAACTTTAATAATGAAAATTGGACACCTTTGTTTTGCTCCCAAAGATAATGTGTCTAAAATTAATCTTTAGATATGACATTTGATATCATTATGGTATAGGCTTTTAACACATTAAGAGAGTTTGTAAAATTTTCTGAGCATTTTAAAGTACATATTTTAAATAGAAATACAACTTTCTAAACTGTTTCAGTATATATATTGTTTGCTTCAATACTTAAAATAGATAATGAACTTCACCGAATTCTTGTTTAGCACCTATTGGCATATTTATGTGATTTTTCTCAGCCTATTAAAGAGCCGAATTACACTAGCAAATTTTACAAAGTGAAACTATCCTTCTGTTCTTATTATAAACCTTATTTAATCATAAAGTACTTCTAATTATATTTTTGGATTTAGTAAGCTAGTAAAATGGTATACTCAGATGGGATTATTTCCCTACATATGGCTGAAATTCTAGGAAAACCAGTATTAACCACTCCCATAATCCACAGAACTCTAGACCCCTCCCAAGCAGCACATGCATGCATATGACCCTTCGGTCAACTGTCACCTCCATCATAAAAGAGGTAGAGAAGGTGAACAAGGTTGGTAATCAAGGAGATGATTTTTCAGAAGCCATCAATCCACTCTAAGTGTCAATTTCCCCACTGGGAAGAAGTTGGGAGTATTTCAAGCCTAGAGAACAGCTTCAAGGAGCCCTGGGTTTTTTAGAACAACAATTAACTGAAGTGTGACAAAGGTCTGTGATGTAAAGATGGGAGGATTTGGAAACGGACAGAGAATGCTGTACAGAGAGAGAACGTGAGCAGTGCAGGAGACCAGCTATGACCCCCCTATATCAGCTGGGGCAAGAGCATGTGAGTGTTTCTCATAAACCCAATGTGGGCTACATGGAAATAACATTTGCCAAAGAAATTTTCAGTCCTTCCAAAGGACCAAGTAATCACAACAGGGGGCTGGACCACCCAATTCCAAGGGGCTAGGGGAGAAAACACCACCTACTTTGTGGGAAATGTAGTCAAGTTTTCCAACAGAGGCTTTCAAAGGACTCAAAAGGACTCACATAAGAATGAGTAAAGTAAGGCTTCCCTGGTGGTGCAGTAGTTGAGAATCCGCCTGCTGATGCAGGGGACGCGGGTTCGTGTCCCGGTACGGGAAGATCCCACATGCCGCGGAGCGACTGGGCCCGTGAGCCATTACCACTGAGCCTGCGCGTCCGGAGCCTGTGCTCCGCAACGGGAGAGGCCACAACAGTGAGAGGCCCGCGAATCGCAAAAAAAAAAAAAAAAAAAAAAAAAAAAAAAAAAAAAAGACTAAAGTACAGACATTCTCCCGGCCAGGAGGAAATAAGAAGAAAATTTAAATCAATCCTAGGGAAAATATCTGTGTTAACATTTAGATAGATGTATTAATATCCAATTTTTTGTATGCATACCTATATGTATGTGTTTTTATACACTATGTATGTGTGTATATGGGTACATATATGTGTGTATATGTATATATACATATATAACATAAATTTGAGCTTAAATTCTTCATAAAGTTCAAAATACTGGGGGTTTTTTACTCAAAACTATACCATAAATGTTTTACTTATTAATAGTATTTTCTAAATTGTATATAACATTGAAATTGACTGAACCAGGGTTGGCAGATTAAAAACAGAAAATAAGTACATTTATTTTTCGCTACCGTTCTTTCCAATTTTGAATTGTTCGTATTCATTCCTGGATGAAATAATAGGCAGGTCTGCCTTTTTTTTCTGATCACTCTTAGGTATTAACAAGAACTCCCATTTTGGGGGGGGGTATAAAAAGTCCTTTCCAGCCTAATATCTAAGCATGAATCTCTCATCCAATTCACTTTCCTCATTCTCTCTTGCCTAAGCTCAGACAATTAGTAACAGACAAATAAATCACTATTTTCTCTCTCGTGGATTCCTTGGTGGTCTTCCATCACTGGCGTTTCCTCCCTGTCAACCTGGTCAGAGACACAACGCTTTCTCCCCAGAATTAACACACTGCTGCTTAGCCCCACTATTCACTCCTCTGTTAGGACAACTTTCAGGTGGACCTTTTTGATGGGGTTCATTGTGAAATCATTAAGTCCCTCAAGTCCAGCTTCTTTCTGAGTGCTCTGTTTCTGGCCCCCTGGAAACATGCATTTTTTAAATTGAACTATAGTTGACTTACAATATTATATTAGCTTCAGGTATTTAACATGGTGGTTCAACATTTTTGTAGACTATACACCATACCAAGTTATTTTTTAAAAAACTGACTATCTTCCCTGTGCTGCACATTACATCCCTGTGACATATATTTCATCTTATAACTGCTAGTTTGTACCTCTTAATCCCCTTCACCTATTTCACCCCTACCCTGTGGTAACCACTAATTTGTTCTCTGTATCTATGAATCTGTTTCTGTTTTGTTTTATTTGTTCACTTTGTTTCTGAGACTCCACATATAAGTGAAATCATACAGTTTTGACTTTCTCTGTCTGACTTTCACTAAGCATAATACCCTCCAGGTCCATCCATGGAAACGTGCATCTTTGCCCCAACATCAATGGGTGTGCACCAGTCTCCCACTCCACCTTTCTTCCTACTCTGCCAGCAATTATAAAGCTTTTAGACTTTTTCTCACACCTGTGTCAGGTACCAACCCCTGTGTCTACAGCACAGTCCATACAGGTCAAGATCCCTAAGTGCTTTTCCAAAAGCTCTCCTAACCTGGTTTAAAAAGAAAATGTACCTCACCTCCCTAAAATATTTGTCCAAGGAAATTCACATTTAAAAACATCCTGTAATGAATTCCTAGGCTTCTCTTATATACCTGGAGGTGGGCGATGGTCTAATGGTGCAGAAAGAGTTTGAGGCCACCTCCTTTGTAATTCACAGATGGCCTAAAACAGCATCTCAGAATATGGGACCACCTGGCTTCTACTTTATTTCTGTTTGGGTGCTCCGGCTAAAGTAAAAAAAGAATCATTGATCAAGCCCCTTAGATGTGATTTTTAAAGTTGTATAGTGTAAAGCGCTTAAAGGTATCAAGACTTAATTATCTTCCAAGCTCTTGCACAATGAAGGTTGTCTTTATGTTCTTTGTATTCATTCTTTTATATAACAAATGTGTATGGTAATTGCTTACTATGAGCAAGGTACTGCTCTAAGAACTGGAACTGTAGTAGAAAATAAATCAATTCTCATGGAATCTACATTCTAGTGAGAAAGACAGACATAAATGAATAGTTTTATTATAGGTAAATGATATGGCAAAAATATAGAGTGTAGCTAATAGGACCGGGGACTGCATTAAGTGTCATTAGGAAAGGTAATGAGTAGATAATTAAGCAGAAGTTGTAAAGAAGTGACAGAGGGAGGCCCGCTTAGACTATGGAATAGCATCCAGGCAAGCACAAGGGTCCTGCAGACAGCATGTGTTGTCCCGTTAGAGGAAAAGCAAGAAGACCAGGAGAACTCTGAATATAAATGGTAAAGTTGGGCTCCCCTGGTGGCACAGTGGTTAAGAATCCACCTGCCAATGCAGGGGACACGGGTTTGAGCCCTGGTCCGGGAAGATCCCACAAGCCGCGGAGCAACTAAGCCCATGCGCCACAACTACCGAGCCTACATGCTAGAGCCCACAAGCCACAACTACTGAGCCCGCTTGCCACAACTACTGAAGCCCATGCGCCTACAGCCCATGATCTGCAACAAGAGAAGCCACCACAATAAGAAGCCCGCGCACCGCAAGGAAAAGTAGCCCCCGCTCGCCGGAACTAGAGAAAACCCGCGCAGCAACGAAGATCCAACGCAGCCAAAAATAAATAAATAAAATAAATTTATTGAAAGAAAGCAAGAAAATAAACGGTAAAGTTCCAGAGTCACAGTCTCTTTTTTCTCATGATCTACTTTCTTGATGCTAAATTCACTTTTCAACCTGCACTGGGAAAGGAAAAGGTGACATACATTCTTTTCACAGCCTTTTTGTTGTTGTCTACGAGGCATTTATTTGACAGACCTCTCCTAGAAACCTACAGGACTGTCTCCTTCTCAAATGCCCATCTCAAGAAAGCTCTGAAACAATGTAATACATGAAAAAAAATACAGACTGTGTAATTAATCTGAACCAAGGCTAAAGTTTTACTAGACTCATGCCTGTCAAGTTATTCAAATACAAATGGCCACATTTAAATAAGAGATAAACCATGTACTTTTGGTCATCTCCAATTACTAGCTCTTTAATTTTCTCTGAGTTTGTAAACATCAGTCTTGTTTCATTCAATATTTTTAATAAGTTTAATTTCAGTTGATATTTTGTCGAATCTAAAAAAAAATTTTTAAGATTAAAAATAATGTTTGCACTGCATGAACTCATAGCCATTTGGGGGAAAGAGAACAAATAAACTGGACCAGAGTTGCAGTGAGTCTTTGCAAAAAGTACAAAGGAAGTACTATGGGTATAATGTGCTGGTCTTAAAAGATGGCCCCAAGTTCTTTGACATGCCTCACCTTTTGAATTTGGGCAGGACTGTGACTGCTTTGACCTACAGATGACAGAGGATCTATTTCAGAATTTCGGATGGCCTTTAGTTCAAACATTCAGTAACTATAATCCTTCACGATCCTTCAGATTGTCAGGTATTGGGCTAGAATTTTCTTTTGATAAGAGCAGACCCCGTATCACTTATTCTGCCTGGGAAAGTTGGGGAAGGCTTCAGAGCACACGTACCATTTGTCAATATTATGGAAAAACAGCCTGATCTATTTGATGTGCTCTCTGCACCACCAGTCAGGGCCAACACCCAAAAGCCTTTCATGTTTTGAAATGCACCTCCAAATCATTTCTCAGTTGCATATTACTCCATCTTCATTTTTGTCACCTGCCTGAACTTGGTAGAAATCCTGAGTCATTCTAGAGGTAATTTCCCAAGGCAGGCCAGTCAGTATTGTGACAGCAGATTATGGAAAAAGGAAAGCTGCCTTCTTTTGTCCCTAAAAGAATAAGAAGGAAGGTAAGAGGGAAAAAACATACAAGGATTCTATTGCCTTTTCATCTATCTTATCACTGTCCGTGTCAGCTCTGCAATGCAGAGGCATCATTTAGTCTTTGTGCCAGAAAAATAAATGGGGGCATTTTTGTTTTCTTTTTTGCTAACCTATTTTTTTTTTAATCACTTAGTTAGGCCCAGAGGCTGTGCAATGGGAGTACACAGGGTTTAGGAAAAATAAAACCAAGGAGTGAATCAGGACATTTTGTATGCTTGAAGCTTTTAGGAGGGCAAGTGCTAACTGAGGGCGTGCACCATCCTTATGATGACTGATTCATCATGAACAGCATGATTTCAGAAAGAAAAGGAAGAAGCCCCTACAGGCAGCTTACTGTCAGGTCTCCACAATAAAAATTTGAGATAGAGGACAATGAACCCTACATTCAGGCATTATTAATCTATCGTTCCTCCACCTAGATTTTCTATTACTCTGCTCATTATAAATCTATTTCACATGTCACTTTCCTTGCAAGTACCCCGAGTTGATTTTCCCCCCCCAGTTTGTGCTCTCTCTCTGCCCCAAACCCTTACCTACTCTCTGCTCTGATGATTTCAGTTCCACAAGGTATCTGTTGCCAAATTATCACAACTAATTTCCTCCTTTCAACTGAAGGTCATCGTTTGTTTGAGAAGAGCAAAAAAAACTACAAGAAGCATATTGACATTGTGTAAATGAGAGCCAAACATCAAGGGGTGTGTAGTTAATGAACAAAGGATCATTGCTTAGCGTGTAACTGCAGCATTAAATTCCACTGTATGATTGTGAGAGAATGAGGGAAAAAACCAAAGGACATATTAGTATTATCATAAAAATGTTTTAACCGGGCTTCCCTGGTGGCGCAGTGGTTGGGAGTCCGCCTGCCGATGCAGGGAACACGGGTTCGTGCCCCGGTCTGGGAAGATCCCACATGCCGCGGAGCGGCTGGGCCCGTGAGCCATGGCCGCTGAGCCTGCGCGTCCGGAGGCTGTGCTCCGCAACGGGAGAGGCCACAGAAGTGAGAGGCCCGCGTACCGCAAAAAAAAAAAAAAAAAAAAAAAAGTTTTAGCCTTCTGGATTCCCTGAAAGGGTCTCAGAAAATGTCAGCATATTCTGAGAACTGTTGTCTTATATCCAAAGTTCCATTCTAGCTAATATTGATATTCTGATTTAATTTCTAAGGTCCTATTGACTGTTTTGAAGATTATGATTACTTTCAAAATACTAACAAAGAATGTGAGCTGAATACTCGGTAGAAAAATGCTGAATTCAAAATAAAGGGAAGAATAATAGAAAAGTGGTCTTTATTAGAAAGCCAATTGTAATAGAGAACTTAAACCTATGTATGCACCAAGTTAAGAAAACAGATACCTCTATTAAAACACTTGTCACATGAAAAAAAAAAAGGCTTCCGGTTAAACTCCCTGCAAAGGGGATATGCCAGAGGACAGCCCGCCAGGCCCGAGAATGCCCACCCCAGGCAGTGGGTTCTCTGGCCTTCTTCCTATGTACAGTCTGATTCTTTGGACTTAAATCCCTATTAAAGAGAAGAAAATGCATTTTGTTTCTCTTGTACACAGATACATAGGGAAGTACTTATAAAATATGTGCCCGTTTATACTATTCAGCACAACACCCTGTGTAATGAAATTGCCTCTGTTCTCCTGTGGGCCAGGAAACACAATGTAAGGAGGAAAGATCATTCTGAAACACATATTAGATATTAAGCCTATGATTCAAAGACTAGATAACTGTGCAAATAATAACTGCAGCTACAACAATATCTTATGATGTAGTCACTAAATAAAGCAAAATGATAAACACTTACTTAAGAGGAAAAGTACGACAAATAAATTGCTGGAATATATTTTTACCTTACATAAGTAAGTTTGTAGTTAGAGTCATACTTTTAAATTAGTTATGCTATGCTGGCGTAGTTACGTGTGTGTGTGCGCGTGTGCGTGTGCGTGTGTGTGTGTGTTCCATAAAGAGAACATAAAATATATTTTAATATTTTAAATTTCAGTGTCAACGTTTCATTGGAATGTAACTTCAGTGTTTGCCGATAGCTCGCTGATTTACGGTTGCAGAAAAAGAAACACGGGTAGACTAGCAATTAGTTACATAATTATCCGATGTGAAAGATTTGTAAAATACATAGGAATCTTACTTTTAATACAAACTTTATGTTATAATACTTCATTAAATTTGGCTTTCAGCTGTCAGTTATACATTATTACCATCACAATAGTGATTAATTAACACATTTGGGGTTAGATGAGAAGTGAATCATTTGTCTATGTTTCATATTTTAGATAGCCTAAATTGTATGTTTAAGTATATGTTTAGATAGTCACTCAACTAAAATAAAAAAGGAATACTATCTCTACATATCCACCAGTAAAGATGCTAATAGACAAAAAATGTGTTAAGTGAATGTTTTGGAAAATAGGGACCATTTCAAAAAGGCTAACAGAACAATTTTGCTATATTATTTCAACGTTCATTTCATTTCTAGGGATAATTTTCCTTACCTATGAAAATTAAGGTTTAAATACCATGCCTGTATCTCTAAGGTGTTACTGTTAAAAGTTAATCACTTGCATAAATATTCTTTGTTTAAAAATTAGAGAAAGTCTGTTTACTAACTAACAAATACGATCCCTTTGTTAACAGTTTAACCTTTGGAATTATAGAAGTATAGGAAGTGTACAAATATAAGACATACCCTCTATCCTAAAAAAGTTTATCATTTCAGGAGGCAAACCTAACACACATGAGATGATCCAAGACAGCATAAAATTAGGACAAAGCTGTATTATATGACCTGCAAGAGCTGTGAAAGTTCACAGGCAAGGAGATCAAGGAAGCTAGAATCGCTGGGATGCTTTCATGGGGGAAGCTTTCCCATTCAACAATTCAGGATATTGAACGTTTTCAGCTAACCAGCTCTTGGTCACTGTGCACCTAAACTTCTACTATAAAACTGAAACTACATTTAGAAATGGAAGTAGAGGAAATTATTCTTTTTTAATTTTAGGAGATGTTCACTGACAAAAATTCATGCGATTTTCTATGAAAAAAATTTTTTTTAATGTACAGCTCACAAAATACAGAAGAACCAGTAATAAATGAAATATTAAAATGAACAGTTTTTGGTAGCATAAAGAGCAAATAAAATAAGCTAAGTCTTACTTATTAGTTTTCCACTCACAAGTTTAGAAAGTAAATTATTCTGGAGAAAGGTTATCCCTGGAAGAATGAAAAGGAAACCCAAGTCAGAACAATGCACACTGGCTGAGGAGTAATAAAAGGTTCTCTCAACAGAATTCACAAATTTGATATGGGTCAGCAGTTCCATAATTTTACTCTTCAAATTTAATTGGAAGAAAATTTAGATAATAATTTATTATGTGGTTACTGGGAACAAACACTCAAAAATATTTTTAATTTACCAACAATAATAATGGAAATGCAAGCATCTGAGAACCTATAGGATGAGAGTAAATGGGAAACATATCAAAATGGGCTTTCTAGCCACCCTCAAGATTCAGAGGAGAGGTCTCACACTGGAGGAGAGACATTGGGATAGACAAGATAAATAAAGAGGAAAAGATCTAATGGATCTGTAGTGGTAGAGACAAGACAGATAAATTACAACAGCTAGAAAGGCAATAAGAGGAACTTACATGGGTGATTACCAACTGACCAGCAGTATTGAACATATAGTACATGCTTAATAAATAAATACTCCTTAGTTGATTTCTACATTGCAACATGAGGAAAGTTAATGCTACAGAGTACAGGGAATGTAAATACAAACTGGTCACAAACACAAAACAAGAAAATACTGGTTGTATCCCATTATAGAAAGAAAGTTAGATTTTAAAATACATGTTTGAAATATATGAATATTAATTATCATTTATAAATGTGAGCTGGAAGAAAAAATTTTTGAGTTAAATATATTGATATAATCAATCAGATACTATAAAATGTTCAGATTTTCTTCAATGCCTTTTCCAACGGGGATAAAAGAAAACACATTGTACAAAATGGTACATCAAATTGTACTTTCTTTGTCATTCCTCCACAATGATCTCAGGAATACCAGTTAAGTAAATTTAGCAGTAATGAGTAAATAAAAATCGGGTTAAAATTGGAAAAGATAAATCCAGTGAACTATTTATGACTTCAAAACTGTGAGACATCAAGAAATTTAGATAATTGAAGGAGGAAAATGTGTACATAAATTCAATACATTATTTAACTGATAGCACATGAAACATGAATATTTTGCCTTAACTGAAACTAAATGTTTATTCCCCAAGAAAATCATGTCAAGGAAAAAGACAAAATTGAGTACACCTCTAAAAGAAATAGTAAACCTCTGCATTATCAAAATGGGGTTTTTCCTTTGTTTAGCTTTTGCTTCCACAGGCTTATCAGACATGGCAGGAAATGTTTGGCTTCCAAGCATTAATTGTGGCTGATGACTGAGATGCACTGGAGCCATCACTGGGAGTGAATAGTTAATCTCACTGTTCTTATTAATTCATCCACAAGAAAGGACAGAAAAGCAAAATATCAAAGGAGTACTGGGAATGGCTTTAGTAATAGTGAGGACCCTTTAGGCAAAAGAGCCTCAGAAATGTACGTCAAAAGACCATTAGACTCTAACTTTATTAACTTACAACATAGAATGTGGCAATGCATACCAGGAGCGCTTCTTTGAACACAAAGCCACACAAGCACATTCTCAAGGAGCAGACAGGTGGTTCATTATCCATTACCCAACTGCTTTATCTCCAAGGAGAAAAAAAATAACAACCTCTCTGGCTTCCTGTGTTCACATTAAAATAAAGCATACATAGACATCAAACGTACTATGTTTCCTAGAAAACCATGGATATGTATTTCTTTTATATCTAAAATGTAACCATATATAAGTACTACAAAACATGTTTTAAAAGGGAATTTTAACTAGTTGTATTTATATAGAGTCACAATAGCAATGCAATTCATATTTTTTGTTCTATCAATACACCTTTGAGTACAATTTTCAAAAAATATACCAAATTGGGTACATTTTGCATAAATTCAACATATTATGTTATCGTAAATAATGCAGCAAAAGTCATATTGACTCTAGGGAAAAGGCCTAAGACTCATAAAGTATTAATTTTTTTTTTTTTCCCGACATGTCTCTACCACGCCAGATGTCTACCCTGGCCTGGGAGGACTCCCTAATTCTTCAATGTGTCTTACTATAATTCTGGATATCTCCCTAGTTCCCTAAAGTTTCTACTCTATGTTGTTTGTTTCACCTACACCCCACGTATGTCTAGACTGACTGAGGTTGTCACCCTAATTCCCCAGGTGTGTTTGATCACAGACATCTTCCCAATTTCCCAGGTGTGTTTGACCATGGACATTTTCCTAATTCCCCAGGTGTTTGTACACTGACTAGTGATTTCTCCCTAACTTCCCAGCTTTGCCTACTATCACCTAGGGTGTCTCTCTAATCCCCAGGAGTTTCTAAACTATCGTTGGATGTTGCCCTAATTTTGCAGGTTGTAAACACTAACCAAAAAAGTCTTTCTAAATCCCTGGGTGTGTCTACACTGACCTCGGTTGAATCTATAATTCCCCAGTTCAATCAACGTCTTTGGATGTCCGCTCAATTCTCTAGGAGTGTCTTTTCTGATTTGGGATGCCTCTTGAATTAATCAATGTTTTTATCCTAATCTTGAATATCTCCCTATTTCCCCATGGTTGTCTATATTAAACTGAGATGGTTCCCTCATTTTCCAAGTTTTTTCCAACCCTAACCTTGCATGCATGCATAATTCCCCTGATGTGTCTACACTGAACTGGGATGGCTAACAAATCCCCCAGGAATTTCTACACTGACCTGGTATGCATGTAAAAGTTCATTTAATTTGTTTTATTTTAGGAAATTTGATTTAAGTCAGAAGAAAAATCATTGGAAACATCAGAAAAATCATAGATTACAATCTTCATAAAATACTGATAAATTTTCTTTACGAAAGAAATTATTTGAATAAAAAATCTTACTTTGGAAGAACTACTGAGTTTATAGAATACAACAAAACTTGAGGATATCAAAATAAATGTCTATATATGGGTGTACTAAAAAGATAATGCATAGTAGGCATAATGTATACTTGGCTAAAAGGAGTCACTTGTTCTAATTATTCAAGAAAAAGTTAACATTTTTACCGTCAAAACATGGTAATGTTAACGTTGCTACATCTCAAAATTTTTTAATAACAAGAACAGAGATGTCAGATACAAAGTAGAACTACGTACTTGTATTGATAACGATGCTGTTGCCCTAATAAATTAATTCTGCTGATACTGATACCCTGACATCATGCAAATAATTGTTCATTCCTTTAAAAGAACAGTATAGAAAGTTGCACTTTAATATTTTTTCAAATAATTCACTTGGTTTTTTAAGAAAAGGAATATCCTCAGGGAAATTTTCAAATAAGGATTAAACACAGAGACAGATTGCCTCAAAACAGAGATCATCAACTGTACTTGCAAATGAGGTATCAATGCAGAGCATTTGTTAACATTTCCATTTTAATTAATTTAAATTGTACTTATTTTTAATTGTGAAAATCAACACTCTGAAAGTTATTTTTAAAGGTTGCACTCCACAATCGTTATTGTTACTGTGTAACTAAAACCTCACGTACATAAGTGACACCTAGGATTTAGGTTTTATGTCTTTTCTTCTCATTTTGAGGCTACAGGAACTTGAAGTAATCCAAAAATTAAATCATCTACCTTTTCGATATTTCAATACTGACAATTATAGACCAGACACAGGGAATTGAGTCAATTATTTGGATATTATGAAATATTTTCCCATTTCTTATCACACAGGGGAAATTATAGCTATTTAGGACAATTTAAATTATTTATTCAGAAATTCAGTGTCATGTATATAATATTATATGTGTATTTGCTGGGATTTCGGGACACTTGTTTAAGAATACCTAAACATCTTCCATTATGAGTATAGCATCTAAAAATATATCTTACTGATATTTTAATTTCCTTCTAATTAAAAATGTAAATGATATTCCAGGCAAATTTTTTCATCTAGAATTTTATTTTTAACCTACATCCTAACTTTTTGACCCTCAGCAATTGATAAATTACTGTAACATTTGTCAGGGAGTGGGGATTATGTAAAATATGTAATATATATTTATATTTTATGCAGTACTTAAAATATGCACATGAAATATTTTACACATATAACCCTGATTTGTTTTGAGGTTTTGATTCTAAAGTACAGAGATGACTGCTACTTTAAGATGTTGAATATATGTTGTTAAAAACACAGCTATCAGATAATTAAACATTCAAGTACATAAGATATACCTTACAGTTTGAGAGAAAGCTATATATTATTTTCCTAACACAGAAATCTATCAGCAGTGATATTTGCCAAATGATTGAATATAGTGACCTTAAAAAGAAACGAGTATTAAGAAATGTATTTCACTCTTAAAATTGTATCGATGAAATTCATGTATCCATAGTTGAAGAGAGAAATCTACTAATTCATATATATATATATATATATATATATGTATATACACATGCACACAATCAAAACATGCATTTTGTCATAGTAAATGGACTTTTTAATGATCCATTCAGCAAGGAAAAATTGTTTCCCAGCAGGAATTCCACAGATTTCAAAACTATCTGAATGCACAATAATGAAATTACTTGAGCTCAGGTATTGCCTTTTTTATTATTTTTAGCGTCTGCCATTCTTCCATGAAAGCAAATTCATTCATTCTGTCACCCAGTTAGCATCATAGCAAGTTATGAGAAACCAAATAGCATGGGTAAGGAATCAAACATAACATATTTTGTCCAGAGAAATAATCTTATCTGTTTGCCTTCTTTTTTCAGATACATCTCAGCCATCTTATAAACTCAGTCTCTCAAAATCAGACTAAAGTCCAGTCACATTGCCATGCGTCATACAGAATAAAATCTGCATTCTATAGAAAAGTCAGTGATCTGAATATTTGATTATGCTAATAGAAATGCCTTTCTAAATTGGGAGATTTTCAAAACTTATTCTTATATTGTGAAAATACTCCTAAATGTTCAATTTAATTCTTCTTGTATTTTACTTGTTATTTTTAAACTAGATAAGTGCTTTGCAATAGAGCAGACTCACCTGCTTTAGTAAATGTGACTGGGATTGTGTTTTTGTTAACTTTAAGCTATTACCATGACAATTGTTTTTCATTAATTCATAATTAACAGATAGCCTCATCAAACGAATTTATGAAACATTACTGTGATTTGGGTTGAGAAGATTTTTACCAGTGCACGTTATCATTTATAACAAAAGACTACCATTAACATCTCTACCTTGGAAAGCTTACATCTGTTTATTCAGGTTGACTACAGGCTCAAATTTATCACTGGAAAATATATTCAAATGTCTAAAAAAAAAGTCCTTTAACCTCATATTTATAATTATGTAAATCATCTTTGACTAACAGGAGTTGACATGTAATGTTTTTAATATAGGGCTTCCAGACTACTTAGTCACAAAATTTCAGAAATTTAGAATAAAATCACATTAGGAGTTTAACCTGCCTCAAGAGAGCACTTCAGTTTGTGTACACAATTGCCATGAGTCACTGTAAGTATTTTTCAGTCAACAAACATTTATTGACTGGTGTTTATGCGCCAGTCATTGTGCTACAATGCTAAGTACATGGGGATTAAGTACATTCAAGACCTCAAAGAGCTAGAGTTACAATCCAGCAGGAAACAGAGCCAAGGAAATCAGTAACACTTGAATACCATTACACAGGAATACAACAGATGCAATAGAAGTAAAGAGAAAGAATGTATAACCCAAACTGAACGGAGTCAGGAAGGGCTCTTCTGATGGCTAGGATGAAGTACACTAGCCCAAGAAGATGAAAGTGGTTTTCTGTTGCTGTTGTTGTTTGTTTGTTTGTTATAAAGTAACAGCAAATGCATTTACAGAAAGACAACAATATGATGTAAGTTCAATACAGCTGGAGCAGAATTTGGTGATTACTTTGACCAAAAAAACTGATGTTTATTTTAATGGCTTAATAGTTCATATATGTTCTTCTATATTCTTCATTTCTACCCATAGAAACTCTTTTGAAATGTGTAAAATTTTTTTAAAATCTCTAACAATTCCACCATACAAAAATAATTGATATTACTCTTTCTGTGTATTTCTTTTCATTGTTTTTTCAGTAGAGCTACATTTTTTTTATTAAATTGGAGTCACTGAGTATATGTAGTTTTATACTTGTTTTTCTCTTAACATTGTGAATATTTTCCCATGTCGCTAAATGTTTTAAATTCTTTTTTAAAATAATATTTTTAGTGACCATAAATACAGCTTCATCAAAATGTACCAAAATATACTTATTCAAGCCCCTAGTTTTTTTCTTTGTTAGTTTGTTGTTGTTTTTTAACATCTTTATTGGAGTATAATTGCTTTACAATGGTGTGTTAGTTTCTGTTTTATAACAAAGTGAATCAGTTATACATATACATATGTTCCCATATCTCCTCCCTCTTGTGTCTCCCTCCCTCCCACCCTACCTATCCCACCCCTCTAGGTGGTCACAAAGCACCGAGCTGATCTCCCTGTGCTATGCGGCTGCTTCCCAATAGCTATCTATTTTACGTTTGATAGTGTATATAAGCCCCTAGTTTTTTGCACTTAGGTATTTGCTATGGACTAAACTGTGTCCACCCAAAATGTATATGTTGAAGTCCTAACCCCCAATGTCATGGTATTTGGAGGTGGGGCCTTTGGGAGGTAATTAGGCTTAGATGAAATCTTGAGGATGGGACCCCCATGAAAGGACTAGTCTCCATATAAGAAGAGAGATCAGCCATGTGAGGACACAGCAAGAAGACAGCCTTCTGCAAACCAGGGAAAGGGCCCTCACCAGGAACCAAATTGGCCAGCACCTTGATCTTAGACTTCCCAGACTCCAGAGATGTGAAAAACAAATGTGTGTTGTTTAAGCCACGCGGTCTCTGGTATTTTATTATAGCAGCCCAAACTGACTAAGACAGCATTTATTTTAAAAAATAATAATAAAATTAATTTTATTAATTAAATTTTTAAAAACTAACATTAAATGTTAAAAAACTAGAAAAAATATCAATATACACCTATATGTGATATTATCCCTGATTATTTCTTTAGGATAGATTTTTAGAAGTGAGATGACTGGAGAAGGGTACATAAACATTTTTAGGGATCTTGATGTGAATTTCCAAACTGTTAACCAGAAAGAATGCATTCCAACCAACAGTATATGAGAAATTTTATCTTCTAAGCATCTCTTATCATATTTCTCATCTTTTAATTATTTGGATATTTTTATCTTGGTCTAACTTTTATTGTGAATATGCAAACTAAATTTGACGGTCCTCTGTCACATTATGTATACTACTAATTATTATTAAGCCACTATGACAATATATACTCATGGTTAACAAAGTTAAAATTTTATAAACCTGAGATTTTAAACTTCATTTTTCTCAAATGAGAATATTATTAAAAGTATAGCTTTCCTCAGCAGTTGAGGTTTTTGAACACTCCTTATCCGTGACTATCCACAGGCTCTCTAAATAAAGGCATATGATGAAGGAATGAGGATGCAGTTATGGAGTATCAAATTCACCTTCTCTCCTGACTTTCTCGTCCACAGTGTTTTTAATTTTGTTACATATTGAGACTATATAATGTGAAACTTCCCTTAGAATTCAGAATATTTCTGTACATTTTTGTCATGCTTCAACATAACCTAAAATGGGACAAGTTCTTTTATTTGAGCATATTCTTTTTAAGACCAAAAGAACTTTGAATAAAATCCCAAACCTCAGGGTTAATCCCCTTAACCAACCACTAGCCAATAGTATTTCCAACTAAGATTACAAATTTTTATAAGATGCAGAGACGGTATCAACAATGTTTGATGCCAAAATTAAGTGAGTGCCAACATTCGCTTTTGCTAAGAAAAGCACGAACTGTGCATCTGTTTCCTATAGACAGAACAATTCTAGTTCACTCAGAAGAAGCTCCTGAGTGGGACTCCATGTAGTTCTAGATTAATGTAGATCTCTGGATTAATACTTAAAGGTCCTACAAAACATATATACATATAATTGAAGATTCTGTAAAGCATATATACAATCATTTGTAACCTTTTATTCTTGAGGATAACTAAGTCAGCTTCTGCAAGAGATACACTTCAAATTCTCTATGGCTTAAAACAATACAGGTGTATTTCTTGTCCACCTGAACTTCAACAACCTGAAATCCAAAACTGCTGTCTGCAACACAGGCCTCCAACATCAGAAGACAGAGTGCTCAGGAGAGACACACCAGCTCTTATCTACCTTGGTTCCTCATGATCTGCCATCTCTGCTCCTAGTTTGTTAGCTGGAACAGCATGGACGGCTAGGGAACAGAGAGGGGCAGAGGGAGGGTGGATGTTACTACTTGTCTTTGCCCTGTATCTTAACTAAAGGACACTACACAGCTGTAATACATGAAAGAGTTAACAGAGGTCAGATGTCTACTATAAAATGTTCATTGAGCGAGTTTTCAACCTTATTTTAGACCCTATCGGAAAACATAAGAAGTTGAAGACATAATCTCTACCCACAAAAATTCTGAAGTTTATGATATAGTTAAGCAGCTGATGAAAAATGTATGAATAGTTTAAGGGCTATTTTTTGCACCACAGAAACTGAAAACTTTAATATGAAAGGGGGAGATCCAGGAATAATTAGTGTAGGCTTCATAACGAAGGTAGGGTATAAGTTTGTCCCCAGAGGACAGAATAGTGGGATTTACAAAGGAGGAAGGAAAAAGAAAGAGCAATGGAGGCAAGATGATGGGCTCCAGGGAAGGCAAAGGTGAGAATGAGTGTGACAGCCTCAGAGAGCCTTAAGGAAACGGGCCTAATTAGACTAGTGAGCACATTTTGAGAAACAGTAGGGGATAAAATTCAACAGACAGAGCAGAGACTCATGTAAACCACACAGAGGAACTTAGAATTGATACAGTAGAAAATTGGGAGACATTTAAAGTTCCTGAGTAAAAGACTCAGATCTATTTGGTTAAGAATTACACTTCAGGAGGACCTTCAAGATGGCGGAGGAGTAAGACATGGAGATCACCTTCCTCCCCACAGATACATCAGAAATACATCTACACGTGGAACAACTCCTACAGAAGACCTACTGAACGCTGGCAGAAGACCTCAGACCTCCCAAAAGGCAAGAAACTCCCCACGTACCTGGATAGGGCAAAAGAAAAAACGGAGACAAAAGAATAGGGAAGGGACCTGCACCTCGGGGAGGAAGCTGTGAAGGAGGAAAAGTTTCCACACACTAGGAAGCCCCTTCACTGGCGGGGATGAGGGGTGGTGGGGGGGGAGTTTCAGAGCCACGGAGGAGAGCGCAGCCACAGGGGTGTGGAGGGCAAAGCGGAGAGATTCCCGCACAGAGGATCGGTGCCAACCAGCACTCACCAGCCCGAGAGGCTTGTCTGCTCACCTGCTGGGGCGGGCGGGGGCTGGGAGCTGAGGCTCGGGCTTTGCAGGGCAGATCCCAGGGAGAGGACTGGGGTTGGCGGCGTGAACACAGCCTGAGGGAGCTAGTGCACCACAGCTAGCCAGGAGGCAGTCTGGGGAAAAGTCTGGACCTGCCTAAGAGGCAAGAGACCACTGTTTCAGGGTGCACGAGGAGAGCGGATTCAGAGCACCACCTAAACGAGCTCCAGAGACGAGTGCGAGCTGCAGCTATCAGCGCGAACCCCAGGGATGGGCATGAAACACTAACACTGCTGCTGCAGCCACCAAGAAGCCTGTGTGCAAGCACAGGTCACTATCCACACCTCCCCTCCCAGGAGCCTGTGCAGCCCGCCTCTGCCAGGGTCCCGTGATCCAGGGACAACTTCCCCGGGAGAACACACGGCGCGCCTCAGGCTGGTGCAACATCATGCCACAGGCTCACCGCACATTCTGTATCCCTCCCTCCCCCCAGCCTGAGTGAGCCAGAGCCCCCTAATCAGCCACTCCTTTAACCCCGTGCTGTCTGAGCAAAGAACAGACGCCCTCAGGTGACCTACATGCAGAGGCGGGACCAGATCCAAAGCTGAACCCCAGGAGCTGTGAGAACAAAGACGAGAAGGGAAATCTCTCCCAGCAGCCTCAGGAGCAGTGGATTAAATCTCCACAATCAACTTGATGTACCTGCATCTGTGGAATACATGAATAGACAATGAATCACCCCAAAATTGAGGTGGTAGACTTTGGAAGCAACTGTAGACCTGGGGTTTGCTGCATGTGACAGACTAGTTTCTGATTTTTATGTTTATTTTACTATAGTTTTTAGTGCTTGTTATCATTGAAGGATTTGTTTATTGGTTTGCTTGCTGTTTTTTTTAATTAAAATTTTTTTTTATTTTAATAGTATTTTTTTGTTTTTTATTTTAATGACTTTATTCTATTTTATTTTATTATTATTTTCTTTATTCCTTTCTTTCTTTTCCTCCCTTTTCTTCTGAGCCATATGGCTTACATGGTCTTGGTGCTCCTGCCAGGTGTGAGGCCTGAGCTTCTGAGGTGGGAGAGCCGAGTTCAGGACATGGGGCCAACAGAGACCTCCTGGCCCCATGTAATATCAATAGGCAATTGCTCCCCCAGAGATCTCTGTCTCAACACTAAGATCCAGCTCCACTCAACGACCAGCAAGCTCCAGTACTGAATGCCCCATGCCAAACAACTAGCAAGACAGGAACACAAAACAACTCATTAGCACAGAGGCTGCCTAAAATCATACTAAGTTCACAGACACCCAAAAACACACCACCGGACACGGTCCTGCCCACCAGAAAGACAAGATCCAGCATCTTCCATCAGAACACAGGCACCAGTCCCCTCCACCAGGAAGCCTAAACAAGCCACTGAACCAACCTTACCACTGGGGGCAGACCCCCAAAACAACGGGAACTACGAACCTGCAGCCTGCGAAAAGGAGACCCCAAACACAGCAAGTTAAGCAAAATGAGAAGACAGAGAAACATGCAGCAGATGAAGGAGCAAGATAAAAACCCACGAGACCAAACAAATGAAGAGGAAATAGGCAGTGTACCTGAAAAAGGATTCAAAGTAAAGATGGTAAAGATGATCCAAAATCTTGGAAACAGAATGGAGAAAATACAAGAAATGTTTAACAAGGACCTAAAATACCTAAAGATCAAACAAACAATAATAAACAACACATTAAATGAAATTAAAAATACTCTAGAAGGAATCAATAGCAGAATAACTGAGGCAGAAGAATGGATAAGTGATCTGGAAGATAAAATAGTGGAAATAACTACCACAGAGCAGAATAAATAAAAAACGAATGAAAAGAATTGAAGGACAGTCTCAGAGACATCTGGGACAACATTAAATGCACCAACATTCAAATTACAAGGGTCCCAGAAGAAGAAGAGAAAAAGAAAGGGACTGAGAAAATGTTTGAAGAGATTATAGTTGAAAGCTTCCCTAACATGGGAAAGGAAATAGTCAATCAAGTCCAGGAAGTGCAGAGAGTCCCATACAGGATCTAAGGAAAAACATGCCAAGACACAAATTAATCAAACTATCAAAACTTAAATACAAAGAAAAAATATTAAAAGCAGCAAGCAAAAAGCAGCAAATAACATACAAGGGAATCCCCATAAGATTAACAGCTGATCTTTCAGGAGAAACTCTGCAAGCCAGAAGGGAGTGGCAGAACATATTTAAAGTAATGAAAAGGAAAAACCTACAACCAAGAGTACTCTACCCAGCAAGGATCTCATTCAGATTCGACAGAGAAATTAAAACCTTTACAGACAAGCAAATTTAAGAGACTTCAGCACCACCAAACCAGCTTTACAACAAAACGTAAAGGAACTTCTCTAGGCAGGAAACACAAGAGAAGGAAAAGACCTGCCATAACAAACCCAAAACAATTAAGAAAATGGTAATAGGAACATACATATCGATAATTACCTTAAATGTAAATGGATTAAATGCTCCAACCAAAAGACATAGACTGGCTGAATGGATACAAAAACAAGACCCATATATATGCTGGTCTCTACAAGAGACCCACTTCAGACCTAGAGACACATACAGTGTCTACACATACAGTAAGGGGATGGAAAAAGATATTCCATGCAAATGGAAACCAAAAGAAAGCTGGAGTAGCAATTCTCATATCAGACAAAATAGACTTTAAAATAAAGACTATTACAAGAGACAAACAATGACACGACATGATGATCAAGGGATCAATCCAAGAAGTAGATAAAACAATTGTAAATATTTATGCACCCAACATAGGAGCACCTCAATACATAAGGCAAATGCTAACAGCCATAAAAGGGGAAATTGACAGTAACATAATCATAGTAGGGGACTCTAACACCCCACGTTCACCAATGGACAGATGATCCAAAATGAAAATAAATAAGGAAACACACGCTTTAAATGACACATTAAACAAGATGGACTTAATTGATATTTATAGGAGAGTCCATCACAAAACAACAGAATAAACTTTCTCCTCAAGTGCTCATGGAACATTCTCCAGGATAGAACGTGTCTTCTGGCATAACTCAAGCCTTGGTAAATTTAAGAAATGAAATTATATCAAGTATCTTTTCTGACCACAATGCTCTGAGACTAGATACCACATACAGGAAAAAAAACTGTAAAAAATACAAACACACAGAGGCCAAACAATACACTAATAAATAACCAAGAGATCACTGAAGAAATCGAAGAGGAAATCAAAAAATGCCTAGAAACAAATGACAATGAAAACAGGAGGACCCAAAACCTATGAGATACAGCAAAAGCAGTTCTAAGAGGGAAGTTTATAGCAGTACAATCCTACTTCAAGTAACAAGAAACATCTCACATAAACAACCTAACCTTACACCTAAAGCAATTAGAGAAAGAAGAAAAAAAACCCCTAAGTTAGCAGAAGGAAAAAATCATAAAGATCAGATCAGAAATAAATGAAAAAGAAATGAAGGAAACGATAGCAAAGATCAATAAAACTAAAAGCTGGTTCTTTGAGAAGATAAACAAAATTGATAAACCATTAGCTAGATTCATCAAGAAAAAAAGGGAGAAGACTCAAATCAATAGAATTAGAAATGAAAAAGGAGAAGTAACAACTGACACTGCAGAAATACAAAGGATCATGAGAGATTACTACAAGCAACTATATGCCAATAAAATTGACAACCTGGAAGAAATGGACAAATTCTTAGAAAAGCACAACTTTCTGAGACTGAACCAGGAAGAAATAGAAAATATAAACAGACCAATCACAAGCACTGAAATTGAAATTGTGATTAAAATTCTTCCAACAAACAAAAGCCCAGGACCAGATGGCTTCACAGGCATATTCTATCAAACATTAAGAGAAGAGCTAACGCCTATCCTTCTCAAACTCTTCCAAAATATAGCAGAGGGAGGAACACTCCCAAACTCTTTCTTCAAGGTCACCATCACCCTGATATCAAAACCAGACAGATGTCACAAAGAAAGAAAACTCCAGGCCAATATCACTGATGAACATAGATGCAAAAATCCTCAACAAAATACTAGCAAACAGAATCCAACAGCACATTAAAAGGATCATTCACCATGATCAAGTGGGGTTTACCCCAGGAATGCAAGGATTCTTCAATATATGCAAATAAATCAATGTGATACACCATATTAACAAATTGAAGGAGAAAAACCATATGATCAACTCAATAGATGCAGAAAAAGCTTTTGACAAAATTCGACACCCATTTATGATAAAAACTCTCCAGAAAGTAGGCATAGAGGAAACTTTCCTCAACATAATAAAGGCCATATATGACAAACCCACAGCCAACATCATCCTCAAGGGTGAAAAACTGAAACCATTTCCACTAAGATCAGCAACAAGGTTGCCCACTCTCACCACTCTTATTCAACATAGTTTTGGAAGTTTTACACACAGCAATCAGAGAAAAAAAGAAATAAAAGGAACCCAAATTGGAAAAGAAGAAGTAAAACTGTCACTTTTTGCAGATGACATGATGCTATACATAGAGAATCCTAAAGATGCCACCAGAAAACTACTAGAGCTAATCAATGAATTTGGTAAAGTAGCAGGATACAAAATTAATGCACAGAAATCTCTTGCATTCCTATAAACTAATGATGAACAATCTGAAAGGGAAATTAAGGAAACACTCCCATTTACCATTGCAACAAAATAATAAAATACCTAGGAATAAACCTACCTAAGGAGACAAAAGACCTGTATGCAGAAAACTATAAGACACTGATGAAAGAAATTTAAGATGATGCAAACAGATGGGAAGATATACCATGTTCTTGGATTGGAAGAATCAACACTGTGAAAATGACTCTACTACCCAAAGCAATCTACAGATTCAGCAATCCCTATCAAACTACCAATGGCATTTTTCACAGAACCAGAACAAAAATTTTCACAATTTGTATGGAAACACAAAGGACCCCGAATAGCCAAAGCAATCTTGAGAAAGAAAAACAGAGCTGGAAGAATCAGGCTCCCAGACTTCAGACTATACTACAAAGTGACAGTAATCAAGACAGTATGGTACTGGCACAAAAACAGAAATATAGATCAATGGAACAGGATAGAAAGCCCAGAGATAAGCCCACACACATATGGTCACCTTATCTTTGATAAAGGAGGCAAGAATACACAATGGAGAAAAGACAGCCTCTTCAATAAGTGGTGCTGGGAACACTGGAGAGCTACATGTAAAAGAATGCAATTAGAACAGTCCCTAACACCATACACAAAAATAAACTCAAAATGGATTAAGGACCTAAACGTAAGGCCAGACACTATAAAACTCTTAGAGGAAAACATAGGCAGACACTCTATGACATAAATCACAGCAAGATCCTTTTTGACCCACCTCCTAGAGAAATGGAAATAAAAACAAAAATAAACAAATGGGACCCAATGAAACTTAAAAGCTTTTGCACAGCAAAGGAAACCATAAACAAGACCAAAAGACAACCCTCAGAATGGGAGAAAATATTTGCAAACGAAGCAACTGACAAAGGATTAATCTCCAAAATATACAAGCAGCTCATGCAGCTCAATATCAAAGAAACAAACAAACAATCCAAAAATGGGAAGAAGACCTAAAGAGACATTTCTCCAAAGAAGATATACAGATTGCCAACAAACACATGAAAGGATGCTCAACATCATTAATCATTAGAGAAATGCAAATCAAAACTACAATGAGGTATCACTTCACACCGGTCAGAATGGTCATCATCAAAAACTCTACAAACAATAAATGCTGGAGAGGGTGTGGAGAAAAGGGAACCCTCTTGCACTGCTGGTGGGAATGTAAACTGATATAGCCACTATGGAGAACAGTATGGAACTAAAAATAGAACTACCATATGACCCAGCAATCCCACTACTGGGCATGTACCCTGAGAAAACCATAATTCAAAAAGTGTCATGTACCACAGTGTTCACTGTAGCACTATTTACAATAGCCAGGACATGGAAGCAACCTAAGTGCCCATCGACAGATGAATGTATAAAGAAGATGTGGCACATATATACAATAGAATATTACTCAACCATAAAAAGAAATGAAATTGAGTTATTTGTAGTGAGGTGGATGGACCTAGAGTCTGTCATACAGAATGAAATAAGTCTGAAAGAGAAAAACAAATACCATATGCTAACACATATGAATCTAAAAATAAAACAAACAAACAAAAAAAAAAAACAGGTTCTGATGAACCTAGGGGCAGGACAGCAATAAAGATGCAGACCTACTAGAGAATGGACTTGAGGACACAGTGTGGGGGAAGGGTAAGCTGGGATGAAATGAGAGAGTGGCATGGACTTATATACACTACCAAATGTAAAATAGACAGCTAGTGGGAAGCAGCTGCATAGCACAAGGAGATCAGCTCGGTGCTTTGTGACCACCTAGAGGGGTGGGATAGGGAGGGTGGGAGGGAGACGCAAGAGGGAGGAGATATGGGGACATATGTATACGTATAGCTGATTCACTTTGTTATAAAGCAGAAACTAACACACCATTGTAAAGCAATTATACTCCAATAAAGGTGTTAAAAAGAAATAAAAAAGAATTATACTTCACCTATTCCCACGAGGACATGAAGTAGCTTACAAAGTTAGGCATCAAGGAATAAAACCGAGCAGAGTCTGCTTGATGAATTTAATGGACTTAATGGATTTAATGAAACAGAAGGAAGAGATGCTGGGCTACACAGCACTTGGAACAACATCTGGGCAGTGATTGCTCAACTGTGTATGAGTTTAGCTCTTAATTTTCTTACTTAAAATAAAAAGAAAAAAGATGGGGTTATATATTTTTCACCATGGGCCAAAAGCAATTAACCTTCACCAATATGTGTCATGATACCAGCAGTGTTTGAGAAAGGCCTGATTGGTAATTGTCTCCAGAGTGAGTTGGAGTGACTCACAGAAGTTAGAGGGAGCAAAGCCATCATCACTAGGGCCCTGCACCATTCTTGGCAACCAACACCCAAAGGACCAAAGTTATTTTATGGCGGTGGCAGTGATCCAGCTGTAGGAGAAACTGCCTGGTATGAGTTTATCATTGGAGTCCCTAAATATTCTGAGAAGTAAGTGCTCCTAAAGGAAGGTGTGGCATTCTAGAGTTTTCACAAATTAAAGAAGACATCACTGAAACTGAAACCAGGAACCATGCACTGAGCTTCATACTGACGCTTCCACAAATGCAATTAGAGTCCTTTTTCCTTCAACTCATACCTTTTATCTCTGCCAAGGGGCATAACATTGATGTTGCTAAAGCTTTACACATGCTAGCGTCGATTATTTAGACAAGATAAGGAGATGTATTATATGAATAATTTAACTTACCATGACTAATGGTATTGCTTTCGGAACACCCAAACTTCATTCAGAAAAATCACACAATCTTAAGGCTGTTAAGAATCCTTTGGCGATCGTTCACGACGCCTCCTCCTTTTCATGTAACGCCACATCTAAATTATTATAATGGCTACGATTTTAAAATCTTTTGGAACAGAAGATGGCATACTCTCTAATTGATTGTAGCCTTAGACATTATAAAATATATCCAGTTTACAGATTGCTGTTTTTATGGAGAAGGATGACTAAAGGTAGACTCTCTGTAATATAGAATAAAGGAACCAATGCAAAAAAAGAAAAAAGTTTAAAAATGCAATTATGTTTGTTTTAAAACAAATTAAGTAAGATAAGATAGTAAATTCCCTAACACTGTTCCTTGGTTGCTATGTTCCTTTTTCAAATAACGAAAACATTGTGATACATCTTCTTGTGTGACCACTTAGAAAAGACTGTTTTATAAAAGCATGTGGTTAAGAAATATACATGATTTTAACAAGAGGTAACGACAACCGATTTCATCTCATTTATCATATCTTCTGTGTACTACAGAAAAAAACAAATTTTAAAATCTATTCAAGAAAATATGAACAACTAAATAATTACAAAGAAATAGCACCACAGTGCACTTTCAGCTGCTTCCATCAGTTCTTATGAGTTCTGAGTAATAATTCAATTAACATTGTTCACGCACAGATATTTGCTGATTCTCTCATCATAATATAGATGATACAGTTTTGCTCCCTGGGTTAACGTGTGACAATCCTCCAAGTTGCTGGGTTCTATACTGTGGATCTCAAAACTTATTGGAGACATTATGATATGTTTGGGGCTCTTTTGAAACAAAAGGTACCAATCTGTTCATTCTACATTCATAGGCTGTGCTACAGCATCAGTGCAGAAGGTTTTACAAGCCTGACAACTGTATGAAATGCCACTCTACAATGAAAAAAAAAAAAAAGGCTGAATTCAAAGAAATATGAACATTATAACTAAAAGCCACGTTTCCTTTCAATCAAATAATAAGATCTAACAATCTTTTGAGACTCTCCAAACAATGGACTAATTCTTTGATTCTGTCAGATTAAATTAAAAATAAGTTACAAAGTAAGATTTTTTTTTTACTTTCATTTTTTATGCTTTTTCTTTGTTAGCTTGTATCCTTTGCTCATCAGTTTTGCTCATTTCTTTGAAATGGAGACAACCAATGGAAAATGCACTAGAAAAGGTCACTGAAATAAATGCATAAATGCACAATTTTGAAAACATTGTTACAGAAGCACTATAGTATATTCACAAATATGTAGCTTGACATCTTTAAAAACATACTGTCAAATTGACCTATCTGGGTCAAACTGAGACATTATTGACAATCAAGTTAATAACCATTTAGACATTTTTAAACCATCTATTGTTCCTTTGATAATTTACGACCGCTTCTTTGTAAGCATCATGATCTATAATTCTCTAAAAGTATGAGGCCACATTCATTACCAAGAGGATTGTACTGACTTGTCTATGACTTACAAATGGCAAAAATGTATCACTTTTGATTTCTAAAAACTCCAAGGGTCTTGGATATTGATGCAGAACAAAGTAAGTTCATAACTAGCTTCAAGGTGTCAGAATTTCTAACATCACGCTAGCATCTCAGTGCTGTCCAAATAGCATAAGAAATCACTAAATTCTAATCTTATCAAATGACAGTTTTGTGGGGACTCAAGTTCAGCTCTCAAACGTTTAAGTCAAGAAGTTCCCTTTCCGTGAAAGACAATTTGCCAACACCCATAAAACACCAATTCTCCTCTCCAACCACTCAGAAATGAATTTACTTGGAAAAATAAGTTTTCACTTGTGTATTCGCTGTAAGAGAGCACCTATGGATTTATACTCGCAACAAATATATATAAAACACTAATTATGCCTGATATTATATGCAAATGCATATATATATACTATTGGTCATATTTAGATTTTAAGTCCTTAATAGGTGGATACCCTACACTCTACACACTGTATTTAATGTGTGACATGTAAAAACAGGTAAGTCTCAGAGATGGCTAAGAACAAATGACCTCTGATAATAAATACAGCAGATCTACTGTCACAGTTTTGTGTTTCACCAGGCGCCCATATTGATTCTACTTCCACGTTGTAGAAGATAAAGCTGGCGTCATGTACGTACACATTTTTAAAACTTACAAGTATTACAACCCCACAGAAATAATGCAACCTGTCAACATTTTTTTCTAAGAATAGGGCCCCACTATATTTTATATTTTAATAAAACAGATATTTTTCAACTAATGTCTTCTCTCTGCCAGCCCTTATCGTCACAATGTGTCTAATAAAAACTGGCATTTAGGTGCAGATTGTACATTATGCAGAAGATACCAGATGAGTGCATCAGCTGTCTTACAATTCCAAGGGTAAATTTACTGATAAAACTGTACCACGTGAACTAACCTGACTCCCATCAATAACAGCAGATTCTATGAGTTTTCTGACGAGCTAACCTGTTACTCCTTAAGGCTCAATCGAACACATGATTGTTGTAACATTAAAACAATGGGCCTTGGTTAAAAGGCTCAGAAATTTTCTTGTCCACAAACTTAGAAAAGGCTTGTTTTAAATTGAGTGTTTCAACCTCACACACATTTTTCTTAAAACCTCTTCTTTAATAATGTTTGCGCCAAAGTGTACTTACTATGCCATCTTCAGGACATTTTTAGAAAACAGCTCTAGGCAGGGAGTTAGAATATAATATCCTTGATGGGGTTTTTTAAGAATTATTTTAAAGATATAGAAATTTTTGTATATATACATATATTTTGAATTATAAAATCTGTTGGTTAAAATTCTATTGTAAAGCAAATAAACTTTATGTGGCAATGTAAATGTATGAAAAATTTGACATGTAAATGTGTACATATATATGCATACATACATGCATATTTAAAGTGCTTTACAGTTTCCAAAGCACTTACATATATTATTTCATATTTACAGCATATCTAGTATAATCCTTTTTCAAATGAGAAAATTCAGGTATTGACATAAATTAGTTTGTCCAAAGTTTCAAACTTTTTGAACCGTGTAGCCAAGATTCAAGCCTACATCTTTGTACTCCAAGAAAAGAACTGTTTCCCCTAGCATAATGATTATTATCTTTATAATCAATGAAAAATATATACATAACTCCTAATTATTCTTGTTCAATAATTTTGAAAAACATCTGTAATGAAAGTTGGGATAATTCCTGCATAGGATGGTCATATATCACCAACAAATCAGACATTTATATCCAGCTCAATTCTTTCATCATTCCTGAACTTCAAGAAATCTATAGGAAAACAAGGAAATATCTGACTGGTAGAAAATTTTAGGAGAATTATACAATCAGTTCACGTATTGCTTATATGATAAACCAGAATATACAAATACAAATTTGCCTTTCTTATACCTCTAAGATATTCTAGAGAGAACCAACACGATGCCTTAATGTCATTTTGGGTAACCATATATCCTGGTTTACTTGGGACAGCAGTGATTACTAGTAGAATGCCTTTTTAAACATTCAAATGTCTACAAACTTGGACAATATATTAAGTGATCAACTGAAGATGGTCTATGAAGTAGAGCAGCACACCTAATCCCATGGTCCTAATTACAACTGGAAGGTGGAAAGCAAGATGACAGCACCATGAAAGGCTTCCCCTCATCAGTAATCCATTTATTCTAAATGCATCCTGGAAGTAGGCTTAGAACCAGAAGACATACATTCCGATTCTAGTGTTGTCTTTTATAAAGTTGGTGAATTTGTGCATATCCCTGAAATTCTCTAAGTCTCTGTTTCCTTGTACCAGGATTATAATACCTCCTCCCCAAGGTGTGTGTAAGGACTAAATAAAACAACCACATGAAATCAACTAGAACTCTGCCCAGCACCAGGACTGTAGAAATGAACATTTGTTATACATCTGTACATCTCTGAGGATGAGAGAGATGGCCTGGACGTAAGCGATATCAAACAGATGCTTTTGTTGAATGAATTTTAAAGGACGGGGAAGCCATTACCTTTACAAGAGGAGATTTTTTAAATATAGCCTAATCAAATTCATCTATTTTTTGAAGATTAACAATTCTCACAAATAAACCAACAAAATATGGCTTTCCCTGATATGAAAGAAATGCCAAAACCCACTGGATGCTAACGCACTTCAGACATCACTGACTCATGGACTTTTCTAATGAGAATACCTCTTCCTAGAGATAAGGTTCCTAAATGTATGAGTTACAAGCCCAGTTTGCAAGTCTGAAGGAAGCTATGACTCTACCTCTAAAAACAAATAAGTTATATATAACAAATAAATTATATATGTGTATATACATATATTTATACGTATGTATAATACACACATATGCACAACCATACATACAATTTCAAGAGGTTTATGAAAAACTCTAAAACCTATCTCATGGGTTTTTGGTTAAGAATTCCTAAACTCAAGCAATGGCTTGCTCTTTGCTGACCCCATAACACATGTATTATTATAGATATTAAACAACTGAGATGGCTGTTTAATGAAGTAATACTTAGTCTTGCTACACGGCTCTCTGCTGATATGTTTCTACTCTGTTCCATGCCAGAGCATTCTATTACATTCTATTCTGTACTATACTGTACTGGTTTTAAAAACTAATAAGAGCCGGTTTAACCAACTATATTGATTTCAGATTTCATGGTCAAATGGAAAACTATTGCTGCAGGTATGACAGCAGTGGGCTCGGTACCATGAAGGAAAGATACTGCTTAGCTGCTGGTTAATGACCTAAAGGAGACAGACTTTGAAAGGAAAAGGGTAGGGTAGACAAAGGGCACTAAAGGATCTGAAGAAAGCACAGCCTCAGGCTCCTCCCTGCCTGTGAACAGACCTCTGGTAGACTTCAGAGAGGAAGCATCCTCTACAAAGCCACTCTTGGTGTTTATTTTAAGTAGACTATTTAATTTGTATTTGCACAAAAATGAATGGTGGGTGAGGGAAACATGAGCCCTGGACGGTGCTATACATCCTTAAAATAAATCTTGACACACCGTACTGAAGGAAAAATATTTTCTTAGCAAAAAGCCCAAATAAAATGAATGGGAGATGAAAGCATTTTCAAAAGTAAGTTTGTGCATTTATTTACACTGACCTTCTTTCCAAAAGAATTTGAGAGGACTTCAAAGGAAATCTAGGATTTGTTTTTTCAAATTAATTTGGAATTCGGTGCATTAGCAATGAAACACTCAGAAAGTAGAAGAGTTGGTTCAATAAGAATACTCTGTCTGCTGTGCACAAGAACAATGGATTGCTGAGTTCAAGGTCCCTAGACACGGACAAGCAGGTTCTAATTGTGATGAGTTCAACCTGTATCATCAGAGCTGTTAACCATCTGAATGAAAGCCACACTGGGTGATCTTTGCTGCTATTGGTTGTTTTGAGCAAAGACTAATCCATTAAAGGGTTACACAAGGAATACTTGCAGTTAGATTCACATTTCAATTTAGAAACAGAGACTGGCGAAAACATTCATTGATTCCAGGTTAAAAGAGGGAACTGACAATAAACAATTCACATGAAAAATAAGCAATCTGTACCATGTTTTAAAAGGTGATTGGTGGGCTTCCTTCCCTTCCCTGGTGGTGCAGTGGTTAAACATCTGCCTGCAAATGAAGGGGACACGGGTTCGAGCCCTGGTCCGGGAAGATCCCACATGCCGCGGAGCAACTGAGCCCGTGCGCCACAACTACTGAGCCCACGTGCCACAACTACTGAAGCCCGCGCGCCTAGAGCCCGTGCTCCGCAACAAGAGAAGCCAATGCAGTGAGAAGCCCGCGCACTGCAACGAAGGGTAACCCCGCTCACCGCAACTAGAGAAAGCCCACGCACAGCAATGAAGACCCAACACAGCCAAAAATAAATTAATTAATTAAAAAAAAATGCTACAAGAAAAAAAGAAGTAGACCAGTGAAAGCAAGAGGAGGAAAGGAGCATTGGGGAGAACACAAGTAGCACTGGAAAAATGTTGCAGGGGCAGAAAACAATGGTGTAAAACAGATGCAGAGAAAATAGGTTTCTCAGAAGTTTTGCCACCTAGATGATTCAGGTCTTTTTGATGTACCTATATTACCAATCCAGCTGCCCAGTTTTTCTGGCAAATTATAGTCTGTGGTGAGTTTTAAATAAGTGAGCTTACTTTGTCTTAAAAACAACTGTGATGTCTACATTTTGTCAAAAAAAACACAACCCTCCAGTAAGCATTATTTTAATGTATCAAAGAATAGACTATGTTAAAAGCAATTTGAGAGAGTTTATGAATGTTACTTTGGGCAAGAACGTTAGTACTATTTTCTGATAACCTTAGGTATCAAAGCATTATGAAACAGATCATAGTTTATTTTTTTTAATTTATATGGAAATGCAAAGGATCTAGAATAGTCAAAACAATTTTGTTTGGTTTTTTAATTTGTTTGTTTGTTTTTTGGCCACGCTGTACAACAGGTGGGATTTTAGTTCCCCAACCAGGGATTGAACGTGTGCCCCCTGCAGTGGAAGCAAGGAGTCCCAACCACTGGACCACTAGGGAAGTCCTAGATCATAGTTTATGAAAAGCTACATAATACTTAGTTTATTATTAAGCTCTATGCAGCTCTGTGAAAGTATCTAGTCACTAGAAAATGGTTTAAATACATGTCTACAGATATAACCGATGAGTTTGTACCTTGTGCTTTAGATTGGGAAATTTAATAAGTTTTGACCGCCAGCTATACTACAAAAAGAAAATACTTCTGAAGAAACAGTCTATCGTTCTTTGAAAACTACACAACTTGGATTACTAACCTATCTGTATCATTTGATCGTATAGATTTAGTCATAATCTTTTCATTTGTTTTTTATAAGCAAATAGGACTATTTGAAGTAGCCCACCAGTTGTAACCTTAAAAGCACAAAGGACATTTCATTGCTCACATCCATAATTCTCAAAAATGTTCCTGATAGCCACTATATTAAAAGGGGCTAGGATATCATATATTATACATACTAGGGTCTAGAGCAAAAGACATAAAAAATTTTTCATTCGAGAGTTGAGTTGGAAAGCACGAGAGAGAAGGCAAGTACGGGGTCTGCCTGGGCATGTGTACGTGTGTGCACCTAGAATACGGACCTATTCATCAAATTCATACCAATTCATCATTAGGTTCTTTTTTAAACCATTTTCATTTGATCTGTTATAGAAGACTGGTTTCCTAACACTTAGCGTCCTGGCAGTTTACATGCATATATGTCTGTAAAATCTCTACAACTAAACAGGATTTTATCTGCAATGTGTCCTTCACGAGGCTGCTGCCCTTGAGAGTTCTTCTCAAACTCAGTTGTCCTCTCGAGACCTAAGCTCAGCCCCAGGCGCACTGTGGGTGCCTCGGCCACGTCTCTCAGAGGTTCAGGATTCCAGCTTCCGCCATTTGATTCCAAGGCTTATTTTTGTGCTTCTTTCTCCTTGATTATGACAAGGAGATCTTACACGTGGCACATGTCAAGTAAGAAGTGCATACGAATATTCACTCCGCGGAAAACCTGTTTGGCTGACTAGGGCAGAGAAAAGGCTATTTATTCCCCAAACCTCATTTCCTTTTCCTTTAGGCAAGCAGCTAGATTATATTTCCAAGCTTCACTGACAGGTACATAGAGCCACATGACTGAGTCCCTGCCAAAGGGACGTGGGCAGAAGTGGTGTATGCCACGTCCAGGTCTCCCAGCTTTGCTCCCTATTCCTTTATCCATGGAAAACTTAAGGCTTTAAGAACCACTAGCTACATAGCACAGGGAGATCAGCTCAGTGCTTTGTGACCACCTAGAGGGGTGGGATAGGGAGGGTGGGAGGGAGACGCAAGAGGGAGGGGATGGGGGATATATGTATACGTATAGCTGATTCACTTTGTTATACAGCAGAAACTAACACAACATGGTAAAGCAATTATACTCCAATAAAGATGTTAAAAAATTAAAAAAAAAAAAAACCACTAGCTAAAGGTGCCTGGTCCCCTAATGCTTGCACAGCACAGAGCACCTCTGACACACTCCACTGTGACCTAAATCAACAGAGCAGAATGTTTGTGAGAACCACACCCTTCCTTGACAAGCCACTGAAACGCTGGGTTGTTTATTTCAGCAGCACGTGTCATTTACTATCTTTAAGACAGTTTCTGAGGATTGATGGGCTGGGATGCTACTGTACACTGTTTTCACATATTTTAGTGAGCCCACTGTCCTCGATAAGAGACTGAGAGCATGGACACTATGATTTTATAAACAAGTAACAGTTCATGAGAGATAAGGGCTCAGAGGACAGGAAAGACCCCCAGAAAAGGAGATATCTCAAATTGTAACAGATGGGTATCACACATAAATGCCAAGTCCTGAATAAGACCCTAGAGAACATCTTGTTTTTCCTCGTTTCTTTACAAAATTGGAAATGGATGTCCCATGGCTTCTGTTTGTTTTTTTTTTACTTGGAGTATTGTTGATTTACAATATTATGTTAGTTTCAGGTGTACAGTGTAGTGGATTCAGTATTTTTGCAGATTATACCCCATTATAGGTTATTACAAGATAATGGCCATAGTCCCCTGTGCCATACAGTATATCCTGTTGCTTATCTACTTTATATATAGTAGTTTCTATCTGCTAATCCCATGCCCCGAATTTGCCCCTCCTCCCACCCCTCTCCCGCTTGGTAGTTTGTTTTCTATGTCTCTGAGTCCGTTTCTGTTTTGCATATACATTCCATGGTTTTAAATGAATGCCCTAAAGTCGCATAAACAGTTGGAAGCAGAGCTAGAACAATACCCTTGATCAGTCGTTACATACTGTTATCCTAGAAGACTACAGAAACTCCAGGATACTTTCGTAACCTTTATTTTCCTGAGAAATTTAATGGAACTCAAGCCTGCAAAGAATTGGGGAGGAAGTGAGAATCCAGTACGAATTCTTAGAGTTTAAAGAACATACTCAAAATTACCAGCTGCATTTTCCATCTTCTCCTTCAAAAATTCCCCAATTCCTCCATCTAGGGCAAATCCTGTCACCAGTGTGTCCAACCTGGGGATGCTGGGAGGAACCTGGACGTCTAGAGCGCTAGGCTGCTTTCCATCCTCTGGGAGCAACTTAATCCACTTACCCAAGTGTGTGATATAAATATCAGTCTTTTCCATAACTGCCACGACAAGAAAAGGAATTGGAGTAGGCACTGCTCTAGAGAAAACCTGCTGCCTTGGCAGAATGACATTTGGAACTGTGAGTACCGCAAGAACCCTATCTGATCAGGAGGAAGAAGATGGAGGTGAGATCTGTTTCTTTCAGTGGATTCAGTAACTAGCAGCTTGTGCCTCCCTAACCAGCAAGGGACCTCAGCCTTGGAAGCAATGACTTATCAACAAAGCACAGTAACATTTACAGTTAATCTAAGTGCCAACTCATCCCACGTATATTTTAATCCAGGGTTTGGCAAACTACGCCCCACAAACCAAAGCCAGTTCACCACTTGTTTGTATAAACAGAGTGTTATTAGAACACACGCAGGCCTTTTCGTTTATGTGTTGTTGGTGGCAGATTTCTCACCACTACAGCGGAGTTAAGTACTTGGGACACAGACCATACGGCCTGCAAAGCCTAAAGTATCTACTGACTGGCTCTTTCTAGAGGAAATTCGCCAGCCTCTGTTTTAATCCATCAAGATCTAAGTTCTCGATTTCATATTTATATTTCTAGGTCGTTCCAAATTTAACAATCTCTGTTTGGGGCTTTAGTCTCAACAGCCATACAGAATTAAAATAAAGAGAATATTTTCTAAATTTAATTCTGCGAGGCAAATCTCATAGGAACAGGACATTTTCCTGGGGTGCACCATGATATCCTCTGATCCTTACATTTCAGAACAAATCATCACGACCGTACTGAATAGGCAGAAGACAGATGAAAAGTAGGAGAAATCAATTTGAGATTATGAAGAAAGTGATAAATTGGAAGGAAAAAAAGGTTTTAGCTATTAGAAAGGAATGTCAAGTTGAGTCATTGATCTCTAGCCAACTGACACTCTACTTTTTAAAACCCTTGTTTTAATGTCTTTTTATGCAAACTAAGAAAAAGGGATTTCCCACACACAGCCCCCAGACTAAATAATATACTTTGTGAAAGTACTGCCTCAGTTTAATCCCATAAAACAGGATGGACAACCTACAGAAGCCCAGCTAGCTTTTCAAAATAAACCACAACACATCTTTTTATCTATTGGTGCTAATACCTCAATAAATTTTGTGGGTTTTTTTTTTTGCTTTTGTTTGTTTTGATTTTCACTTTTACCTGGATTAAGATAACTATGTATGTTTTGAATTAAGAAGTGTTTTAATTCCCTCAGGTCACTGGAGGCAAGGGAAGTATGAACCCCTCTTTACATCACTTCTGTATACAGTCCTTGGTGTAAAAAGAAATGCAATACAGTTTTGTTGATTGACTGGTTCAATTAATAAATGATTCAGATAATGAATAAACATTTATTTTGTACCTTAATTCATGATTTTTCTGAACTTGATAAAGTTCCATTTTAACTTTGTAATTTTTAGTGCTGAATTTTTAAAAAATATGATAATGTACGGTAGAAAATGTGCTAAAAATAGCTTGCTATTCAAAATTGTCAAGTTAGTTATACTTACTTGCATTTTTTTACTGAACTGATATCCAAATTTTACTGGGCTCACGTACCTGGTACTGGCACATGAATTTCACATTCCGATATTCTCCTATACACTTATATATGATATATTCACATATCGCTTTTGATTATGTAAAAAAACCCCTGATGAACTGCATTTGGTAGTTTACTAGGATACAAAGTAAAACAATCAGATCATCCTATGGAATGGAAGAAAATATCTGAAAACCATATCTAATAAGAGGTTAATATCCAAAATATATAAGAAACTACAACTCAAAGCCAAAAAAAACACCAATAACCCAATTTAAAAATGGGCTAAGGAGCTAAAATGACATTTTTCCGAAGAAGACACACAAATGGCCAACAGGTATATGAAAACATGCTCAGCTTCACAAATCTTCAGGAAATGCAAACCCAAATCACAAGATATCACCTCATACCTGTCAGAATGGCTATTATCGAAAAACAAGACAAGTGTTGGTGAGGGTGTAGAGAAACTGGAACCCTTGCACACTGTTGGCAGGAAAGCAGAAAGGTACAGCTGCTACTGAAAACAGTACGGAAGCTTCTCAAAAAATTAAAAATAGAACTAACAGCAATCCTACTTCAGGGTATTTATCCGAAAGAATTGAAATCGGGATCTCAAAGAGATATTTACACTTCCATGTTTAATGCACCACTAGTCACAGTAATCAAGATTTGGAAACAACCTAAATGTCCATCAACACGTGAATGAAGAAAGAAAATGTGGTATGACAAACAATAGAACACTATTCAGTCTTTACAAAAAAAAAAAAAAGGAAATTCTGCAATATGCAACAAGATGGGTAAACCTTGGGGACATGATGCTGAGTGAAATAAGCAAGTCACAGAAAGACCAATACTGCATGATTCCACTTTTATAAGATATCAAAAATCAGCAAATTCATAGAATCAGAGTGGGATGGTGGTTGCCAGGTGCTGGGGGCAGGGGAGAGGGGAAGGAGGAGAATGGAAATGACCAGTCAGTTGGCATAAAGTTTCAGTTGAACAAGACAACTAAGTTCCAGAGACCTGCTGTAGCACATTGTACCTCGAATCCACGACAGTGTGATACACACTTAAAAAAAGTAAGAGGGCAGATCTCATGTGAGGTGTTCTCGTCATAATAAAATTAAAAAATTTTAAAAACAACTAGACCACTTAGTATGTTCTACTCTTGCTTCTAAAAATTATCTAAACTTAAAAAAGAGAAAGAAAACAAAACTCCTAAAAAGTATAATAGCATAGTAGATAGATTTGTATAAACAAGCTAGATTTTTCTCTCCCACATTCTCAAAACACTTGATAGGAGGGCACTGGGAGTGGTTACCATCAGAATTTCTCTAGAAAAATCTTAAAGTTACCAATATATTTTAATTAGGTTTTATGTTTATGTGCATGACTCGTGGGTAGTTGACAGATATCGTGGGGCAGGAGGAAATCAGCCCACCTCCAGCCACCCCTAGATGTTGCCCTGTAGGTAGTGAATTATATTTCTCTTGTTTTTATTTCCCCCCCAACTGGAAAAGAATACATATGTTTTAGCATTTACAAGTGGGCAATAAACAAAATTTTTAAAGTATGTCTTGTACTAGAATTCAGATATTGAGAAACTAATTTTGCTGAATCCTCAGTGACTGGTGAGCAAATCAAGCTCTACTGCCTTGAGACAAACTTTCTATTTCCAAGGATTATGATCTCTTCATCTCTCTGTCTCTCATACTCTCAAGAAAATTCTATTTGTAAAAGCTAAAGGAACCTGTTTTAGCTTTATTGATGTCACACTGAATTATCACACAGTCACTTTCTTAATTGTAGTATTTGATAAATATGCTGCTTTCCTCCCAGAGTCAATAATATAATGAAAAATGTTTATACAGCACTGAAGTATATATTAAAGGTTGCTTAAGAACAGAGAAATATATTACTTAAATATATATCATAAAGATGCTAATGCAGTCAAATTGGAACCTAATTTAATTGAGTTATTGATTTGAAAAGCAATTTTCTATCAGAAGCTGCCATTATTCAAAAACTAATTTTACGCCTTTAAGGAACTTCTCCTACCATTTTCTTTCCTAAGATGTTGATGGCTAGGAAAGGCAGAAATGAACTGTCACTACTACTGAGACCGTATTTGTTCAAACAATGTTTTGTTACATCTGATAAAAGGCTGTAGCTGAAGAGATTTTTATTACCTTCAGAAAGTGTCACTTTCTCCTAACAAAGACACCAGAACCACCAATTAGTCCTTCCAAATATAGTCAGTGTGCTACAAGGGAGTTCTCTAAGTACGTAAGCAGGGAAGATGGTTACCAGTGGGGAGGCAGTTAAGAAACCTACCTGGGAATACTTAGCACGCAGGTTTCCAACATCGGGGGGTTAGAGTCTGGATAACAAGCCTGACAGGACAGCAGATCGTGGTGTATAGATTATTTACTCAGCGTGTGATCACTAGCTTTAGCAAAAGAGGAAAAAAAGCAGAAGTCTGAAGTTTAGCTAAAGTTGAGAAAAGGGAGCCAAAGAGCTATTCCTGCTTTCAAAAAAAGCAAAGCATGCAGCTACCACGGTGGCAAAGGCTTAGAATCTGTGGGGCTGGAGGGAAGATCTGAAGCCTTTTGAACAGCAAATGGCCCTGAGCAGTATTCCACGTATTTGCCTAACCAATGGAAGCTGGAGTACAGTTAATATTGGGCATTTTTCCGACAATGGGATGAGTTTGCAAAGTCAAAGCTCCTCGGCAGGCATGGCTATTTGGGGGAGGAATTGGGGGCAACCCGGGAGCAGTTTTTACCCTATAAATCCTATTCTCAACCACAGAGGCAAACGAGGGGGAAAATGGTCATTTTCCTGATCACAGCATTTAAAAGAAAATGGGAATGGGGGCAGCTCATTCTTCCAAAGTCCTTTGTCAGAGAAGGTCTGTTGAAATACATCTAGTACAAAAGAATTCATCCAGGTCATTTCTGAAACACGGATCATGAGTTTGTAACAATGTCTAAGAAAACTGTCTAGCACGTGAATATGCTATTAATGGAACTTGAGAATTTAAAAAGCATTTTAAATTATATGGCCATCCCAAAGATTAAATAATCACTGTTTACTCTGTCCTCGTTATGAAACACCATGCCAAGACTTAAATAATCCCCAGCTAGGCAAAGCAGAACCGAACATTGCCCAGAACAGTTAAAGCAGACATTTCAAATGCCACGTATTCTTCAACTTCTGTGTTTTTGAATGTTTCATCCGTGGTCCCAATGCCATATTTTCATAGTAGAAAAGCATGGAAATGTTCACCAAGTCACGGTAGTGGTGTTATTAAATGTTCATAGCATATATTTCCCTAGATCCCTTTGATGCTTCTGTTTGAAAGGTTATGGTAGCCCCCCAGATGTATAATGCTAGAATTTTCTGCATCCATTTCATATGCTAAAATAAAAGAATTTTTAAAAAACAAGGGGTGGACTGTAAAAAATAAATAAATAAACTTTAAGTCTAACCTTAGGACTCTTTATGTGTGTAGCAATCATTACGCATTTTTTCCCCAACTAAATAGAAAATGACTAGTTTATATTCAGCAGCCAAAATTGCGACGCCATTCCAATCACGGTGTAAAATGCACCAGTTATATCCAACTGGTGATCTTCACATACAGACACACACACATTTTAAAAGTATCTCTGCACTTTCTCCAGAAATACTAGGCTCTGTCTTAAATAGCACTTATAAAAGATGAAGGATAAGTATCAAAGTATAAGTACCACAGATACGAAATGTATCTAGTGTGCCTATGCAGGAGAAAATGTTACTAAGTGAAATGTTATAAAGGAAATTTCCATTACATTCTAATATGCTAACATGGCTTCTAAACCATCATTTGCTTGTTTTTCTTAGAAGGTATATTCACACTCACGGTCCTAAGTCAATTTCTTGGCACTGATAAATTAATTAAGCAAGGAGGCCATCAGATGCAGGTGGCTTTAATGCCATGGGGACCACGTGAGTAAACCCAATGCTAAGCCTGCAAATGCCTCAAGGTTAAGAAATCAAAACACCAAGGACACGCAGTCACAAAGAGCCAACGAGGCTTTACACTATAGCCAATCATTTTCTTACTTTGCTTCCACCTTTTCTCTATAATCGTCTCCTCTCCAGCTCCTGTGGATGGAGCGTTCCTAACCACTTCCAGTTTGGCAATGCCTGATTCGAATAGCTTTTTGCTCAAATAAACTCTTAAAATTTTTATTACGCCCCAGTTTATCTTCTAACAGTTCTGGTGCCGGAAGAGGAAACCAAACATTCTCCCGATACCCCCTAGGGGCAAAGAGCAACTACGTGCAGGTACTCGGAGCCCCTGAGCCCTCCGTTTCCTCGCCACCTCCCACGGTCATGGGCAGGGCCCTCTCAGATCCTAGATCTGAGCTTTAGCGTCATGAACTTTCAGACTTGGAGCATTTCTTTTTCCAGACTGGGTCCAGAAACCTGCCAGAGTGAGACTGGGTCTGACTTAGAAACCAGACTGTGTCCAACGTAGACACCGGACTAGGTCCAGGGTTGGACTGGATCTGACTTAAGCTGAACCGGATCCAGTATGGGGCTTCAGGTGAATAAAATTTGTTTTAAGGTTGAACAGGCATGTTAACCTCACCAAAGATCATCTCGAATTACAGCGGCCACAGTAGAGAACTTTTAACCTAGGTAAACGTATCCAGTTAGGAGGAGCCCTAGAAAAAAAAGGGGGGGTCTCAGACAGGCACTCACCAGAAAGCGTAGAGGGAACATTATTTTTCTCCTCTACAGTTTCTGGGGACCTGGATGAGACCCGCTTGGACACCCCTGCTTGCTCCAGAGCCTGCAGATGGGATCCTGGGGAAACTGGCAAAGCCGGCAAAGGGTGAGGGTTCCTACCAAAATCAGTTCTCCCGGACCTCTGCTGAGCAGCCTGGTCGAGAGCAAGGGACAATTTCACGTCGTCCCTTCCTTTCCAGATGGGCAGGAAAAAACAGTTGTGAGAATGAGATCTTTGAACCGTGACTTAGCTTCTAGGTGCCCATTGGTTGGGAACCTTTTCCTCCCAGGGACAGCTCTACCTGTTTTTTTCAAGTTCACGTGATCTAGTATTAATCTTCAGTAGATAAAAGATATTGAAGTTTGGGGGTTTAATTAAAATAGGCATGTCTTCCGAGTTATCAGCCTTAAATTTAACATAGACATGCAACTTTTATCTGCCTGGATTGGCTAGTCAAATAAGTTATCTCTGTTACAAAATTTGTCAGCAAGAAAAATAACTCAAGATGATTGCTGGCTGTTTAATGTCCTATGAAATTTTCATGAGTAATCTAAACATGATTGTTATGAACAAATGAATAAATAGATGTTAATAAAAGTTTATAATTGAACTTTTTGATGATGAAGAAGCTTTATAAAATATGCATACTTAAAAACAGCTCCTAAAATCTTTTGGTAACTTGAAACCTTAGATTTTTGCTGAGTTAAGTTAAATAATGGGCATTCGTTGAATATCTAGATAATTTCCAAATAAGATAAAATATCAATGCATTAACTAATCAGCATACGTGTATCTACTTCTGGTTCCCTATTACAGAAAAACTAGACATGTTTGGGTCTATTAGTAAACATTTCTGTGCTGCATTTAAAATTTTACTATAAGAAAGAATATACTTCTACAAATTATGAAATGTATTTATAAACTTATCAGTCCAGAGCATACTAGTAACAGGTAGTACACAACTGTTTACTTCTTAGTAAGGATTCTAAGGGTTAAGAAGTCTAATCAATATATGTAATTAAAACTATTTAGCAATAATAAGGGTGAAAGGAAACAACTGTGTATGAAAAGTAGGTAAGAAAGTTAAAACGACTAATTGTTCCAGAATGAGAAAGAGGAAAAAACATAGGACAAAATCTGAGTAAATATTAAAAAGTTGTAGAAGCTTCATGGAAAAGGAAACTTGGGACAGGAATTTTATGGATGTTTGAGCTGGCTAAGATTGGAATGAATTTATTTAAGTTTAAAAAAATGAGTTTTAATATCAAAAGTACACTAATGCAAAATTAGGGTTTGGTTTTCTCTCTGCTAAAAAAAGCAGAGTTTTCTTAGATTATTGATATACTCTTAATAAGATAATGTAGACAGAGGTTTTTCTTTACCCTTTAAGTAATGTGCCCAAACAGCAAAGATTGTGTGCCCTACCAAAATAGTTTACTGGGCTTCACGTTGTTTTTATCAGGGCTTTGATTACTTAAGAAAACCCAGTCTTCTCAGGAATAAAAGAGCAAAGTTTTGCTCACAACTGTGTAATCTTCTGTATTTGCCTTTAACATCTTCCACTGTCACTTTTGTTAAATATACAGTTAAGTATTGCTTCATAATGAGCTGTGATCCTAGTTAACCAAATGTTCAAACCTTTGGACAGTTTCCCAAAATCAAAGTCTAAAGGGACTCTTTTTGGTCTTAAATCAACTTCGATATTTCCCAGAGAGCCCCTGGAAAATCTCAAAAGAATTTTTCTCTCACCTTGTAGAAGAAAGATGGTAAACTAATTAGGTTTACTTAATATGTTAAGTTATGTGGGAAGCTTATCAAATAAGAAGTGGTAATAAACCTTCTTAGGTTATATGTGTGTGGATATATGTTACTGATACAGGTATCGCAGAAATTGTTTAACGTTTCTAGAAATTTGTCAATATTCTCATTGTCCAATTATTATTCTAAATCATTGTATACCACAGAATAACTACATTTCTTCATCAGATTTTTAACCATGGCCATTTAAAAAAATTCTTTGTCATTTATAAACAGTTATTGTTTTACTCTGATGCTTCTGCAAATGTGCTTCATCTTCAGAGAGATTCATGGAAAGGACTCTGACAAGCCCTCTAGAACATAGGCTTCTGATACCTTTAAGATCATAAAAACTGAACTGTGTAAGAATTTCCAGAAATAGTGGAAAAACTGGATTCAAGCAGAAGAGGAATAAATAATATGGGATTGAATGAAGTAATGAGGATAATTATGTATTTTTTATAACTTTTGCTCTGAAACATTGCTGGTTCCTTAATATTTTATTTTTCTAGATTTAAGGAAAGCTTTCTCTCCTACGCTAAGATTTGCAGTAACTTTGTAAATATATCTATGTAAGTAGAACTGAAACATTTACTTTTTCCCCCTACCTGATCACTCCAGAATTCAGAAACTTATTGAGTATTTTTATTTTCATGATAATATAGTTATTTGCATAAGTTCAATGAAAATGTATTCTCCTTATTACAGGACACAATTGGAAACATTGATTGTATTACCAAGGCTTTGAAATTCATATTTGAGAATATGCATACAATCAGATATGGCCAAAAAAAAAAAAAATTCAGATATGACCAGACAGCTTTAAAGAACTAGGGTTGACTTTATGGAGCCAATAAAGCCCCTTGGAAAAATCAATCTGGTGCCTTGTTTACAGGGTTACCAGCAGCCTTACCAGGTAAGTAAAGAAGGTCACTTCCTGGCAGGCCCAGGAACCTCAGCCTCGAGGACCTCAAGAAGAGAGGAATTCACCTAAATGTATATGTATTGCAGGTAAAGTCTGACAGTAAGTTCTTGGCTTGTCTTCTTAGTCTGAGGAGGCTTTTAAAAAATCTAAGATTCCTTATGGAAAGTTCCAGCAAAGCATATTCAAAAGCAGCCTATATGGTTGGTCATAATCTTGCTGCTGTACTTATATAAATAATCAGGCCAGGTTTAATGACACTAGGCTTATCTTTGCAAAAAAAAAGTCTTATTGCGATTATCTTTGATAGAAAGAAGGGTGATTATAGAGGAAAAGTTATATTTCAGTAGAAAATTATAGCATAAACTTATGGATATCAGATTTTAGTCCTGTTCATTGTCTTTGAGATTATCTGTCTGTAAACTGGACTGGATCCTGAATTCTACTAGTATCCTCCAATATCTGGCTACAACTCTCCAAACTCATGTTTCCAATGTTCTCACACCCTTCTGATTTGGAATCAATAAGATCAAAGCCTGCCCTTGAACCTCCTTGGAAGGGCCCATACCAGGTCCTCCTCACTACCGAGATGGCACCAGACTTCAGGTACTTGAACCTCGGGTCCATATTCCCATTTGAAAAGGGCTCCTCCAGACTTAGGACTGCATACCAGCTGGAGTTCTAAAATTAAAATTGAGTAGGGAGGTTCCTCCACAGAAGCAGACAGCTTCTTGAGGTGGACAGCTCTCTCAAGACCCAGGTCAACATCTTCACCTCCAATATGAAATCTCTGTTCCTTTTGCCTTTCCGCTACTTGCTCCTTTTCTCCATTAATGCACAGGAAAACAATGCTCCTTAACTCTGGCAGTCTACTCAGACTTAACTCTGAGTCTACTGCTAAGGCCATAGTTGTACAGTAGTCCCTAGGCTTTCTTGCTAAAGTGGCTTTAGATAATAGAATTACTTTAGATAACTTACTGGATGAACAAGGGGTCTGTGCCATAGCAAATACCTCCTGCTGCACGTTCATCAACACTTCTGCTACTGCAGCAAGTACAAGAAATGAACGAACAAGTCACTCGGCTAAGACATGTTGATGACCCTCAGACACGTTCTTCCATGTATCTGATACCAACTGGTTTAGTTCATGGGGGACCTGGCTAAGGAGGATACTCCAGTTTCTCAATATTATCATCCTACGACTTATCATTGTAAACTCCCTAGTTTGCTATGTTCTCTCAAAGGTCTCAAGTGCATGTTCACAGCCATCAGCAGTACATCAGGTGGACTCACTGAGCTTGGAGAAAGAGAAACAAGATGAACAATGAGATGAACAGCAAAAACCATCCTTCTATAGATCTGACATCAGAACCTATGAGTTTCACAATGAGACGAGAGCAACTTAACTCTGATGGTGACCGAGAATGGCGCTAATACCAGTACACTGTCAGTCTCTCATGTATGAGAGGATGACCAAAAGGGGGGAATTATTAAATTAAAAAACAAGGAGGCCATTAGACTGAGGTAGCTCTAATGCCGTGAGCACCAAACCAAAATCTAAGTCAGCAAATGCCTCAAGGTTAGGAAATCAAATCAATAAGGACAACCGATAGCAGACAGCCTACAAGACTTCACACTCCAGCCAACCCATCATTTTCTTACTTTGCTTCTGCCTTTTTTCTATTCAAGTGTCTCCCAGAGCTCTTGTTGGTGAAGCGCTCCTAAGCACTTCCGGTTTGGCATTGCCTGATTTGAATCAATTCTTTTGCTTAAATAAACTTTTAAAATTTTTAATATGCCTCAGTTTACTAACAGAACACAGCACATGCAGTAATTCTCCAACTTTATGGCGCACATAATGCAGTTTCCAGCCTAACTTTTTCTCTCTTGTCTGGTTTGCAAGTTCATTAATTTGTTCAGAAAATATTTGAACAGCTAAGCATCCTCCAGGAATCTCAGAGATCATTTTTAAGCAATTTTATTAGAATCCTAGTGGGAAATGAATGACTTAAAACAAATAAAAATGAAGGATCATAAGAACTGAAACAACCTTGGGGCAGTTTTTACTTCACTTAAGATTCCTGAGATGGAGCATTACTTTAAGGGAAAAATATTGAATTTTAATTCTTTGTGAACCTGATCTGTCCCTATATTCTTCAAAAATGAAAAGTTATTTCCATCCTAACCGTATCTCACTTCTGCTCAAAGTCTGTTTTACTTCACTGAAGTTTGCATTACCTCAAAACATTATTTTCTGGACTTTTTTTTAACTTGCTCCTGCCTTTCATCCGGTGTTTTTAGGTTACCTTATAATCCTTCATTCCCCAGACTTTATCTGACTAATCCAAAGAAAGTTGCTCCAATGCATGAAATAGACAACTGAGGGGGAGCATACTGTATAGCACAGGGAACTCAACGCACTGTGGCGCCCTAAATGGGAGGGAAGTCCAAAAGGGAGGGGATATACATATATGTATGGCTGATTCGTTTTGCTATGCAGTAGAAGCTAACACAACACTGTAAGGCAACTATACTCCAATAAAAATTAATTTAAAAAAATTTTTAAAAAGCAAAGAAACTTGCTCCAAGTCCTGTTAGCCTGTTTTTATTCCAGAGTCTTTCTTTACTTCTTCCATAGTAGTAAAAAAATTTGGCTGGGCACAGAGACACAAAGAATAAAGACTGTATTTACCAGATCCCCTGGCATTTATATATAGTTATGTGACTGTGTTCTGGACAAGAACAGGTAAATAAAATTGTTACTTAACAGTTTTCTAGATACTCCTGAAGAAAAAAAAAAAAAAAGAAGCGAGGTGTGTGTCCTTCTTCTTTTCTCCCTCTATACTACTTCCTGGAGCCATCGTAAACCACGTGTCACACAGAGCTGAGAAACAAGAGAGAAAGAACTTCAGTCCTTGGCAGTGTGGACTACAATAGGGACCGTGGACCAGCTACTTGGACTTGTATATGTGAGGGAGAAATAAACTGCTGCCTCGTTTTGAGCCACTTTGTTTTTCTTTTAAGTTTTTTCTGACACATACAACTCAATGTCATCAAAAGTATTCGGCCAACGTTTGCAGGACTGGACTAATTGTTTCTCACTCCTCACTCACTCCCTGTAATCTGTTTCTGCCTCTTTGGCCATGTTCATGTAACTTGCCCCGTGCCCTTCTGTGGGAGTATATGGGCCTATTGGACTCACTGACTTTGGACTTTGACAGCCCATGTGACACTTTCCACATCTGAACAGAAGCCTTCGAAATGACTGCAGTGGGTTCAGCCTGGCTCTATTCTTTCTCAGTCATGAGACCAGCATTAGACACATGGAGGCTACTCCACCATCCTGGGTCTCAGAACCAGAAGACACGTGGACCCAAGCCAAGCAGAAATAAGTGTTTACTGAAGTAAGCCACTGAGATTTTGACTTTTTTTTGTTGTTTGGTTACCTCAGTAAAAACTAATACAGAAATTATATATCAACACAAACAACCATAAAGAATCTTATAAGAAACAAGGCTCCATAGACTAGTTTAAGTATGATTTTGAGAAAATGAGTCATAACTGTTTATCTTCGGTGGCAGTAACACCATTTAACAGTCTTTGAAATTGCACATGGTACAACATAAGTAAGCGAATGAATCTTTGTTTGGTGAAAAGACTCAAGATAATCACAATGGTCTTTATAATTTGTTTATCTTAAATACTTTACTAGTCCTTGAATTTCACCTCACACCTTAAGCGAATTTCCCTTCTTTTGTGCTTCTATGAAAACTGGTACAAACATCATTACCCTTTGTTTGTTGAATGACCATTATCTCTAATAGGTCTGTCTGGTTGAAAAATAAAAAGACATGATTTAAAACAAAAATAGTGACTTCACCCATGAAACAAGTCTGGTACAGAGAAAGGATTATAAGTAGCATACCCTTATCAACCTATTAAAAGATGTGAACATAAGATAGTAGCAGGGTAGCCTCTCTGTGACTAATATATAGGCTAAAATCACAGGAAAACAGGCATCAGAAAAGTACATGATATATGCTCTGTCAGCTGAGAGCCCTAGAAGCAGTGGTTTTCCAGAGTAGCAAGAATATTGAGCACCTAGAACTTGGCTTTTAATATGATTCTGAAAGAAAAGGAATGAGGGATCTTTGGGAAAATGGCTGCTTCTGGATTTAGGGCAGGAAATATATAAGCGAGTAAGAGGGAGCTGGAGCATCTAGTAGTTCCAGAAAGTAAGGAAGAACTCATGAACATTAAAACAAACACACCACAGTGATGGCAAAGGGACGTGGGAGCCAACTGAAAGAGCTCCCAATGGCAGCAAAATAGAAAGTATAGTTGGATTATAAACCAAAATAAATATAACTATGCATGAGTCTATACAATTATAAATGATTAAATAATGAAGGAGGGAGGGTGGGAAGGAAGGAAGGAAGGAAGGAAGGGGAGGGAGAGAGAAGAGAAAGGTTAAGTATCCTACGCAACGAATTCCAAATAATTTACATAGATACTCCACCTTCAAGGAGGTGGAACACAACTCCCTACGCCTTAAATGCGGCTGCACATAATGACTTATTTCTAAAGTGTACCGTGTGGAAAGGGGAGGGAAAAAGTAACTTTATAGCAGAGAAGCCTGTCACACACTATTCTCAGTAATTGGGTAATTCTCAGTCGACACCAACTGTGGTTAGTCACCTTGCTATGACGCACCTTGATGTGACAAAAATGGCACACGACTTCTGTGGTTTTCCGCCCCAAAACACATAATCCCGTTCTAATCACGAGGAAAACATCAGACAGTCCCAGATGAGAGACAGTCTATAAAAGATCTGACCAGTAACTTCAAAACCATCACGATCATGAAAAGCAAGGAAAGTCTGAGAAACTGTCGTTCACAGCCAAGAGAAGCCTAAGGAGATATGACGGCTAAATGTAATTCCATCCTGGATGGAGTCTTGGAACAGAGAAAGGACATTAGGTAAAAACTAAGGAAATATGAATAAAGAACAGACTTTTAAAATAATAACGTATCAATAGTGGTTCATTAATTGTAGCAAATCTACAATATTCGTGTAAGACATTAATAATAGACAAAACTGGGTGTTGGGTATCTGGGAACTCTGTATTATCTTCACAGTTTTGCCATAAATATTAAAATGTTCTAAAACAAAAAGTCTATTTCGAAAAGTAAATGTAGCTTTAAAATTTATTTTAAAAGCCATATAATCCTCTTCTTAAAACCTCACATTTTCTTGATTAAAATGGGAATTAAAAAAAAAGCTTTTCAAGATACATTTATTTTATTGCCCATCCTATAGTATCAAAGTAACTAAAATATTATCTATATTAAACTTAGAATGCAATTTCATAATTTGAAGGTTTTACCATTTAAAAATATCTAGAGGTAATTTAAAAGTCATTATAAATTATATAGATTAAAAGCTAGTTCAAACGAATTAGATTCTTATTCATATGTTAAACCTTGTTCTATAAATATATAAAGTCTTCTAGGAAATCTAACATTATGTCTTTTAAACATGTGGATAAAATAGTGGTAAGATTTATACTGTGACTAAATGAAGAAGAAAAATTCAAATGTAACACTTGGTCAGAATGGTCTGAACACTAGAAAGATGGATGAGAATGAAATTTCTAGGTTTTGTCATCTTCTAACCAGTTTTGCATCAAAATCCAATTCAAGTAATATAGAATGAGAAGAAGCAGTAACTATAAATAGACCTAAATTACAATCATGTATCTAATATCTATTTGTACCATGATGCATTCATGTTAATTCCAGCCCTTCTTTGCTTCCTAAGCAAACCAAGAAAAGCTTCATAGCACAAACTCTCAGAGGGATTAGCATTTCTTTAATAGTTTACATTAAGTGATTCTGTACATTATATATACATATACACACACATATATATATACACTTTCTCCTTCTAACATATATTCATTTTCTTTACAAATATTACCATAGAATTTACTTTGCTGGGTGATTGTGGATTTTCTATTTCCTCTTTGAAGCACCTGGCTTACTTTACTTGTTGATGTTTTCATTGATTTTCTATTTCCTTTTAGAAAGAGATGAGAGTATTTAAAGAGGTCATGCTACCTGGCAAGAATAAGATGTTATGTTGTGTGGTGTTTCTAGGGAATTTCACCATTAAACTTACTGCTTTTATTTTCATAGAAAGTGGTGATTTTTTTTTTATTCTGGATTGCACACCATTGTGTTGTCTCTTTATTTTACGTTTAAATGTGTTATTCTACAGCTTAACTTTGCAAGACAAAATTGTGATTGTTTTGACTGGTTTAAATGTATCACCATACCAGTTTCTATTACAGTGAATTCTCAAAGGGAATAACCTAAATTTTGAAAGGCTATTTCGAGTCTCATAATATGTGTGTGTGTGTGTGTGTGTGTGTGTGTGTGTATAAAACCTTGAATGTTGTGACAATTTAAATCATAACAGAAATATTAACTGCTCAAATAGCACTTCTGAACGTAAACAATTATTGGGATGATTCAAGTAACGATCACCTTCTTCACCTTAATTGGGGTGATGGTGTGGGAATCTCATAATTTACCAGAATGTGGATTTCTGCCTTAATGGAATGACTATCTATCTGAGTGAGAAAACAAACTTGGCTTTTAAATTTTCTAAGAGAATACAATTTTGCTACCTACCCAGAATCAACCATCCAAATGCCATGCAGTACTAGTCAAACATACTGGAGAGATCTGATTTTTTAAAGGATCTACGTAAGGGACATAATAGCCAATCGTTCCTCTAGAACTGCCCGGTTCAGTTCACTAGCCACTAGTTACCTGCAGCCATTGTACACTTAAGATGTTATTAGTATTAATGGAGACGTTCTGAGAGTGAAATACCACCAGAATATCAGAGAAAAGAATATAATATATCCGACATTAATAATCATATACTTACTGTACATTGAAAGAATATCTTGACTACATAGGGTTAAACAAAATGTTTTTAAAATTTATTTTACCTGTTTCTTTTTTCTTTTTTTAGTGTAACCACTAGAAAATCCAGAAGTACCTAAGTGGTTTGCATTCTATTTCTACTGAACAGTGCTGTTCTAGATTCTCTCAGCTCTGTTTCTATGATAGATCTTATGAATGTACCATGTCTGGACTGTTTTATCTTAGACCCCTATAGCAATGACATGATCAAATTAAAACGTAGTTCTATGTCTTTGATTTGTGAGATATGATATGAAAAAAAGGTTCAATCTTACAATAGAAAATTATGGGCTTGTGCTATCAAACATCACTAGTGAAAGCTGTTCCCCAGAAGTTTGTGACCCACGGGATTTGAGCCAAAGAAGAGAGGGCTTTTATGGATGAGCCGTGCTAACCTTGACTCGGATTAGGCTGTCTCAGGACATCTGTCCAGCAATGTTCCTTAAATATTCACAAAGTTTTCCCACGCTCTATTGCTTCTCTAGCTGCCTTTTTTCTTTCCAATGTCCTTAATGTAATAGAAACACCGAGTCCAAATTTTGTATCAGTAATGGAAATCATAAAATTTTAAAATTAAATTATAATAACGTTCATATCCACCGGCAGAAGAAAATTAATATTTATGGTATATGACTTCATGGGGTATATATTGCAAGTTTACGTTGTTAGTTTTCAAGCACTTCCCTAAAGGTCCGTGCACTATCACAGAAAAAAAAGTATTACTTTAGAAAAGAACTTTGTGTGTGCCATGCATGCCTAGAAAATAAGAAATGAAAGTTGTGTCTTGAAAGACTATTCAAAACTAACGATTCCAAACAGAGACCTGTTTTGTCAACTTTTCAGCAGGTGGTAAAAGCAACAGATAGCAACAGTCAGTCATTTAGAAATAGGAGAGAAAGAAAGGAGAGTAATTTAGAAGAGGCAGCTGTGACCTAGAGGCACATGGGAAACCTGCCTACAGTCTCCTTAGGGACAAAACAGCAGGAACCAAGCCACGGGAAGCCAGCAGAAGGACAGACCCAACATGGTCTGCCATGTCATGGGGTTTTATTTGTGTTTGTTTTTGTTTTATAGGAAGAGAGAGATTATTTGTTTCTTTAATTGTGATGGAGGATTTCAAGCTATGCCCCACAAGCCCAATCCCCGTGATGGCGGAAGAAACTCTGCAACAAGGAAACTAAATAAAGCCTGCAGAATCATACCAATAAAAGAAGGTTGGTTCAAAACACAAAAGAATGTTGGTTTATTTCACAGTGTTACATACCTGTTACCAGTTGTAAGCTCTGAAATCTAAATTCAATCTTGAAATTCTTGCCATTAAAAGGGAAATAGGGGCTTCCCTGGTGGCGCAGTGGTTGAGAGTCCGCCTGCCGATGCAGGGGATGCGGGTTCATGCCCCGGTCTGGGAAGATCCCACATGCCGCGGAGCGGCTGGGCCCGTGAGCCATGGCCGCTGGGCCTGCGCGTCCGGAGCCTGTGCTCCGCGGCGGGAGAGGCCACGGCGGTGAGGGGCCCGCGTACTGCAAAAAAAAAAAAAAAAAAAGGGAAATAGGATGAAGATATACTCTGAATTTTGCATGCCAGTAACCACATTTGCCACAAATCTCAAGATTAAGAACCAAGACGTGGGCTTCCACATGCTGCATACTAAGATCAACGTAATGTGCTCTAGAATATCTCCTACCAACAACACACTCTGTACTACAGCTGTGAAGGAACAATCCCTCTAAGAGGAACCTTACTGGACTGAGGCACTGAACAAGTTTAAAAGGGCTAAAAATAGTGTTTGTCTGAAGTCTCACACCAAAGGACAAAGAAGAAACGCGCCCTCTCCCCTTCTGATTCCCTCTTAATGGTCAACCCAACCATGCGCTACCACGGTTTGTACTATATATCTGGTTATGTGGTTCGTACTATATATCTGATTACTTTGGGATTTTTCTGCGCCCCAGTGACCGCTTATCTTTTTTTTACAACTTTACTTAATTCTGCAAGAAGAGCTGTATACCCTTGCCACAGAAGCACTACAATATGCTTCTCCGCAGGCAGCGATCTGGGTAACTGGGCAACCGTGAAGCTCTGGTTTGGAGACTGACCAGGAAACTAGAGCCAATGGTATAAAGGGGGTTCTTGCTGCCAGTTGGAAAAATAAGCATTTTAGAGTCTTCATAATCATGAAGAAAAAAATTCTACTATATACCACTTCTATTTTTACACATTGGAAAACTGACATGAAAAAGTTAGAATTATATTTTGGCAAAAGTTACAGTCTTGCAAGGTCCAAATGAAAGTGTTGTGTTTTGGCTAAAGTTGAAGGTTCTGCCTTTCCTCACTGGAAGACATTTTACCTTAACAGAATCCAAGCATTCCCTAATGGAAATAGAAAGAAGTATTTGTGTTTTGGTCCTCCAACCTTATACATATTCTTTACCTTGAAAATAGGCCTTTAGCCTGAAAAGTAGTATGCAGACTTGAGTACAATCAGTAAATATCATGTCTTTACAAATTTATCCAAGTCTTTAAACTTCCTACACCTCAGTTTTCCTTACTGAAAATTATCATCATCATCATCATTATTATTGTTACTATTAGTAAACCTCCATACAAATAAACACTAGGTAGAGGATTGGTTTGAAACACACATACCTTCATTTCATGTGAGCACTGCAAACAAAGAAACCATCTGCTGACTTAAATAAATCAGCCTTAAAACACTGACAATAAAGGAAAAATTCAACAGCAGTTTGCTTAACCCCAAACCGACACACATTCAGTTTAAAAGTCTTCCTATTTAATTCCCAAGTCTCTTTTGTACATAAAAAAGAAACCTTCACTTAGACTTTTATAAATGGTATTTAGCCAATTTGCTCTACAAATGATTCCTTTAAGATCTTCAGAGATCACACAAGTAGAAAAATCCCTCCTTTCCTTTTATTCCATAGCACTCAGCCATCCGTTTTGATGTACCCTCACACCTAACCAAAGCCGCAAAAATATGTATCTGAAACCAGCTGTCAAATCACAGCAGCTACAAGTCTCCAAGAGGCAGCCCACCCGGTTTCTAAATAGCAGAAGTAATCTTCCACCAAAGTGCCTCAAAGTCTTCTGATAGCAAGAGCATTCTGGAGATGTTAAAACCTACTGTGAAGAGCGAAGACTGAGCTTGTGCTCCGACTGGATCGTCCCAGGTTTAAGAACCTTGTGCCATATTTGTGAAGGGATGTGTTTTGACTCAGACAACACCCTCCTGATCCTGGAGTCATCTGTACAGAAACATGAAGATTTCCTGTCTGTCTTAGTGCTGGAGGAAATTTCTCATGTTTTCCTGGCCCTTCTCTCTTAGAAGCCTAGTATATCAACTTGGTAAAGATATCATTGGAAGAAAATCTCCCTTAACACGTCTCTCCATTTTCCATAGTAGAAAATGAAGGCCAAGAGGGTTAGATCGAGGCCAAGAGGCCAAGATCTCACAGTTCATGGAAAAACCAGGATTCCTCGTGCGAAATTCATAATATTTCCTCTAAACCATAATGCCACCTGAAAAGAGATTTATTGCAAGAATTAGCTGTATGGCCTAGGTGAAATGGAGATACATAGAGGAATATACACTTCTTTCACCTGGATATCATGGGTGGTCACAAGGCAAGTCATGCAGATCTGGACTCCTGGTTTTTGCTCCTTGAAGCTGTGTTCTTGCACCATTTAAATCATCGTAGTTTTAACCAATATCGCTAAAGACCAGTGAGGTGATGTAATTTGGGGTTATATCAACCTACTTAATATTACACTCTTCCCTTTGGCACGTTTATTAAAAATCAAACGATGAAGAATGAAGGCAGATTGGATTGCTTGGTTGGGCTGCCTCCTGGTGGTAACCTATACAAAGTACACACGCTTGTTGAGTTTTGTGACAAATGCCTATCGATCCACTAAGCATTTTGTTTTAAGCTGCGTCTGGATTAAGGTTAGTGATCAGCTCTCTCATGGAAGTCGATTCATGAAGACGCCCAAGCAGAAGGGATAGGAGCTTGCCTAAGGTTAAAAAAAAAAAAAAAAAGTAGCACCAGCTATACTCAAGGACCGCTGAAACTAGATCCACTTTATATTTTCCTCAAAAATATTATGCTTAGTAAAATGTAATGAGGTCTAACAACTAGACCCCTTTCCTCAAATCATTATTATAGATGGTGTAAATTAAAAATCAAAACGAGGACTGGACTTGAAGTTAAACTAATTGGGCTCTAGATTTGACTCAGTCATGGTCTGTGGTCATTCAACCTTTCTGACCTCGGCTTTCATGCTGCAAGATTAGATGAGCTCAAAGATCACTTCTGCTGCTACAGTATATAATTGGAACACAGTGATGAATTAGATTGGCTTGGTCAAAAAGTTCGTTCAGATTTTTCGCAACATCTTGTGAAAAACCCAAACGAACTTTTTTGGCCAACCCAATAATACATGTGTTCGTTTATTTGATAATTATGAGTTAAAAAAATCTATTATGTCCTTGGCACTGTTATGGTAGATTCATAAATGAGGCTTTTCGAAGGAGATTCTCCCATGCTGTGGGGAGAGCAAACATCACATTGTGAAATTAAAATGCACACTATTTATTGTCTCTCTGGGTTTTGATCTCCAAATCAAATAGCAAAGAATCCTGGCCCATTAAGAAATAACTACCTACAGAACTTGCTCCTATGGCCCTTATTAATGTATCACTACAGGGGATATATTAAGATCTGAATTCTTTTGACATTTACAATAAGGTTTGTGCTTATAAATACAAGACCGCACCACATTCAAACTTATTAGCATATTATAACAGATTAGATGCTTGAAATCTGCAAAGGCAGTTGGTCTGCAACCCCCTTGGGAAAAAAATCTAAGGACAGTAACAGCAATAATCTCAAATCACAGAAATGCCTTTGAAAGTTGGTTTTATAGCGCTAATTCGGAAGGAAAACATAGACAATAAAAAGAAAATTATTCAATGGAAGTCATTTTTTTAGGACATTCTTCACACTGGACTACATAGCCAGTTTGCCTCATTAATTCAACAGGATAGTTCAGGACCCCCTGACCGAGGTACCCAAACAAAAGGGACACGGGAGCCCCAGGAAACTGAACAACGCGTATGAATGTGTGCTTTCCCTCTGACAACGGAAGCGCTAATAGGTTACTTCTTCTTGGGTTAATAAAATTGTGTGTGCATGTGTGTACGTGTACATAAACACAATAAAGAGATGAATAATTTTGCTTTTTAGTATATTAAGAATATGTGTTAAAAGCTATGGGACCCTAAATTCCAGTTTTGAAAATTTGTTCAGGTAAGTTGCTAGAATTCTATTTAGTAAAAGTAAATAACTTCAAATAAGGTACTAAACGTAAATATCTTCAAGTAATCGCTAGAGTTTATTCGTTACTGTGTGCTAAGCACTGTTCTAAGTGCTGGTGTGTTTAATGTCATTATTTTTCACAGCATCCTTATGAAAAGATCCAATGATTATCTCCACTTCTCAGGTGAAGAGACTGAGACAAAAATCAATCAAGGAACTTGCCCAAGGATATACAACTAACGGGTGAGAAAACTGATGGCCACAGCCAAAAAAGTCTGGCTGCAGAGCAATGCACCTGCTCATAGGCACTTTGCTCCCTCTCTGCACTCTCTCGAATAGACTACCAAGCAAATGAACTCACTGGCTCCTCCCAGGACCCAAACGAAAGGGCAGCTCCAAAGGGAAACAGGTGGCATCACGAGAGGCTGCGGCCAAACCTGCCCTTCCATCTAAGGTGGCTCTTGGTGCGTGAGGGCTGCCATGAAAGAACCACAGGCAGGGCTTAAACCACAAAAATGTATTTTCTCACTGCTCTAGAGGTTCTGAGAGCACGGTGTTGGCGGATTTGGTTGCTCTAAGGCTCTCTCCTAGGCTTCTAGATGGCGGTCTTCACAGGGTTTATCCTCTGTATGTGGTCTGCTAATCTCTTTTTCTAAGGCCGCTAGGTCTATTAGACTAGTGCCCCACCCTAATGGCCTCACTTAACTGTAATGACCTCTCTAAAGACCCCATCTCCAAATACAGTCACATTCTGAGATACTGGGATTAGGGTTTCAGCATATTCATTCGGGGAGAATACAGTTCAGCCCATAATGACTGTTTCTGTTCATTTTCACGAGCATTCACACAGGTCAGGAGCCTGAGTGAAGCTGCTGCAAAGGCTGGGTTCTTTGAACATGCTGCAATTAGAATAGAAGTAAGGTAAGTAACTACCAGAGTACTTACTAAACATTCGCACCGTGCACAGCGCTACACTAAACACTCATGGAAGGGCTGTGAATTTTAGCATATATCGATGTGGTTGTCCTTTGAGAAGGTCCAGGGGTGTAACACTCTGCTTGGTGCCATGAGAAATGTGAAGAAATGTAACAGCCCCATCCTCTAGGTATTGGAAACCTTGTTGGAAAAAAGGAAAAGATAGGCGTAAAACACTAACACAAAAGCATAAAGCAGCTTTACAACAGAGGCCAAAAAGAGTTCATAATTACAATTAGGTGAGGGCGGGGAAAATTAAGTCTGAACTTGGAAGAGAGAATGTCAGTTCTAAGAAGATATCACGGATTAGGAAGGCTTTGGTGGAGAATCAAACTTGACTTAGGGCTTCAAGACGGACAAGATTGAAAAGTGAAAAGAAGGCATTTCAGAGAAGCAAAGCCCAGAAGACCGATCAAAGAAGAGCGGGAAGATAAGTTTTTACTAAAGTGAAGGGTTCTATACGAAGTGATAGGAGTTGGTTAGAAAGGTAGATTGGAACGATTACAGGCAGACTGCCAAGTTATTTCAGGTTCAGTTCCAGAGCACAATAAAGTAAATATCACAATGAAGAGAGACACACAAATTTTTTGGTTCCCCACTGCATGTAAAAGTTATGTTTACACTATAGTCTATGTGAGCAATAGCATTAGGCCAAAAAAAAAAAAAAAAGAGGGGGGCTTCCCTGGTGGCGCAGTGGTTGAGAGTCCGCCTGCAGGAGACACGGGTTTGTGCCCCGGTTTGGGAAGATCCCACATGCCGCGGAGCGGCTGGGCCCGTGAGCCATGGCCGCTGAGCCTGAGCGTCCGGAGCCTGTGCTCCGCAACGGGAGAGGCCACAGCGGTGAGAGGCCCGCGTACCGCAAAAAAACACTTAACTTAAAAATTCTTTATTGTTAAAACATGCTAACCATCATCTGAGCCTCCCTCAAGTTGTAGTAGTGACATCAAAGATCACTGATCACAAATTCCCATAGCAAATATAATAATAAAATCATCATCATCAAAATGTTTGAAATATTGCGACAATTACCAAAATGTGACACAGAGACACGAAGCGAGCAAAAGCCGTTGGAAAAATGGCGCCGACAGACGCTCAACGTGGGTTGCCACAGACCTTCAGTTTGTAAAAAACACAGTATCTGTGGATCACAATAAAGCAAAGCACGATAACATGAGGTATGTACATACATTATCTGTAATCACCCAGCCTTGGAAGGTGAATATTATTATAATCATTAAGTTACAGAAGAGGAAAGCAGATGCAAAAGGTTTCATGAATTATCAAGTTACAGGGTGGTAAGTATGTAATAAACAGCAGAGTTGGGATCTGGGAGACTTGCACCTTCAAGTTTCAACAAATCTACAGCAAGACTTGATTATTAGGATGCAGATACCCTTGACACATCTTCATGTTTATTTCCACCCTAATCGAAACCAAAATTTAATAATAATTTTGTTAAAAGACACCAATTTTTTGGCTCTAGTGTACTAAGACTTCATTATTAAGGTCACTACTCATATGGTAGGAAGGGGTCTCTGAGAGCCAGAGGTAAGCAGTGCTTTCAGGCTCAGCTTTAAATGGAATAGGAATGTGATAGGATTTCTGGGGTGTCAAGAAGCCTACATTCGCCTCCCCCAAAAAGCTTCTTTTAAATGCTTCTGAACAGGAAGCAATGCCTTCCACATACTACATCTTCCTGCTGGGGTGTCTGTCTCTTTCATACTACCTATGGCATTAGCTGTGCCTCTCGTTGTCAGGTTGGGACCCCGTTACTCCTCCTTTAGTACTTACAGAATCAATAAATCAACAAAGCAATTATGTTCAGCACTTACTAAAGCATCTCAAAATTAGTAACTCAAAATAGACCTAAATGGGTAACTTACTGATTCCATTCAGCCAGATTCAGTGGGAGACAATGGAAAGACTATGGGCTCTGAAATCATGTGTACCTTGCATAGAGATTCAACCCCAATTCTTACTGTCCGGTTGACATTGTTGGGGAAGCAACTTAACTTTTCTGAGCCAGTTTTCTAATCTGAAAATGGTAAATACTTAAATCACTGAGTTGTCATAAATAGCAAATAATACGTAGAATAAGCACAGTGTTTCATATACAGCAGTTGCTCAAGAGATATTAACTCCCTTTCTTTCCATTTTACTGAGTCTTCTTTGATAAGAAAAATGAAAATAACATGCGCACTGACCATCTGAAAGAATGAGGATCGAACGTAAGATCTCATCGAGCAGAAGTAGGGCAGTGGTGTACCGATAAACCAGATACAAAAAAAAAAAAAAGCCCTGTTTGTAATGTTTGCCCATTTTAGTGATATAGATACACCCCTCTAGGGCTAATTTCAGGCTACCAATAATATAACTACCAGCTCTCAAACTTTAATATTTAACAATCTGTTTTCATAAGCCACACTGGCTGGCTCCACACCAGAGGAAACTGACAATTGTTAGTTTCCTCATGCAGTATTGGGCTCTTTTGTCCCTGTTTCCTGTCTTGTCTTCAAAGCATGGGTATAAGGAGTGGTTAGGCTGAATTTAGAACAAGCCAAAGTAAACGTTGATAGCTGGGAGGAAATACTAGGCACTGAGCAGCTATAAGACGCATATAGGTAAAGGCAGAGACATATAATAAAATATTTAGTTAATTACCTAGTCCCAGAGTTACATCTACAGCACCTCTGATAGTCCCAGTACATAGTATTGCCATCTATCATTACTGGTTTAATATATCGATTAGATATTTTCCTTTCATCGCAATTGAAACCTGAGTCAATATTGTATTGCATTTTCAGGTAAGTAGAAGTTTCAGCTGTAACTGACTTAGTTATAGCTGTGGACACTCAACATACCAGTCTGAAAATGAGGATAATGATGCCTATTTCCCAGGATTGTATAAATGCCTAGAGCCTCCTGGTGACACTGGATGGCAAAGTATTTAAGTGTATGGGCTCAGAAGATGTAGAAGCATCTTGGTTCTTCCACATAGAACCTGTGTAAAATAGTCTAGTGACTTATTCTCTGTATGTCTGTTTTCTCATCTTTAAAATAAAAATGATGATACCTAACTCACAAGGTTGGTCTGAGGATTACATAATATAAATTATACAAGCTTCTTAGAACAGTGTTTGGCACAGGACAAGCTAATGATAAGTGCGACCCATTATTATTTGTAATGTATGACCATTAAGTAAATGTTTATTCTCCTGCCCATCCCTGTTTCTTCTTACTTATGTTGGTCTTCATGGCCTTCAATGTTTTTGATAATTTGACCCTAGTTGCCAATTTAACCTTCCCTCCTTCTGCACTTCAACGTGTACCAACAGGCTCCTCTAACACTCACATTCAATACCAAGATTCTAGACCTGCCAGGAATATCTTTCCTACTTTCTCCCACTGGCCTACATCTGCCTTAACTCAGCTGGACCGTATCTTCACTCCAGCCTTCATGGCTCTTCCTTCTCTGAACCCCTCTAGCAAGTACACCTATGCCACGTAATTAATCATTTAATTATATAGTCCCTTGTATTTTTCTTTCTGCTCGAGAAAGAGAATTATGTTATTTATCCTAGTTCTAGAATTGTATAAGAAACATAGTACTTCCCCCAATAACTATTTATCCTAGCTCTAGAATTGTATAAGAAACATAGTATATTTATCCTAGCTCTAGAATTGTATAAGAAATTTATCCTAGCTCTAGAATTGCATAAGAAACATAGTACTTCCCCCAATAACTATGCATTAATTTACTATTTAGAATTAACTACACTATGGTATCCATAGAGCTTTAACAAAAGAAGTTTTGTTTGCAACTGATACCCTCTGCATTAAAATGTCAACCATGTAAAAAAGAATGAAATAATGCCATTTGCAGCAACATGGATGGACCTAGAGATCATCATATTAAGTGAAGTAAGTCAGACAGAGAAAGACAAATATCATATATCACTTATATGTGGAATCTAAAAAAATGATACAAATGAACTTATTTACAAAACAGAAATAGACCCACAGACATAGGAAACAAACTTATGGTTACCAAAGGGGATGGGGGTGGGTGAGGAGGGATAAATTAGGAGTTTGGGATTAACATACACTACTATATATAAAACAGATAACCAACAAGGACCTACTGTATAACAGAGGGAACTCTATTCAATATCTTGTAATAACCTATAATGGAAAAGAATTTGAAAAAGAATCTATCTATCTATCTATCTATCTATATATATATATAACTGAGTCACTTTGCTATACACCTGAAACTGTCACAACACTGTAAATTAACTATACTTCAATTTTTTCAATGTTTTGAAAAAATGTCAACCATGTAAGAGTATATCTAAGAGATAATATTTAACTGCTTAAAATTATTAATCATTCGCTGTAATAGTGCGCCATTTGAATGCTAGATATTTCTGAAGTTTTAAGTCTACTGTCAGGGAACTCATTAGATTATGATAAAAAGTTCTATTTTAGTCGAGGTGGAAGCTTTACATACCAAAATGCAATGAGAATATTTACTCTGGTTTAGACTGTAACGTGAAAAAGAAACAAAGATGCACCCTTAACGGGATGTAATGTGCAGATGCCTTTTCACTCAGATGACGATGAATGGCATGTGGTTGCCCAAGCCTCTAAAGCGGTCAGAACGTCACATGGGATATCCTGAGACAGCTGAAAAAATAATTAAGAAGAAGTAATATGCTCCCAAAAAGCTCAGCTCTGCTCTTGAAAGTAAGCTCACGCCGATGGATGTCGGAGTACCTGGGGAGTCCACTAGCGCGAGGTGGGCGTATGCACAGTTGCTTTGTGAGACCCGGAGTACTTTTGTCAGTTCATTTGCATCTAAAAGTTACTTGTGACTATTTCCTAACTCTGTTTGATCCCATGAGTCCAGGCTTCTGTCTGCATTTGCCACACCAAAGAAATTTTGTGACTGCAAAATTAAGGCTATCTAGACCTGCAAATGTCACACACAGTATAAGTAAAGTCAATCATTTCAACATTTAAAAAGTTCAACTGAGATCCACCAGGGCTCCTTGACCAATGATTTCCTGAATTAGCTATCTAGGATACGGGATTTTGTTTCTTTTAATGCCTCTCTGGAATGTACTGCATGTCTTGTTTATACAATCCTACTTTTCCAGGAACGCACTGACAGAAGGCAGGCACTTAAAAAATGTTTGTTTTTCTACACTCTGACCTTTAAAACATAGAAAAACAGAGATTGAAAACAATCACAATAAACCAGATGTAATGTATCTATTGGTATATGTGCAAGCTAAACCCTAAATATATACATTTACAAAATTAAACACCAAACACATAGAGAATTTTGAAAGATCAGGTTTGATTTAGAACCTCATAAATTTTCATAAGTAAGATTGATCCAGTCGGATCGTCCTGAGAGGAGAATGTGAAGGAATAGGATCCTGGTTTCGGCATCCTGGGTCAAGGTAATCATAGCCACAGGCACCCAGGCTGGGACCTTGGGTACCTTAGTTCCCAGGTAGCCTCAGAGCCAGGTGGCGCTCCTGGCTCTCAATAAATGCTTACGAAAAGAATTAAAGTAGTTTTGCAAAAAAGAAAAGAAAAACAGGATGTCCTGAGCGAGTGAGTGACAGAGAGAAGATATCCCTTAGGAACAGGCTAAGTTTCAAACTAAGACCAGGAAAGGGAGGCTCTGGCAGGACGAGGGTGGGTAGTGATGGGATCCAGAGGGAAGGGAGATCACTTTAACATTTTGTCTCTTTTTGTCCCACTGTCTTTATGTCCCTTCATTTCTCATTTCCTCCTCAGTTCTTTTTCTTTTCTACTTTCTTCTTTATTTTAATGTCCTTTGTCTGCTCACTTTATTTTATCTCCTTGATTCTCTTTACTGATTTTTTTTTCTTCCTCTAGTCACCAGCACTACTGACTCCATTCTCTGTAAGTTACTATTAATTATGGTTTGGTCCAATGTCTTCAAGCAAAGTGGCAATAAACTGTCGGTAATGGGCACATCCTGTCACTTTTAACAGATTTCAGTAGAGATACATAAAAGCAGTAGGCAAGGCCCACAGCCAAGAGAATAAAGAAGTACAACAGGCTTTAGCCAGTTATGCAAAGAAGTGTTACTCTTCCCGACATGAAGGGGTAGTGGGTCGGGGTGAAGAGGTCTGACTCCTCAATCAGAAATGATTTCCAAAGAACAGCCCTGTTTCCAGCTGGCACCATCACACTAGCAAAGCTCTGTGGGAGGGACATTTGTTACAGATGCAACACTTTCCCAGTGGCAAAACTGTAGTAATTCCACAGTGCTTCTCTAAAATATAACCAAAATAAGGACAGCATTGCAGATGAAATCATCTCTCTCCCAGGTGACACTGTGAAAATAGTTTTACCTTTAAAACAGTTTGCTGAGTGGATTTAATAGTTTAGAGGAATATGATTATAATGCCCAATAGGAAAACATTCAACATGTTTAATGTGAACATTCTATTGGAGTACAAGATACAGACAGAAAAGAGTACCCATCCTATGTATACAGGTGGATGACTTTTCACCAGTCATATACCTAGTTCCTAAATCAAAACAAAGTATTATCAGAATCCTAGAAGCAACCCCCTTCCCCCATCCAGTTATACTTATCACAACCCAAGGGGAATCATTATCCTAACATCAAAGATGTTTACTTTGCCTGATTTTGTTCTTCATATGATATTTAACATAATATTTCATTTATTACTCATTTTACTATTTATGATGCTTAATATTTTTAAATAATTTCATTTGAGCCAGGTTATTTTTCTTGAAAATAACATGCATGGAATCGAAAACCTCTATGAATGAAAAATTCACACAAAAATTTACCAATGATATAATTAACTTTGATAGATTTAAAACAAGTATGTCAGGGATTAGGTTGCATAGTTAGGACACTATAGCAATGTGTAATCTCAAGAAACATAATAAACTAAGGGAAAAGAGAACTATTTCTCTAATCAATTTATAAATGCAAACATGAACTTAAATGTTTAATAAGTTGTCATACCATGGAATTAATTTAAGTAACATTTATTTTAAAATAACAATCTGAAAGTTATTACAAATAAATATAAAGTTCTAGGCTGTTTTCCAAAATTCCATTACATAATAAAAGGATAGATGACACCTCAGTTTTATAACAGATTATGAGGAAAAAGTCCTGGGAGATTTAGCTGAGCCAATTGCTTGGTTCAACTTCTTTAAAAAGCTAATTCAATCCCAGGCTGTAGTAACAGAAGTATTGCATTGGCCAAAAAGATGGTTCTGGGTTTTCCTTACGATGTTACCCATAATGCTCAGGAAGAATAATGCTTGTATTCTCTCAAACTGTCATACCCTTTCTGGCATGTCACATGTTCTTTGTTGTACCTTAAAAGACACAAGGTACTTTTGTACCTAGTTGTAAACTAGGTTGTCTGGAGGAGAGAACGCAATTTCTTCAAAAGATGTGGTAAAGGTTGGAGAAACAGAAATATTTAGGGCTACAGAATAGAGTTTTGGGGGACATGACAGCTGTCTCCAGATATTTCAAGAATTGCCATGTGAACGGCAGAATGGATTTAATCAAAACTTTTCTTGAGGGTAGAACTGGCAAAAATTAAGTAACAAGGAAAAGGTTTTGCTAAATATATATAAAAATTTCTACCTAATAATTATAGTTGTCCAGTAGCAGAACTGGCTGAATCAGAAGACTATTTCCCATTAGAGTAGAACTTAACCTTCAGGAAAATAATTTTCTCCAAATTTAAGAAAATTCTACCTAACAATTGTAGTTCTACAATTTGCTGACTCAAAAAGGCAATGATTTCCATAGTTACCAAGTGTCTACAGAGGGAAGACCATGTTTACGGATGTTTCTACCTACATACGGAAGTCATTACAGAACATTGAGGTCTCTTTGAATGTTAAATTTCAACGATTTTATGTTTTATAATCATTGAATAAGTTTTTATACTACCTCTTTTTCTTAAAAAGGTAATTAAATTTTTCAATATGTTTTTTCTTTTTTATTGAAGTAGAGTTGATTTACAAAGTTCTGTAGAAAAGTGATTCGGATATATATATATGTATATATATACATACACACACATATACATATATATGTATATATTTTATATATTTATATTCTTTTTCAGATTCTTTTCCATTATAGGTTATTACAAGATATTGAATATAGTTCTCTGTGCTCTACAGTAGGTCCTTGTTGTTTATCTACCTTATATACAGTATTGTGTGTATGTTGATCCCATACTCCCAATTTATCCCTCTCCAACCCCTAAATTTTGCAATGTTTCAAAACTTGGGCACAATGTATTTTGGTAAATAACTAAGCCTATTGAAACTTTCTGCACTAGCAACTAGTGAGTTGCCAAACCATCACATATCTCTTGTGTCAATCAGGATGATCAAACTATTGATGCAGTAACCAAAGCCCCGCAGCCTCAGCGGCTTTGGAGAACAAAGTTCATTGCTTGCCCTTACTCCGTGTCCATCACAAGCTGCCTGGGTCTAAGCTCAAGGTCTTCCTGGACCCAATTTGCAGAGCAGCCAGCTCCCTGTAACACTGCTGGTTATTAAGGCAGAGGAAGAAACAGTGGCAAGTCACACACACTGTTAAAGCTTCCACCCCATGGGCATACACATCACATCTGCTCAGATTTCATCGGTTAAAGGAGGTTTATTAATTAGGAATTTTAACAGTGGGTGGGAGGACCTGTCAATTACACTTCCTCTATTTCGCTCTTTTGCTTCAGGTCAGGACTGCTGGCCAGTAAGAGAAAGCCCTTTACAGATGCCTACAGGAAACGCAGCCTCCTTGCAATGATTTCTCTGCGTCCTTAAAAACAAACAAACAAAGAAGCCTGTGCAGCACACTTATGATGCTAGTGCAAACTACAGCTGAAGTTGGAGTAAAAGATACTCAGACTTGAAACTGGTCTATCTTAGCTCATTGTCTCTCAGTGTACCAGTGAGAATTCTCAGTTATTGACTTGGTGTTATTCGGTGATTAGAAATGAACTTTATTCTGAGAAATTGGGAGGCTCATGTACTAATTCCATATGAATACATACAAATCTTGTAAAGATTATGGTTGATCTCACAAGTGGAACAGATTACACACGTACACACACACACACACACACACACACACACACACGACAAAAGCCTCACTAGTCACTGCTTCTGGAACTAAGAAATTAAATCAACTTTCACATATTACAATGTTTCCTCCTCCTTCTATTACTTTGCTTTTTTTCCTCTGGAAATATAAAATAAAAATCTAAATCTTCCTCAAAATTATTTGTCTTTATTTCACCAAAATTCCATTTTTGTGGGCAAAAGACAAGACGACGTAGCTGTGAGTAGCAGTCTCCTGTGAAAACAGTGAAACATTCATCGCACTGAGATATTTTTGATCAGTGACCTTAAAAGGAAGTTGGCTATTACAGGTCAAATTTTAATTCTTCCAAAATCATTTCCCATATGCCTCCAGAATCTGCATATTCCCCTCCTCATTTCTTCTCTCACGTGTCCTTTTCACTCCCTCCTGCTTGCCTAGAGAAGGGTTCTCTCTTGTTTTAATGATCTAGCATTTTAAATGGAACTAACTGCCTTCAGAGCTGTCTTGACAGATTCTCACAAAACCATGTCATGATGAGAAGCATTTCAGACAGTTTCTATATTTAACAAATCTGTGTGGAGTGTCCCCTTGTGTCAGGATGGAGACCAGCTACAGGGATTTAGGGATGAGCAAGCCCCAGCGCCCGACCTCAGAGATGTAACAGTCCTGCAGGAAAGACTGAAAACCAATTGTGGGATCATAATGGAGCACCTCATAAACGTCAGCACGTTCCCATCTTCATTATTTCCTTTCCTTTCAAGTATTTAAACATACTTAGTCCCAAATAGAAAACAATTTAGAAATCATCCCCAAATGCCTGTCCCATGACTAAGGCTGCCTAACCCACCTAAGATTCTTCTAACAAATGTAGGGATCTTTCTTATAGATCCTTGGGACCTTTCCCAGGAAATTCGGATCTGTTAGACTGGAATGGGTCTCTGGGAATCTAGTTTTCCAAAGCTCCCGGGTGATTTTTCTACACAGCCAATTTTTGAACTTCTGTATCAGAGCAAATAATGAGATTGCCTTTCCATACACACACACACACACACACAAATACACACAAAGAAAAAAACAGGCAATAAAGAATCTTTTAATGACATAAGAGCCTATCAGTGTATTCCTACAAACCAAAATATCGAAAGCAATATAGGTCTAATTTTTAAAATGGAAATTTTGAGTAACTTGTGGGTATGGAGAGAGTATTGCTTCTTACCATGAAATGGTAAAAATGGAGCAGCCCCTAGCTTATATGGTAGTAATATGTCTCACAGGTTAGGAATATATAGTAAAAGAGCTAAACTACTGACTCCAATCAATTATTACCAAAGTAACATTAAATGGGTCAATAGTTTACATAAAACAGTTTTTGCAAGATTACAAAGTAAGTGGAATGAAATACATGTAATCAATAGTCGATACAAAACCAAAGGAAATGGGGAATGTTAAAAGACAATTTACTTGCCTCAGAGTAAGGAAAATACCCTGAATAAAATGGACCAAAATGGATAAAGAAGAAAAACAAGAAGTAGTCAAGTTTGAGAAAGAAGCATTTGGGAGAGCTAAGATGAAGTTAAGGGAGTGGCAAATAAATCAATATACATCAGCAAGGGGGAAGGAAAGGAAGATGGTGCAAGAGTTTAAAGTACATGCTAACGCATTTTCAAGTAGCAGAGGAACTGATATGAGAATTTATTGAGCAAAAAGAATGTATATCTCATACATAACCACATAGCTAAGTGCCCCGGCTTATTCCCAGAGCTGAGTACTGAGGAATTCAACTAGCCAAGTGGGGTTTGGGAGAGGATCATTTAAATTCTATTGTATTGTATCCCAAGCCCTGGGAATAGAGCATCCGTCCACAAAGAAAGGAATTGCAAATATTCAATACAAACAAGCTGATGGTGCAGAACCAGAAGGCATCAGACAAAGAAGAGACACAATAAAATCCAGCAGCTCATAAATAAACTAGTAAACTAGCGGAGTCTATGCAATTCCAGTAAATCTGGAAATCCATGGAGTTAACGTTTAGGTTAAAATCAGCCGAGCTATGTGATAGCACATGAGGCTATTACATGGGGAAAAAAAAATGTGAAGGTTAATTCATCAACACTCAGAAACAGAGTCGGAGTAAAAAGAAAAAATACACTGCACGATTTTAAAATTCAATGCAGCGAGTCATTGAGCGTTTCGTGAGAAATCGGTTGCAATTTTTGGCCTAGTTCTCGAAGTAGAACATAATCTTCCAGAAGGTATCAAATGCTCTCCGAGTCTAAAGACACAGATTAACATTGTAATCAAGTTTGAGAATTAAGTCTACCTTTGGACAATTATGGACAGCTTGGGTCACCTCATTAGGGGCTTGGTCACAGTCTACTGCATGACATCTGACGCGAACCGTTTCCAAGCACAGGTCTGCTTCTTCTATTATTAATTTCTACCCGAGGGCAAATGCCAGGAGAACTTACTTTAGTTTCTGCCACCTGCTGCCATTTCAACTGTCAGGAACAGCGGGAGACAAAAATGAAAGCACCATCTTAAAGAAAGGCTGCGCCACAGTGTCATTTTGAAAACTGACAGCTTCGTGCAGTCCCCAGTCTTAAGAAAGGGGATTTTCTCTTGTGCCTTCTGTTGCCATTTTGACAAAGGAAGACATTCTCCCACCTCTAGATTCAAGAGAATGGTTCTCTTGTTGAAATCCAAAATTTGGGGGGTGAAAAATACATCCGCAGGGTCCGGCTGAATCCAGGGGTTGCTTTTTCAGTATCAGAAGCCCAGAAAGATGAGTCGATTCTTGAAGGAAATGACATTGAACTCGTGTCAGATTCAGCTGCTTTGATTCAGCAAAAGCCACAAGAGTTAAAAACAAGGGTGGGAGGGAGACACAAGAGGGAGGAGACACCGGGATATATGTATATGTATAGCTGATTCACCTTGTTGTACAGCAGAAACTAACACACCACTGTAAAGCAATTATACTCTAATAAAGATGTTAAAAACAGCAACAACAACAAGAATATCAGAAAATTTTTGGATGGTATCTCTGTTTCTGAAAAAGGACCAGTTCATCACGCTGATGAATAAGATCTGAGTGATCCAGCTACAGAAACTGCAAGAGGCCAGACTCATATGTGATAAGTTAGAAACGGATGAAAGCTCTTTTGACTTGGGGGAAAAAAAAAAAGGCAAGTAGAAACAGATTTGCAAGTCACAAGTGGGAACTTCTTTACCCCAAAGACTGTAAACTATTGTGGGACACGGCATAGCTTAGAGTCTGTTCGTTCAAAAGAAAAGACAAGAAGAAAAAAAAAAACACTGGAGAAATGGATTTTTCTGTCTGACCTTTAATACAATAAAGAGTCTAATTTACAGTGTGAGAGAGCCCACAACAAACCAAGAAGATAAAGCGATGCCAAGATTTTAATTTAAAATAAAATAAAGAGAAACTATATTAGCTTTGTATTGTGTAAAAAAGATAATTCAGAAAAGATAGCTCTGAAGGAGACAAGAGGCTGAAAGTAACAGAGTGGACAGCTGCTTCAAGGCTAATTGTTAAAATCCAGGAAAGTTTTTTAAAAAGAAAATTGCTTTTCTTTCCTCCCGAGGCACCATGTTGTGGGATACTTCTACTCATTGAAAGGAAGAGCAGGACAGATATACATCCTTTTTTCCCTTCAGACAAGTGTTGTCATGAAATACAAGTATTTTGAAGAAATACAAATTCTATAACTACTGACTTTATTTCATAATAAAAGATACCTTTAGGGGCTTCCCTGGTGGCGCAGTGGTTGAGAGCCCGCCTGCTGTTGCAGGGGACACGGGTTCGTGCCCCGGTCCGGGAAGATCCCACATGCCGCGGAGCGGCTGGGCCCGTGAGCCATGGCCGCTGAGCCTGCGCGTCTGGAGCCTGTGCTCCGCAACGGGAGAGGCCACAGCAGTGAGAGGCCCGAGTACCGCAAAAAAAAAAAAAAAAAAAAAGCAATGATTTAAAGGCTGGGCAAAGGTGCTTCTTAATGACTTTTGGCAAAAGCAGGAACCCTTCTCCGATCCTACTGGTAGAGGTAGGAGTGAGGGGCTAACTGGGGTGGAGAGTTAGAGGCTGGGAAACAATGGCGTGTCCCCCCCCGACACCACCACGCGAGGAGCTGAAGGACTTGACCATCAATTCTGTCTTGAAACATTTCTTTCCTTTTTTCTAAGACGTCCTAATTTTCCTCCAACTTCCCTCATTCTTCGATCTCTACTTTCTTTGAAAACTTCCTTTTCTGAACACTAAATTTAGATCACGCTGGGTTCTCTCTATAGATAAGAGATATAAATTTTGATATAGATGAAGATGACAGCACATAGAGTTCAGCATGTTGGTCCACAGTGGGCTTAAAACCAGCATCTATATATATATGAACATATATATAGTCCCATAGATACATGCAGGTGTATATGTATATACAGATAAATGATACATATAAAATATATATTTGTATATACACATAGTTTATATATACACTCACTGTAATACGTGTACATTGTTTTTGTGTGGGTGTGTGGGTCTGTATTCTCACCCTAGAATATCTCATCTCCTCATGGCTAAAGCCATGACCTATTCATGTAGATAAGTTGTTAAACAGACAGGATACAACCTTACCATGAAGGCACAGTCCTACATCATAGCAACTGAACGGACAGGTCCAATTTTGATCACCTACATTCCCTTAAATTCAACAAATCTGACACTAAACTCATCATCTTCAAAATCAACTTAATTAGGTTTAAAAAAAATTTTTTTAAAGAGAGCAGGAGAGGGCTACATATTGAATCCTATACTGAAGATCTCACCAGGCACAAGCACACACAGATGCACGACTGATGTCCTCTGAACGTTCCTCTCTCCTCCACTTGGCTGTGTTCTTCTGTGATGATTCTTTTCTCCATCAGGCTCTCACCTCATTGAAATTTTCTTTCCCAGCAGATCCAATTAAAGGCCAGAAATTCAATTCATGTTCCTACTTTAGGTTAAATGTCCATCCCCAAAATAATTGTTGTAGCCTGAGGCATGGAATATTGACTATCCAAGCCTGGGATAGAAGCCAGAAAGATGAACACAGACCATATGTGGAAGAGGGTTGTTTCCCCAAAGGAAGGTGAAATGCCATTCCTAGAGGTGGGGAATGAATATTGGGCAAAGACAAGAGATTCTATGATGGTTTGTTCTTTAATTATCTATGGAATTATATGGCCGTTTTTCTTGACTACTTTTTCTAAAATAGGCCCCCTTTTAATTGCTTCTTTTAACTCACTTGCTTCATATAACTTATAATGCTTGCAATTTGCAATATTTCTTTTCATTTGTTTATTAACTGTCCAACACACTAAATCAGGGCAGCTTATTCAGTTCAACACAGCTGCATGAAGGCAAGAATTTTGTCTGCCATTTTTGGTTTTGGTTTTGTTATCTCAAGTGCCTAGCACGATCCCTGGTACATTTTTTTAACTCAAGAAATATCTGTTTTTAAATGACAGAATTGCACACAATGCATATGAAAAATATCTAGAAATACTTCTTTAAATGTTAACAGCTATCAGTGTGATGAACTTTTGGGTAATTTTTTCTTTTCTTTTTTTTTTTTCCTTTGTTTCCAAAATGTCTGAGCACATAAGAACATCTACAGTTTTCTTTTCATTTGTTTCCTTTTCATAAACAATATAACACTTTAAAATTTGTTTTAAAATTGTAAAACAAACAAACAAACATACAGCTTTGTTGAACTGCCTGGAGGCAGATGAATTCCAGGGGCAGGTGTTGTAGTTGCCCAGATATGAATGGCTTGGATTGGGTAGGGCCAGAGGGCCTGCAGACTGAAGAGATCCTTCCACAGCTCCCATACCATCTTATCTAACGCCTTTGCTATTCTAGAAGAACTCAAAGTATCTTCCAAAAACCCTCACTCACTCATACAATTTTGTGCATTCTTTGTACATATCCTGCCTTGAACTTATAGTCCAGGTATCATTTTTACAAACACTTGATGCAGACAGCCTGCAAAGCATATAAAAGAGGTGGTATGGCAAAGTAGAAACAGCACGAGTCTTACAAAGAAACAGTGGGAAAAGCCATAGGCTTTGGCGTAAGAGAAACATGGCTTGACTTAGGCATCCCTGAGCGTGTGCCATTGGACTTCACACTTATGAGTCGTGAGCACTGAGAATCTATGGCTCGTGGAGAGTGCAAGACTGTGTGGTCATCAGAGTCACCTTCAAACATTCTTCATGTTTCACGAGTTACTAATGTCTGAAAACTTTTCCTTCCTATTGTATCTTTAAGTAACCTTTCCTTTCACACTTATATTAAATCCTTGCCTTATCCTGTGTTAATTGTCTCAGTAAACCCACTCATTAGGCTACCATCCTTGCCCACATGTAAGGGGCTCTCTTGTATTTAAGCCTTTACGTTTCACTGTGAAATGGCTCTTAATTTCTTAATCTGGGACCACAACAAATTATTTGGGAAGAACACACTAGCCTGAAAGGACCACTATCAACGTTGATGTCAGATGCTTACAGAGACCACCAAATGGAGTTAAATTTATTAAGACAAATAAGCTTAATGCAAATTTCACCATTTTTCTGGAGGTTTGATCTCACAATGACAAGCGTTGGATGTTAAAGAAAAGACTTAAGAATCACTTTTAAGAGCATACAGTATGTGGTTATATTGCTGAAGTAACAAAAATATAACCAGGGAACAGATGAAAGAGTAAATGGGTACTTTTGTATGGGGATACATTTTTCAGAGACAGCACCATACATACATTCTTAAAATGCCTTATCCCAGAAAACATAGATGGAATTAAAGACAATCTCCTCTAAAAACAGTGTCTCTGGTAATGATAAAGATCTCCCTTGTGCTGAAAAACACATGAGAAGTTTGAATAAATTGTTTCATGGAAATGGAGCAAAGAAAAGAGAAATGTTTCTAAATTAAATTAGTTTCTATAATATGTTTATAAAAACTTATATGGTGATAAACTTCAATAAATTAAATATTTTAAGTAGACATTTGACCATCTCCGCTACAAGTCACAGACAGGAAGTAGGGAAGAGGAGTATATGACCTTGGACATGTTTCTTAAGTTTTCTACACCGTAATGTCCTCCCAAGTAAAACAGGGATATAATATCTACCTCATAGGGTTATTCAGAGAATTAAATGAACTAAGTACTCTACGTCACATCTATTATCAGTCTATACACACTTCACAGAGGATTTCACGTCTGGTGCACTCTTTCAGCACTTGCGCACCAACTTGATATTTAGCTGCCTACCCACTTATTTGTCATCGCCCACATGGGTTGCAAACAGAAGAGAGCAAACGTCATACATTTTCAGATCGCCCTTGCACCACAAAGGTCCCGTGCATGGTTAAGGTACCCAACAATACTGCTGAGTAATGACATGTGATTCCTCGCTAGGCACCTCAGCATTTTAGCATTTGTGTCCCACAGAGTTTATAAATGCATCAAATGAATTATTTCACTAAATAAAACACACGGCTAAAAGATTGCAAGTCCCTCCGTGAGTCTCTCAGGCACTGTAATTTTTTCCCACAGCTGTCCTTTTCTGACTTAAATTGTCCCTTTCCAGTTGAATCAAAGTGTTGAGCATTCATGGTCTATTTCTTTTGACAATATTTACCTCTTCCCAGAAAAGCCACACAAGGCTAAGGAAATGGAATAGACTTTGGTCCTTTATATGTATTACCTTTAATCAAAAACTGCATCATCTGATGCCCAGCCAATGACCAGGTCACAGGGAAGACGAACTCCCGGGAAGGCAAAGGATGAGCAATTCTCAATCTATGCGCTGTCGTTTGGGCTCACTAGGAACTGTCCAATCCCCCAATACCTTCCCCCATTCTCTCTGTCCATCTCTCTTTGGCTTGGTTCCATTGCCTGAAATACAGCAAGTAGAACTTTATTTGTAGCAGCCATCATCTGGAGATATAAAGAGCCTGTCATATTCAAGTATCCTAGAGAGATTATGCTGATAGGAGAAGACTACTCATGAGCAAGTAATCCTAGCTGGAAAACTTTCTCGCAGCTCCCCCATGAGTAACAGAAAGGAGACGTCCTGCATCCCCTGAGGGGAGGTGAACTAGTAAAGGATGTACCGTCTGTTGCAGAAGCCTCCATGAGAACTGAGCAAGCCAGAGTAATAGGCTTCACCAGATACCTGCTATGAGACAAGCATATAGTAAAAAAAAAAAGAAAAAGAAAAAAAAGAAAAAGACACTCATCATTGCATTAGAGTTTTCCTCCATTTTACTAGATTTTAGTTTTACTAGATTTACTAGATCCACAAGTGATGATTAACTCCTTTGGGCCTCAATTTTCTCAGAAGATGACGACGTGATGAGATAATGAATATAAAATGAGGTGACCTATCTTAAGAGATTAGTACTGGGATCTGTAGAAGCTAAATAGAGGTTAATTCCTCTTCCTATTTCTTAAATGGGTTAATGGAACTCTTTTGCCACAGAGATTATTGGGAGGATTGAATGAGCTAATAGACAGAAAAAGAGTTTGCAAAATGTAAAGCACCATACTGATATTCTTTCGTCCGACCACTAGCACGAGAATTATGTCTGGTCAGTTGACAAGGATCTGTGTCTCCAAACTGAGCACCGGTAGTTGTACTGGGTGTCAAGTCTAGTTGGTTGCACGAGTGAAGTAGAAAAATCCCCATTCTGGGAATCCAGAAACCTGGCTTTGACACCTGCTACCTCTGTGAATAGGTCACATCATCCCCCAAGCCTTGGTTTTCCTTTTGTAAAATGATTATAACACCTACTCGGCAGTCGTTATGATATTTAAACAAATTCAGGGAGATGAAATTCCTTCTAAAATTGTAAGGAGGCAGCAGGTCGGGACAGGAGCTGAGCTGGCTTATCAGCTCCGAAGCCCAACAAATGGCTGAACTTCTCTGAGTCTCAACTCTGCAGCATCAAGGCCTCGGGGTCCTTGCAGAGATGTAGTGAGGTAGGATATCATGCTTCTCAAACATCTCAGCCAGAGTCCCTTTAAGAACACAGGAGACTTCCCTGTGCACCCACGGGAACCAAGTGGAAAAGTGGAAAGGGCCGCTCCAAGCATGAAATTTCTTTTCAAACAATAAATTGATTGCTATATTTTATGCAAACAGCACGTTCTCCTGCACAATATGAGTGTATTTTTATTTTCAAAAATCTTTCGCCCTCAAATGCAGTAATATTAATTTTCCAGGAAGAAACACTATATTTACCCACTTATTCAGAATAACCCAGTGCATCGCTACGTGGTATATGTACCCAGTTTGAGACACAGAATGTTGTAAAAAGGTTTACCAGGGCTTAGGTTATAGAAATCATGCCATCGTATTTGTTCCCTCCAAAGGGCAGCTGCATTGTCCCCAGCAGAGCTTTCCTGACTGACGCAGCCACTCTACCCCCTCCTGAGCGCCTCTTCAGGGAAGATGCAACCATATGAGTTCTTTGCAACACACGCCATTCATGCCACTCCCACCTGAGAGCAGGTTCTTTTATAACTGAACCTCTTCCCAGAAAAGTTTGTTCAAGTGTCATTCTGAAGATTCTAAGATTATTTAGGACGCATCAAAATCGTTTTAAACCCCTATCATGCATTGGTGAACTCACAGATGATTTTCAGTAGAAGCAGAGAACTTAGTCTTACATGGCCATATCCCAAGTTATGTCGTCTAAAAATATGAAAACTGATGTGTTGTCTTAAGTAACTGTAAAAATTTACTGTCCTCCACTATTTTCATACATACTTCTCTCTGGATCTAGGCTCCAGATGTAGAGTGTAAGTTTAGGCTATTTTCATCTTGTAAATTAATACTATAAAAATACGTGGGTCAATACAGTTATTCTGCATTAGTTAGCGACCCAATTTTCTGTGTCTTAGTTGTAGCATTAAAACTGTATCGTCTTTGAATGCACCCTCCGTGTCTTATTCAACTTAGCACCCGCCCATCACTTGGCAAGCAGCCTTGCCCATAATAGGATCTTGGAAGAGGTTTGTTCAATGCGTGAATTATGGATCTTCCCATAAACGCCCTTTGAGATTTAATGACTTTCTCTCACAAAACACGTTATGGATACTGTAATTTAACCTGTGATTGTAAACTTTATCACAAAAACTTTGGAACCCAACCAAATTTGTTTCTCTGAAGTTTTATCATTTATTGAAATTCTTTATGTCAGGGCCATTCAAGTAAAAAGCCTATACGTTACAATTAGTAAAATCTTGTCTAATAGAAAGTGATTCTCACAGGCAGCATAAGAATTTTCTGATTTTCTATTTTAAAACACAGTAAATGGCTTTAACTAAACACATTTTAAAAGTCAATTATCTTATGTACCTAAACCTAGCATGTTCCCACAGGCTCCACATTGACCTGTGTCCACTATTCTGCTGTTTTATATGGCAACAGTGTGACCCCTTAGTAGCGACATACAGTAATTTCAATACCTTTGTTCATATTGGTATTGACAGATTAAATCTAGGTTTACTATTTAAAATAATCAGATATTTATTTATGATGTCTTCATGATACAACTTACCCTCTTCCCTTCATTCTTTAAAACTCTTCATCTTGGGGCTTCCCTGGTGGCGCAGTGGTTAAGAATCCGCCTGCCAATGCAGGGGACACGGGTTCGAGCCCTGGTCCAGGAAGATCCCACATGCCGCGGAGCAACTAAGCCCGTGCACCACAACTACTGAGCCTGTGCTCTAGAGCCGGCGAGCCACAACTACTGAGCCTGAGAGCTACAACTATGGAAGCCCGCACGTCTAGAGCCCGTGCTCTGCAACAAGAGAAGCCACCGCAAGGAAGAGTAGCCCCTGCTCGCCGCAACTAGAGAAAGCCCACGTGCAGAAACCAAGACCAAACACAGCCAAAAATAAATTAAAAAAAAACTCTTCATCTTTGCTCCCTTCTTTGCTGACTGATCTTAATTTGCCAGTTATTTTGATAGAAATAAGTTTGATTTAAACTGTGGAAAATAACTCTTGGAAGAATGCTATCTAACTGAATAACCTTGCAGCTATCTCTCTGGAATGTTATATCTTCTAAATAGAAAATGTCTTTTATTTTTAAAATATCCTATTAAAATATTCCATGCTATTAAATAAATCCTCTTTTTAAACAATACTAGGCACACTAGATGAGATACAACATATTTCAAGTTGATACTTCCCCCAACATTCCAAACACCAAAAATCAATTTTTTTAGATCTGCTAAAAGCAAAATGGCTGAAAAAGTACTAACTGCCAAAACAAACAAAAAAGTCTAAACAAGTATCAACCCCCAACCTGGACATAAAACTCCTGCCGTCACTGCTCACTGTACACTCTGCACTTAGATGTCTGCCATCTCTCCTTCCTACTAATACTAAAATGCAACTATCACTTTATCAACTTATAAGAGTATTCCCTCATTTCTTTTATCTACATGACCAGTAGGTTTACAAACCATTAGTGCCATAGCTACTATGTCCAGAGCTATAACTATTTTCTGGTTATTACAAAAAATCAGAAGGCATCTCTCCAAGTCTTGTACAAAAGGAGATCATTCAACCACTAACATCAGTGGAGGCCCTCGATATTCAGTTGATGCAACAGAATCTGATTCTCTGCACACTGATTCTAGGAATGTAAGTTTGGATTAGAAATATATTCAAAGTACAGATTATGCCACCCTTAAAAAGATGCAAAGATCAAGGAGAAAGAAACTCATCTGGGGGTAATCAACTTAGAAAACAAAATGATTACGATGTAAGGTTGTAATAAGTTCATACACCCCATGTTGGTTTCACTTGTGCATTTCTTATAGAATTAATTACCTTACTAAGTATGCAAAGATGCATCTTGGAGATGTTTATTGTATTTTGAATGAAAAGATATTAAGCAAATTTGGGACTGCAGGATATGAGCTGTAATTTGGTGACTGTAAATGACATGAGTATACAGAGGAGGGGAAGTTCTGGGGCAGGAAGATTGTAAGCCCAGGTCTGAGGCAGGATCCTGAGGGTCATGGGTTTAATTGAACAAACAGACAAGAATGAGCAAAATGCATGCTCTTCATCTGCCTCCAACAAGTCTGAAGTCCAGTCACAGGCGTATTTCAAGTAAATCAAAGGGTATATGGGGAGGGGGGTGGAGTAGAGACAGGTGAAGGAGTCCAGTCACCTGGCGGGCAGAGCAAAAAAGTTTGAACACAACTGAGGATAAAAAGGGAGCCCAGGGCTTCCCTGGTGGCGCAGTGGTTGGGAGTCCACCTGCCGATGCAGGGGACACGGTTTTGTGCCCCGGTCTGGGAAGATCCCACATGCCGCAGAGAGGCTGGGCCCGTGAGCCATGGCTGCTGGGCCTGCGCGTCCGGAGCCTGTGCTCAGCAACGGGAGAGGCCACAACAGTGAGAGGCCCGCGTACTGCAAAAAAAAAAAAAAAAAAAAAAAAAAAAGGGAGCCCAGAAGAGCATGCATAGACTGGCAGAATAGGAAAGCTTTAGAAGTTACAGGTCCTTGTGAGAAGGGAGTAGAAGGTTAGGAATTTAGGCAGCATTGTAGATTTGGTAGATACTGCGATGAGTGTCAGGGAAGGACAGAGTTTGATTAGAGATCTCAGAGCTTGAGCAACGCCTTAAAATATTTAAGTCCAAAACTCAGTCATTCCGGTCTGGCAAAGTGAAATAAAAACAAAAGTCTACAGAGTCTGGGAAACAAGCAACTGGGAGGAGCCTGAAGAATCAGTAAAACTGATGTTGAAATTACTAATGATACCGAAGAAATGTAGATTGCAAGAGCTGCAATTACGGCATAAGGTGGAAATCGGTGAATTCATTCTACTGAAGACAACTTAGGGCTTGTTGAAAAATCAACATTTTCACACATAAATTTTATATAAGTTGCATTTTAAAGCAATCAGCTCAAAGGATAGAGATGTTTGCAAAGAAGCAAATGACATCAGGCCAGGGTTGTTCAGTAGGCACGTCACCCCTTTTCCTCATGGGAGATGCTCTCAGGTTATTGTGATGGTTTCCAGTTCATCCAGGAGGGAGACATGCTGGACATCAAAAGCCAAGAACAGGAGTTCTCTGAGCGTCTTAGTTCCCAGACAGCCTTGCCACATTTACCTAACGTGGTTGCACACTACTTCGATAAGTCAAATTACCCAAATCTAACTTCCAAGTTATAGGTACAATCTCTGGTATACACCCAACGCCATATTGTTGCATTATTCAAAGACCATATAATAATGAGTAGGCAGTCCGCATGTACAGTCACATCGTAATTACATTTTGATAATCATTGTGCAGACATGCACCGTCATTAATCTTCTGCCCCACGTGGCCTGGGGAACTGAGTAGAGCAGACCTAGCTGAGGTCTATCAGCACAGATTTAAAGAAACAAGAAGGCCTAGAGGGAGATACTGGGGTCACATGAGCTCTGATGGAATTTGATCCTAGCCACAAAGAATTCTTGATGAGATTCTGATCAGGGCATTTTAGGGGGCCAATAGATCTTGAGCTGTGCAAGATTAGAACTTATTTCTGCAGTACTATAACTAACTAGACAGCCATCCTCAGTGTAAAACAGACAAGCTTTGTAAATGAGTATTACCTGTCAACGTATTTCTTTATTTAGTACAATTATCATATTTGCAGCACTGCACCCTACCTCCAACTCCATCCTGGTCATCATTTTTATCAGTGTCTTTAAATGGAGACAGAAGACACACAACAAATTCTAAGATCATATGAAATAGGACCAGTTAAAAAAAATGTATCGAACAAGTGTCAAAATGCAAACAGAACAAGAGAAAACAAAAACAAAACCTATAGGCTAAAATAATGAGCTTACTAAAAGGGAATATTTAATTGGGACAGAAATCGCATATTTGTACTAAACACATCATTTATAGTTTCTAACAGACCACACCACCCCTTCTAAGGGGTTTCCCTCCTACGATTCCAGCTGCAGTTGTGTCTTATACAGCAAAATGCACCAGTCTGGATGCAGAGAACTTAAAGGGGGGCATCTGATCCAAGGATGCCATTCCCAGATTGTTCCATGAGTTTTGGGGGGGAAAGAAAAATATCAGAATTGGACGGTAACTGCTTTGCAATATGCAAAAATCGCATGATAATTTTTAAGAAGAGCTAAAAAAGAAATCTTAATCTTAAGAAAGAAGCTATAAAATAGGGAAAAGGCCAAGAGTGTGAAAGAAAAGCAGACAGAGCTGAAGGCAGTCGTGTGCCAACAGCTGGTCGATAAGCGGGGTGTGAAGAGATCTCTAATTTGCAGCACTTGATAACTGGACGGTTTCTGTGACATGAACACTCCCAGCCTGGCCAGTGTAAGGTGGCCGGTGTAAAGCCACCGAACGTGTGGCTGGAAGAAACGCTGCCGCTGCACTCCCCACACACTCAACAGGCGAGACCGAGAATTCCTGCCCCTTGGCGTGCTGGACTTGCTGGAAACTGTTTCTAGTCTCCATGAGGTTTGGTTTTACCATAGTTATTGTTTGCGAGTGGCCATTAAGTTGCAGTCTCCCTCATTAAAACTGAAGCTAAGTGAATTCATACTCACTATAATTAAGAGTCCCCTGTAAGACTTGCTTGGTTTTGTTTTTTTTTTTAACGCAATTCAAAAAAAAAAATGCAAGTGTAGTATGTGGAAGATTTCAGTAGCACAGGCTAGAAGTATTTAGGTGCTTTAGACTGGAGAACGCGGGGTGAACTCTCCATCTCTGTTTAACATAGGATGTGAAAGCTGAATTTCCAACTTCCTTCGTTCGTTTACGTTTTCGGCATTAATGAAAAAAAGACAGTAATGACTAAAGGTGGCTTTGGCTCTGCTCTCGCCCCAAAAGAATTGCAGGAACAAAATTCCCCCGGCTTCTTCCCTTCCGTGAAGAATGGGGACAGAGGTGGGCCACTGATTCAATTATAGCTTCTCGTGCTCATCTCTGCTGTAACACAGTGGTTTCCAGAATGTCATCCCGGGACCAGTACCACCAGTCTCACCTGGGAACTTTTTGGAACTACAAATTCCCTTCTGAAGATCTCCCAAGTCAGAAACTCCGGGGTGAAGCACAATAGTCTTGTTTTAACGAGCCCTCCGGAAATTCTGGAAAAAACTATGAGATCCTTTAGTATCACTCTTCCCTTGGTGGTACTTCCCCTCGTGTCAGGTGTCCTGATGGTTAACTTAGAACGTCAGTGGCAGGGGCCACTTTCATTTTCTACACAAGAATTACTGTTATTAATAGCAATTCAAATTTCATTGTATTTTGCTCTCCTCACAGCTGCCTAACGCACAACCCTCGTTCGCTCAAAGCCTCTCCCCACTTCCGGGGTCTTGGGGGACATCTCTTGTTAGTTTCTGAGACGCATCCTGACACTTTCTGCTCTGACCCCCTTTGCTGATGTCCTGGGAGTGTCACCAGGGCTGGAGAACTTCCGGATCGCAGGACCAAGGGGCAGCAGGCTTATTGGGATAGGGGATTTGCCTTGAAGTTAAGTTTAGAGGCAGACACGCTGTTTCTATGTTGTTTACATGTTACACATCAAAAGAAATGACAATGTCTACACATCAAAATGATCTGCCGGGGAATCTAAGAGATGAGCTAGAAGTCACACGAGTTTGTGTGTACCACGTAAGGAGGGCTTGTACAACTTAGTGAAGAAATGCCGAAAGCAATCATTGTAGTTGACAAATCTAGTGACATTGCTGATGGGGAGAAGCTGAGGGGCGCGGTGAACATCTGCCAGGGGATAAAAGGCTATTGAGAATTAAGCTAATTTCCTAAGCCATCATAGTAACTATAAAAGTCCAAGCAGGGCTTCCCTGGTGGCACAGTAGTTGAGAGTCCGCCTGCCGATGCAGAGGACGCGGGTTCGTGCCCCGGCCCGGGAGGATCCCACATGCCACAGAACGGCTGGGCCCGTGAGCCATGGCTGCTGAGCCTGCGCGTCCGGAGGCTGTGCTCCGCAAGGGGAGAGGCCACAAGAGTGAGAGGCCCGCGTACCGCAAAAAAACAAAAAAGTCCAAGCAGTATTCAAATTTCCATCGAAGACAGTGAAAAGAATTGACAGGTCCATCCAGCCCCCGATGCATCTTTTGACCTTCCTGTTGAGTAACGTGCCAGCCCTCAACTGTGAGCGTTCCTCAGGAGTAGCAGGGGCTGAGACATCCAGGTGAAAAATCGTACGCACTTCAATACCACTGCAAATGCATTGCTTGCTCATTCTTCATGACATTTTTAAACTATGGCTTCAGTAGTAATTCGGTGGTAGCAGAGTATACCTGCCTGGGATGTATTTATCCATGCTTTACGGACTATGATAAAATAGCATAGTAATTTATTCTAAACCTAATTCTAATCAAAACCATTTACACAGAAACGGATGTGGTAACAATCCCTAACATTCAGAAACTTCAAAGAAATGAAATATGACAGGTGCTTGATGTCATTCAGCAAACGATGACGTTTCTATGAATAAAGAGAAATACCATATGCAGAAAAATTTAAGTAGTCAAAATGCAACTAACCCAGTTGAAGTGTAGCCAGATTAGTATAGTCTGTTCCAGTGAACTTTCTGGCAGTGCCTTTTCAGTGCCAACATCAATGAAGTTTTAAAAATTAAATCTCAAAAAGGCAACTCAAAGCAAAGCTTCTACTCGATGAATATCTAAGAAAACTAATTTTAGCTTTTGTTAGCTTGCAATATAACATAAAGCAAGACTTGTGTGGGATTCTGTATCTTTTTGGTGAAACAGCTACAATGTAGGTTTTAAGAAAGTGTCTCAACTCAAAACTGTACTTGGCATTTTGAGGACACTGTCATATTCTGCTCCCTTCATGGCTTTGCTCACAGGAGGGAACATAGAACACACAGGTGGGCGGGGAGGAAGTCGTTCACTTGCACGTGGCAGTCTCCTGGCAGGCTCCAGAGGAAATATCAGTGTGAGGTCATGGATTGGCAACACCCCAGAAATAGGAACATGCAGTTCACTTCGTTGCTGCAAATGCTGATTTTTAAGTAAGCTATAGCCATTGCCATAAAATATACACACATTAAAAAAAATCAAATTCTAGGCATCTGATGAAAAGGTATTAGTAAACACTTTTTTTTAAAATCCCAAGTTAATATTTATTTTAAAAATTGCAATGAACTCCTTTTTTGTGTTTTGAAAGACTTTGCCCTTGAGTAAACCGATGGCATATTCACACCAGAATCCATAAAATACAAACACTCTTAGAAAAAAGTTGTCTTTTTCTAGCAGAAAACAAAAACGAAGCAGCTTTTGCATAACTGTATGGCGTACCTCAGGGTAAGATTTTTTTTCCCAACACCAAAAGGGGAAGAAAGTAAGTTGATACACAGTTCGGTTGCTGTCTTTCCCCTGTGAAAGCTCAGAGAAACAAAGAGAACAATGTCATTGTTTTATGAATTTAACTCTGCTGGAAAGCTGCTCTAGTAAGTTTCTACTGCAGGGCATGCATTTGATGAAAATCTTAAAAGCAGTTGAATGGTATAAACCATTGACTTTTATCCTTCCCTATCACGAGTCCCTTATTCTTTGAAGAATCTTTACCTGGGAAGCTTTCAACTTCCATTGTCATGCGAAGCCTCTTGTATCCAGAGATAAAACTAAATTAACTTTTCAAGGACATGGTGGTCTGGAAAGAGGAAAGTTATTTATGAACTAAACATAAATTCAGAAATCGAATCAGTTCCTCCACTGAATTTAAGTTTTGTGAACAACATACTTTCTCCCTTAGATCTATAGAGATTATAGGTGAAACTCTACCTCCCCACCAAAAAAATTCTGCCAATCAGATTGTATCATTTCTTCGTTGGATTACACCTCTATTCAGTTTTACTTCCGTTAACATGCCACTGAATGAATTCTGAAAGCCAGTTACAGGCGCCACAAATTTTCAAGAAATGTCTTTATTTTAAGTGTTTTATGCTGTGCCGATACAGTAGTATAACTAGTTTTCATCTTGCTGAATATAAATTTCTTCTAGAAAAAGCAGATTTCCTCCTTTCAAAATCTTAAGCCTAGCACTACTCTGCATCCTCATGTAATGTAAAATCAACTGAAAATTAATCTCTGCAATCAGTTGTTTGAGTTAGAAACAGGTAGAAATTGAATACCACCAGCCTCTCCACACACCTGTAATTACACACACACATACACACACACACGTTTAGTTCTTCATATGTGAATTATAGAAGAGGCTCAGCAAATGTGGGTTGTTCTACTGCTAAAGGCAGATACAACTTCAACCTGTGAAGAACATTAATAACAATATAAAATTTTAATATTAATTTAGAGCAAAAAGTAAGCCAAGACTTCAAGCTCTTTCATACAATTACACAACTTATATTTATAAAACGTCTACTCTGTGAAATGCTGTCTAATTATATTCACCAGGTAACCCATTTCCATTTCATTTCCTTCCGTCCCTTGAACTTGACTGGTGTATTTTTTTTTAATCAAGTCTTAACCCTTTAACCTACTAATGAGATGCCTTAATGGACGGTTGAGTGGCAGCCATTCTTTATCCCTATGATCGCTTCAGTGTTAGCAGAGATGGAAATTAAAATTATTCACTCCAGAGCCTTCATTTGTATTATTATATCATTTTATGTTAGTCTTCATTGATTTGAGTACTTCATGGGCAGCCATGTCTGTGTCCAGTTCCCATGTGCTGCTTTTCTTTTCACAAGCATTTTGGAAGAAGACGAACATTTCTGAGTCACAGTGAATCAGAGTATAAATATCAAAAGATTTCAACAAGAGGGTAACTGAAAAGAAAAAAAAAATCAAGAAAATCTAGGCCTAGCTATAGAAGCAACAGATGTAGATGTTAGGGGACATAAACCCTGTTTACTTTTGGACTAGTGTTTTGTCCAGCCAAGTTTAGGACAGGATAGAGCTAGGACCCAGGTTCCCGGGGTCTCAGCCCAATCTGTCTTCCGTTACTCCACTCTGCCATCAGCGTCTCCTTACAGAAGAACACCTACCGTACCAAATAATTTACATAAATCCTTTTTTTAAAAAAAAGAATGAGGGTAGAGATTAGTTGCTTTTAAATGAAAAGTAATTTTTCATTATCTAATTAGGTATCTGTTCATCTGTGATCATATTTACCAGTTTCAATTTCTTATCAAATTCTACATTCATATAAATTCAACTTCCACATGGATGTTTTATCTTCCCTTTCCTTTCATTCTTTCTTTTTTTTCTTCCTTCTTCCTTTTTTTTCCCTCTTTTCTCTCTTTATGTTTAAGATAATGGATTTTTTCTACCTTAGCAGTTTTTCCCATCGATAGTGAGTCAGATGATGTAAACCACTGGTAGGTGTACAAATAGAGACTATGTGGGACATGATTATACCAAGATGCTGTCTCCTTTGTCTTTCATATTCAAGTTTTCACCTCAGAGAATGATATCTCTGTGAATAAGTAGAAAAGGTCAGGGTACAATCCACCACATGCACACACCAAACATACTAAGCCTGCCCTTTTGTCCTCTGCACTATATTAGTTTCAGATTTAGGTGACATTCTTTAGCATCACCAACCTCCCTGTTATCCCTGCTAAAACCTAAAAGACATATTTACCTCCTTCCTCTTCCGCATCTCCCAGAATTAACTGATCATAAAGTCCTTCTAATTTTCCTCATGAATAATTTTCAAATTATTCCATCTTTTCCATTTGGTCCTACTATTCCTGCCTTTCCTATGTCTCAGCTGGATGATGGCAATGCACTTTTAATTGGTCTTTTTTGCCCCAAAGCCCCACCTCCATATTACTGCTAAGATGAATTATCTGAATTAAAAATCTGCTGAAAAGTCTTTAATGGCACTTAAAAATATGTCCAAACTCCTTACTCTCTCATGCATGGTCCTCTGGGATCATACCTTTCCAGTGTCTACCGTTTCAGTATTTCCCCACCTCAGCCCCATGTGAACTTCATAACAGTTCTTACAATTGTTTTTACAACCCAGTTTTGGCATCGCTTCCTCCAGGAAGACTTCACTGGCTTCCCAATTTGGAGCTAAGTAACCTGTCTAACCATGACTCTCATAACATCAAACCGCTATATTGGAAATATCTATTTATATGTTTGTTTCTCCCACAAATTTGCAAGTTCCTTTCACAGTGAAAAGTTCTCCTTAAACATCGTAGGTATTCACCTAAGATGTGTCTAACTCTCTAATCAGTGAATTAATTAATGAGGTATGCTGAAAGAAAACATGACCCACAATGAAGATTTTTGAAAGGAAAGATCACCTTCAAACAGAAAAATAGCAAGAAAGATTTCACAGTGGCAGCAGCATTTGATGTGAGCATTGTAAGATGCGTAACATCCAATAAGCAGTGTTCCATGAAAGGACTTGTCAGGAGAAGATGTCAAATACAAAAGTGAGAGACTTGTCAGGAAGCAGGATGTAGTCCAGCTTCACAATCTTGGAATACGTGGTTGGTGTAAAATAATGGGTGGAAGTAAAGACTAGAACAAAACGATGAAGGATCTTTACCTGCAAACTAGAGATACTGACCTATGTTCAGTTAAAAAAAAAAAAGAGCTATCATTTATTCAACATAGACTTTGTGATACAGATATAGTGTATATAGACATATATATATATATTGTATAGATATAACCTCTTTAAATATATTGACAATTAAACCATGAGTAGATACTATATATCTATTTTACAAATAGGGAAAGTAAGGTATATGGAGGTTAAGCGACTTATCCAAGATCACACAGCTAGTTAGTATAAAACCAGGATTCAAAACTAGACAATCTGGCTGAGAAACTCACACTCTTAAAAATTCTGAGGATTTTAAATCAGGGAAAGAGAAACAAAATCTTGGGATAGGTTTATTTTTAGCCCATCAAGAACCTGCTGAAGGTCTGATTGTCTACTTGATTGGTTGGTTGAAAGCTAGACTCAGTCATGGCCCAGGATGGATGAAGTTAAAAGGACAGCACTTTTTTTTTTTTTTGAGTAATGTAAAAAGGTACAAAGAATAGGGAGAATAAATACTAATAATTCTTCTAGATTTTTTAATGAGTGACCACTAAGCCGCCCCTTAACTCTGTATTCTAAGGCTCCCTTTATCAAGACACCAAGCAATACATTGGTGAGATAAAATGTTACCTCTGTTCTTGAAAAGTGCTGTTATCTGTGGATAAGAGTAAGTTGCTTGAGCAGAGAGCTCAGATTCTCACCATCTCTACGCTTATTGTACGGCCTCCTCTCCCTCAAAAAGTCTTGTAAGAAGTACTCTGCCAGTTGATGGGGAAGAAAACATTTAACCTTCATTTCCTAAAGCAATGTGTTAGACCCATGCAGAGGTGGACTGATACAGCATTTCACGACCATCAGGGGAGCTGTGATGGACAGCAGGAAAGATTGATCTTCCCAGGGGGCACCAATTTTGGTGTGGTTGGGGAACTGTCCTTTGGGATGTGATATACAGCTCAAACCATCATCAGATATTTGATGTTAAGTACCACAGACAAAACACACAGGCCTGGGAACCAAGGAGTGAGAGTAGCATCTCTCACTGTTACACCTGCAGTTCCTCTCATAATATTTTTGCTTCCCATCCCTGAAACTTTGGTATCTTGATTTTTAGAGGTTTTCGTACCATACAGTAGATGGATAACTTCCCCAACACCAGTGATATCCCTCTGCATGTTAATAACAGAACACCCTGCATATTTGTTCAGTGAATGGCTGCCCAGTTAGAGACAAGTTCCAGCTTTCCACTGCCTCTATATAGAGTTACGTGTCATGGTTCTAGCTAATGAGGTGCGATCTGAAGGATGCATGCAACTTCAAGGTCAAATCCTTTCAAAAGGAAAGTTCTTGAACTTCCCTTCCTTTCTTTCCACATATGTGTGGGCTAGAATTCACAGGTATAAAGCAGATGAGCCAGTCCTGAGCATGCAGATGAGACCCTGAGGCATTACAGAGCTACAAGACAGGACAAGATTGACAGAACCCCTGGATAATCTTATGAAGCAAAGATACTTCTATGCCTTAAACCACCGGCCAACTCTGGACTCACGTGAGAGGGAAATAATTATCTCGTTCAAGCTATGATATTTGGGGCTTCCTTCATTACAGCAAGTTAGCCTGTACTGTAACTTAAAAAGGTACCCAAGGGAGAGATGCTCTCAGCTGAGAAAATGAAAATGGTCTCACGGCACTAGCAGACGAGGTCTGGTCACTTGGGGGTCCACATGTCACTGGACCAACAAAGAAGAATCGTCCAGTGACATGCATTTACTGCATTTACTGGGGTGATTAATATAGTTAAAGGGGAAATAGAGTAACTGCTAAATTGTGAAGATAAAAAAGAATATGTCTGGAAAACTGGGGATCCTCTGGGTTGCCTCCCAACTCTACTATGACCAGAAAGAGTTGAGTTACCCACAGAGAATAAACCCTGATTTGTTTATGTGTCATGTCAGGGAAAACAGGGCTTGGAATGGGTAGTGTAATGGTTAATTTTACGTGTCAACCTGACTGGGCCACACGGTGCCAAGATATTGAGTCAAACATTATTCTGGGTGTTTCCATGAGGGTGCTTCTGGATGAAGCTAACATTTGAGTCAGTAGACCCAGGAAAGAAAACTGCACTCCTAAAGGTGGGTGGTCCTATCCAATCAGCCCAAATGAAATTTTCAAAAGCTGCCTCCTTTCGGGTTTGCATAAGGGAACCCCTCCTGCCTGACTGTTGAGCTGGGATGTTGGTCTTTCCTGACCTTTAGACTCAGACCGGAACGTCAGCACTTCTTGTGTGTAGAGACGGTAGGGTCTCAGGATGGAACTTACACCACCTGCTCTCTTGGTCCTCAGGCCTTTGGACTTGGACTGGAGCCACACATCTCCTCTCCTGGGTCTCCAGCTTGCTGAATGCAGACCTTCGGACTTCTCAGCCTCCATCCTCGTGTGGGCCAGTTCCTTATAACGATCTTGACCAATAGCTAGCTAGCTAGCTACCCAGCTGGATAGCAAGAACCAGATGCTATTTGTCTGTTGGAGAACCCTGACTAATACAGATAGTGAAGGGAAGAAGTTATAAACGCCCCCTATGTTCTCATGAAAGTTATATAGAAATATAGAAAAATAGGGCTTTAGAAACTACCAATATTTTCTTAATTTCTCTTAAGTATCTAATATCATTTCTTCATCTTTTCTCCCTTTTCTCTACTGCTTTTCTATAGGGTCTTCAGTTTTACAAGTAGTGGTTAACTTTATAATATAGTCCACAGCTTACAGGATGGCAGGGAGGAGTGGATAGCACCCAGAGATGGACGTAGGAACGGGTGAGACCTTGGATCTTCTGCCTGGATAGAGTATACTTTGTTGTCTACATGAGGAAGAGGTGCTGTTGGTTAGGTAAAAGCATGTTTCGCGTGTGTCTATTATTGTTCTGTTGAAATTTGAGGATGAGAAGCAGGTCATGTACGCTTTCTGACGGGACCAGGAGAATGGCAAGAATATGGACTGCTTCCCTCAACACCAACCCCAGTGCTTTGCTGGCATCCCCTCCTGTGCTGCGGGAGCCAAGCATCTAGAGCAACCTGCTTCTCCCAGACTGTCTTCCATCCACAGCTCTTTCCGTCCTTTAAAGTACGCCAATCAAATAACTCATTCAAGATTCTGATTAGAGGGGCTTCCCTGGTGGCGCAGTGGTCGAGAGTCCGCCTGCCGATGCAGGGCACACGGTTTCGTGCCCCGGTCCGGGAAGATCCCACATGCCGCGGAGCGGCTGGGCCCGTGAGCCATGGCCGCTGAGCCTGCGCATCCGGAGCCTGTGCTCCGCAATGGGAGAGGCCGCAGCAGTGAGAGGCTCGCGTACCACAAAAAAAAAAAAAAAAAAAAAAAGAGATTCTGATTAGAAACTGATGGATGTGGGCAGATGCAGACCGCCCGTGAGCTGTAATCTGTAGAGGGACACTCTGGATTCAACAGATGGATGCCCTACTGGGCAGCTTCCTCATTTGGGCAGATGTGGCTTGGTTTTGAAGCCAGAAGGAAGGGGCAGCTTCCTGGTGGTGGCCGAGGCAGCAGCGTCCTCTGAGAGCCACCTTGAGGGGGGAAGCCCAACTCAAAACTTCAGTTTTCGTAATGCCGTGAAAGCCATGTAGCGCTTAGATTTATTTCTGTTTTTAAACTGCCCAGTTGGAGTATTCAAGTGTAGATAATAAGCAAGAAGCGTTATACTAGTACTGTGATTTTTTGTTGCCATCTCCTCTTTTTGATAATTTACTTGAGTAAGTAATCAAGATGACTAAGACATCTTTAATGTCAAACTTTCTGTAAATCAAAAGTATAGGGAAGGTGTAGTGAATAAAGAAGAAACAAATGGTTAAAGTTATGAGAGTGACTAGAAAGGCCAAGAGAAGCCTACAGAGATGGAAAAGATGGCCCAGGGTAGAATTTCTGGAATAACAGTGGGAGAAAATTAATAACTAATAATAACAGATAAAGCAGGCAGAGATAGGAGGACTATCAAATTCTGTGTCAGGAAAGCCAGGGTGACGGATTTCTGCAAAAGTGAGGAGGGGCATTAGTGTCTGATGTCAAGGGCTTATCAAGGAGGATGAAAAATGGAAAAGGACCATTGTTTATGTCATTATACAATCACATGTGACCTTCAAGTTTGTCGATCCATTGTTACGGACTTAAGGTGGAAGGCAGACTGTTGAGGGTTAATAAATGAGAGGATGCAGCAGAAATGGAATATTTGAGGGTGTCAAAATATTCTCTTTCCAAAAGTTTTGTTTATTTAAAAGGCACATCAGAAGCCAGTTCCCTGCGGAAATAGCATGATCAGAGGAAATTTTCTATTCTATCTTATAGACAAAGGAGAGAGGCTAGTGGGGCGGAAGAAACTGAAAATGAAAGAAATGATAATTAATAAAGAAATGTTCAGAAATAATAGGGGAAAACTAGGATGAAAAGCTGAAGTTATGCAGATGATCTAATAAGAGGCCAGAGAAATCATTATTTCTTCCAACAAGGAATCATTTACTGTATAGGTTAGGAACATTAATTTAACCAAGAAATCTCTCACGACCAAGTTTCTCTACTTTCTCTGTTCATCAGAAAAAATACAGAAACATAATTTTGTTGTTACAAAGATGTTAGGAGATTGTGTCTTACCATTCAAATTCTGGGAGAACAAGAGTTCAGTGCCACTCTAGTCTCAACTCAGAACAACTCTGCACCTTTTGGAAACATGGAATTGCAGAACGTTGCAGCTAGAATGGACCTTACAAGAGAATGTTGAGTTCTTTGCTCCTCATTTAAATTAAGGTTTTCAAAGAGGTCAGATGCAACATAAGCACAGGAATTCTAACCGAAACACAACCACAAAGAAAAAATTGTTGTCTCTTCCAGATACACTTCAGACGGAGTTCACATGAAGCCTGTGGTTCAAGGACCATTGTCTAAGTCCACACAACTGAAGTTAATTGGCAACAAAATCTCTATTATGTATGTTTGACGGAAATGATCTGGGTGAAACAGAATATGTCTGTATACTCCAGGACCAAACAAAATCATAGCACCCCTTGTCTTAGAACATTATTTCCCTCTTTTTACCTTGAATCATATATGTTGATTATCCATACTGAATTCAATAAGCACTTTTCTCCCCATCATTTTGTCATCCATCTTCATGGTTTAGTTCTAAGTGAATGATTTAAAACATAATGTAGTTTCTCATAAGGATAAAAATACTCTGAATCATCATTTTGGGGCCTTGAGGACAAAGAAGCCATCATGTTTGAGTTTCTCTGAGAACTGTTCTAAAAGCGGTAATCTTAACTAAATTCTATATGGCAAATCCACAAATCAGGGTCAGCACAACAGACACAAACCACACATTAACAGAAATGTTGGAGAAGCCTGTCTCGGGCACCCAATCTTTCTACCATGGAGTTGCATAAGAATGGACCTTGGGGGAATTCCCCGGTGGTCGAGTGGTTAGGACTCTTCTCTGTCACTGCCAGAGCCCAGGTTCAATCCCTGGTCTGGGAACTAAGATCCTGCAAGCCATGTGGCTGGAAAAAAAGAAAGAAAGAAAAATAAAAATTCTCCAGTCCTGCAAAAGTCACTTTAAAAAACTGAAAAGGAAAGAAAAAAGGAAATAGAAAAAAATAAAAAAAAGGACCTTGGGCATGGACACTTCCTTACCGAGAGATAAGGAGCTCACACAGCTTGTGCTGGGCTTATCCCCTTGTGTGGGAACATCTTACCTTGTTTCAGGCTCAGTGAATACTCTTGCTCTGCTTAAGCCTGTGTGACATATGGTACCTGGCCAACCCCACTGCTTTATCTATCCTCTGTGGGGAAGGGAAGCGTCCTTCCATTGTGCGTGAGAGGCATGTACGTAGGTGAATAACCCTGTGTAGCTGTGGGAAGAGACCTGCTGGCCGTGGGGGACCAACGCCCACTATTAAAGCTGAACTTTTGCTGTCTCTTCATGTAAGTAAAGCATTGCTCCATCCAGTGCTTGACTGCACTGTGTTTTCCTTGGCAACTTCCATACAAGATACAATGATGAGAAGTGTTCGGACTTCTATTCCTGGTGGTTAGTGTAGTGATGACCTTTGCTATTCTGCATGGAGTTGGAGCCCTCCCTATGGGAATGATAATCAATGCTCAACAAGAAAGAGATTCAGAGAAAACAGAGTGTCACTTTCCAGTACGAGGATACATCTATCTGGCAACCTTCAAGTAACAGAGGTCTTTGTACATTTCAGAGACAATGGACCAATAGCAAATATAATTAACAACCTCGCATGGGAGACAAAATGTTAGTTGGCCAAAGGAAGTACACACAGATTGCCAAGTCTCTGGAGATTTTAAGAGGCTGCAGGCTCTCTATTAATGGAAGTACATTATAATATTTAGCATTCATAGGCTTAAAAAAATGTTAATCACCTCGGTGAATGACAGCCTCTGAGACAAACCCCAGTGAAATCCACCTCATCTCCTCGTGTTCATGCCCTTGTGTAAATTCCCTCTCCTTGAGCGTGGCCTGGACCTAGTGACTTGCTTTAATTGAGTAGAATACAGTAAAAGTAATGGAATGTCATTTCCTCCAAAAAGTAGTGGGTTTTCATTTTGGTGCCCTTTTTCATTCCCTCCATCCTTCACTCTGAACGAAGCCAGGCGCCATGTTATAAAGTGATCCATAAAGAGGCCCACGTGGCACAGAACCATCTCCAGCCAAGAGCCTGTGAGGACCTGAGACTCACAGGGGTGACTTTAGAAGCCAGTTCTGCTCCATCAAGACTTGAGATGTCTGCAGCCTCTGCTAACTGGTCAGAGACACACAGACACCCCTGTGCCCCATGCCTGACCTACCGGAAACTACCCAAGAATCATGTCTGCTTTAAGCTGCTAAGTTTGAGGGTAATTTATCACACAACAACAGAAGACTCAGACAGTCTCTAAATTTCTAATGTTAGATCTGTGCTTGGGATAAGTAAGGCATTTTATTTATTTTTAACAGTGATTTGAATCCAGGCACTATTCTAAGTACTGTACAAATATTAACTCACTCAAGCCTTACAACAGTCCTTTGAGTTAGATTCTGTTGTTATTTTTTTGTAGATGAAGGAACAAACCACTTTTCCAATGTTCAGCACTTCAAGAGATAAAATTTAGATCCACACTTTTAACTATGATGCTCTGTCAACGTTTGTTATTTTCATTGCTATTTAGACAGAAACCTCCCCCCAAATAAATTCCCTGCAACTGAAGTATTCTAGTCAAATAAGTAGTTCATGAGTGTCTCAAGCCAACAGCTCTATCTGTATGTCTTGCCTCTACCAAGCACCTACCACAAAGCATACATTCAGAAAATGTTGGTTGAAAAATATTGACTTAGGGGATAGGACAGCAGTAGGGTCATGCAGAGAAGAATCATCCCACGTGAAACGAAACATCCCAGTTAATTTTACTGCTACTTACACTCCCTATAATTATTTCAACCCAGTCTGTAAAAGGAAGTCCAACCATGCATTTACATAGATGCACTTTTCTAGCTGTTTCTCTTTACTTCCATCTTGTACCAGTTGGAAGGAAAGGTTTATCAGCTGGTCAATGACAAAGTAATTTATGAACAGTGGAAGTAATTTGGAGACACTGGAAGCTCACCTGGGCGTTGGGAGACCTTACTTTGTTGTTAGTAGTCATGCAATATCACACCTTCTGTATTTGTTTTTAAAGCTGAGTGAATTGGTCCTGAATGAAGCCTCATGAGATTGTTTCACAGTTAATACACAGAATTACTGTCAAGTAGAGGGAGCTTTACATGGACATCATAAATTATCGGTTCATCTCTGAAATGTCTCCCCACTTACAAATATTTCTTTTTAAAAATTAATATATATATATAAGTTTGGCTAAGATGGAATACAAAAGAAAGAAGAAAAAATTCAGTAGTGAAAAGTTCAGGGAGAAAACACAATGAAGCAAGAAGCCAAGAAGCCCGTGAGCTTAAAACAGTTCAAGGGAAAAGAGGCTGTATTGTTTGGATCTGAGTCACTATGGTAACTGCAAAAGGACCTGGTCCACAGAATTAAGGGAGCTCATTTGTGAGTCCCTAAGAAAAGCTGCAGATATGACTTCTTTCTTTCTCAGAGAAAGAGGGCAATTTCACAAAACAGAGTAGGGATGAGAGGAAACAAGAGGGGAATGAGATCAGTTCCCTCCACCCCAGTCCACGTGATACCACCTGAACTCACAGGTATTTGAACATCAAGTTTCCCTTACTAGGAAAAGTTCAGAGATAAGTTCAAAAATGGTTCTTTAATCAACTGAAAAAGAACAATCCAATGTTTAGTTTTCACGACATTAAAGAAACAGTGGAGAAAAATATAGATATGGAGTGTGTATTAATGCCAACATAATTACCAGTATATTCTGTGACTGGAAATACAGAGACTGCTTTTGTTACTGAGAACTTACAGAGTGAAATATTTCAAAAGGGCCTTATTAGAGTATATTTTCACTTTCCATATTTACTGCTATATTATTGCACATGTTCAACACCTTTGTTTATTACCTGATTTTTACTAAAATACAATGTAGAGGTCACTGATATTTAATTCCCATAAAACTGTCATCACATGCAAAATATGACCAATAGGTAAACAGGGAAAATAATTATACCGACTTCAATCCATATGACAAATGTATGTCTAGATAGCAGAAGAAACATGTTTAAAAGAAATGGGGAAATGCCAGTAGATAAAGAAACTCAATTATGCAACTGCATTCAGAAATAAAGGCCCTTACGGCTATTTCTGTTTCCAGATATTGAAAAAAAATAGTGGAAATGCATTTTCCTGATTTATTTTTAAATAAGATTGACAGAAATGTGATGACTTGGGGACTTAGGGTGAAAATCATACCTAGGAAAAATGATAAATATGTTTATAAAATATCCTATACAATAGAATTATAAGGAAAATACAGAATGTCTGATGTTTCTTTGTCATCAGCAAGAAAGTGGTAGGTGCCGTGGCTATGGTATCACCACACATAGCAGAGCATACATATAAACGAGCACGCTTTTTTTAAACTTTTTATTTTATATTGGTGTATAGTTGATTAACAATGTTGTGTTAGTTTCAGGTGTACAGCAAAGTGATTCAATTATACATACACATGTATCTATTCTTTTTCAAGTTCTTTTCCCATTTAGGTTGTTACGTACTATTGAGCAGAGTTCCCGGTGCTCTACAGTCGGTCCTTGTTGGTTACCCATGTTAAATCCAGCAGTGTGTACATGTCAATCCCAAACTCCCTAACTATCCCTCGCCCCCGACCCTTCCCCGCTGGTAACCATAAGTTCGTTCTAAAAGAGCATAGTTTTAAAGAAGATTTCAACTGTGTTTACTTTAAACATTCTAAATATTAGAATACTAAGCTCTTCAAGGAGTTTTTAAAAATCCTGGCAAAGCTACATGGAAGGCATGGAAAGAATACCGTACCGCTGGAAAAAAAAAAAAAAAAAAAGCAAATTAAACGAGTCACTTTAGCCTTGACCTAAACTCAATGACAGGTCTGATATTCTGAATCTGTCTGGGAAAACTATATTCCACAACTGCTTGAAAACGCTATGGGGCATCGTGATTTATAATAGCAGTTCTGAACAAATAAAAACCCCACGTTTTTACACTTGAGCAAAATTGGGCTTGGACAATAGGGAACCCGAAACTCATTTGGATTCACGCCGTGTTTCAAAAACACATCCCTAGGACCTCTTAGCATCCATCGCGGCCCTAACTGATGGGCCGGACCAAGTACTCCAAGCAGAGCTACACGTTGACCAGACTCTGCATTTTAAAATCTCAGGGGCTGCATACTTGTGCAGGCTAGCTTTTCTTTTTTTCCCGTTAAGCGGGCCTCTCACTGTTGTGGCCTCTCCCGTTGCGGAGCACAGGCTCCGGACGCGCAGGCTCAGCGGCCATGGTTCACGAGCCCAGCCGCTCCGCGGCATGTGGGATCTTCCCGGACCGGGGCACGAACCTGTGTCCCCTGCATCGGCAGGCGGACCCCCAACCACTGCGCCACCAGGGAGGCCCTATCTTTTCTTCTTCCAGTGGGGCACCTGAAGGAGGCCGGGAGGCAGAGAATGACTGTAATCCAAGTTGGAGATCATAAAAGTATGAATTAAAGTTCCACTGCCCATCTGTGACATTACTTTTGAACTCACTCTGTTACTAAACTGATCACATATGGGTTTTCCCCAGTAGTCCAAATGTAATTCAGGAACAACAGCCATCAATTAACATTCAGGCCCTGTTCACAGATAAGAGAATGGAGCTCATTTTTACTTTGTACCAGGAAGAGATGAAAATCTGCAGGCACTGAATTTCAGGAGCTTTCAAGTGTGTATCTTTTTCATATTCTCTGAATTATACTTCAGGACGTCTGAGACCCCCAGAGCTCAGCCTCCAATATCCTCTGAGACTGAAGCAGGTGTTGAATAGGGAAAATGCTCTCTAATAGCTTGGTCAACTGCACCATTCTATTCTTATTCTTTTCTTGGTTCATAATATCTATTTATTCCTGAAATACTCAGGCACAAATTGAGCTACATCGCTGTAAAAAATGAGAGAAAGAAAAGAACAGCCAGCTTCTGTCCCTTTACCAGGAGGGGTTACAACAGAACTTAATAGGAACATGACTGGATCGGGGCAGACAGGCTGATAAAAGGAGGTCTGATCCTCCATAGGCAGAGGCTTTTAAGCCCCACGTGGCACAGGAGGATATCAAAGTTTCCAGGCTGGATTCAGGAAATCCAGTTAACATTACCGTTTAGCCTGAACACATGGTTTGAATACAATAGATGGTTTTTATTTTTGTGTTATAAAGTCGTATGGTATTTTGGGATTTGACCCAGCTATTCAGAAAATTTTAACTTTTCCCATAAAAGTAAACTGACAGGGACTTTTCATTATCAATACTTTTCTAAAATGGATTAAACATTTCGTTCCCTAAATTATGCTGCATAGGTAATGTTTCTTTCATCTTTTTTCTTTATTATCACAAAACCTGTATAATTTTATCATCATACCAGAGCAGAAGAAGTTACTATTTCATGAAGATAGAAGCTATCATGGTGATTTCAGCCTGAGCCTTGGAGAATTCTATGTACAAACAGATTTTTTATAATAAAAGTGATTTTATAGTAAAAATGATTCTGGTAATGATGCATAATGAGTACGATATAATATTAATATCTAAAAGTCTTTGTTCCAAAGATTCTGCTCTTCTGAACTCCTCAGAAATCCTCAAGCTCAAGTTGTGTATATGCATTATTTGTATGTTTTAGTAACCAGATAATCTATGACTTTTCTACACAGGCAGAGGAAATGGGAATTATATAATCAGTTACCAAATTGGGCAAGTGGTAACAAGCCTATACAGACCTATCAGAAGTGGTCTACTCCTTCCGCAAAGGAACATTTCCTTCTAATCAGATGAAGGCCTGGACCCCTCACATCCCTGTTCTTTGGCAGACTGACCTAGAGCAGCAGAAGGACTGTGATACACTCTGGCTGACAGAATGTTTCCCCAGCCTGGGAAGTTCCACTGGGCAGATCTACGGAGAATGTGCAGGTCACCACATTTCACGTACTGACGCTTAATGGAGTTTGGGTGGTTTTTTTTCATGTGAGAATTACTATGAAATTTTATTTCAGTGTTTTACATTCACTCCAACTTGAATCTGTACAGATATTAAACAAGAAAATACACCATGTATACTTTATTTCATGCTATCTGCTATATAGTTTTATTTTAACTTGGGGACTCACTCCCTTTATTCCATACATATTGTTTTCTTTGAAAAAGTATATCATTTTCTAAGAACATCTCATATTTGCCGCCTTCATGGACTTTGTCCTGTCATTATTTCTACTTAAATTGCTCATCCCCAATCTTTACCCATTATAAGTCTTCCAAGAACCCGTTCATCTGCTAATTCCACAACGATTACCCCAGACAGACAGAATCTCCCTCTACTCTGGGCTCAGAGCATTTGGAGCCACACTTGCAGCGTGTGTTACTTCTCGTGTCTATTTAGAGACTTATTCAAGATAATTATAGTACGCAGGGTAAGAGGAAGGAGAGGGGTGATAATATATTCTCTCATCACCAGTAGGCGCTCAACGCACACCTACTAAATAAAAGTGTCCTGGCAATTAAGAGCAAGTCTACGTGTTCGTATATTTTTCTTATTAAATGCCATTTATTAACAATTGTAAATTTTTTCAGGAAAAATTCTAACAATTCTAAAATTCTAAAAATTCTAAAATTCTAACAAAAATTCTAATAATTTTACGAATTTATTGTAAGCACCAAAGTGGTATTTTGTCTTTAAAATCACTATTAAACATCCAAAGTACCAGAACCTACTGGCCAACATACGAAAATAAAAGGAAAGAATGCCATGACAAAAAAGAGGAGGAATCAGACAGCGTAGGACACCAAAGGAAATCTACAACATCCCAGGAAATGACACCTTGAATCTACTGCTCTCGAGCAAGGAGTGAATATTACAACCGTATCAAAGTAACTGATGTAGGCAACATGAAAGGGAAACTAGTAGAAAAAACATTCACACAAAAATGGATTGACTCTCAATGGCATTCATAAATGTTTTCATAACTTACAAACCATAATGGTGCACCTATACCCTCCACCAAACACAACATGGCAGGTCTAAAGTAAAAAAAGACAGTTCAGTTATACAGAAATGCACGATACAGGAGCCAGCTCAGACAGCACAGAGTGAGCTAGATGGCTAACACTGTCGAGAAAAATCCTGCAGAGGAGAAATGGATTTGAATTCTTCAGGGAAACCACCAAGTCAAAAGTCAGTCTAACCACAATTTTCTTTCTGAGACAGACCTATTCTGCTGACACCAAGTTGTGCTGTGCAGACATCATTAATGAGCAATTTATTCAGATAAAATTATTTGCTCTATTAGGATATCCTTATTTAGGACTAATCCAAGATGATTTTTTGTTTATCATAAATTTTGCCGTTCTGTGATTTCAAACTTATTTCAGGCATGTGGCTGCATAGAGTAATTATAAAGGGCTTTATCTTAGAGCAAGTTAAAACCAGATTTTTATAGACCAGTATTTTGACTTCCTCTCCATTTTTAGTGGGTTTTCTTTCTTTTAATTTTCCTCTTCCCAAACCCACACCCAGCAGTACAAAGGCTGGAAATTCCCCTCCATGTCGATGCAAAAATTTTATTCAGGGGCTTCCCTGGTGGCGCAGTGGTTAAGATTCCGCTGCCAATGCAGAGGACATGGGTTCGAGCCCTGGTCTGGGAAGATCCCACATGCCACGGAGCGGCTAAGCCCGTGTGCCACAACTACTGAGCCTGCACTCTAGAGCCCGTGAGCCACAACTACTGAGCCCACGTGCCACAACTACTGAAGCCCGCACACCTAGAGCGCATGCTCCGCAACAAGAGAAGCCACTGTAATGAGAAGCCCGCTCACCGCAACGAAGAGTAGCCCTCGCTCGCTGCAACTAGAGAAAGCCCGCGTGCAGCAACGAA